>NC_140579.1:1071251409-1071851409 GCF_964204655.1 Triturus cristatus | reverse complement strand
CGTCCAGCAGCGTCGGTAAGACCAGGGCTACTGTGCAAAGTGATGCGGTGCTCGTCGCGGTGCTGACAGGTCTCGGTGCACGCAGTGGTATCATCGTTGCGTAAAAGCTGTCGTCGGCTGACGAACTGGCGTCGATTGCGCCGGCGTTGGTATGCCAAGACTGCGGTGCAGGATGAGGGCGGTGCGTTGAGTAACTTACGAGCGGTGCCCTCGAACCATGGTGCAAGCAGCGGCATCGATGTCAGTGTGGAGCGGCACCATCGGAGATACCAGGGCTGCGGTGTGAAGCGATGCGTGCGGAGTGTGCTGCCCACAAGTCGCGGTGCAAGCAGGGGTTCGGTGGCGGCATCAGTTGGCGGCGTCGGAGAGATTAGGTTTGCCAGGAAAAGCAGGACACACTTTGACCCCCCCCCCCCGGCTGTCTGAAGAGAATGCACATCCCCAGCCCCTGTCACTCCAAAGCCAGACAGTCAATCCACAAACCCAGCAGAGGCACACAGGATGGCTAAGCAAGAAAATACCTACTTTCTAAAAGTGGTATTTTCAAACACAGAACATAAAAATCATCATTACTAAAAGATGCATTTTACATTCTGAGTCCAGGCATACAAAGCTACATTTCCCTATCTTGTCCCAATGGGAAGGTATGCTTATAAGATGTTATAAGTAAAACTCCTATTCTACCCTATAGGACAGATAGCCGTTCCATAGTGAAAAACAAAATGCACTGTAATTCACTACCAGGGCATGCCACACACATCAGTACATGTCCTACCTTTAACATACACAGCACTTTGCCCACAGGGGTACCTTGGCCCTACCTTAAGGGTGTCTTACATGTAAGAAAAGGGAAAGTTAGAGCCTGGCAAGAAAACAAGTTACTTACCTGTAACTACAGTCATCCAGTATTGGTATCTTTCATAGATTCACATGCCTGAATCATTCCCCGTCGCCGAGGCGGGAGTCCCCGGTAAATAAAAAGTAGTGCCAAAAGTATTAGTGGTAGTAGTAGGCCCAAAGAAAAGGCCTAAAGCCTAGATCTTAGCAGCCTATCTACCTCATTATGCAAAAGAACCAAAGAATTGGTAACAACCAATCAGCACCCCTCTAGAACCCTCTCAGCAGAGCCAGTTCTCCTCAGATTTTCCTAGCACAAGTGGGAAGTAAATGTCCCAAAACATAGAGAACTGACTCTATGGGGAGGAGGGTGGGTGCATGTGAATCTATGAAAGATACCAATACTGGATAACTGTAATTACAGGTAAGTAACTTGTTTTCTTATCCAGTATTGGGGTATCTTTCATAGATTCACATGCCTGAATCAGAATAGCGAGCAGTATACCAAGTATACAGTCGTTTGCGGATGGTGGGAGACTAGTGCTGATACTCTCCCAGTTGCATTCACAACTCATTAATAAGAGGTATAAGAAAAACAATCTTAAAATTCGAAACATGCAAGCTACAAGGAGAAAGCAACATGTAGCGCAATAACATTCGAAGTGAAACATGTCATTATTGTAGAACATGCCATTGTCATGATAAAAGATAGTAACATATAGATATATAGAACATGCGCAAAGTAGAAAAAAGGTACCTGAAACCATCTCAACGGAAAAGAGGTCGCAGGACAGCTTGTCCGACCGCTGCATCGTCTTGATGCGTAGATTGTAGGCAGTAATGTCTCCCCAGCAAACAATGCTGTAGACGCTGCTACTGTTCTTGTGGAATGGGCCTTGGCTTTCCGTAATAAAGGCCTGTGAGCTTTGTCATGGCAGAAATGGATCGTTGATGCTATCCATCTGGCAATAGTGGATTTTGTAACTGCATTCCCCAGGGTAGCTTGGCCATAAGCCACGAACAACTGGTCAGACTTCCTAAGGTTCTTTGTCTTCTGAAGATAGAACTTGAGACATCTCTTGATATCAAGAGAATGTAAGGCTCGCTCCATTGGAGTAGATGGGTTAGGAAAGAAAGTCTTTAACCTCACAGGTTCATTAAGATGAAACTGTGACGGTACTTTAGGGATGAATGTCGGATTCGTTCGGAGGTGTACGTAGTCTTGAGTGAAGTGTAGAAATGGTTCCTTTACAGTGAAAGCCTGAATTTCACTCACTCTTCTAGCGGACGTTAGGGCCAGAAGTAAGGCAACCTTCCAGGTACGGAATTTGAGATCAGCCTTATAGATAGGCTCTAATGGATGCTTCATTAATTGCATTAAGACCGTGTTGAGTTCCCACTCCTATGGAGGAAGCCTGACCGGAGGAAACTCCTGGAATAATCCTTTCATGAACTGTTTAATTAAAGAGGATGAACACAGAGAAGGACCATGAGCACCCCTTCTGAATCTGGAAAGTGCGGCTAAATGGACTTTGACTGAAGAGAAAGAGAGTCCAGATCTTGCCAGATGTAACAAATAAGGTAGGAGCTGTTCCGCAGGAGCTTCCACCGGGTGAACATGGTTAGCTTCGCACCAACAGCAAAAACGTCTCCATTTTAGACGGTAAGTTTTTATCGTGCTGTGAGCTCGTGATTTTGTTAATATGTCCCTACAGTCTTGAGGGATGTCCAGGTCCTTGAATTCTAAGAAATCAGGAGCCATGCATGTAAATGTAGGGACTGAGGGTCCGGGTGGAATACCTGACCTCTGTTCCTCGACAGCATTGTGGGCGTCAGAAGAAGACGGATAGGCTGGTCCTGGGATAATAGCAGAAGCTCCTGAAACCAGTACTGGCATGGCCATCTGGGTGCAATCAGGATGAGACGGCAGCCCTCCAACTTCATCTTGCGTATGACTCTCGGTATTAGAGGTATCGGGGGAAAAGCGTAAGCACAAATCCCTGACCATCGCATGGACAGGGCATTCCCCCTTGACCCCTGTTGATGGTATCTGCTGGCATAATAACGGCATTTCTTGTTTTCTTTTGTTGCAAACAAATCCAGTGTCGGCGTGCCCCAAGGTCTGAATACCCTGAGCACTTGAGCCTGCTCTAGTTCCCATCTGTGGCAGTCCGATTGGGACCTGCTGAGCGTGTCCGCTAGTGTATTGCAGAGACCTCTGACATGTTCTGCTCTGAGGGTTATGTTGTGGAGCGTGACACATTCCCACAACTCCTGAGCGAGCCTCTGCGGATAGAGTTGCTGATCTTGTCCCTCCTTGCTAGTTCACGTAAAACATGCTGGTGGTATTGTCGGTCCGAACCAGTACCGAGGAACCTGCATCCTTGGAAGGAAAGCTTGCAGAGACAGGAAAATTGCTCGCAATTCCAGGCTGTTGATGTGCTTGTTCTTGTACTCTGGAGACCACTTCCCCTCTATCTGTAAATCTTGGAGATGACCTCCCCATCCTTCCATAGAAGCATCCGTAGTGAGGACAAAGTCTGGAACCTTTTGTATGAAAGTGAGTCCTTCTGCTAGGTTGGGTATGTGGGACCACCAACGTAGAGCGCTCTTTATGCCTGGAGTGACTCTGAGGATGTCGTTGAAGGAACCCACAGCCTGCTGCCACTGAAGGTGTAACTCCTCCTGCAGGGGTCTCATCTGAAGTCGTGCCAAAGGGACGAGGTGTATTACAGAAGAGCACATCCCTAGGAGCGACGCGAACATGCGGACAGAAACTGACTTTCTTCTGGAAATCAGGATTGCCAGCTTTTGAAGACGAACCTGCCGTTCGTGAGATAAGAATGCCTTGCAGCGGACGGTATCTAGCAGAGCTCCCAGAAAAGGAAGAACTTGCATCGGGTGTAACTGAGACTTGCTCCTGTTCACAGTAAGCCCCAGAGAGTGTAACAGACGAAGAGATGTTGTCACAGCAGTCTTGACTGAGCTTTCCGAAGGGCCTTTTAGTAACCAATCGTCCAAATATGGGAAGACTTGGATTCCCTGGGATCGTAATGCTGCTGCCACAGGAGCTAGGCACTTTGTAAAGATCCTTGCGGCAAATTTTAGCCCAAACGGGAGCACTTTGAACTGATAATGGGCGCCAGCCACAGTGAAGCGAAGATACTTGCAATGCTTCGGATTTATTGGGATGTGAAAGTAAGCGTCTTCCATATCCAAAGAAGCCAGAAAATCTCCCTCGTTGAGACAACCTAGAATTTCTGCCAGCGTGACCATGCGATATCCCTGCTTCTTGAGGAATCTGTTCAGGTTGCGAAGGTCTAAGATCGGACGCCACTCCCCTGATTTCTTCTTGATGAGAAAAAAGCGGGAATAGAAACCCGTCCCCTTTTGAAGTGCGGGAACCTTCTCGATTGCATTCTTGAGGAGCATCGTTAAAGCTTCTTTGAATAATAAGTGAAGACGAGGGGGAGGGGGTCCCTTGGGTGGTGTGGTGGGTGGCTTGGTGACAAACTCTAAGGTATGACCGTTGTGAACCAGGTCCAGAACCCATTGGTCCGATGTAATTTCCTGCCACCTGTTCACAAAAGCTGAAATTTTCGCACCCACAGGGCGGGGAAAGGGAGTGGAAGGCACCCTGCAGAAATCATTGCTTCCTTGTGGTGTCTCATCCTTGATTCTGCGACCTTTTTCGTCCGCCTTGACGAGAGAAACCAGACGTGTTGGTTTGTCTGTATGAAGACTGATAAGATTGTCTATATTGAGGCTGGTACCTATTCTGCTGGGTTTGATACCCTCCTCTGGAAGAAAAACCACGGCCTCTTGCTCCTCTGAAGGTACCGCGTTTGTACTGCAAGGAGCCCAAGGATCTTGCGGTATCGGTATCAGTCTTTATTGCTTGGAGTGCGTCATCTATATGTTTTCCAAACAACGATTCGCCATCATAGGCCATATCCAATATCTTTGTCTGGACTTCTGGTCTGAAGGTGGTGGCCTTAAGCCAACCCTGGCGTCTGAGTACAGCTGCACCAGCCAGCTGGCGAAAATTAGTATTAGCAATATCCAATGCGCAGTCGATAGTCTCGGACGCTGCACGCTCACCCTCCAACAAAACTTTCCGAGCGTCTTGTCTGTTGTCCTCAGGAATGAGCTCAATAAAGCTTGCCATTTCTGACCACATCTGGCGGTCATAACGCCCTATTATCGCTAGCGAGTTGGCTGCTCTGATGGAGGCAGCTGCCATCGTGGAACATTTTTTGCCAATTAAATCCAGACGACGCCCCTCCCTATCCGGCGGTGTAGTAATAGGTGCTGCCGGATTCTTAGATTTTTGTTGGGCTGCCTGCGAGATGACCAAATCTGGCCGAGGGTGGCCAATGAGACAGGAGGGACTATTGGCCGGTGCACGGTATTTTTTTGTCTATCCGCAGAAGCACCGCTGGCACAGATGCAGGATTTTTCATAATTTTGACCCCTTCTTTCCAGATGTAGTCGATGATTGGGATAGCTCTCGTGACCTTCCTTGACTCCTCCTTAAAATCATGGAGAAAACAGTTGGACTGTTCAATGTTCAATGTTCAATGTGTTCAAAGTGGAACCTGGCCGCAGCCTGCTGCATAAGATTATGAAATCCCCCTATATCCTTTGGGGGTGAATCAGATGGTAGAGGGGTGGGTGGCGAAGGCATAGGGATTATATATGAATCCCAAGGATCTGCTGGATCTGGTAGTTCACCCTCTTCAAATTCTTCCTCAGAGGTTGAATCTTGAACCTGACGCGGGTCCTGTGGAGGATCAGGAAGTTGAGGCGTTGGAACCGGAGCCTCAGGCGAGGGAAAAGGATCCGGAAGCGGCACAGTTAGTGGAACCTGCGGAATGACTGGCTGTGGTGGAAAACGCTGTTTATAATCTGCAAGCATGGCTTGCAGGTCTTGAATCAAAGTTGGAGGCAAATGTGACATCTCGCTCTGACGAGGTTGTTTATAGTAAGGTTTATGATGCGGGACGACAATGTCCTCCTGATAGTAATCCTTTTGATAATTGTCCTCCTCCTCCTCATCATCGTCATCTTGACATTTGATGTGCAATTCGGAAGGATGGCGAGGAATTCCAAAGGGTCCTTCGTCCTCGTCATCCTCATAGTCATCATCCTCACCCTGCACATATGTTTCCAGGAGATGTGAGGGAGTAAGCGGTGATATATCGCTACAGTCGTGCCTTTGAAAAGTTTTGAGTTGAAAACTCCTGGAAGAAATGGGAGTGGAATGAGAGGTCGCCATTACAGGTGTCGTAGACGGAACAGGCAAATCTCCTGGCATCGTCGTCGATGGGCTCTCAGTGGATACCTTTGATATCAACAGGCTTTTAGTGTCCATCGTCGACGGGGCCGTCGTCGACGGGGTCTTAGTCAACGGGCTCACCGTCGACGGGCTCATCGTCGACGGGCCTTCGTCGACGGGGCCTTCGTCGACGGGCTCGACGTCGACAGGCTTTTCGCCGATGGGATCGTCGTCGACGGGACCTTCGACGACAAGATCTTCGTCGACGGGATGTTCGTCGACGGGATGGACTGGAACTTCGTCGATACTTCTCTCTTAGACGATCAAAGCTTCGTCGACGGCATCATCGTTGATATGGTTTTCGGCGCTGACTTCGTCGACGAGGACTTCGCCGACGATCCATCAACGACGGGCTTCTTTGACAGGATAGTAATCCTCGTCGACAGAATAGGACTCTCTTCCTGGCGCAGGTTCTGCAGGACGACGGGGAATGATTCAGGCATGTGAATCTATGAAAGATACCCAAATACTGGATAAGTGGGTGCACTTGCCAATTCGACTTAGCAGTACAAAGTATCTTTTCAGGGCTACTCATGTGAGTGACACAATCAGTGCTGCAGGGCCACTAGTAGCATTTGATTTACAGGCCCTGGCACACTCAGTGCACTTTACTAGCGGCTTACCAGTAAATCAAATATGCCAATCATGGAAACACCAATCCATAATAACAATTACAAAAGGAAAGCATATGTACTTTAGCACTGAATAGAGGTGGTAAAGTGCCCAAAGTCCTAAAATCAATAAAAAACAGGGTCAAAAACAGATGGCCTAAAAAGCAAAAGATCTGGGTGTAAACCCACTTAAAAAGCCAAGTCTAACACCCTGTATGTTAACATTTTTGACTATAAGGGTCCAAACATGGGTGAGTTGATTTCTTCCAAGCTCTGAGCCTCATATCTGACTACATTTTGCAAGTCCAGAGTCATAGGATGATGGTTCTCAACGGCATCCGTTTTAAAATATGTTTCTTCCTCTACTCTCTTTCTGATTCAGGATTTCCAGTTGTTGTTTACATACTTTCTGAACTTATTTGTCACAAATCAAGGAAAAACATGTTACTTTAGTATAAGTTTTCCTTTGAAGACACTGTATTTCAATATTTCAAACAACCATAGAAGCGAGACTCCAGATTCAGTTTGATAATGATTGTCTAGACCGATTAACCACTTCCTATTTGCAAATGGGCTTCTGAAGGTGAAGTAAGATCAAGAGCCAAACGGCTGAGAAGGAACAATGTATGGCCTACTGGACATATGTTTTTCCTGGCTTATAACCAGGAGATCCATCCTACAAGTTCTGTATTTCAAATCACCTTTTATTCTGTATTATTTTAATGATCGTTTAGCATGTGATCAAGAGAGTAAATCAAGAGTGTTAGACCTGGCACCTTGGCGTGAGTCTCCCTTCCTCTTTTGTCGCTGTGCCTCATGTGCTTGTATGGTGTTGGCCGCTCAGCGCGCTGTGCCACTGCCAACCAGTGTCGCGGTGCGAGTGCTCCCTATGTAAATTGTATATGTTGGTTGGACTCCATGATTGAATTGTTTGGTTTACTGTCAGACCCCAGTAAAGTGCGCCAGGAGCGCCAGGGCATGTAAATGCAAACACCGCTGGTGGGCTTGCAGCACTGGTTGTGCCACCCACAGAAGCGGCCGGTAAAATATGTCTAAGGTCTGCCATCGCAGAACCTGCGTGCAGTCTGGTACTGACATGCTGACTGGCAAGTGCCCACACTTGCCAGTCCCTAAACCTTCCCTTAACTTCATGTTAGTCACCCCTCTGGTAGGCCCACGAGCAGGGTGCGTTGTAAGCATAAGGTAGGACAAGCCTGGATGCGTGGCATGTCCTAGTAGTGAATGACCGCCATCTTGTTGTTCACTACTGTAAGGCTACCCTGTTCTCATAGGCCAGCTAGGATTGTTACATCCTATGATCCTAACCGACCCAGGGAACATGGTAGAAGATCGAGTTTAGTATGCCTGAACTCGGAATAATAAGGTACATCTTTTCCCAAGGTTTATTTTAATATTCCGCGTTTGCAAATGCCGCTTTTAGAAAGCTGGCCTTTGCTTGCCTAAACATTTCAGCCCGTCTCTGCGTAATGTGTATCTGATGTCTGGCTGGTGTGAGTGACAGGGCTGGGGGAACCCAGATGGCCAGGGCTAGGTAGCCTGGTGGTGAATAAGACGATCGACAGGTAGATGGGGGGGAGGAGTACTCCTAGGCTCTGAATAGGACAGTGCTCTGCCACCTCATTGCCGGCTCCGCCCCCTGTGGAGCGTCTGATGACTCTGCCCTGCACTCTGAAAGAAGAAGCCTGCATCGCGTAAACAAAGTGCTCAGAAACCGGACTAGGCAAGGGCCCCCCTGGCCTGGGAGAACAAAAGATTTGCTGTATAAATGTAGGAGCCCTGCTCCTAAGAAACTAGATCCGCTTTTGACCAAGAAGAATCTCTGCCTGAGGAGGAGGCACCGGGAAAGCTGTAGGAGGAAGACTGTCCCTATCCTGGGGGATTGGCCTGCAGTGGTGACCTTGCTGCCAAAGGGGAGACGAGAAACTTTTGCTGAAGACTTTGCTTTATTTTTACTTTCAAGACTTGTGCTTTTAAAAACGATCTCCAAGGGCCTGAAACGAACTTGCCCCTTGAACTGAGCCCCAGGACCATTGGGCTCTACCTGATCTTCACTCGCCTGCCCCTGGTATGTGGTGTCCTTTCCCTCGCCGGAGCTGTGACCCTCGTGCCCCAGTCCCTCCCTGAGCTGTGACCAGGACTGCTTAGCCGCCCCCGCCTTGGGAAGAGCCTCGCTCGATCGGAGCCGCTACCCCTACGCTGTGCTGGGCTGCCCCTGTCACCTCGCTCGCTGGAGGCTCGCTGTGCACCTTCACCCTCCCGCCGGAATCGGCGTTGTGAGCATCTCCAAGCCTCGGACGGCCCGGACGTAATCTGCGTGCCCGGCTGTCCCGCTTTGTTCACCCGCCACCTGCAACACCCCGCTCTTGTCGTGAGCCTGAAGATCAGACCCCCATCGCGAAGTGTGGGAGCCCCGGACGCCGCCTCGCCCTTCTGTCGAAGAGCCGCTGAAATCCTGCACCCGCCTTCGCGTCAAGCAACAAGGTACTGTACTTACGAACTCGACCGCGAGCTCGCATCGGATCCAGGGTCCGCAACGTTCTGATTTCCCTGTCATCTGCCGTGTGCTTCCCGGTCGCCGCCTCAGCACGAAGTGCGCTGAGGCCCACAGTTACCTTGGGCCGCCTAAGAACTTTCCGTAACAAAGCGAACTTTACCGTATTCCTAAGAATTGTGGCCCCCATCAGTTTAACGTTACTGGGCCTTGTATTTGAATCTGCTGAATCTACATAAAAGCTTATTTTTATATACTTCCTGATTGGTGTCCGTTTGTGGTGCATGCAAGGGGATTACTGTATGTATAATTGCACTTGCTTAACCGTGTACGCCTGAGACTTAGCCTAGACTGCTCGCGCCACGCACCTAGAGGGTGAGCAGGGGTTATTCTGGGGAGTCATCCTTCGCCCTGACAAGAAGTAAAGGGTCCCTGCTTGTTGTGGGTACACACCTGCGCCAACCAGAGCCCCCTCATTTCTAACATTGGTGGCAGCGGTGAGGATTTACGGATTTGCATTTGTGGTTTGCGTATAGTGAACCACTGATCACCACGTAGTGAGAGCAGACCAGTAACACAGCCACAAGACTAGCAATTGTTTTTGTTTTGCCAAGAATCTCCGTTGTTAAAGCCATGCCTGGTTCACTCCCCGCCGGAAGGGCAGCCTCTATAATCTCTGGATTTGAGGACATAGATTGGGAAGAAGGCGCACTTCAGAATCATACCAATGAAGAATTGAAAGGTTTTTGCTCCAAGTTCAGAATTGCCCAAACTGGATTGAAAAACAAGGCCCAACTCGTGAAGGCGCTGAGGGCCTGGTATGAGTCAAAGGCACCAGAGAATCAGGTGGAAATGGTTCCACCAGAAACTGTCCATGAGTTTGGCAGAGGCCTGTCGCCAGAAGAGTTGGCAGACAGGGCAGCAACCCGGGCACACGAAGTGGAGATGGCAAGACTTAATGGGCAGATGGATATGGAAAAACAAAGATTAGCCATGGAAGAAGAGAAACTACAATTAGAGCATGAAATGAAGCTGAGGGAGCTGGAGCTGAAAGCAAAACGTTTGGAGCTTAATCCCTCTGGTGGCAGCACACCGCCAGTACCGGCGGAACCAAGAGTTTATATTCCCAAGGATGTAGTGAAGGAGTTCTTTAAGAATGACGACATCGGGCAGTGGTTCAGAGCCTACGAGGTAGCCATGTCTTCCCACCGGGTCCCTGAGAGAGATTGGGGAGCGGAGTTGTGGGGACGGTTCCTGAGTGAAGGGCGGGACACACTGTTAGATTTACCTGCTGATGTTCATAATTCTTACGCCCATATGAAGGAAGCCTTGATGACTAGGTATGGGTTGACCCCTGAGTTATATAGACAGAGGTTCAGGGGTTGCACTAAGATTCCCAATAGTACGTATGTGGAGTATGTGACTTTCTTTTGCAGAGCGCTGGATGGTTGGGTAAAGGGTAGTAAGGTAAATGATTATCAAGGGCTTCTTGATTTAATGGCATGGGAGCACTTGTCCAGTAATTGTTTTCCTGAGCTACGCCAGCATCTGATAGATAGTAGGCTGACTAGCCCTAGGAAGCTTGCTGAGGAGGGGGGCCGCTGGGTCAGTACCAGGGTCCACAAGGGTCCCGTGGGAGATTCCGCCAAAGGTGGGCAGGGTCCCCAGCAGAAGAGTGGGGGGGACAGGGGTAAACAGAAGGAGTTCCCAAAAAGGCCCCAAAGTAGTCCCCAAGGGAACCAAGGGAAGGGTTCTCAGCCTCCCCCACCCCAGAAACCGACCGGGGCCCCGACAGGTCCTCCTGTTCAGAAGAGGCCCGTAAGATGTTACAGGTGTAACAATTTGGGGAATTTTGCCTCTGATGTAAAGTGTCCATTGTTTGGTAAACCAGCACCCACTGGTGCTCCACCCCGGCAGGTGACTAGTGTAGCCTTGGGGGAGGAGAGGGATATCCAAGGTGGTTGGGGTCCCGCAGAGATGTCCCTTGTCTCGCTAGGAGACCGTGAAGTGGTCCCTCCAACCCAGCTGCCTGAGAACACTAAGAAGTACAGGCAGTGGGTGACCATAAATGGCCATAGGGTGGAAGCTCTCAGAGATACAGGAGCCAGTGTGACAGCTGTCAGGTGTCACCTGGTGTCTCAAGAGCAGGTGGTCCCCAATGCATTCTATCCCGTTGTTGCCGCTGACAACACAGAGAGGCACTGCAAGGTGGCTCAGGTTCCCTTTGAGTGGGGGGGGGGGGTCTCTGGTACTCTTCAGGTAGCTGTGAGGCCCACCATGCCTGTAGACTGTTTGTTAGGGAACAATTTGGAGAGCTCACCTTGGGCTAAGGTGGAGCGGAGTGCTCACCTGGAGATGTTGGGTATGCCGGATTGGGCGTGTGTCACCACACGGTCCATGGCAGCCAGTAGAGGTACTCAAGAGGTCCTGGAGCCTGAGAGGGAGGCCCAGGAACCGGCCTCAGAGAGAAGGAGCAAGGGGCATGGGAAGCCGGCCCCTGAAGTTCCCACGGTCCAGGAGGAAGCAGACCTTGAGGGGGATGCCCTGGAGCCTACAGGGGAACAGATAGCTGAACTGGGAGACCTGCCAGAGCTGACCCATTGGCAGCAGGAAGGAGGTCCCACCAGGGAGGACTTTTGTAAGGCGCAGAAGGAGTGCCCTTCTCTCGTGTGTGTGCGGCAGCAGGCTGCAGACCAGGCCGCAGGTGATCAGTCAGGATCACATTTCGTTTACTGGGAGAACGACCTATTATATACAGAGCCTAAGGTTGCTGAGCCTGGGTCAGGCCGTGCGCTGGTGGTACCCCAGGACTTCAGAGCCTTCCTACTGGGGCTGGCTTACGATGTGCCATTGGCAGGGCATTTGGGGCAGGACAAGACCTTTGAAAGGCTTGTCACCCACTTTTATTGGCCTCAAATGCGCAGGAGTTCAGATACTCACTGCAGGACATGCCAGACTTGCCAGGCAAGTGGAAAGAGTGGAAGGAAGCAGAAGGCTCCACTCCAGCCATTCCCTGTGGTCAGTACCCCATTCCAGCGAGTGGGGATTGACATTGTAGGGCCACTGGACCCCAGGACTGCGATGGGCAATCGGTTCATCCTGGTCCTGGTGGACCATGCCACCGGGTACCCGGAAGCCATTCCTCTGAGGACAGTGACGGCCCCCGTGGTGGGACGTGCACTGATGGGAATTTTCTCCCGAGTGGGATTCCCTCTGGAGGTGGTGTCTGACCGAGGTACCAATTTCATGTCCAAGTACATGAAATCCCTTTGGCAAGAGTGTGGTGTAACCTACAAGTTCACCACACCTTACCACCCCCAAGGAAACGGGTTGGTTGAGAGATTCAACCGAACCCTCAAAGGCATGATAATGGGCCTAGAAGGACCCATGAGGCGTAAGTGGGACATCCTCTTACCATGCCTTCTCTTCACTTACCGTGAGGTGCCACAGAAGTCTCTGGGGTTCAGTCCCTTTGAGCTTCTGTATGGTCACCCAGTCAGAGGACCTCTAAGTCTGGTCAAGGAAGGCTGGGAGCAATCTCCCAGGAAACCTCCCCAGAATGTATATAGTTACATGCTGGCCTTCAGGAATCAGACTAGGCGATTCAGGCAACTTGCTGAGGCAAATCTGGAAGCCAGCCAGGAGGAGATGAAGCGGTGGTACGACCAGAATGCCACTCTGGTAGAGCTTCAGCCTGGACAGAAGGTATGGGTCTTGGCCCCCGTGGAGCCGTGTGCGCTCCAGGATAAGTGGACCGGTCCCTTTGAGGTGGTGGAGCGCAAGAGTCCTGTTTCCTACGTGGTGGACCTGAAGTCTCCTAGGAACCCCTTAAGGGTCCTACATGTCAACCGCCTCAAGCCCCACTTGGAGAGGTCCCAAGTGGGCATGCTCTTGGCAACAGATGCGGGGATGGAAGAGGAGACAGAACCTCTTCCTGACCTCCTGTCAGCCAAGGAGCAAGATGGGTCAGTGGACGGTGTCATCCTCTCTTCCGCCCTGACCCCTGAGCAACAGAATGATTGTCGCCAGTTGCTGGGACAATTTTCTGATCTGTTTTCCCTGGTTCCCGGTGTCACTGATTGGTGCGTCCATGATGTGGACACTGGGGATAGTACACCTGTGCGGCACAAGGCCTACCGGGTGACTGACAGGGTGAGGACATGCATCAAGGAGGAGGTCTCCAAGATGTTTGCACTCGGGGTAATTGAGTCTTCCAGCAGTCCTTGGGCCAGCCCAGTGGTCTTGGTCCCAAGGCTGCAGCGCCGGGAGCCACACCCGAACTCCGGTTCTGTGTGGACTACAGAGGACTCAATTCAGTCACTAGGACGGACGCACACCTCATCCCCAGAGCTGATGAGCTCATAGATCGGCTAGGGGCTGCCCACTACCTCAGCACGTTTGATTTAACGTCTGGGTATTGGCAGATCGCCTTGACTGAGGGGGCCAAAGAGAGGTCAGCATTTTCCACCCCAGATGGGCACTACCAGTTCCGGGTTATGCCATTTGGGATGAAGAATGCCCCTGCCACCTTTCAGAGATTGGTCAACCAGGTATTGGCTGGGCTGGATTCGTTCAGTGCAGCCTACCTGGATGACATCGCGGTGTGCAGCTCCACTTGGGAAGAACACCTGCGCCACCTCTGGGAAGTGTTGATGGCGCTGCGCAAGGCAGGCCTCAGGATCAAGGCGAGTAAGTGCCAGATCGGGCAAGGTTCCGTGGTGTACTTGGGGCACCAAGTTGGGAGTGGCCAGGTGGCACCTCTTCAGCCCAAGATAGAAACCATCCTGAATTGGGAGTCGCCCAAAACCCAGACAGAGGTGAGGGCCTTCCTAGGTCTCACCGGGTACTACAGGAGGTTTGTCAAGGGGTATGGCAACATGGTTGCCCCCTTGACAGCGCTGACTTCGAAGAAGCAGCCCAGGAAAGTGATTTGGACTGACACCTTTCAGAAAGCTTTTGAGGCCCTGAAAACTGCTATGTGCACGGCGCCCGTGCTCTTGGCTCCCAACTTCTCCAAAGAGTTTATCGTTCAGACAGACGCTTCAGAGCATGGTGTGGGGGCTGTTCTTTCACAGATTAATGAGGAGGGCCTAGATCAACCCGTAGCCTTTCTTAGCAGGAGGTTACTTCCACGGGAACAGATGTGGAGTGCTATTGAGCGTGAGGCATTTGCTGTGGTCTGGGCGCTGAAGAAGCTAAGACCCTACCTGTTTGGGTCTCACTTCCGGGTTCAGACGGACCACAGGCCCCTCAGATGGTTGATGCATATGAGGGGTGAGAATCCAAAGCTGTTGAGGTGGTCCATTTCCCTACAGGGTATGGATTTCACGGTGGAACATCGCCCTGGTACAGATCACGCCAATGCTGACGGTCTGTCCAGATTTTTCCGCCTTAGTGATGAGGAACTCCCTGGGGTAGGGTAGTTCTCCCCACTCTTCAGCTGGAGGGGACACGTGTTAGACATGGCACCTTGGCGTGAGTCTCCCTTCCTCTTTTGTCGCTGTGCCTCATGTGCTTGTTGGCCGCTCAGCGCGCTGTGCCACTGCCAACCAGTGTCGCGGTGCGAGTGCTCCCTATGTAAATTGTATATGTTGGTTGGACTCCATGATTGAATTGTTTGGTTTACTGTCAGACCCCAGTAAAGTGCGCCAGGAGCGCCAGGGCATGTAAATGCAAACACCGCTGGTGGGCTTGCAGCACTGGTTGTGCCACCCACAGAAGCGGCCGGTAAAATATGTCTAAGGTCTGCCATCGCAGAACCTGCGTGCAGTCTGGTACTGACATGCTGACTGGCAAGTGCCCACACTTGCCAGTCCCTAAACCTTCCCTTAACTTCATGTTAGTCACCCCTCTGGTAGGCCCACGGGCAGGGTGCGTTGTAAGCATAAGGTAGGACAAGCCTGGATGCGTGGCATGTCCTAGTAGTGAATGACCGCCATCTTGTTGTTCACTACTGTAAGGCTACCCTGTTCTCATAGGCCAGTATGGGCGGCTAGGATTGTTACATCCTATGATCCTAACCGACCCAGGGAACATGGCAGAAGATCGAGTTTAGTATGCCTGAACTCGGAATAATAAGGTACATCTTTTCCCAAGGTTTATTTTAATATTCCGCGTTTGCAAATGCCGCTTTTAGAAAGCTGGCCTTTGCTTGCCTAAACATTTCAGCCCGTCTCTGCGTAATGTGTATCTGAAGTCTGGCTGGTGTGAGTGACAGGGCTGGGGGAACCCAGATGGGCAGGACTAGGTAGCCTGGTGGTGAATAAGACGATCAACAGGTAGATGGGGGGGAGGAGTACTCCTAGGCTCTGAATAGGACAGTGCTCTGCCACCTCAATGCCGGCTCCGCCCCCTGTGGAGCGTCTGATGACTCTGCCCTGCACTCTGAAAGAAGAAGCCTGCATCAAAGTGCTCAGAAACCGGACTGGACTAGGCAAGGGCCCCCCTGGCCTGGGAGAACAAAAGATTTGCTGTATAAATGTAGGAGCCCTGCTCCTAAGAAACTAGATCCGCTTTTGACCAAGAAGAATCTCTGCCTGAGGAGGAGGCACCGGGAAAGCTGTAGGAGGAAGACTGTCCCTATCCTGGGGGATTGGCCTGCAGTGGTGACCTTGCTGCCAAAGGGGAGAAGAGAAACTTTTGCTGAAGACTTTGCTTTATTTTTACTTTCAAGACTTGTGCTTTTAAAAACGATCTCCAAGGGCCTGAAACGAACTTGCCCCCTGAACTGAGCCCCAGGACCATTGGGCTCTACCTGATCTTCACTCGCCTGCCGCTGGTCTGTGGTGTCCTTTCCTTCGCCGGAGCTGTGACCCTCGTGCCCCAGTCCCTCCCTGAGCCGTGACCAGGACTGCTTAGCCGCCCCCGCCTTGGGAAGAGCCTCGCTCGATCGGAGCCGCTACCCCTACGCTGTGCTGGGCTGCCCCTGTCACCTCGCTCGCTGGAGGCTCGCTGTGCACCTTCACCCTCCCGCCGGAATCGGCGTTGTGAGCATCTCCAAGCCTCGGACGGCCCGGACGTAATCTGCGTGCCCGGCTGTCCCGCTTTGTTCACCCGCCACCTGCAACACCCCGCTCTTGTCGTGAGCCTGAAGATCAGACCCCCATCGTGAAGTGTGGGAGCCCCGGACGCTGCCTCGCCCTTCTGTCGAAGAGCCGCTGAAATCCCGCACCCGCCTTCGCGTCAAGCAACAAGGTACTGTACTTACGAACTCAACCGCGAGCTCGCATCAGATCCAGGGTCCGCAACGTTCTGATTTCCCTGTCATCTGCCGTGTGCTTCCCGGTCGCCGCCTCAGCACGAAGTGCGCTGAGGCCCACAGTTACCTTGGGCCGCCTAAGAACTTTCCGTAACAAAGAGAACTTTACCGTATTCCCAAGAATTGTGGCCCCCATCAGTTTAACGTTACTGGGCCTTGTATTTGAATCTGCTGAATCTACATAAAAGCTTATTTTTATATACTTCCTGATTGGTGTCCGTTTGTGGTGCATGCAAGGGGATTACTGTATGTATAATTGCACTTGCTTAACCGTGTACGCCTGAGACTTAGCCTAGACTGCTCGCGCCACGCACCTAGAGGGTGAGCAGGGGTTATTCTGGGGAGTCATCCTTCGCCCTGACAAGAAGTAAAGGGTCCCTGCTTGTTGTGGGTACACACCTGCGCCAACCAGAGCCCCCTCATTTCTAACAAAGAGAATAAATGAAATCTTACCAGTTCCATCCTCAGTGTACATAGCTTGGAGCATCATATTTGGGTTTTGCACACAGTCAATAATGCTGAGAAGAGTCCGGGTGAGACGCAACAACTCACTGAAGCTGTAAAACCCAAAGTATATGAGGTGTCGGGCAAGGCTGACAACCTGAAAAGGATAGAAAGACAGACTGTACAAATTAAAAATCCTGAATTAATTAGCAGAAGGAGCAGTGTGGGAAAATTAGTAACCAATGACTGCTGTAACTTACTATGTGACTAAAGTGGGTTCTCTAGAGAAGTCTTATCATTCCTCGAAATTGCTGAGATCTTGTTAAATGAGCTCTGAAATGTGATGGCCTTTCACTAAGTAACTGAGAGAAGAAAAATATTCCCACCTCAAAGGTAAGTTTATTCTTTTCCTCATTGGCAAAGGGCATTGCGTCATTCACCGCATTGTTCAGATATTCCTCCACAAACCCCATGGTGTTGGCAAACTTGTTTTTCTTATCATCCCGGGAATCAATAATGTTGGAATCATAACTTGAAAGAAGGGAGAGCAGATAGGAATAGAGAGATCATTACAAACTAGATTAGCCTCTACTATAGTTTGTGTTACTGTTAACTAATCCAGTTTAGAATTAAAACTATAAACTTCAAACAGCCATAGATCAGTCAATATTCTGCAAATGTCATGAAATATAAAGACATATCAATCATGCCAAACTATTGTTGTGTCTTATTGGGCTACTACTACCTCAAAGACAATATAAAACAATTGCACTCAGTTATCAACTTTTCTCACCCACACATCAAGTGGCCTACACAGACACCCACCCATTCCATTCAGCGACCATATTATTTCCTTTTCCCATGGAACCTCGTCACCCATGAATCAATGATGATATGCCCGTCCAGGTCGCGAAGAGCCCCACTGCAGATTATGCGGGACAGCAGCGGCAGAAACAAAGAGACGCTGCATGTGCGGTGAGTCCGTTCTGAGGGCATGTATTGGCACGGACTTGATGCCTTGTACTCTGTAAGCATGCCCACATGGGAAGAAGTGTTTATTTGGGACATTCAGTGGCACCCACAAGGGTTTATTTCAAAGCGGACTATGAGGACCATGATGCACTCGCACACACGCCCACTGGGGCGGGATATTTAATTGTGTGCAGGTGGTCCGCTTGCTGTCGAGTGTGCCTGGGCCAGTGAACAAGGGCGGGAAATGCCCGAAAATGCATCTGGCTGGACATTTGTGCTCTGCATGTGCTTGGCAGAGGGTTTGTGCAACCATCAGAATAAATGGGTTTACTCACCGGGAGTGGTCTCTTCAAGTTTGTGGCAATCGTGGTTTCATATATATATATATATATATATATATATATATATATATATATATATATATATATATATATATATAATTCAATCAACAACTCTTTTGACCTATTCGCTTACTACAGTAACATTGAAAATGGCTCATTTATCTCTTGAACCAATTAACAGATTTATCTCCCACAGCCACCGACTTTTCAGATTAACCTACCAAATCAACATCTCACATAATCAACTTATCTTACCCAGACATATTAATCACATTACCAAGTTATGCTTTACCTCACTCAGCCCTGTCTCATTCAGATTAATTCCATCCACTTTCCAACTCATCCCAAATTGGGTTTTACTCATCGTAACCAGCTGTGCACTCAACTCTTCCATACATTGATTTATCATGCTGATTTACTTTCATATCATGCTTGCCAATGGCCCTCATCAAACAACCATTTCATTTCAGTGAATAATCAAGCCATCTCACTTAACAATGAACTGGCTTCACCCACATATCAGTCTATCACACCTGTCTTTCCCAACCATCACTCTCACTATATCACCCTTTAAAACTCAGCTGTTTTTACATTTCTACCTAACCATCAACTCTCAATCAAAGATCAATGCTTTTCACCCAACATGACTCTTCACACCAATCCTGAATCCATCTCACCCTATCAGTAATTCCAGCTCACGAAATCTTCATTCCCAAATCACACAACCTTTATTCATCATCACACAAACTTACATCTACCTCACTCAAGCATCAGTCTTGCTAACCCAAACATCTAACCACTTCAGGCATTTCTCAGTATTCTAACACAACTAACAATTAACCCCTTCGCTGCTAGGCCTTTTCCCCTCCTGTGCTAAGCCTTTTTTGGGCTATTTGGGGTAGTGCGCGCTTAGGCCCCTGTAACTTTTTGACCACATTAGGTATCCACGCCAAATTTGCGTCCTTTTCTTCCAACATCATGGGGATTCTAAAGGTACCCAGGGTTTGTGGATTCTCCTAGAGGGTTCCCAGAAATTAGTCAAAATACAGCAAAAGTTTGGTTTTTTTGTGAAAAATGGGAAAAACGGGCTGCAAATGAAAGCTTCTGGGTTTTTCTCTGCAAATGGTATCAAAAAAGGGTTTGTGGGGCTGAAATCACCATTTCTCCAGCTTTTAGGGAATGACAGAATTTTGTCAGAAAACCAACATTTTTTACACAGTTTTGGCATTTTTCTGGGACATACCCTCTTTTTGCTATTTTTTGTGCTTTCAACCTCCTTCCAGTTAATGGTAGAAATGGGTACAAAAACAATAATGGACCCTGGAAAGCTATACATTTTTGAAAAGTAGACAAAATTCTGAATTCAGCAAGGGGTCATTTGTGTAGATCCATCAAGGTTTCTTTATAGAAACTAACAGTTAAATATAGGAAAAATTAAAAATTAGTTGAAAAAAGCAGCCTTTTGAGTCAACGTTTTCACCTGTAACTTCTTCTAATTATCACATCTCTTAGAAAGCAATGTACCGTTACATCCACTGGACCTTCCTGGTTGTGGGGATATATAGGACTTGTAGGTTCACCAAGAGCCCAATGAACCCAGAGTAAAAAACTGAGCAGCATTTTGTAATGGTGTTTTTTTTTTGTTCCGGGTCTATAGCAATTATTGTGGGAAAATGTATACATGGAAAAATCGGTATGAAAGACACCTATGTATTTCTGAAATGGGAACAAACTACAGAGTTTAGAAACAGTGCATATTTGCACATTTTCGAAATTGGGAATACTCATACTTGCATGACAATTATTGGTCATTTTTCAAAATGACTTTTTTTTTACACAATGTCTTTCATTTGGAAGGGAGAAATGCATCCAAAATCAATAGGTAATAACAGTTGCTTTACAAATCTGAACTACCCTAAGTCTCCCGATAAAAATGGTACCTCACTTGTGTGGGTAGGCATAGTGCCCACGACAGGAAGTGGCTCAAAACCTAAGCTGAACACACCACATTTTCACACTGAAAATTTACACTTTTTTTGCGAAGAGTCTAGCTGTAGTTTTTGAACCCTAGCCCTGCCGGCACCTAGGGAAACCTAGCAAACCTATACATTTTTGAAAACTAGACACCCAGGGGAATCCAGGATGGGGTGACTTGACTGCCTCCCACCATGGTCTGTTACCCAGAATCCCTTGCAAACGTAAAAAAATGACAAAAAAAACACATTTTCCCCACATTTCTGGGATGGAAAGTTCTGGAATCTGCGTGGATCCACAAATTTCCACCCACCCCGCGTTCCCCAAAGTCCTACGAGAAAAATGGTACCTCACTTGTGCGGGTCGGCCTAGTGCCCGCGACAGGAAATGGCGCAAAACGCAACGTGGTCACACCTCAATTTTGCAGTGAAAAATGACCCTTTTTTGGCAAAGTGACTAGCTGTAGTTTTTGAACCCTAGCCCTGCCGGCACCTAGGGAAACCTAGCAAACCTATACATTTTTGAAAACTAGACACCCAGGGGAATCCAGGATGGGGTGACTTGACTGCCTCCCACCATGGTCTGTTACCCAGAATCCCTTGCAAACGTAAAAAAATGACAAAAAAAACACATTTTCCCCACATTTCTGGGATGGAAAGTTCTGGAATCTGCGTGGATCCACAAATTTCCACCCACCCCGCGTTCCCCAAAGTCCTACGAGAAAAATGGTACCTCACTTGTGCGGGTCGGCCTAGTGCCCGCGACAGGAAACGGCGCAAAACGCAACGTGGTCACACCTCAATTTTGCAGTGAAAAATGACCCTTTTTTGGCAGAGTGACTAGCTGTAGTTTTTGAACCCTAGCCCTGCCGGCACTTAGGGAAACCTAGCAAACCTATACATTTTTGAAAACTAGACACCCAGGGGAATCCAGGATGGGGTGACTTGACTGCCTCCCACCATGGTCTGTTACCCAGAATCCCTTGCAAACATAAAAAAATGACAAAAAAAACACATTTTCCCCACATTTCTGGGATGGAAAGTTCTGGAATCTGCGTGGATCCACATATTTCCACCCACCCCACGTTCCCCAAAGTCCTACGAGAAAAATGGCACCTCACTTGTGCGGGTCGGCCTAGTGCCCGCGACAGGAAACGGCGCAAAACGCAACGTGGTCACACCTCAATTTTGCAGTGAAAAATGACCCTTTTTTGGCAGAGTGACTAGCTGTAGTTTTTGAACCCTAGCCCTGCCGGCACTTAGGGAAACCTAGCAAACCTATACATTTTTGAAAACTAGACACCCAGGGGAATCCAGGATGGGGTGACTTGACTGCCTCCCACCATGGTCTGTTACCCAGAATCCCTTGCAAACGTAAAAAAATGACAAAAAAACACATTTTCCCCACATTTCTGGGATGGAAAGTTCTGGAATCTGCGTGGATCCACAAATTTCCACCCACCCCGCGTTCCCCAAAGTCCTACGAGAAAAATGGTACCTCACTTGTGCGGTTCGGCCTAGTGCCCGCGACAGGAAATGGCGCAAAACGCAACGTGGTCACACCTCAATTTTGCAGTGAAAATTGACCCTTTTTTGGCAGAGTGACTAGCTGTAGTTTTTGAACCCTAGCCCTGCCGGCACTTAGGGAAACCTAGCAAACCTATACATTTTTGAAAACTAGACACCCAGGGAAATCCAGGATGGGGTGACTTGACTGCCTCCCACCATGGTCTGTTACCCAGAATCCCTTGCAAACGTAAAAAAATGACAAAAAAACACATTTTCCCCACATTTCTGGGATGGAAAGTTCTGGAATCTGCGTGGATCCACAAATTTCCACCCACCCCGCGTTCCCCAAAGTCCTACGAGAAAAATGGTACCTCACTTGTGCGGTTCGGCCTAGTGCCCGCGACAGGAAATGGCGCAAAACGCAACGTGGTCACACCTCAATTTTGCAGTGAAAAATGACCCTTTTTTGGCAAAGTGACTAGCTGTAGTTTTTGAACCCTAGCCCTGCCGGCACCTAGGGAAACCTAGCAAATCTATACATTTTTGAAAACTAGACACCCAGGGGAATCCAGGATGGGGTGACTTGACTGCCTCCCACCATGGTCTGTTACCCAGAATCCCTTGCAAACGTAAAAAAATTACAAAAAAAACACATTTTCCCCACATTTCTGGGATGGAAAGTTCTGGAATCTGCGTGGATCCACAAATTTCCACCCACCCCGCGTTCCCCAAAGTCCTACGAGAAAAATGGTACCTCACTTGTGCGGGTCGGCCTAGTGCCCGCGACAGGAAACGGCGCAAAACACAACGTGGTCACACCTCAATTTTGCAGTGAAAAATGACCCTTTTTTTGGCAAAGTGACTAGCTGTAGTTTTTGAACCCTAGCCCTGCCGGCACTTAGGGAAACCTAGCAAACCTATCCATTTTTGAAAACTAGACACCCAGGGGAATCCAGGATGGGGTGACTTGACTGCCTCCTACCATGGTCTGTTACCCAGAATCCTTTGCAAACGTAAAAAAATGACAAAAAAAACACATTTTCCCCACATTTCTGGGATGGAAAGTTCTGGAATCTGCATGGATCCACAAATTTGCACCCACCCCGCGTTCCCCAAAGTCATACGAGAAAAATGGTACCTCACTTGTGCGGGTCGGCCTGGTGCCTGCGACAGGAAACGGCGCAAAAGGCAAGGTGGTCACACCTCAATTTTGCAGTGAAAAATGACCCTTTTTTGGCTATGTGACTAGCTGTAGTTTTTTAACTCTAGCCCTGCCGGCACCTAGGGAAACCTACCAAACCCAGACATTTCTGAAAACTAGACACCCGGCGGCATCCAAGGAAGTATGGCTTGCGTGGATCCCCCAACGTTTCCTTACCCAGTATTCCCTGCAAACCTCAATTTTTGCTGAAAAAATCACTTTTTTCACACATTTTGGGGTGGGAAAGTAGTGGCATCACCGGGCTGACACAAATTTACCACCACCCAGCGTTCCCCCAGGTCTCCCGGTAAAAATGGTGCCTCACTTGTGTGGGAGGCCCAAGTACCCGCGGCAGGCAAGGGCCCAAAACGTAGTGAGGCGACATCAAAATGGCCTATCGCAAAACCACCTGGTTTTGCAAGGGGGGTCACTTTGGTTTTTGGCCCGGTGCTCGGCGGCCATCTAGGGAAACCTACCAAACCCACGCATTTCTGAAAACTAGACACCCGGCGGCTTCCAGGGAGGTATGGCTTGCGTGGATCCCCCAACGTTTCCTTACCCAGAATCCCCTGCAAACCTCAATTTTTGCTGAAAAAATCACTTTTTTCACACATTTTGGGGTGGGAAAGTAGTGGCATCACCGGGCTCACACAAATTTACCACCACCCAGCGTTCCCCCAGGTCTCCCGGTAAAAATGGTGCCTCACTTGTGTGGGAGGCCCAAGTACCCGCGGCAGGCAAGGGCCCAAAACGTAGTGAGGCGACATCAAAATGGCCTATGGCAAAACCACCTGGTTTTGCAAGGGGGGTCACTTTGGTTTTTGGCCCGGTGCTCGGCGGCCATCTAGGGAAACCTACCAAACCCACGCATTTCTGAAAACTAGACACTTGGCGGCTTCCAGGGAGGTATGGCTTGCGTGGATCCCCCAACGTTTCCTTACCCAGAATCCCCTGCAAACCTCAATTTTTGCTGAAAAAATCACTTTTTTCACACATTTTGGGGTGGGAAAGTAGTGGCATCACCGGGCTCACACAAATTTACCACCACCCAGCGTTCCCCCAGGTCTCCCGGTAAAAATGGTGCTTCACTTGTGTGGGAGGCCCAAGTACCCGCGGCAGGCAAGGGCCCAAAACGTAGTGAGGCGACATCAAAATGGCCTATCTCAAAACCACCTGGTTTTGCAAGGGGGGTCACTTTGGTTTTTGGCCCGGTGCTCGGCGGCCATCTAGGGAAACCTACCGAACCCACGTATTTCTGAAAACTAGACACCCGGCGGCTTCCAGGGAGGTATGGCTTGCGTGGATCCCCCAACGTTTCCTTACCCAGAATCCCCTGCAAACCTCAATTTTTGCTCCAAAAATCACTTTTTTCACACATTTTGGGGTGGGAAAGTAGTGGCATCACCGGGCTGACACAAATTTACCACCACCCAGCGTTCCCCCAGGTCTCCCGGTAAAAATGGTGCCTCACTTGTGTGGGAGGCCCAAGTACCCGCGGCAGGCAAGGGCCCAAAACGTAGTGAGGCGACATCAAAATGGCCTATCGCAAAACCACCTGGTTTTGCAAGGGGGGTCACTTTGGTTTTTGGCCCGGTGCTCGGCGGCCATCTAGGGAAACCTACCAAACCCACGCATTTCTGAAAACTAGACACCCGGCGGCTTCCAGGGAGGTATGGCTTGCGTGGATCCCCCAACGTTTCCTTACCCAGAATCCCCTGCAAACCTCAATTTTTGCTGAAAAAATCACTTTTTTCACACATTTTGGGGTGGGAAAGTAGTGGCATCACCGGGCTCACACAAATTTACCACCACCCAGCGTTCCCCCAGGTCTCCCGGTAAAAATGGTGCCTCACTTGTGTGGGAGGCCCAAGTACCCGCGGCAGGCAAGGGCCCAAAACGTAGTGAGGCGACATCAAAATGGCCTATGGCAAAACCACCTGGTTTTGCAAGGGGGGTCACTTTGGTTTTTGGCCCGGTGCTCGGCGGCCATCTAGGGAAACCAACCAAACCCATGCATTTCTGAAAACTAGACACCCGGCGGCTTTCAGGGAGGTATGGCTTGCGTGGATCCCCCAACGTTTCCTTACCCAGAATCCCCTGCAAACCTCAATTTTTGCTCAAAAAATCACTTTTTTCACACATTTTGGGGTGGGAAAGTAGTGGCATCACCGGGCTCACACAAATTTACCACCACCCAGCGTTCCCCCAGGTCTCCCGGTAAAAATGGTGCTTCACTTGTGTGGGAGGCCCAAGTACCCGCGGCAGGCAAGGGCCCAAAACGTAGTGAGGCGACATCAAAATGGCCTATCTCAAAACCACCTGGTTTTGCAAGGGGGGTCACTTTGGTTTTTGGCCCGGTGCTCGGCGGCCATCTAGGGAAACCTACCAAACCCACGCATTTCTGAAAACTAGACACCTGGCGGCTTCCAGGGAGGTATGGCTTGCGTGGATCCCCCAACGTTTCCTTACCCAGAATCCCCTGCAAACCTCAATTTTTGCTCAAAAAATCACTTTTTTCACACATTTTGGGGTGGGAAAGTAGTGGCATCACCGGGCTCACACAAATTTACCACCACCCAGCGTTCCCCCAGGTCTCCCGGTAAAAATGGTGCTTCACTTGTGTGGGAGGCCCAAGTACCCGCGGCAGGCAAGGGCCCAAAACGTAGTGAGGCGACATCAAAATGGCCTATCTCAAAACCACCTGGTTTTGCAAGGGGGGTCACTTTGGTTTTTGGCCCGGTGCTCGGCGGCCATCTAGGGAAACCTACCAAACCCACGTATTTCTGAAAACTAGACACCCGGCGGCTTCCAGGGAGGTATGGCTTGCGTGGATCCCCCAACGTTTCCTTACCCAGAATCCCCTGCAAACCTCAATTTTTGCTCCAAAAATCACTTTTTTCACACATTTTGGGGTGGGAAAGTAGTGGCATCACCGGGCTGACACAAATTTACCACCACCCAGCGTTCCCCCAGGTCTCCCGGTAAAAATGGTGCCTCACTTGTGTGGGAGGCCCAAGTACCCGCGGCAGGCAAGGGCCCAAAACGTAGTGAGGCGACATCAAAATGGCCTATCGCAAAACCACCTGGTTTTGCAAGGGGGGTCACTTTGGTTTTTGGCCCGGTGCTCGGCGGCCATCTAGGGAAACCTACCAAACCCATGCATTTCTGAAAACTAGACACCCGGCGGCTTCCAGGGAGGTATGGCTTGCGTGGATCCCCCAACGTTTCCTTACCCAGAATCCCCTGCAAACCTCAATTTTTGCTGAAAAAATCACTTTTTTCACACATTTTGGGGTGGGAAAGTAGTGGCATCACCGGGCTCACACAAATTTACCACCACCCAGCGTTCCCCCAGGTCTCCCGGTAAAAATGGTGCCTCACTTGTGTGGGAGGCCCAAGTACCCGCGGCAGGCAAGGGCCCAAAACGTACATTTGGGATAGGCAATGTTGATGTCGCTTACCGGTAGTATGTCAGGATGTTCTCATTGGGGGTGTTTCCCGCCCTGGCTTCTTGGGACAGTTGGTGGATGCTTTTTTCATGCGTGTCATTGTTCTTGTCACTCCAGGTCAGCCAGACCTCATCCTCACAGTCCTCAATGCTCCTCCTTCTCTTAAAGCTTCCCTGGGTTGGCAGGTA
Source organism: Triturus cristatus (assembly GCF_964204655.1). Taxonomy (NCBI): domain Eukaryota; kingdom Metazoa; phylum Chordata; class Amphibia; order Caudata; family Salamandridae; genus Triturus; species Triturus cristatus. The sequence continues at coordinate 1,071,824,776 of NC_140579.1, read as the reverse complement.
GACCAGAGCAACCAAAGGGCTTCTCACCAGAAAATATGAGAGCCTTATTGTACTCACTCTGTCTTGATCATGATGTCATTGTTCTTGGGCTCTAGCACACACTTACAGATGAGCTCTTGAGTTACAGGAATGGCAATGTTGTTGGACACGCTCAGGTCAGAAAGGTAATCCAAGAACCTGTGAAAAGTAGCACATGGCAGGTGACGCCCAACAAATCGCACAATTAATCTCTTTGAATCTTTGTCCAAGCACAAGAAGCATATTTGCCCATGAAAACCCCATGAAGGGTGTCTGTGTTGATTTTGGCCACAAACTCATAAAAAACTGCACTGGGCAGGGTTGTGTTTACCACACAAGTTTCCCTAAGCACATCCAAAAACCTTTTCAAATGACTCTCTCCCAGCTAAAGATTGTGCAGAAGGAACTTTCCAGGCCCATACAAAGGAACAGCTATTAGCAGCATCTTCTGTAGTAAATGCCAATAAAATTCCTCTGCGCAGGTGTGAGCTGCCTGATGGAATCTCCTGCTTGTTAATTAATTTTAAACTACATGGAGTCACTTGGAAAGTGGCAGCTGCTGACAATTTGCCAATCCACGATTCAGGAAAGGCCTTTTCAAGACAAATTACAAAACAATATATTTCCCTTTTCAAGTTCACTAGGTACATTTGCCCACGGACGCTCCAGCTGCATTACACCAAACTATTAAATGGAGAGGCCATGGCCTTTTCCTGGTTATTGTGGAATTTAAACCCAAGATGTGCTTCCCTGGCAAGTATCAGTGATGGTTGGAGAGTGATCGCATGTTATTTCGTCCCCACAATACAGACTATAACCATTTAATAATGCCAAAAGCAGACAGACATTATATATAACACTGTGAGACTGAACTGTCACAATGCAAAAGCATGCACATCTTAAATCCAAAGAAAGCAGCGGGATGACAACAGCAATAAATATCTTTTGATATACTTTCAATCTCTTGTGTCTAGTGTTAGTTTGGTAAGGAGGTGCCAATCTTTTCTTTGTGTGCAGAGCTGAAACGCTCAAGTCCACTGTGTGTGTCTTTGCTCTGTGAAAATGAGATATGCAGATGGACCTATCTCTGTTATGTAACAATGAGTTGCTCAAGTTAGGTGTGTCTCTGCTGTACATGAATGATAGGAATGAAGTGTTCAAGTTCCATTATTTTGCTTATTCTGTAACAATGAGATGCTGAGGTTATGTGATGACAATCATCAAATTATGGAATTCCTCCAACTATCGCCGTCTAGCTCTAAACTCCTTCCTTTTGACTGGATCACTAAGCTACAGGCCCAAAACGTCTTCCACAAGATTGAGAACTCAGCCAAATCCATGGTCACCACACTGGATAGCAACAGTGTAATTCATATCAAACAAATCACAAAACATGCTAGATATCTCCTGAAGCTCTTCAATAACAGCACGCTATTCATCCCCAAACATTACTTTAATGTGGGTGTGCAGGCGATATCTTGGATAGAATATGGGAACTCTCTACTAACTGGCTACCGAGGTCATGGCTTAACCGTCTCAAACCAAACTTTCACTCTGCAGATATGCTGATTTCTCATTCACAGCTGGTAAGGTTGGAGTAGTAAGAGCGTTGCTGGGGATTCACGATCAGTGTTCTGCTCTGTGCGATGGAAGAAGGATGCTGTTGTCAAGACTTGGGGACTCCAGAGCCCAGAAACCATTTCACCAGCTAAGCCCAGGTGAACGACTCGCTTCTAACCTGGATGTTACTAAAAGCGTTCAGTTCTTTCCATGGTGCAGAACGTGCCCCGGTACATACCCAGGGGTAGACTGGGCCAAGAGCAGGCTAGTCTGTGCCCCAATGAGACCCAACCAGGCCACTGCTCTTTCTTCTGCTTCAGGCATCTGGGGTGATTGGTAAGTGGGAGTTAGCTCCAGCACAGGTTTCCTCCAGCTCTTTCCAGAATAAAGCTCAGGAAGGTGGCTATGGTTCAGATCACTATTTTCTCTTTCCTCTCTTCAGCCAAGGGAGCCCTTAACGAACTGATCACCAATGTTGAAGAAGAGCTGGATTCGTACACAAGGTTGGCCACAGTAGCACTGTCAGATAGCTTATCCCCTGCCCTGGCTAAGACTAGTATTACATCTTCGGATCATTTACAGGGGACAGACTATCTAGAGATATTAGTTCTGTGACCGTGTAAGGGGATGTGCATCAGCCCAGCTCAGACTTTACTACTATTCTGGATGAGGTGAACCTGAAGTCTCAACTTCCAGCAAGAAAGAAGGGAAAAAAAAGATGAGCAGGGCCCGAAGCGCAAAGAACTGAAGGGGGACTGAGTCTTGGCCCTGGGCGCTCAATGGGGCGGTAAGGTAAGCCTTAGTCCTAGTTCTATAGGAGAGTATTCCTTGGACTCTGCGTTGCAACTTTCTTTTTTTTTAAATTGAAGCTATACTTCAAGATTCCCTCAGGCCTTGCCTTAAAAGACTCAAGGTAATTGAAAACACTTCATCTGACCTGTTTGATTACATCAAGTTTGTCACTGCTAAGCCGGGTGGCAAGTTGGTGGTAAGCTCTGTAGAAGAGCCGGGTCATGGAGGGAGAGGGGGGTCTAGTACCCAAGCGTGTGGATGGTCATTGTTCTCCTATTGTCCCACAATATATAAGGGGCATAGTGAATAATTGGGTGTGGGAGAATACAACCCAAAAGTGCCCTACAATCCCTTTTAATATTTTGTCCCATTCGACCCAGCTTCAAATGGTTCTTTGACGGTTCAGAATGCTTCTACATCCCAGAGAAGGCCCGATTCTAACCTCTTTAGTAACAGAGGAAGACCTGGTGCATTTCAGGGTTGTACAGGAGGTTTGCATTTTGTTGTAGATACATGTGTTAATTTACCCCATGAGGCAAAGCCTAATGTTGTTATTCTAGGCAACGTATCCCATTATAAGCTGCTTTGAATGAGTCTTTTGAACAGCTTTATAACAAAGTGAGTCATTGGTTAGGGAGGCATGTGGTTGATGGACCACGAATCTCCCAATGCATTAACATGGTCAGAAGGGTTAGTTGGATTGGGAGGGACAAGAACTTTTTTGATGGGGACTGTGTCATAATTAATTTCAATTTGACTGGGGTGGCAGGTCACTTGTTGACTGTGACATCTTCTTTTAAACTGGGTACTGTCTCCTCTATAATGGGGCTCCCACTAGTTTTTTTTTATAAACCACCAATACCACTCTTTGATACTGAGGGACACACTACAACTTTGGAGAAGCAGGCAAAGGAAGCCCCTGGTAATTTTGCAGTAAGCTTTTTTAATAGGGTTGAGCCTCTGAACTCATAAGCGAGCTGCGACTGACTCGACTTGGATTATGGATGTGAGGTGTTAGCTCCGTAACTGGAAATGAAGTTTCTCGTCCTGTCTTGAGGACAGTGCCAGGCCTCAAAGTCATTAGTTGGAATGTGGCAGGGATGTCTAGCAAAGTCAACGATGAGATTTCCTTTTCAAGCTATTTAACTGAGGGCCTTATTACGAGTTTGGCGGTCCCACAGCAAACGGTGCAATGCACTGTCTGCTGTGGGACTGTCAAACCTGTAGTTAGACTGCCTGACAGATCAGGAATTGTCTCCTGGTCTGGCGGGTGGTTCAGTGGCGGTCTGAGAGCAGCGGTCTGTCAGGCTCATTAAATAACCTAACAGGCAGACTGCTATTCTCAGAAGGTTACCTGAACCTTCCTGCACGGTGTGGCATACATGTCACACCATGCAGGAACTGGGGGTGCAACTCTAAAGGAGGGCAGTACATGTGCCCCCCTGCATGTGCCCCCAGGCACAGTGGCACAAGGGGGCCCTGTATGCCCCCCTTTGTTGCCTCACCACCACCCTTTTCATGGCGGTGCGTTTGCCATGTAAAGGGTGGCGGTGAGGTAACTCAAAATATGCTCGGCGGGGAAGCTCTGGCACTGCCAGCATATTTTGCCCTTGAACCGCTGCCAGACCACCGCAGGATCCATGATTCACTTTAGTAGCAGTGGCGATCCGACCGCCACACTTATAATACTGCGCCCGGCCCCGCAGTGTGGTGATGGTCAGACCACCACCACAGGACTGCCGTAGTCTCAATAAGGCCCCTAGTCTGCCTGCAAGAAACATGGGGCACTTCATGTAGCTTTTTTGGAAGGCTATAAGGATTCATCCTTGTGATTGCTACTAGCTCTGGTCACACTAAAAATGGTTTTATGATATTAACTTTCTTATTGTTGAAATGTAAATATGATGCACTAGCAACTGGTTCCCCTAACCTCGAAGCCATTAGGATCACTCACCCTAAAACAGTTAATGTTTTACTGAAGTTCTACAATGATAATCCATCCTCAAGCAGTGTGGTTCACCTACATTCTTTAAAATCTTACCTTGATAAGACAGTAGGCAGTACTTCTTCACCACCTGGTGTTCTAATGCTAGGAGATTTTAATATCCATTTATGTGGCAACACAAAATGGTGTCTTAGGCTTCCTTCTTTAGGTGGGACAAATTCTGGATTGTACTTGGGACGTACTATGCCAGGGGATTTTTTAAATAATCTTTTTTTGTAAATGTAGTCCTGTTTATTCCTTTGACAAATGTGTTTCTCGTAATCCTTCTTGTCCTATTCCTTTTACTTTTACAGGTATGGGGCGCTTTTCGACTATTTACTTTGTTCTTGTTTCAGCCCCATTTTTGACCTTTTGGAGAATGTTTATATTCCTATCAGTAGTTTTAGTGATCACAATCCTAAATGCTCCTCTGTAAGACTGAACAGGACCCATATGCTTAAGATGACAGATGTGTATAAAAAAGCCTGGTACTGAAAGACCAAGAGCAAAAATTGAGGTGATAACTTGAAAATAGAGCCTGATAACTTGAACAATCAACTATTTTCTGATTGTGCTGAGGATTTTGCTATTTGCTTAAACAAATACTCATCCTCTGTTAAGATAGTAAATGCTTTGTGGAATATTGCTAGCAAAGTCAGGTCTCTTTTACCTATATCCCCAAGCAGAGGTCTATTCAACTGCATAGGTGGTTCGATAGAGATTGATCCGATGCACACCTAGAATTTGATGCTGGCCCTGAAAACCAAACCTAGGCACACAAATATGGTAGCATCAGGTCAGATTTGATATAGGGCAGTGGTTAAAAAAAGTAAAAATATTTTAAAAGATGAGGCCGGGGAGTGTCTCCTTCATGCTCACTGTCTGAAGAACAGCGCGGTCAATTGGGAGATTGTCAATCACTCTCTCTTTGTGCCACAAGATAATGGCTTCCTCTGCCATCATTACACTCCAGAAAAATAGGTGTCACATTTTTCTGAGATTTATAGTAATCAGCCATCTGACATCTCCCCTATTGAAGGATTGTTTGAAAATGTGGCTTAGAACCTTGTTTTTAACCTTGATGAAGTTGAGCGGGGGATCTTGTGACTTGCCAGGGGTAAGGCACCGGGCCTGGATGGGATCTAGTCAGAGTTATACATTGAAGAACCTGTGCTTTGGGCTCCTTTGCTTACTCAGCTTCTGAATGCAGCTATTAAGTCAGGACCTTTGTGGTCATGGTCCTCCTCTATCACGAAGGGAGACAAGTACAAACCACAATGTTACACACCCATTTCTCCTCCTAAACTGTTTATTAACTTGGGCGGATAGGATAACAATCCTATCTTATCTGACCTGCAATATGGTTTTAGGGTGGAGAAGACTACTAATGATCAATGCCTGAATTTATATTTAATCATAAATAAATACACAGTGGCAAGATCAGGGGCGATGCATATGGTGTTTATGGATCCTACCTCAGCTTTGGACCGAGTTAATTGTTCGAAGCTGTGGAACATCCTCCTCTTGTTAGGGTTCGACTGGGGTCTCGTGCTTTTTTTAAATTTTTGAAGAATCTCCATATGGATGCTACTGCCTTAGTATGCCAGAGATTGTCCTTTTTCCAGAACTTTTTGTACTAATAAAGGGGTCCGTCAAGGATGTATTATTACATTATTCCTATTTACTTTAAATATTAACAGTTTAGAGAGCACTTTATTAGTGACAAGAGAAGACTGCCCCTTAGGGAAAAACCTATTCCAGCTTTGCTTTACGCGGATGACATTGTTCTTTTAGTAAGGACTGCCAAGGGATTGCAAACTCTTCTTGACTAATTTGTATCCTTTATGGAAAGCCTGGACTGTTCAACTTATTTTAATAAATCTTTTATTATGACTGCCGTTCCTAGCTCCACTGAAACCAGGACTTTTCAAGCCCAAGATCATATCTTACGGAAGGTCCCTTCTTTTTCTTATCTAGGTATTTTGTTTGATTTGAAATTTAGTTGGAAACCCCTTATTGAAACTAAAGGCATGGAATTTAAGTGGGTGAACTCCTTAGTCACTGGTTTTGCATTACTGAAGGTGTACCAAACAAAATGTATTTCAAAGGAGGCTTATGGTAGTGACCTTTGGGGATACGCTAATTGTTTCAAACTTCAGATTTGCAGACACATATTATTTAGGCAGCTATCGAGCATACCGCCAGGGGTGCCTACTTTTGTAGCGCATGAAGGATTAGTTGTAACTTATCTTTATGATACCTTGACACTCTGCCCCCGTCTTCACTGGGTTTCTGTTTGGTCCAGGGGGAACGCTCAATTAAACAAAGACATCTTGCTTCGTGTCTCTTTATGGACAAGGTTGTGAGGATCACTTGACTTAGTGAAATTAAGAAGTGTTTCTCAGCAATGGGGGGCAGGAAATGTTTGATAATTTGAGGTCTTTGGTTAAGAGTGATATGATGTGGGTTATAAGGAAATTTTTTATGAGGCAGCAAGCTGAAAGGGAAAGCCTAGAAACTGTTGCTTTTATGGAGCCGTAACTCCTTGCGGTAACCAATAATCATCACCGCTTTCTGCTTAAAAGGTTCAGAATGAAATTAGTATATCTGTTATTAGCAGTTCCAGAACCTTGTGGTGAAACGCAAAATCTAGGTAATTGGGTGAGTGACTTTACGTCTCCTCAAGAACCTTACATTGTGTGATGTTTTGCAATTATTATGAGAAACTAAGGAGAGATTTTATTATCACCATTTTAAAAGGTTTACATTTTTATCAAATTCGTTCAACATTGCTATTTTTGCAGTCACTTAGTGACTGTATTATTTGTTTTTTGGTCGCAAGTTTTTTAAGTTATCAATTATTATAAGGTATGCCATGCCATGGAGGGCTGATTTTAGACACTGTTTATTGTAGAAGTTAATTGCCTGTTATTTTTTACTTTATTTTGAATTGTCTATTGAGTATTGTGAGCATTGTTTTACGGATTTTACTTCTACAGGGCAGGTCATCATATGTATTGGCTTGATTGGTTGATATTTTATTATGTGCGTCCCTATTTTAAGATGACTTGCGTTTGTATTATAATGCATCTTTAATGGTTAACTTGAGTTTAGCCGAATAAAGATTATGATGAGGAAGCTGGTTGATGATAGCTGACACGAGAAACTTCAACAGAATGTCTTCTGTTCTAAACTCCCTGAATAGGTTAACATGGAAGTGTTGGCTCCTTTTAAAAAACCCTGTTTTCCATGCAAAGCAGTCCAGCTTACTCCCTGCGACCTCCAACCTCACATACGAACTGAAATCGTCTGTTAATAACCACAAGAATACAATTAAAAATACTTCTCAAAACACCTTCTTTCAAAACATGTCCACCATCAAGCACACTGCCGCAGGGAATGCCCCTAGAGTCTGGAATGCCCTTCAATCCATATGAGACCTGCTGCCTCATTCAAATATCCAAAGCCAAACTAAAGCACTGCCTAAAACTGCCTACCTCACGTTTGCATCGCTCACATTGTTCATGCTGCTGATATAGAGGTGTGATTATTGTCCGATTATTACTGACTTCTAATGTATAAATGCTGTCAATTGCACCCCTAATATATACACTGTGTCACGTTCTTATTACACAAACCCTCACCCCGTCCTCTTTCTGACAACTGCTGCTCATTACAAATATATACTCTTATGTATGCTGTTCTCTATATATACTTTAGCGACTGCTGACTACAAATGTATATATCTTGTAAGTGATATCATCCATAAATGAATATTGCTCTCACTTGCTTCGCATATCTGTTAAGTTATTTCTCTTCCACCTGGAGATGCTGTGCAAGTGAGTATGCTAGTACCCTTTGTTATAAGAGGTCTAAAAGCACCATATAAGAACTCTAAAATCAATTTTAAAAGTATGTGAACGTGTCTGCTGTATATAGAATGAGATGTTCGGGTACCATTTGTATTTCTGCTCTGTAACAATAGGTAATCAGGTCACTCGTGTATTACTGCTCTACACTAATGAGGTGTTTGGGTTCCAGTCATGTCTCTGCTCTGTGACAAGGAAATTATGGGGGGGAGGGGGGGGGGGGGGTGCGTGTGTGTGTGTGTGTGTGTGTGTGTGCGCACGCGCCTCTGCTCTTTAAGTATGAGATTTATGTTCAAGTTTTGCTCCTGTATCTTCTGTGGTAGAATAGAAACCTGAGTTCCCTAGACGTACTCCATAGAGTGATGCACTAAGACCTTGGTAATAAAAAATATTTGCCAAGCTTCTTCAATATACTTAAACCTAAAGAAAAGGGAAGCACCCATACTTGTCACGAAAGGGTTGATTGTTTTATGGTTACCTTTATTTCTATCATTTACATATTTTTCTTAGCATATGAAGCCAGAACCACTAAGTGTCATTGGCAAAGGCCTACTTTAGGGAAGTAAGAGATGCTCTCAGCTCTGAAGACTTACCGGGGTTCTTGGTTCTTGCGCACTAGGTTGACAAATGTCTCAACCTCTGTCTTTGTGATGTGTTTCTCAAGGAGTTTGCGGTTGTTGTGCAGGAGAGCGGTGATGGTGTCCTCAGCAAGAATGTCCTAGCCAATCTGGGACTGCATGACACCGAACTGCTTGGCAATGTGTTCCTGAAGGTGGGAAACAAAGGAGAGAGTGTCAGGTCTGTTGATTGAGAGTATTTTGACAAAGTTTGCCTAACAGAGGATGCTGCTAGGGAAACTGGGTCTGTGTGCTACCTTGCTAAGAGGAGAGACAAAGGATTGCAAGATGTGTGAGTGGTAGATAGTAATGGTGGTGAATGAAGTAGTCCTGGCTCTTACTAGACTGGGATATACTGAGCAATCGTCTGTGTTGAGAGAATGTGGGAATAGGAAAAGGGCATTGGGTTAGGATACTGTGAAAAAATGCACAAAAAAACAAGTTGTTAAGCAAGGAGCCAGTGCTTGTTAGACTAGCAGAGACTCAGGCGTGTCAGAATGTGTGGAGGACTCGTGTCACAAACACCACGTGGGGCCTCTCTCTGGTTTGATGGTAGCAGAAGCACCTTAGACAAAATACAAACAATGTACTAGGACACATTTAGAGACAGCTTCTGCATATGGCCCCACCTAGTGACATCTGATGTTACGTGTCTCTTCTTGAATATATCACAAAACCCTGGTTTTGCTAAATAAATACATTTAGCGGGCACTGAGTAAGAGTGGCCCTGTAGCAAATGGCCCTGGTTGCTCCCCCTTATGACAGCTTTGCACTGTTTGGTAGAAGTTGAGAGAATTTGTATGTGTTTATGAGATGAGAAAGGCATTCCGTTGTTCAAAGCAGTTATATGAGAGACTATATACAACACTATACTACGATGCTGCTTGATCTCAGGCCATGTTAAGTGCATTGACTTGCGGTGCCTACTTGGTTTTTGCGGTAATCTTCTTGAGAGTGGCGCAGCACACGGTAGCAGAGGCGGAACATATACCGGTAGGGGGCATTCTTTTGATCTGAGAGTTCTTCCAGCCTCACAAGGGGTCCCTCGGTTCCCTTATCCTTGAATGGCGCCTTCAGAATACCAAAGATCTGTAATGCACAAATGAAGATTGCTGTGGTTAAGAATTTTGCATTGTAACATCAATGTTAAAAATACAATATTTGACCAAGCATTGGCTTCAGATGAATCATGCTCATTGCAATCACTATTACTTGGTTTGCACTAATAAAACATGACATGGATAATTGAAAATCAATGCCTACAATAAGTACACATCAAAATACTACATTGAATGTTACTGCACACAGTCAATATTCTATTTCTAACTAGATAGAAAAACACCTAAAAATGTTTTTCTAAGAGATGGTAATTTACATTTCCTGACTCCAGTTTCAAAATTTGTAAAGGGACAGTACTTCACAGTGTGCTGTTGCTCAATGGTCTCTGATCTCTTTTAGACATTTCAGCTCCTCCCTTTTATTTGATCTGCATCCGCACCCAGGTACATTTCTCAACATCTCTCAGTCCCATAACATGACCTCTCCCACCCCTTTCTCAAAATCTCACCTAGCATCTCCCTAGTGACTAAAAGCTTGATTTATTTATTCTTTTATGGACATAGTAATGTCCATTGGGATGGCAAAGGACACAACCTCCACAACTTCAAGGAAATTCCATCTGTCAAATTTAGAAATGACCACTGGCCCAGTAGTAATCTCTGTACCTAGACAGGAACCACTGACATAGCAGTTCTGTTCAGGTTGTAAAACATTTGGGGACAGCTGCCATAGCTTTTGATGCCCGTTCACTAAATAGTTAAACTTTTTGGTTTTACACAAAGGGGGAGATTATTTCTGAAAAAAAAAATATCAAGCCCCCCACTCTCCGGAAGATTTTCTCCCCGGGTGTGGTGGGTCATTATTTGCTTTTTTGTGTCCATCACCAAAAGGTTTTACCTGGTGTTGAGGAACAGAAAAAAGCACATTACACCATCCACCCTAAATAGAGCAGGTGATGTAATGCCCTTTAACCGACGGCCAATACTCCATCGTGCTGTTGTTGAAAGCTTTCAATTAACACTGGCAACCGGGACAGAAAGCTTACCATCTGCCAGTCTTTCAAGAAGGGGGTGGACTGAGAGTTTACTGAGGGTACTGTGCTGTGTTTTCAAAGGAGTAACATGTGCACCAATTTGCTAATCAGACCCTAAGTTACAATCCTCCAGTTGATATCCAATGTACACTCCTGGCAGTTATCTGGCATGCCACTGGACGATGGCTCATGCACCACCCACCCCACGACAGCAGCTTGCTTTCCTCTTAAAGCTTCTCTTCTGACTTCTTACTGCTCCTCATCAGCATCTTCATAATCCCCTCCCTCCATCCTTCGCCTATGTTCAACTCACTCCTCATATTATTGCCCCACCTCCTTTTTGCCCTCAGTGTTTCCAACCTGTTTCAGGATGTTTTGCTCCCACATCATTTTCTGCCGCTCTCGGTTAGCTTTCGTCATCATGACATCCAAAACGCTCTGCCCATTGTTGGGAATGTCCACCACGAAGAACACCAGATCCTCTAGAAGCTTTATCGCAAATCTACAATAAAAGAAAATAACACATTTTATTCTCCAACGGGACAAAACTAGACCAATCTGCTTGCTGTGTCTGGGTGGACTTCTCCAAACAGGTCAAGATAGCTCTAGACAAGAAGCCTTGTTGAACGTGAAAAACTGAACTACAGGGAGAGTTTAGAAAAGTCTAGGTTCCTACAAGTGCTTCACCTAATGTACTCCTGGATTTGCATTGTGTTAAAATTCCTTTCTATTTGATTTTGATTAGCAAATAAGACATAAGGAAAGCTGCAAGGTACAGGGTTTCCACCTGGGCTGTCACTTTTCCTAGTGTTTTCAACATTACTATCATAATGGAGAATATGCATATGGAAAAGTCTTCCACCCTGTTCCTTTCTGGCCTTACTTTGATGTAAGTGGTAAATGAGCTTGAAGCTGTAATTACACTTTTGCATTTCAGGAAGCCACAATTTACCATGATTTAAGCTTGATCAAAAATGAAGAAATACAATTCTTTAATCATGTATATCTCAAGGTTTGCCTAATTATTCACAGAGAATTTAACAAAAGCCATTTGCAGCTGGTTAAGGTCACGTTTTCCCTGTTTCATTAATAGCAAATTACTTTACGTTGCAAGCGTGAAGAAATGCAGTTACCACACATTTACGTGTTTCCACTGGACTCTACATAAGGCTGTTTGTGTCCCTTCTTTAACCAAGTTCTATGTGTTGGATTTTGCAAAGTAAATCCAGTGGTTTCCCTACTTCATATAGGTTAAGAGAGCCATATGTTTGGTGGGACAGGAGCACCGCCATTTTACGGGACTGCTCCCGCTCCGCCAAACTCTAAAGGGTCTATTCACAAAGTCAGAGAATTATGGGCAGAGATCTCTGTCTTTGCCTGAACACAAGTTTGCGACTTTTTGAATTCATCAACATTTCCAGAATACACTTGTAAATCTTAACAGGCTTCCTGGCGAACTCCAGGGAAGGTCAAATGACTTTTACGGCAGGATCCTATTCTCAGAGTGTGGAGTACTCCAAATTGGAGATGTGCACACAGGTGGAATAGGACTTCTGTCGGAACACACTTTTTTCTTGTTTTTGCACAAGGGGAAAAAATGGTGGAAACCTTTCCCCTACACCTCTTACAAACTGGGGGTGATGCTGACCCCTTCTCACCCTGGAAGGGGAGTTATGCAGGCCCTTTGATGCAGTAAATGTGCAACCCTTCCAGGGAATAAAGGAGATGTGTGGAAGCTTGAAAATGCGCAAATATTCATTTGAAAGCATTCTTAAACGACAAAGGAAAACACACCTTGTAAAACCCAACTCCCACTCCTAGAAAGAGATAAACAGCTGCAGACATCTCCTCGTTTGTAATGAAGATCTGTGCATCCATAAAAGGATTTCCACCTGCATGGAATCTCTTTGTGAACTTCTGGCAGGATTAGAAAAGGTAAATTCGGTCATAAACATATGCTTATGATCCAATTTACTTTTATGATTAGATCCCTACTGCCCCCCTCAGTCACTTTGAGCTGAAACATGATATTGAGTCAGGATAAGAAGGATAGAGAATCAGTGTCTGTTCTATATTGCTAAAGAGGTATCGAAATAAATCGCTGTTGTGTGGACTGTGGTATAGTCAGTGGATTCAAGGACAGGATAATGGAGTGATGGATCTATGATTGAATGTGAGAAATGTGAATGTCTGAATTTTCGAAAGGCTAACCAGCTGTTCCACTTTGTTAAGATTGACCTAATGAGATTCTAACTTCCAGACGTCATTCGTTCGCCTTCCTCATGTCAATGTCTTCTGTTTTTCCCGAGTGGTCTTGGGTTTTAAGTCAGTATCTGAACCAAGACTACAGTTCAAGGGGACAATAACGACCTAGCAGTGGTAGACTCACTTGAAAATCAGCCTGAAAAATAATTGGCAATCTGTCTCTCAATAACTTTTAATGCCATCAGTCGGCGGAAGCCAGACAGCAGCTAGTACTAGGAGTAATAAACACAAATATAAATTGCAAGTTTCAACTTTCAATATCAACTCATTTTATACTTTAAACTGTCTCCCGATTGTGTATATGGCATGTGAAAAAATGTGCCAGAGGCCCCTTCTAATGTATTTGGGGTAGGGGCGGAATTAATCCTCTCTCATCCACTAAAGGGGAGGCTTTAGAAAAAGCTGCATTTTACAACTTTCTTCCAGCAAGCAAAAATGAATTTTATTTTAAATTACGCTCCTGACCATATTAAACTTAACAACAAAGAAACAACCGTCATCCACTTTATCGCAGTTCCTCTGAAAGGTTTTGAGAGCCTTTCCCAAGAGTATCAAAGTTGGGCAAGTACCATGTGAGGGAAGCTTATTTCAAAAGGTTGGAGACAAAAAGTCATACTCATTTACACTGATCATTCAGACACCTTCTCAGGTTAAAAATCAAAGGTCAATTAACAGTAATACTGCTTCTTTAAATTGTAGAGCACAGTAAATTTTAATTTAATCAGTCAAAGAACACTAAATCAAGAAATCATACAGATCCAAGGAAGCAAATAACTAGACACAGCTCCTGGCATACATATAAAGATGAAAGGTGTTTTTTTACTGACGGTTGTCAGCACCAGTAAGCTTGAGATCGAAACATGTTCGCTGAAAATAGATGGATGTACCAATAGAAATCAGAATACAGATAAAGAAAAAAATCAATTTGGTACATCTATGTATAAGGGAACCTATTTACAAATTTAAATATGCCAGCATCTTTAAAATTACAACTTAACCTATATGGCTAACATTGAGTTATGCAGATGTCTATATATGTGTAACTTTATTTTTTCCATTTACAAAACATAATTATAGATTTTTTCAGAGGAAGGCATTGTGGTATGTGTATATTTTAATTATTTTTAAAAAAATTGGAATGGGACATTGTACCATTTATAGGGTAATTTGATGTTCCCTATGACTAAGTAAGTTGATAGATATTTGTTCCTCCATACCAACTTTTTGCACAATGTGTAGTTTCTTAGCCCAGGTACAAGATGGTGATATGGGCAAACCCTGTTGATTTCGTATCATAAAATTGAGTACCAAACAAAAAACATTAGACCTATCTATCCTAACTAGTATTCCAAATATAAATATAGCATTGTGGAAAATAATCTTTACAGTTCAGTTGCGAGCACATTGGTAATGGTTTAGGATAATAATGTTTTCAGAACAAATATTTTTAACTTCTGTTTGAAATGTGTAAATGAAAAATAATCATGCAATGGATAATGGTGATGAGTCATTCACAAATGCATATCTTGGAAGTCAGGAAGTCAGGCACCTTCAGATAAGGTAAGATAGTAGAGGAAGCATGAAATAGGAGCTTTTATTTGTCATGCTAAAAAAAAAGAATTTATACCGTTGCGGAAATGTATACATATGCTTTGATTTCTCCTGTTGCTGTCGGGTCAAAGGGGTCCATCTAGCTATACATTATAATAACCGTTGATGGCAGAGATTCCTAAGATGTTCCACGACCCAAAGGTGCTAAGAAGGTATAGTGGAACCACACACAGGGAGGGGAAATAGAACAGGAGAAGGATCTCAAAGAGCTGCTTTCAGTTAACAAGCATTTGCAATGCAATAGGTCTCGCATTTGCGAGAGTTTTAGCTATTGGCATTGTAAATGACAATGCCTTTCATTTACGTAACCACGTCAGCACTGTAATTAAAATATTGGTTACACATCTTGTATCTTGCATTTACTAATGTTTAGAGCACGCGCTTGTGTGACACAATGTGGTGCAAATGGCAGCCTGGCTTAAATTATACACAAAAATAGATTTTTGCACCCAAAGCCGAATCAAGCGCAGCTTGCGTGGCTTTGTGTCACATAGCACCAACGCCCTAATATTTCATGCAAAGTGGATGTAAGAGGGGCAGAACAGTGAAAAACACCATGGAATTACACGTAGAGCCGGATCAATTAAAGTCACTTAACGTATTCTATGAAATCCTAGCCCTAAATTAAAACAGGTTGACACAATATGCTGAAGAAAAATAGAGTGATTTTCTCACAATACATGTAATTTCTGAAAAAGTAACAATACTGTGCGATTCAGATTTGGCTTTGGTAAAAATAGCGGCCTTTTAAATTATGTCAAAACAACAGTTGATGGACAGAATGCAGATCAATGTCATACATTCACCCAGTACAGAGATCTGGGCCTAAATCCATAGTTTTCTTGCTCACCATGCCGTTCCAGTTTGAACCCAGCCAGGATGCTTTTATCCAGTCCAGAGAGGACCTGGCTTGGCAGTTCGGGCTGGACTGTGCCCATGAGGCACAGGGTCAAGACTGATATGCATATGGCTGGGTTCAAACTGGCACGGCATGGTAAGCAAAAAAACGATGCATTTAGGTCCAGATCTCTGTACTGGGGTGAATGTATGACATTGATCTGCATTCTGTCCATCAACTGTTGTTTTTGCATTTGTCACCTCGAGTGGGAAGGGTATGCCCAGACGTGGGTCCCGTGCTCTCCATGCCACTGGAATCAAGCTATCCTGGCTGAAGAGGGGTGAAACCCCGAAACCGGTCCTGGGATGCTTGTTCCCGCTCCAGGGAGGACCTGGCTTGGCAGTTCGGGCTGGACTGTTCCCATGAGGCACAGGGTCAAGACTGATTTGCTGATGGTCAGGTCTAAACTGGGGTGGCATGGTGAGCAAAAGAATGATGGATTTAACCCAGATCTCTTGACTAGGGGTGAATGGTTTGATTTGTTCTGCATTCCGTCCATCAATTGTGTGTCTTTTGCTTTCTTGTCCTAAGTGCGCCAAGTATGCCCAGACGTGGGTCCTGGGCTCACTGTGCCACTGGAACCACGCTATCCTGGCTGAAGAGGGGTGAAACCCCAAAACCGGCCCTAGGATGCTTGTTTCCGGTCCAGGGAGGACCTGGCTTGGCAGTTCGGGCTGGACTGTTCCCACGAGGCACAGGGTCAAGACTGATTTGCATATGGCCAGGTCTAAACTGGGATGGCATGGTGAGCAAAAGAATGATGGATTTAACCCAGATCTCTTGACTGGGGGTGAATGTTTTGATTTGTTCTGCATTCCGTCCATCAATTGTGTGTCCTTTGCTTTCTCGCCCTAAGTGCGCCAAGTATGCCCAAACGTGGGTCTTGGGCTCACTGTGCCACTGGAATCAAGCAATCCTGGCTGAAGAAGGGTGAAACCCCGAAACCGGTCCTAGGATGCTTGTTTCCGGTCCAGGGAGGACCTGGCTTGGCAGTTGCGCTTGGACTGTTCCCATGAGGCACAGGGTCAAGACTGATTTGCATATGGCCAGGTCTAAACTGGGGTTGCATGGTGAGCAAAAGAATGATGGATTTAACCCAGATCTCTTAACTGGGGGTGAACGTTTTGATTTGTTCTGCATTCCGTCCATCAATTGTGTGTCTTTTGCTTTCTCGCCCTAAGTGCGCCAGGTTATGCCCAGACGTGGGTCCTGCGCTCACTGTGCAACTGGAATCAAGCTATCCTGGCTCAAGAGGGGTGAAACCACGAAACCAGTCCTAGGATGCTTGTTTCCGGTCTAGGGAGGACCTGGCTTGGCAGTTCGGGCTGGGCTGTTCCCATGAGGCACAGGGTCAAGACTGATTTGTATATGACCAGGTCTAAACTGGGGTGGCAGGTGAGCAAAAGAATGATGGATTCAACCCAGATCTCTTGACTGGGGGTGAATGCTTTGATTTGTTCTGCATTCCGTCCATCAATTGTGTGTCATTTGCTTTCTCGCCCTAAGTGCGCCAGGTATGTCCAGTCGTGGGTCCTGGGCTCACTGTGCCACTGGAATCAAGCTATCCTGGCTGAAGAGGGGTAAAACCCCGAAACCGGTCCTAGGATGCTTGTTTCCGGTCCAGGGAGGACCTGGCTTAGCAGTTCGGGCTGGACTGTTCCCATGAGCCACAGGGTCAAGACTGATTTGCATATGGCCAGGTCTAAACTGGGGTGGCATGGTGAGCAAAAGAATGATGGATTTAACCCAGATCTCTTGACTGGGGGTGAATGTTTTGATTTGTTCTGCATTCCGTCCATCAATTGTGTGTCTTTTGCTTTCTCGCCCTAAGTGCGCCAAGTATGCCCAAACGTGGGTCTTGGGCTCACTGTGCCACTGGAATCAAGCAATCCTGGCTGAAGAAGGGTGAAACCCCGAAACCGGTCCTAGGATGCTTGTTTCCGGTCCAGGGAGGACCTGGCTTGGCAGTTGGGCCTGGACTGTTCCCATGAGGCACAGGGTCAAGACTGATTTGCATATGGGCAGGGTTAAACTGGGGTGGCATGGTGAGCAAAAGAATGATGGATTTAACCCAGATCTCTTGACTGGGGGTGAACGTTTTGATTTGTTCTGCATTCCGTCCATCAATTGTGTGTCTTTTGCTTTCTCGCCCTAAGTGCGCCAGGTTATGCCCAGACGTGGGTCCTGCGCTCACTGTGCCACTGGAATCAAGCTATCCTGGCTCAAGAGGGGTGAAACCACGAAACCAGTCCTAGGATGCTTGTTTCCGGTCCAGGGAGGACCTGGCTTGGCAGTTCGGGCTGGGCTGTTCCCATGAGGCACAGGGTCAAGACTGATTTGTATATGACCAGGTCTAAACTGGGGTGGCAGGGTGAGCAAAAGAATGATGGATTCAACCCAGATCTCTTGACTGGGGGTGAATGCTTTGATTTGTTCTGCATTCCGTCCATCAATTGTGTGTCGTTTGCTTTCTCGCCCTAAGTGCGCCAGGTATGTCCAGACGTGGGTCCTAGGCTCACTGTGCCACTGGAATCAAGCTATCCAGGCTGAAGAGGGGTAAAACCCCGAAACCGGTCCTAGGATGCTTGTTTCCGGTCCAGGGAGGACCTGGCTTGGCAGTTCGGGCTGGACTGTTCCCATGAGCCACAGGGTCAAGACTGATTTGCATATGGCCAGGTCTAAACTGGGGTGGCATGGTGAGCAAAAGAATGATGGATTTACCCAGATCTCTTGACTGGGGGTGAATGTTTTGATTTGTTCTGCATTCCGTCCATAAATTGCGTGTCTTTTGCTTTCTCGCCCTAAGTGCGCCAGGTATGCCCAGACGTGGGTCCTGGGCTCACTGTGCCACTGGAATCAAGCTATCCTGGCTGAAGAGGGGTGAAACCCCGAAACGGGTCCTAGGATGCTTGTTTCCGGTCCAGGGAGGATCTGGCTTGGCAGTTCAGGCTGGACTGCTCCCATGAGGCACAGGGTCAAGACTGATTTGCATATGGCCAGGTCTAAACTGGGGTGGCATGGTGAGCAAAAGAATGATGGATTTAACCCAGATCTCTTGACTGGGGGTGAATGTTTTGATTTGTTCTGCATTCCGTCCATCAATTGTGTGTCTTTTGCTTTCTTGCCCTAAGTGCGCCAGGTATGCCCAGACGTGGGTCCTGGGCTCACTGTGCCACTTGAATCAAGCTATCCTGGCTGAAGAGGGGTGAAACCCCGAAACCGGTCCTAGGATGCTTGTTTCCGGTCGAGGGAGGACCTGCTTGGCAGTTGGGGCTGGACTGTTCCCATGAGGCACAGGGTCAAGACTGATTTGCATATGGCCAGGTCTAAACTGGGGTGCATGGTGAGCAAAAGAATGATAGATTTAACCGAGATCTTTTGACTCAGGGTGAATGTTTTGATTTGTTCTGCATTCCGGCCATCAATTTTGTATCTCTTGCTTTCTCGCCCTAAGTGCGCCAGGTATGCCCAGACGTGGGTCCTGGGCTCACTGTCCACTGGAATCAAGCTATCCTGGCTGAAGAGGGGTGAAAACCCGAAACCGGTCCTAGGATGCTTGTTTCCGGTCCAGGGAGGACCTGGCTTGGCAGTTCGGGCTGGACTGTTCACATGAGGCACTGGGCCAAGACTGATTTGCATATGGCCAGGTCTAAATTGGGGTGGCATGGTGAGCAAAAGAATGATGGATTTTACCCAGATCTCTTGACTGGCGTGAATGTTTTGATTTGTTCTGCATTCCATCCATCAATTGTGTGTCTTTTGCTTTCTCGCCCTAAGTGCGCCAGGTATGCCCAGACGTGGGTCCTGGGCTCACTGTGCCACTGGAATCCAGCTATCCTGGCCGAGGAGGGGTGAAACCCCGAAACGGTTCCTAGGATGCTTGTTTCCGGTCCAGGGAGGACCTGGCTTGGCAGTTCGGGCTGGACTGTTCCCATGAGGCACAGGCTCAAGACTGATTTGCATATGGCCAGGTCTAAACTGGGGTGGCATGGTGAGCAAAAGAATGATGGATTTAACCCAGATCTCTTGACTGGGGGTGAATGTTTTGATTTGTTCTGCATTCCATCCATCAATTGTGTGTCTTTTGCTTTCTTGCCCTAAGTGCGCCAGGTATGCCCAGACGTGGGTCCTGGGCTCACTGTGCCACTTGAATCAAGCTATCCTGGCCAAAGAGGGGTGAAACCCTGAAACGGGTCCTAGGATGCTTGTTTCCGGTCCAGGGAGGACCTGGCTTGGCAGTTGGGGCTGGACTGTTCCCATGAGGCACAGGGTCAAGACTGATTTGCATATGGCCAGGTCTAAACTGGGGTGGCATGGTGAGCAAAAGAATTATAGATTTAACCCAGATCTTTTGACTGGGGGTGAATGTTTCGATTTGTTCTGCATTCCGGCCATCAATTGTGTGTCTTTTGCTTTCTCGCCCTAAGTGCGCCAGGTATGCCCAGACGTGGGTCCTGGGCTCACTGTCCACTGGAATCAAGCTATCCTGGCTGAAGAGGGGTGAAAACCCGAAACCGGTCCTAGGATGCTTGTTTCCGGTCCAGGGAGGACCTGGCTTGGCAGTTCGGGCTGGACTGTTCACATGAGGCACAGGGTCAAGACTGATTTGCATATGGCCAGGTCTAAATTGGGGTGGCATGGTGAGCAAAAGAATGATGGATTTAACCCAGATCTCTTGACTGGGGGTGAATGTTTTGATTTGTTCTGCATTCCGTCCATCAATTGTGTGTCTTTTGCTTTCTCGCCCTAAGTGCACCAGGTATGCCCAGACGTGGGTCCTGGGCTCACTGTGCCACTGGAATCAAGCTATCCTGGCTGAGGAGGGGTGAAACCCCGAAACGGGTCCTAGGATGCTTGTTTCCGGTCCAGGGAGGACCTGGCTTGGCAGTTCGGGTTGGACTGTTCCCATGATGCACAGGGTCAAGACTGATTTGCATATGGCCAGGTCTAAACTGGGGTGGCATGGTGAGCAAAAGAATGATGGATTTAACCCAGATCTCTTGACTGGGGGTGAATGTTTTGATTTGTTCTGCATTCCGTCCATCAATTGTGTGTCTTTTGCTTTCTCGCCCTAAGTGCGCCAAGTATGCCCAAACGTGGGTCTTGGGCTCACTGTGCCACTGGAATCAAGCAATCCTGGCTGAAGAAGGGTGAAACCCCGAAACCGGTCCTAGGATGCTTGTTTCCGGTCCAGGGAGGACCTGGCTTGGCAGTTGGGCCTGGACTGTTCCCATGAGGCACAGGGTCAAGACTGATTTGCATATGGGCAGGGTTAAACTGGGGTGGCATGGTGAGCAAAAGAATGATGGATTTAACCCAGATCTCTTGACTGGGGGTGAACGTTTTGATTTGTTCTGCATTCCGTCCATCAATTGTGTGTCTTTTGCTTTCTCGCCCTAAGTGCGCCAGGTTATGCCCAGACGTGGGTCCTGCGCTCACTGTGCCACTGGAATCAAGCTATCCTGGCTCAAGAGAGGTGAAACCACGAAACCAGTCCTAGGATGCTTGTTTCCGGTCCATGGAGGACCTGGCTTGGCAGTTCGGGCTGGGCTGTTCCCATGAGGCACAGGGTCAAGACTGATTTGTATATGACCAGGTCTAAACTGGGGTGGCAGGGTGAGCAAAAGAATGATGGATTCAACCCAGATCTCTTGACTGGGGGTGAATGCTTTGATTTGTTCTGCATTCCGTCCATCAATTGTGTGTCGTTTGCTTTCTCGCCCTAAGTGCGCCAGGTATGTCCAGACGTGGGTCCTAAGCTCACTGTGCCACTGGAATCAAGCTATCCAGGCTGAAGAGGGGTAAAACCCCGAAACCGGTCCTAGGATGCTTGTTTCCGGTCCAGGGAGGACCTGGCTTGGCAGTTCGGGCTGGACTGTTCCCATGAGCCACAGGGTCAAGGCTGATTTGCATATGGCCAGGTCTAAACTGGGGTGGCATGGTGAGCAAAAGAATGATGGATTTACCCAGATCTCTTGACTGGGGGTGAATGTTTTGATTTGTTCTGCATTCCGTCCATAAATTGCGTGTCTTTTGCTTTCTCGCCCTAAGTGCGCCAGGTATGCCCAGACGTGGGTCCTGGGCTCACTGTGCCACTGGAATCAAGCTATCCTGGCTGAAGAGGGGTGAAACCCCGAAACGGGTCCTAGGATGCTTGTTTCCGGTCCAGGGAGGATCTGGCTTGGCAGTTCAGGCTGGACTGCTCCCATGAGGCACAGGGTCAAGACTGATTTGCATATGGCCAGGTCTAAACTGGGGTGGCATGGTGAGCAAAAGAATGATGGATTTAACCCAGATCTCTTGACTGGGGGTGAATGTTTTGATTTGTTCTGCATTCCGTCCATCAATTGTGTGTCTTTTGCTTTCTTGCCCTAAGTGCGCCAGGTATGCCCAGACGTGGGTCCTGGGCTCACTGTGCCACTTGAATCAAGCTATCCTGGCTGAAGAGGGGTGAAACCCCGAAACCGGTCCTAGGATGCTTATTTCCGGTCCAGGGAGGACCTGCTTGGCAGTTGGGGCTGGACTGTTCCCATGAGGCACAGGGTCAAGACTGATTTGCATATGGCCAGGTCTAAACTGGGGTGCATGGTGAGCAAAAGAATGATAGATTTAACCGAGATCTTTTGACTCAGGGTGAATGTTTTGATTTGTTCTGCATTCCGGCCATCAATTTTGTATCTCTTGCTTTCTCGCCCTAAGTGCGCCAGGTATGCCCAGACGTGGGTCCTGGGCTCACTGTCCACTGGAATCAAGCTATCCTGGCTGAAGAGGGGTGAAAACCCGAAACCGGTCCTAGGATGCTTGTTTCCGGTCCAGGGAGGACCTGGCTTGGCAGTTCGGGCTGGACTGTTCACATGAGGCACTGGGCCAAGACTGATTTGCATATGGCCAGGTCTAAATTGGGGTGGCATGGTGAGCAAAAGAATGATGGATTTTACCCAGATCTCTTGACTGGCGTGAATGTTTTGATTTGTTCTGCATTCCATCCATCAATTGTGTGTCTTTTGCTTTCTCGCCCTAAGTGCGCCAGGTATGCCCAGACGTGGGTCCTGGGCTCACTGTGCCACTGGAATCAAGCTATCCTGGCCGAGGAGGGGTGAAACCCCGAAACGGTTCCTAGGATGCTTGTTTCCGGTCCAGGGAGGACCTGGCTTGGCAGTTCGGGCTGGACTGTTCCCATGAGGCACAGGGTCAAGACTGATTTGCATATGGCCAGGTCTAAACTGGGGTGGCATGGTGAGCAAAAGAATGATGGATTTAACCCAGATCTCTTGACTGGGGGTGAATGTTTTGATTTGTTCTGCATTCCATCCATCAATTGTGTGTCTTTTGCTTTCTTGCCCTAAGTGCGCCAGGTATGCCCAGACGTGGGTCCTGGGCTCACTGTGCCACTTGAATCAAGCTATCCTGGCCAAAGAGGGGTGAAACCCTGAAACGGGTCCTAGGATGCTTGTTTCCGGTCCAGGGAGGACCTGGCTTGGCAGTTGGGGCTAGACTGTTCCCATGAGGCACAGGGTCAAGACTGATTTGCATATGGCCAGGTCTAAACTGGGGTGGCATGGTGAGCAAAAGAATTATAGATTTAACCCAGATCTTTTGACTGGGGGTGAATGTTTCGATTTGTTCTGCATTCCGGCCATCAATTGTGTGTCTTTTGCTTTCTCGCCCTAAGTGCGCCAGGTATGCCCAGACGTGGGTCCTGGGCTCACTGTCCACTGGAATCAAGCTATCCTGGCTGAAGAGGGGTGAAAACCCGAAACCGGTCCTAGGATGCTTGTTTCCGGTCCAGGGAGGACCTGGCTTGGCAGTTCGGGCTGGACTGTTCACATGAGGCACAGGGTCAAGACTGATTTGCATATGGCCAGGTCTAAATTGGGGTGGCATGGTGAGCAAAAGAATGATGGATTTAACCCAGATCTCTTGACTGGGGGTGAATGTTTTGATTTGTTCTGCATTCCGTCCATCAATTGTGTGTCTTTTGCTTTCTCGCCCTAAGTGCGCCAGGTATGCCCAGACGTGGGTCCTGGGCTCACTGTGCCACTGGAATCAAGCTATCCTGGCTGAGGAGGGGTGAAACCCCGAAACGGGTCCTAGGATGCTTGTTTCCGGTCCAGGGAGGACCTGGCTTGGCAGTTCGGGTTGGACTGTTCCCATGATGCACAGGGTCAAGACTGATTTGCATATGGCCAGGTCTAAACTGGGGTGGCATGGTGAGCAAAAGAATGATGGATTTAACCGAGATCTCTTGACTGGGTGTGAAAGTTTTGATTTGTTCTGCATTCCGTCCATAAATTGCGTGTCTTTTGCTTTCTCGCCCTAAGTGCGCCAGGTATGCCCAGACGTGGGTCCTGGGCTCACTGTGCCACTGGAATCAAGCTATCCTGGCTGAAGAGGGGTGAAACCCCGAAACGGGTCCTAGGATGCTTGTTTCCGGTCCAGGGAGGACCTGGCTGGGCAGTTGGGGCTGGACTTTTCCCATGAGGCACAGGGTCAAGACTGATTTGCATATGGCCAGGTCTAAACTGGGGTGGCATGGTGAGCAAAAGAATGATGGATTTAACCCAGATCTCTTGACTGGGGGTGAATGTTTTGATTTGTTCTGCATTCCGTCCATCAATTGTGTGTCTTTTGCTTTCTCGCCCTAAGTGTGCCAGGTATGCCCAGACGTGGGTCCTGGGCTCACTGTCCACTAGAATCAAGCTATCCTGGCTGAAGAGGGGTGAAAACCTGAAACCGGTTCTAGGATGCTTGTTTCCGGTCCAGGGAGGACCTGGCTTGGCAGTTCGGGCTGGACTGTTCACATGAGGCACAGGGTCAAGACTGATTTGCATATGGCCAGGTCTAAATTGGGGTGGCATGGTGAGCAAAAGAATGATGGATTTAACCCAGATCTCTTGACTGGGGGTGAATGTTTTGATTTGTTCTGCATTCCGTCCATCAATTGTGTGTCTTTTGCTTTCTCGCCCTAAGTGCGCCAGGTATGCCCAGACGTGGGTCTTGGGCTCACTGTGCCACTGGAATCAAGCTATCCTGGCTGAAGAGGGGTGAAACCCCGAAACCGGTCCTAGGATGCTTGTTTCCGGTCCAGGGAGGATCTGGCTTGGCAGTTCAGGCTGGACTGCTCCCATGAGGCACAGGGTCAAGACTGATTTGCATATGGCCAGGTCTAAACTGGGGTGGCATGGTGAGCAAAAGAATGATGGATTTAACCCAGATCTCTTGACTGGGCGTGAATGTTTTGATTTGTTCTGCATTCCGTCCATCAATTGTGTGTCTTTTGCTTTCTTGCCCTAAGTGCGCCAGGTATGCCCAGACGTGGGTCCTGGGCTCACTGTGCCACTTGAATCAAGCTATCCTGGCTGAAGAGGGGTGAAACCCCGAAACCGGTCCTAGGATGCTTGTTTCCGGTCCAGGGAGGACCTGCTTGGCAGTTGGGGCTGGACTGTTCCCATGAGGCACAGGGTCAAGACTGATTTGCATATGGCCAGGTCTAAACTGGGGTGCATGGTGAGCAAAAGAATGATAGATTTAACCCAGATCTTTTGACTCAGGGTGAATGTTTTGATTTGTTCTGCATTCCGGCCATCAATTTTGTATCTCTTGCTTTCTCGCCCTAAGTGCGCCAGGTATGCCCAGACGTGGGTCCTGGGCTCACTGTCCACTGGAATCAAGCTATCCTGGCTGAAGAGGGGTGAAAACCCGAAACCGGTCCTAGGATGCTTGTTTCCGGTCCAGGGAGGACCTGGCTTGGCATTTCGGGCTGGACTGTTCACATGAGGCACTGGGCCAAGACTGATTTGCATATGGCCAGGTCTAAATTGGGGTGGCATGGTGAGCAAAAGAATGATGGATTTTACCCAGATCTCTTGACTGGCGTGAATGTTTTGATTTGTTCTGCATTCCATCCATCAATTGTGTGTCTTTTGCTTTCTCGCCCTAAGTGCGCCAGGTATGCCCAGACGTGGGTCCTGGGCTCACTGTGCCACTGGAATCAAGCTATCCTGGCCGAGGAGGGGTGAAACCCCGAAACGGTTCCTAGGATGCTTGTTTCCGGTCCAGGGAGGACCTGGCTTGGCAGTTCGGGCTGGACTGTTCCCATGAGGCACAGGGTCAAGACTGATTTGCATATGGCCAGGTCTAAACTGGGGTGGCATGGTGAGCAAAAGAATGATGGATTTAACCCAGATCTCTTGACTGGGGGTGAATGTTTTGATTTGTTCTGCATTCCATCCATCAATTGTGTGTCTTTTGCTTTATTGTCCTAAGTGCGCCAGGTATGCCCAGACGTGGGTCCTGGGCTCACTGTGCCACTGGAATCAAGCTATCCTGGCTGAAGAGGGGTGAAACCCCGAAACCGGTCCTAGTATGCTTGTTTCCGGTCCAGGGAGGACCTGGCTTGGCAATTCGGGCTGGACTGTTCCCATGAGGCACAGGGTCAAGACTGATTTGCATATGGCCAGGTCTAAACTGGGGTGGCATGGTGAGCAAAAGAATGATGGATTTAACCCAGATCTCTTGACTGGGGGTGAATGTTTCGATTTGTTCTGTATTCCGTCCATCAATTGTGTGTCTTTTGCTTTCTTGCCCTAAGTGCGCCAGGTATGCCCAGACGTGGGTCCTGGGCTCACTGTGCCACTTGAATCAAGCTATCCTGGCTGAAGAGGGGTGAAACCCCGAAACCGGTCCTAGGATGCTTGTTTCCGGTCCAGGGAGGACCTGCTTGGCAGTTGGGGCTGGACTGTTCCCATGAGGCACAGGGTCAAGACTGATTTGCATATGGCCAGGTCTAAACTGGGGTGGTATGGTGAGCAAAAGAATTATAGATTTAACCCAGATCTTTTGACTGGGGGTGAATGTTTCGATTTGTTCTGCATTCCGGCCATCAATTGTGTGTCTTTTGCTTTCTCGCCCTAAGTGCGCCAGGTATGTCCAGACGTGGGTCCTGGGCTCACTGTCCACTGGAATCAAGCTATCCTGGCTGAAGAGGGGTGAAAACCCGAAACCGGTCCTAGGATGCTTGTTTCCGGTCCAGGGAGGACCTGGCTTGGCAGTTCGGGCTGGACTGTTCACATGAGGCACAGGGTCAAGACTGATTTGCATATGGCCAGGTCTAAATTGGGGTGGCATGGTGAGCAAAAGAATGATGGATTTAACCCAGATCTCTTGACTGGGGGTGAATGTTTTGATTTATTCTGCATTCCGTCCATCAATTGTGTGTCTTTTGCTTTCTCGCCCTAAGTGCGCCAGGTATGCCCAGACGTGGGTCCTGGGCTCACTGTGCCACTGGAATCAAACTATCCTGGCTGAGGAGGGGTGAAACCCCGAAACGGGTCCTAGGATGCTTTTTTCCGGTCCAGGGAGGACCTGGCTTGGCAGTTCGGGTTGGACTGTTCCCATGATGCACAGGGTCAAGACTGATTTGCATATGGCCAGGTCTAAACTGGGGTGGCATGGTGAGCAAAAGAATGATGGATTTAACCGAGATCTCTTGACTGGGTGTGAAAGTTTTGATTTGTTCTGCATTCCGTCCATCAATTGTGTGTCTTTTGTTTAAATTATATAATCAGCATGCGGTGTGTTGTAAATATGGCGCTGCAGAATTCTTTTGCCAGCACTCTTCTTTGTTACACATTTGATAGCAATTACTAGGCAGTTCTGGAAAGCTTGGGAGCTTTAAAAAGAAAATGTGTGTCTTTAGTTTGTTTAGTGTGTGGAAGAGCCTTTGTTTATCACTGCTGATGTCTATGATCTCACCAGAGGGTTTTGTTATCTGGATTCCAGGTCTCGAGTCTGGCCTTTTTATTACAAATTATTGTTATTTGGTTCATTAGTCCAATTCAGTAGCATGGCAGAGCCTCTAAAGGGTGCAGCTAATTTACATGTTCTAATGAAATTTTTCACTAGTACTCGTTTCAGCTGCGCTCTCTGTATAAGGGTGAATTTAATTATGAATCAATGGGGTGCTGATTGTTCTGGAAGCTTCCATAAATTTAAGTTGCAGACATTGGACTGCTACATGCTCCACCTTTTAAACGGAAGTATGGCATGTTGCCATTGTGACAGGAATGTGCCTTTATACGTGTGTGATAAATTAATGGCAAATAAACCAGGTGTCATATTGCACAGTGTGTACACAACTTGGAAGGATTACATCTGTGCTCTCTGTATAAGGGTGCATTAAATTTTGTTTTTAACGGATATGTAACGCTGTTTCCTGGATGGCTGTAAGAATAACTCAACACACAAATTCATATTTAGCTGCTTCCCCACGCATTCTTCCGAAAACTATAACGAACGCAAAAAAAACATGCCGTTTTCTTAGTGCGTTTAGCCCTACACGCAAGACAAGGAAAAATAATCAAGCATTGCTAAAGCCAGCGATACGCACGCTGCATACCCACTTATCCTCCCAAAAATCATTACCAATGCAGAACAAGGAGCGAGGGGCGGGTGGTTGTGAGGGGTGACAACACAGAGGAAAGTGGCAAATAAATAGGCCTGGGCGGTAAATTCCGTTCCGTTCGCGGAATTTGCGGAATTTGCGTAATTTCGCGTTCCGCGGAGAACGCGAAATTGCCCAAAAATCTGCGTTCCGCAACTTCGCGAAATTTTTTGCTTGTTCGCGTTCTCAATATGCGTGTTCGCGAGATATTTCACCCCGAGCACGCAAACAGCGATCGCGAACAGGAAAAAAGTATCGCGAACAAGCAATTCCGCGTGTTCGCGGAATTTCTGCATGTTCGCGGAGATTTTTTACCGTTTCGCGGAGATTTGCGTAACGCGATTCCGCAAATTCCGCCCACCCCTACAAATAAACCAGGTGTCATATTGCACAGTGTGTACACAATTTGGAAGGATTACATCTACTTTGACCCACGGTGCGTGAATATTTGAGGTTCACCTCCACTTGAATTTGGTGAGTGTACAGCAGCTGTTCGTTTGAACCAACTGAGCTGTCTTATGGACATTTTAAGTTTAAGCGCTATAGAAAGGGTAGTTCGTGAGGCGCGTGAGAACATGGGTTTTCTGTCAGCTCAGAAGGAGCCAAGTGCCTGGAAGACCCTCGCTCGCAGGCTGTGCTGTCAGTGCCTCTTAGGGTGTAGCTGATTTACATGTGCTAATGAAATCTTTTACTCATACTCGTTTGAGCTGCGCTCTCTGTATAAGGGTGCATTGAATGATGTTTTTAACGGATATGTAACGCTGTTTCCTGGATGGCTGTAAGAATAACAACATACAAATTCATATTTAGCTGCTTCCCCACGCATTCTCCCAAAAACTATTATGAACGCAAAAAAAAACATGTCGTTTTCTGAGCGCATTTAGCCCTACACACAAAACAAGGAAAAAGAATCAAACATTGCTAAAGCCAGCGATTCGCATGCTGCATACCCACTCATCCTCCCGAAAACCATTACCAATACAGAACAAGGAGCGAGGGGCGGGTGGTGGTGGGGGGTGACAACACCGAGGAAAGCGGCCGTGCAACATCGAGGAAAGTTGCCATGCATATTAAACATATGCGTGAACCATGCACCATGGGAAAAAAACAACAAAGTAGTCCCTATATTAAAAGATACCGCCCTGCAGCGTAAGTTAACTGTAGTTGGTTGATGCTGCTTCCTCCATAAACGTAAGAAAACGGAAGTGACGTATCAGACCACTACCCAACAATGAGCGAGATAAGAAGAGCAATTCCAGATTTCACCAATGGCAAGCGACATACCAAAGAGAAATGCAATGGGTGGAGTTTCACTAGTAATACTAATTACTTGATGCCTCGGAGAGGCAGCGCATGCGCTGCCTATGCGATACCTAAAAAGGGAAAGCACACCTTAACGAGGTAGTAAGGCCAGGGCATATTAGAGCTGCCAAAAAGACCCATTTTATTGTTGTTTTTTAATTTAACTCTTGTACGTCCGTAAGGCTGCTTCGAAGTGCTACAAAAGTAAAATGGAAAGGAAACAAGGTGAGGTTGGCTAACAGATATTGTGTGTGGCAATGCCTGGATGAGTTCAGTAGCCTAGAACCTGTGTGCAGAGCAGAACCGAGATTTTTTTTAGAACTCTTCTGGACTTCACAAGGGCAGGTCTGCCATGCAGATAAATTGGTAGGAAATTCCAGGGGGGAAAACCCTGGATCTGGAGGTTTCCGCCCTCTAAAACATCAGTACTTTGGTTGGCAGGCTGAGTTTTGGAGAGCAATTTCTGACACCTAGAATGGCATAGTTGGAACTCATGGGCTGTGGCTATATAAGGCTTTCTTTGTCAGGTGGAAAATATTGAAATAGGTGCATTGTTTCGTTGGCAGCCATTATAAACTGCTCACGGCTGTGAAAGTGTGATCTGATCTCTACAAGCCAAAAATGTGCAGCATACGTTTGAGCATGCAGCAATCTGCCCAATCATTTAGCAGGAAGACAGGTTCAGAATGTGACAGTGTTCAATCTTTAACATGATTAATACAAAGATCAGTTTAATCCTTTGGTGTGCTGCTTAAAGGGAAGCATTCCGCATTAGACCCTGTAGGAAGGTGGATATCTGACTATGGTTACCCCCAACTTTTTGCCTAGTGTCTAGCTGGTTTTTCGACTTAGTTGGCCTGAGATCCTGCCATTCAGGGTCTCAGGCTGTCTGCTCTCTCTTTAAAATGGACTCCATGTACCCTAGGTACATTCCCAATTGGTAAGGATCACCTTATTGGACCCTGTACAGTGTATCCTAGGTACCCAGGGCATAGGTGTACCCTAGGCCTCCCAGGGGCTGCAGCATGTATTATGCCACCCCTGGTCTGGCCTTCCAATCAGACACAACTGGCTGATCACTCAGCTGGGGCAAGGTCGTGTAATCACCCCTTGCTTAGATATAGTATGCCTATATCTACCCTTATATATAGACATATGTGTACCTATCAGTCACTCCTATGGCAGGCCTTAACAATCCTGGAGGCAGAGTGCTTGGTAACATGTGAGATGGTGCTCTAGCATGAGTTGAGCCTGTCTGCAGCTTTCGGAACCATGTCCTTATAGCTGTTCTATGATATAGCCTACCATATACTCTTAAAGTGCCTTATAATCTTAAACGGTTATGGTAACTATGGTTTGGCTTTATCAAAACATGTCGTGTAAGGTGTCTAACACTTTGGAATAATACCCCCATACCATTTCTGGTGATGAGGATATTATTCCCCCCTTCTAGAGGGAGAGACATGTTAAAATCCTACTTTGCTGTTTAACTCTAACCAAAGCCTCAGCATCACAAAATGGATGCTGCTGCCACGTACGAGTCTGACCTCCTGCTGCTGGGAGTGATCCCGGCAAGGGAGGCTTGGACAATAGGTTTCCTGCTTGGGGAGGTGCTAGCACCTCCCCATACAGACTTTAGTGTATTGGGGCAGGGAGGGCTGAAAGGAATGAGACATGCCTGGGGCACACAAGGTGTCCCATGCATAGTCCAGGTCAAACCGGTGCTGGGGCACTCCAGCCCCAGTCCTGGCGCGAAACTGGACAAAGGGAAGGGGGTGTAACCACCCTCCTCCCAGGTCCCACCCATAAGACGTGACCTAGCAGGCAACCCAGCCCCCCAGATTAGTATAAGAGTGGTAGCTGGGCCCCAGGAGATTAGATTATCCTGAACCTGCAACTTGAACAGAAAATCTGGACCTTCGACATTCGACGAAAGAAGAAGACTGAAGAATCTCCCTTGTGGCCAAGGAGTGGCTACCCTGTGCAAACAGGCACCATCAAGAGACTACCCTTTGCTTTGCTGAAGTTCTACGAGGGACCGACTGCAGAGCCCGACCAGAGCCTTGACTTCCAGACTTCTCCAACCCTGATCCACATCCACAGCCGAGCTGAGATCCGTGGAGGCGACGAGAGACGTGGGACCGGCTACCTGGGAAAAGTGGCGAGTATCTTCCAGCGCAGCTTCTGAGGCACCCTCGAAGTTGTGCACCGGGGATTGAGAAGCCCCAACCCCAAGCACCATCTGCACCAAAGATCAGCCCCCCACACTCCACGAGTCCTGCGTGGGGCCCTTCTGCATTTTCCTGCTTGCCGCGTCTGTCCGGTTGCTTGCCCGTTGGCTAGTGGCCTTTGTGACGATGCATCCAGAAATCTTCACCGCTGGTTTGGCTCCTCCAGACTGGCTCCCGCTTCCTTGCAAAAGAGAAGCACCCCAGACCTTCCTGGTCTGCACCAGAAGCAAGTCCTCCGTTCTTCGTGGGTTCCGCTTGCCAAGGCTTGGTGAGTCCTAGTCCAACTTCGACGCCGCCGACAGCAAGAGCCTTCGTGGGACAGCTCGCCTCCTGGTCCTGGTCGTCCTCGACGTTTCCTGGTCCCTGTGGCTGCAGCGACAAGCTTCACCTTCACCTGCAATCTTCACGACATCACCTGGTTCCTTCCTGGTTCCACGTGGTCACTGGCTAGTGACCTTGACTCTGTCACCTCTGCTTGCAGGTCTCCTCTCTTCTTGATCCCAGCCTTGGGATCCACCGGACACTCTCCACTGACTGCCTGTCAGCATCTTTCCTTCAGGCATCCATAGAAGTCCACGACGAAACCAGACGCAAGTTCACACCTATGCACCCGCAGCCTGTGGGCTAGGTAACTTGGGTACTTCTGTGCTCACAAGGGTAGTGACTATCCTAGGGTCTAGTTTCCGAGTCTCGACTCTCTAGCTGCTTCAGAAGTGTCCTTAAACTGTTAATTTCTAACAAGTACTATTTCTATCGACTTTTACGCATTACGCGTGAGTGTTTCCACTCTGCACCTGAATCCCGTGGGCCTCCCACTTCCTAACTGTTGCTAGTGTAGTGTAGCCCCAGCGATTCCCTAGGCCTAGGCCTATCCTATTTCCGTGACAGTGGTCCTTATACCACTTCTTTAGTATATGGTTTGCGTGGCCCCTAGGGCCTAACTGTATTACTTACCTGTGTGACTTAATGTATGCATAAATAAGACTGTGTTGTACTTACCTCTAATCTCATAAAGAGTGCTGAGGGTTTGACTAGAATAAATACACTTTATTTTATATATATATCTGTTATGGTGTCCTTTCATTTGGTATTCAAGGGATTATATATGGTATCACAGCTGGCTTCACATGCCATTCAGAGTTTAGCCTAAGACTGCTCTTGTCCATGCTACCACTAGGATAGCTGGTCTATAAGGTTGACTTTACAACCAATCACCATAAGGGTTGTTTGGACTGATATAAGGTGTACACTAGAACTAGTGACATCATACATCAGGCCAACTTCTCACATTGGTGGCAGCAGTGGGATCTGAGCTTGCTGTTGTAATACCATTGTAATCTTGAGATACTAAATTGAAAGATCACACAGATATTGTTTAGGTACATATAACATAGATTATAATACTTAAGTCCTACTGGACTTAGTGGTTGTAGGTTGAAGGGAGTAACACACCCTGACTACAACTACTAGAGAGGTTTAGTAGATACAACTAGTGTAGGTAGGTGCACACACCACACCCTCACTAGAATCATGTCCCTGAATGGAGATCACACTGATACTCCCTCAGGAGAGGAGAATCCTGGACAGATTCCCTCTAGATATGATGCATTCACTTTCCAGGAGATGAGACAACTGTGTACCTCCAGGAGATTAAAACAGGGTTCCAACCCTACCCTTAGACAGCTAGTGGAGCTTCTGGAGGCCTATGATGCTGAAAGAGCTGCCAAGTATGGTGCCATAGCTGTAGATAAGGGTCTACCCACCACAGATGAGTCAGATGGGACTTCAGATGAAGAGGTAGACAGCCAGGGCCAAGTAGGAAGACTTAGCCAGGCTAACCTAAGCTTACATGGGAGTTTTCATGGGGTCCCCTCATACAGACCACCAAGTGGGCTTACCCAGAGAAGCAGGAGAGACAGATCCCCTTCAAGGGAATCCATCCACTCCCATGTCTCTAGCATCTCTAATGCTTCCTCTCACAGGGGAATGACTTCCCCTGAGAGAAAGGAGCATGAAGCCAGAATGAGGGAAGCTAATCTGAGGATTCAGAGGGAAGAACTTGCCCTTGCCAAGGAGAAGCTTGCTCTGGCTAGAGAGCAAAAATTGTGTGGGTCAGAACCCACTGGTGGCAGCAACATTCCTAGAGATAGGGATAGGTCTTATGACCATAGAAACCTAAGCAAGATAGTCCCCCCCATATCAGAATGGGGATGACATCCACAAGTGGATGACTGCTTTGGAGAGGGCCTGCAAAATACAGCAGGTACCCCAGAGTCAGTGGGCAGCTATCTTGTGGCTCTCCTTTTCTGACAAAGGTAGAGACAAGCTCCTCACAGTCAGTGATGAGGATGCTAACAATTACAAAGTCCTGAAGAGTGCTCTGATAGATGGGTTTGGCTTAACCACTGAGCAATATAGGTTGTTGTTCAGAGACACCCAGAAGACACAGACACAGGACTGGTCTGATTTTGTGGATTGTGCCACTAAGGCTTTGGAAGGTTGGTTAACTGGCAGCAAGGTGCAGGACTATACAGGATTGTACAACTTGATTATGAGGGAGCAGATCCTTAGTAATTGTCAGAACCAGCTTCTCCATCAACACCTGGTAGACTCAGATTTGACCTCTCCCCAAGAATTGGGAAAGAGGGCAGATAAATGGGTCAGGACCAGGATTAGGCCTAAAAATCAGGGTGGTGACCAAAAGAAAGATACCACCAAGCCTCAAGAGAAGGGTGGGGATAAAACAAAAGAGAAATCTTCCTCAGGGCCCCAAAACTCCACACAGGGTGGTGGGTCCCAAGCTCCCTCCTCTACCACAGTTAAAAAGCCTTACTGCCATGAGTGTAAAACTCCTGGGCATTGGAAAACTGACAGCAGTTGCCCAAAGGCTAAAAACAAAACTGTTCCCCCAACTACTCCTGTCACACCACCTATTACTGTCAGCAGTAATCCCCCAGGTGGTGGGAGTGGCCCCAAAAATGTGGTTGGGTTCTCTTGGGGAACACAGGGGGATCCTGGCTTAGCCAATTCCCCTACAGCAGCTACTCTTGTCTGTGATGGTGGCATGGGGTTTGCCAACTTCACTGCCTGTCCCAACACTTTGGGTAGGTACAGACAGGAGCCCTACATCAATGGTAGAAAAGCTGAGGCCTACAGAGACACTGGAGCTAGCATCACTATGGTGGCCCATAGGCTAGTTCCCTCTGAGCAGCTTTTGCCTGGTTTCTCATACCAGGTAACTAACATTGATGGCAAACAGAACAGTCATCCCATGGCAGAGGTATGTCTCAGCTGGGGAGGTGTCACTGGCCCTAAAAGGGTGGCAGTGTCCCCAACCTTGCCTGTGGACTGCTTACTGGGGAATGACTTACAACTCTCAGCTTGGGCTGGAGTTGAACAAGACACCCATTCTAAAATGGTAGGCCTTTCAAAAAAGGGTAGTGGGGTTGTGCCAGCCACAACCCCTGTCCAAGTAGATTTCCTCCCTGAAAAGGTTGGAAGGGCAGTGGTAGCCACAGCCCAGGCAAAGACAGACTTCCCTGTAGAGATTGGCAGAGCTGTGACAGTCACAGCTCAAACCCAAACTGAGTGCCTCCCTGAAAAGGTTGGCAAGGCTGTAATGGTCTCAGCCCATACTCAGACAGACATAGGTGTAGTGAAGCCTGAAACTATGGATCACTCCACCCAAACAGAGAGTAGTGGGGAGGAAGAAAAGTCTCCCTCTCCCCAGACATTAGGAAAAGGTCAGCCTCCTCAGGGATCTGACCTCACCCCTTGTGAAGGAACTGCCCCAGAGGTAGCCAGGCCTGGCCTGGCAGAGCCTCTGATGTCAGTGACCCCTTCCAAGGTGGGACCCAGTCTGGTGCAGGTAGCCTGCCTCTCTCTACCCTGCCTCAGTCAGCCCAGGGCTGCAGAGGTCAGGGAGGCCAGTGGACCCCAAGAGGGCCCCTGTCCACAAGAACCCCCCATCAAAAGAATGAGGATTGCCTGGCTAGTAGCCCTAGCCAGGTGATGGTTAAAAACATTCCTGAGGGATCTCCTTTACAGGTAGTTAGGGACCTCCCCCAGAGGGATTCTGTTGGGCACAGGCAAACATGGGACCTTAGGGCCCCAAACCTGACCTGTCCCTCCAGTAAGCCCACAAAAGGGACCCAGCCTCCAGCTTTAGGTAGCCAGAGGCTGACCCTGAGAGCACAGTGCAACTCAGTGAAAGAAAGAAAGGCTTCCATGGTGGAGGATGATTGGAGGAAGCTGAGGCCTCACTTTGAGGACACTCACTTCAGTACTCCATCTCAACACCAGCCTTTTACTTTGCAAAGACACACCAAAGGTAGAGATTCCCTATGGTGGAGACCCTATGATACCTTTAGGGTGAGGGATTGCTTAGTGGACCATGAGACAGGGGGTAACCATGCCAGTGCTGGTTCTTCCTTATATGGCCACTTAGGCAATAGAGGCTTACCTTGTCAAGGCCAGCCTTATCTCCTTTCGTTTGGGTGGGGTTGTGTAGGAAGGTGGATATCTGACTATGGTTACCCCCAACTTTTTGCCTAGTGTCTAGCTGGTTTTTCGACTTAGTTGGCCTGAGATCCTGCCATTCAGGGTCTCAGGCTGTCTGCTCTCTCTTTAAAATGGACTCCATGTACCCTAGGTACATTCCCAATTGGTAAGGATCACCTTATTGGACCCTGTACAGTGTACCCTAGGTACCCAGGGCATAGGTGTACCCTGGGCCTCCCAGGGGCTGCAGCATGTATTATGCCACCCCTGGTCTGGCCTTCCAATCAGACACAACTGGCTGATCACTCAGCTGGGGCAAGGTCGTGTAATCACCCCTTGCTTAGATATAGTGTGCCTATATCTACCCTTATATATAGACACATGTGTACCTATCAGTCACTCCTATGGCAGGCCTTAACAATCCTGGAGGCAGAGTGCTTGGTAACATGTGAGATGGTGCTCTAGCATGAGTTGAGCCTGTCTGCAGATTTCGGAACCATGTCCTTATAGCTGTTCTATGATATAGCCTACCATATACTCTTAAAGTGCCTTATAATCTTAAACGGTTATGGTAACTATGGTTTGGCTTTATCAAAACATGTCGTGTAAGGTGTCTAACACTTTGGAATAATACCCCCATACCATTTCTGGTGATGAGGATATTATTCCCCCCTTCTAGAGGGAGAGACATGTTAAAATCCTACTTTGCTGTTTAACTCTAACCAAAGCCTCAGCATCACAAAATGGATGCTGCTGCCACGTACGAGTCTGACCTCCTGCTGCTGGGAGTGATCCCGGCAAGGGAGGCTTGGACAATAGGTTTCCTGCTTGGGGAGGTGCTAGCACCTCCCCATACAGACTTTAGTGTATTGGGGCAGGGAGGGCTGAAAGGAATGAGACATGCCTGGGGCACACAAGGTGTCCCATGCATAGTCCAGGTCAAACCGGTGCTGGGGCACTCCAGCCCCAGTCCTGGCGCGAAACTGGACAAAGGGAAGGGGGTGTAACCACCCTCCTCCCAGGTCCCACCCATAAGGCGTGACCTAGCAGGCAACCCAGCCCCCCAGATTAGTATAAGAGTGGTAGCTGGGCCCCAGGAGATTAGATTATCCTGAACCTGCAACTTGAACAGAAAATCTGGACCTTCGACATTCGACGAAAGAAGAAGACTGAAGAATCTCCCTTGTGGCCAAGGAGTGGCTACCCTGTGCAAACAGGCACCATCAAGAGACTACCCTTTGCTTTGCTGAAGTTCTACGAGGGACCGACTGCAGAGCCCGACCAGAGCCTTGACTTCCAGACTTCTCCAACCCTAATCCACATCCACAGCCGAGCTGAGATCCGTGGAGGCGACGAGAGACGTGGGACCGGCTACCTGGGAAAAGTGGCGAGTATCTTCCAGCGCAGCTTCTGAGGCACCCTCGAAGTTGTGCACCGGGGATTGAGAAGCCCCAACCCCAAGCACCATCTGCACCAAAGATCAGCCCCCCACACTCCACGAGTCCTGCGTGGGGCCCTTCTGCATTTTCCTGCTTGCCGCGTCTGTCCGGTTGCTTGCCCATTGGCTAGTGGCCTTTGTGACGATGCATCCAGAAATCTTCACCGCTGGTTTGGCTCCTCCAGACTGGCTCCCGCTTCCTTGCAAAAGAGAAGCACCCCAGACCTTCCTGGTCTGCACCAGAAGCAAGTCCTCCGTTCTTCGTGGGTTCCGCTTGCCAAGGCTTGGTGAGTCCTAGTCCAACTTCGACGCCGCCGACAGCAAGAGCCTTCGTGGGACAGCTCGCCTCCTGGTCCTGGTCGTCCTCGACGTTTCCTGGTCCCCGTGGCTGCAGCGACAAGCTTCACCTTCACCTGCAATCTTCACGACATCACCTGGTTCCTTCCTGGTTCCACGTGGTCACTGGCTAGTGACCTTGACTCTGTCACCTCTGCTTGCAGGTCTCCTCTCTTCTTGATCCCAGCCTTGGGATCCACCGGACACTCTCCACTGACTGCCTGTCAGCATCTTTCCTTCAGGCATCCATAGAAGTCCACGACGAAACCCGACGCAAGTTCACACCTATGCACCCGCAGCCTGTGGGCTAGGTAACTTGGGTACTTCTGTGCTCACAAGGGTAGTGACTATCCTAGGGTCTAGTTTCCGAGTCTCGACTCTCTAGCTGCTTCAGAAGTGTCCTTAAACTGTTAATTTCTAACAAGTACTATTTCTATCGACTTTTACGCATTACGCGTGAGTGTTTCCACTCTGCACCTGAATCCCGTGGGCCTCCCACTTCCTAACTGTTGCTAGTGTAGTGTAGCCCCAGCGATTCCCTAGGCCTAGGCCTATCCTATTTCCGTGACAGTGGTCCTTATACCACTTCTTTAGTATATGGTTTGCGTGGCCCCTAGGGCCTAACTGTATTACTTACCTGTGTGACTTAATGTATGCATAAATAAGACTGTGTTGTACTTACCTCTAATCTCATAAAGAGTGCTGAGGGTTTGACTAGAATAAATACACTTTATTTTATATATATATCTGTTATGGTGTCCTTTCATTTGGTATTCAAGGGATTATATATGGTATCACAGCTGGCTTCACATGCCATTCAGAGTTTAGCCTAAGACTGCTCTTGTCCATGCTACCACTAGGATAGCTGGTCTATAAGGTTGACTTTACAACCAATCACCATAAGGGTTGTTTGGACTGATATAAGGTGTACACTAGAACTAGTGACATCATACATCAGGCCAACTTCTCACATTGGTGGCAGCAGTGGGATCTGAGCTTGCTGTTGTAATACCATTGTAATCTTGAGATACTAAATTGAAAGATCACACAGATATTGTTTAGGTACATATAACATAGATTATAATACTTAAGTCCTACTGGACTTAGTGGTTGTAGGTTGAAGGGAGTAACACACCCTGACTACAACTACTAGAGAGGTTTAGTAGATACAACTAGTGTAGGTAGGTGCACACACCACACCCTCACTAGAATCATGTCCCTGAATGGAGATCACACTGATACTCCCTCAGGAGAGGAGAATCCTGGACAGATTCCCTCTAGATATGATGCATTCACTTTCCAGGAGATGAGACAACTGTGTACCTCCAGGAGATTAAAACAGGGTTCCAACCCTACCCTTAGACAGCTAGTGGAGCTTCTGGAGGCCTATGATGCTGAAAGAGCTGCCAAGTATGGTGCCATAGCTGTAGATAAGGGTCTACCCACCACAGATGAGTCAGATGGGACTTCAGATGAAGAGGTAGACAGCCAGGGCCAAGTAGGAAGACTTAGCCAGGCTAACCTAAGCTTACATGGGAGTTTTCATGGGGTCCCCTCATACAGACCACCAAGTGGGCTTACCCAGAGAAGCAGGAGAGACAGATCCCCTTCAAGGGAATCCATCCACTCCCATGTCTCTAGCATCTCTAATGCTTCCTCTCACAGGGGAATGACTTCCCCTGAGAGAAAGGAGCATGAAGCCAGAATGAGGGAAGCTAATCTGAGGATTCAGAGGGAAGAACTTGCCCTTGCCAAGGAGAAGCTTGCTCTGGCTAGAGAGCAAAAATTGTGTGGGTCAGAACCCACTGGTGGCAGCAACATTCCTAGAGATAGGGATAGGTCTTATGACCATAGAAACCTAAGCAAGATAGTCCCCCCCATATCAGAATGGGGATGACATCCACAAGTGGATGACTGCTTTGGAGAGGGCCTGCAAAATACAGCAGGTACCCCAGAGTCAGTGGGCAGCTATCTTGTGGCTCTCCTTTTCTGACAAAGGTAGAGACAAGCTCCTCACAGTCAGTGATGAGGATGCTAACAATTACAAAGTCCTGAAGAGTGCTCTGATAGATGGGTTTGGCTTAACCACTGAGCAATATAGGTTGTTGTTCAGAGACACCCAGAAGACACAGACACAGGACTGGTCTGATTTTGTGGATTGTGCCACTAAGGCTTTGGAAGGTTGGTTAACTGGCAGCAAGGTGCAGGACTATACAGGATTGTACAACTTGATTATGAGGGAGCAGATCCTTAGTAATTGTCAGAACCAGCTTCTCCATCAACACCTGGTAGACTCAGATTTGACCTCTCCCCAAGAATTGGGAAAGAGGGCAGATAAATGGGTCAGGACCAGGATTAGGCCTAAAAATCAGGGTGGTGACCAAAAGAAAGATACCACCAAGCCTCAAGAGAAGGGTGGGGATAAAACAAAAGAGAAATCTTCCTCAGGGCCCCAAAACTCCACACAGGGTGGTGGGTCCCAAGCTCCCTCCTCTACCACAGTTAAAAAGCCTTACTGCCATGAGTGTAAAACTCCTGGGCATTGGAAAACTGACAGCAGTTGCCCAAAGGCTAAAAACAAAACTGTTCCCCCAACTACTCCTGTCACACCACCTATTACTGTCAGCAGTAATCCCCCAGGTGGTGGGAGTGGCCCCAAAAATGTGGTTGGGTTCTCTTGGGGAACACAGGGGGATCCTGGCTTAGCCAATTCCCCTACAGCAGCTACTCTTGTCTGTGATGGTGGCATGGGGTTTGCCAACTTCACTGCCTGTCCCAACACTTTGGGTAGGTACAGACAGGAGCCCTACATCAATGGTAGAAAAGCTGAGGCCTACAGAGACACTGGAGCTAGCATCACTATGGTGGCCCATAGGCTAGTTCCCTCTGAGCAGCTTTTGCCTGGTTTCTCATACCAGGTAACTAACATTGATGGCAAACAGAACAGTCATCCCATGGCAGAGGTATGTCTCAGCTGGGGAGGTGTCACTGGCCCTAAAAGGGTGGCAGTGTCCCCAACCTTGCCTGTGGACTGCTTACTGGGGAATGACTTACAACTCTCAGCTTGGGCTGGAGTTGAACAAGACACCCATTCTAAAATGGTAGGCCTTTCAAAAAAGGGTAGTGGGGTTGTGCCAGCCACAACCCCTGTCCAAGTAGATTTCCTCCCTGAAAAGGTTGGAAGGGCAGTGGTAGCCACAGCCCAGGCAAAGACAGACTTCCCTGTAGAGATTGGCAGAGCTGTGACAGTCACAGCTCAAACCCAAACTGAGTGCCTCCCTGAAAAGGTTGGCAAGGCTGTAATGGTCTCAGCCCATACTCAGACAGACATAGGTGTAGTGAAGCCTGAAACTATGGATCACTCCACCCAAACAGAGAGTAGTGGGGAGGAAGAAAAGTCTCCCTCTCCCCAGACATTAGGAAAAGGTCAGCCTCCTCAGGGATCTGACCTCACCCCTTGTGAAGGAACTGCCCCAGAGGTAGCCAGGCCTGGCCTGGCAGAGCCTCTGATGTCAGTGACCCCTTCCAAGGTGGGACCCAGTCTGGTGCAGGTAGCCTGCCTCTCTCTACCCTGCCTCAGTCAGCCCAGGGCTGCAGAGGTCAGGGAGGCCAGTGGACCCCAAGAGGGCCCCTGTCCACAAGAACCCC
The DNA here is from genome assembly GCF_964204655.1 of Triturus cristatus. NCBI lineage: Eukaryota > Metazoa > Chordata > Amphibia > Caudata > Salamandridae > Triturus > Triturus cristatus. The sequence goes on along the minus strand of NC_140579.1, from coordinate 1,071,783,173 downwards.
CCATCAAAAGAATGAGGATTGCCTGGCTAGTAGCCCTAGCCAGGTGATGGTTAAAAACATTCCTGAGGGATCTCCTTTACAGGTAGTTAGGGACCTCCCCCAGAGGGATTCTGTTGGGCACAGGCAAACATGGGACCTTAGGGCCCCAAACCTGACCTGTCCCTCCAGTAAGCCCACAAAAGGGACCCAGCCTCCAGCTTTAGGTAGCCAGAGGCTGACCCTGAGAGCACAGTGCAACTCAGTGAAAGAAAGAAAGGCTTCCATGGTGGAGGATGATTGGAGGAAGCTGAGGCCTCACTTTGAGGACACTCACTTCAGTACTCCATCTCAACACCAGCCTTTTACTTTGCAAAGACACACCAAAGGTAGAGATTCCCTATGGTGGAGACCCTATGATACCTTTAGGGTGAGGGATTGCTTAGTGGACCATGAGACAGGGGGTAACCATGCCAGTGCTGGTTCTTCCTTATATGGCCACTTAGGCAATAGAGGCTTACCTTGTCAAGGCCAGCCTTATCTCCTTTCGTTTGGGTGGGGTTGTGTAGGAAGGTGGATATCTGACTATGGTTACCCCCAACTTTTTGCCTAGTGTCTAGCTGGTTTTTCGACTTAGTTGGCCTGAGATCCTGCCATTCAGGGTCTCAGGCTGTCTGCTCTCTCTTTAAAATGGACTCCATGTACCCTAGGTACATTCCCAATTGGTAAGGATCACCTTATTGGACCCTGTACAGTGTACCCTAGGTACCCAGGGCATAGGTGTACCCTGGGCCTCCCAGGGGCTGCAGCATGTATTATGCCACCCCTGGTCTGGCCTTCCAATCAGACACAACTGGCTGATCACTCAGCTGGGGCAAGGTCGTGTAATCACCCCTTGCTTAGATATAGTGTGCCTATATCTACCCTTATATATAGACACATGTGTACCTATCAGTCACTCCTATGGCAGGCCTTAACAATCCTGGAGGCAGAGTGCTTGGTAACATGTGAGATGGTGCTCTAGCATGAGTTGAGCCTGTCTGCAGATTTCGGAACCATGTCCTTATAGCTGTTCTATGATATAGCCTACCATATACTCTTAAAGTGCCTTATAATCTTAAACGGTTATGGTAACTATGGTTTGGCTTTATCAAAACATGTCGTGTAAGGTGTCTAACACTTTGGAATAATACCCCCATACCATTTCTGGTGATGAGGATATTATTCCCCCCTTCTAGAGGGAGAGACATGTTAAAATCCTACTTTGCTGTTTAACTCTAACCAAAGCCTCAGCATCACAAAATGGATGCTGCTGCCACGTACGAGTCTGACCTCCTGCTGCTGGGAGTGATCCCGGCAAGGGAGGCTTGGACAATAGGTTTCCTGCTTGGGGAGGTGCTAGCACCTCCCCATACAGACTTTAGTGTATTGGGGCAGGGAGGGCTGAAAGGAATGAGACATGCCTGGGGCACACAAGGTGTCCCATGCATAGTCCAGGTCAAACCGGTGCTGGGGCACTCCAGCCCCAGTCCTGGCGCGAAACTGGACAAAGGGAAGGGGGTGTAACCACCCTCCTCCCAGGTCCCACCCATAAGGCGTGACCTAGCAGGCAACCCAGCCCCCCAGATTAGTATAAGAGTGGTAGCTGGGCCCCAGGAGATTAGATTATCCTGAACCTGCAACTTGAACAGAAAATCTGGACCTTCGACATTCGACGAAAGAAGAAGACTGAAGAATCTCCCTTGTGGCCAAGGAGTGGCTACCCTGTGCAAACAGGCACCATCAAGAGACTACCCTTTGCTTTGCTGAAGTTCTACGAGGGACCGACTGCAGAGCCCGACCAGAGCCTTGACTTCCAGACTTCTCCAACCCTAATCCACATCCACAGCCGAGCTGAGATCCGTGGAGGCGACGAGAGACGTGGGACCGGCTACCTGGGAAAAGTGGCGAGTATCTTCCAGCGCAGCTTCTGAGGCACCCTCGAAGTTGTGCACCGGGGATTGAGAAGCCCCAACCCCAAGCACCATCTGCACCAAAGATCAGCCCCCCACACTCCACGAGTCCTGCGTGGGGCCCTTCTGCATTTTCCTGCTTGCCGCGTCTGTCCGGTTGCTTGCCCATTGGCTAGTGGCCTTTGTGACGATGCATCCAGAAATCTTCACCGCTGGTTTGGCTCCTCCAGACTGGCTCCCGCTTCCTTGCAAAAGAGAAGCACCCCAGACCTTCCTGGTCTGCACCAGAAGCAAGTCCTCCGTTCTTCGTGGGTTCCGCTTGCCAAGGCTTGGTGAGTCCTAGTCCAACTTCGACGCCGCCGACAGCAAGAGCCTTCGTGGGACAGCTCGCCTCCTGGTCCTGGTCGTCCTCGACGTTTCCTGGTCCCCGTGGCTGCAGCGACAAGCTTCACCTTCACCTGCAATCTTCACGACATCACCTGGTTCCTTCCTGGTTCCACGTGGTCACTGGCTAGTGACCTTGACTCTGTCACCTCTGCTTGCAGGTCTCCTCTCTTCTTGATCCCAGCCTTGGGATCCACCGGACACTCTCCACTGACTGCCTGTCAGCATCTTTCCTTCAGGCATCCATAGAAGTCCACGACGAAACCCGACGCAAGTTCACACCTATGCACCCGCAGCCTGTGGGCTAGGTAACTTGGGTACTTCTGTGCTCACAAGGGTAGTGACTATCCTAGGGTCTAGTTTCCGAGTCTCGACTCTCTAGCTGCTTCAGAAGTGTCCTTAAACTGTTAATTTCTAACAAGTACTATTTCTATCGACTTTTACGCATTACGCGTGAGTGTTTCCACTCTGCACCTGAATCCCGTGGGCCTCCCACTTCCTAACTGTTGCTAGTGTAGTGTAGCCCCAGCGATTCCCTAGGCCTAGGCCTATCCTATTTCCGTGACAGTGGTCCTTATACCACTTCTTTAGTATATGGTTTGCGTGGCCCCTAGGGCCTAACTGTATTACTTACCTGTGTGACTTAATGTATGCATAAATAAGACTGTGTTGTACTTACCTCTAATCTCATAAAGAGTGCTGAGGGTTTGACTAGAATAAATACACTTTATTTTATATATATATCTGTTATGGTGTCCTTTCATTTGGTATTCAAGGGATTATATATGGTATCACAGCTGGCTTCACATGCCATTCAGAGTTTAGCCTAAGACTGCTCTTGTCCATGCTACCACTAGGATAGCTGGTCTATAAGGTTGACTTTACAACCAATCACCATAAGGGTTGTTTGGACTGATATAAGGTGTACACTAGAACTAGTGACATCATACATCAGGCCAACTTCTCACATTGGTGGCAGCAGTGGGATCTGAGCTTGCTGTTGTAATACCATTGTAATCTTGAGATACTAAATTGAAAGATCACACAGATATTGTTTAGGTACATATAACATAGATTATAATACTTAAGTCCTACTGGACTTAGTGGTTGTAGGTTGAAGGGAGTAACACACCCTGACTACAACTACTAGAGAGGTTTAGTAGATACAACTAGTGTAGGTAGGTGCACACACCACACCCTCACTAGAATCATGTCCCTGAATGGAGATCACACTGATACTCCCTCAGGAGAGGAGAATCCTGGACAGATTCCCTCTAGATATGATGCATTCACTTTCCAGGAGATGAGACAACTGTGTACCTCCAGGAGATTAAAACAGGGTTCCAACCCTACCCTTAGACAGCTAGTGGAGCTTCTGGAGGCCTATGATGCTGAAAGAGCTGCCAAGTATGGTGCCATAGCTGTAGATAAGGGTCTACCCACCACAGATGAGTCAGATGGGACTTCAGATGAAGAGGTAGACAGCCAGGGCCAAGTAGGAAGACTTAGCCAGGCTAACCTAAGCTTACATGGGAGTTTTCATGGGGTCCCCTCATACAGACCACCAAGTGGGCTTACCCAGAGAAGCAGGAGAGACAGATCCCCTTCAAGGGAATCCATCCACTCCCATGTCTCTAGCATCTCTAATGCTTCCTCTCACAGGGGAATGACTTCCCCTGAGAGAAAGGAGCATGAAGCCAGAATGAGGGAAGCTAATCTGAGGATTCAGAGGGAAGAACTTGCCCTTGCCAAGGAGAAGCTTGCTCTGGCTAGAGAGCAAAAATTGTGTGGGTCAGAACCCACTGGTGGCAGCAACATTCCTAGAGATAGGGATAGGTCTTATGACCATAGAAACCTAAGCAAGATAGTCCCCCCCATATCAGAATGGGGATGACATCCACAAGTGGATGACTGCTTTGGAGAGGGCCTGCAAAATACAGCAGGTACCCCAGAGTCAGTGGGCAGCTATCTTGTGGCTCTCCTTTTCTGACAAAGGTAGAGACAAGCTCCTCATAGTCAGTGATGAGGATGCTAACAATTACAAAGTCCTGAAGAGTGCTCTGATAGATGGGTTTGGCTTAACCACTGAGCAATATAGGTTGTTGTTCAGAGACACCCAGAAGACACAGACACAGGACTGGTCTGATTTTGTGGATTGTGCCACTAAGGCTTTGGAAGGTTGGTTAACTGGCAGCAAGGTGCAGGACTATACAGGATTGTACAACTTGATTATGAGGGAGCAGATCCTTAGTAATTGTCAGAACCAGCTTCTCCATCAACACCTGGTAGACTCAGATTTGACCTCTCCCCAAGAATTGGGAAAGAGGGCAGATAAATGGGTCAGGACCAGGATTAGGCCTAAAAATCAGGGTGGTGACCAAAAGAAAGATACCACCAAGCCTCAAGAGAAGGGTGGGGATAAAACAAAAGAGAAATCTTCCTCAGGGCCCCAAAACTCCACACAGGGTGGTGGGTCCCAAGCTCCCTCCTCTACCACAGTTAAAAAGCCTTACTGCCATGAGTGTAAAACTCCTGGGCATTGGAAAACTGACAGCAGTTGCCCAAAGGCTAAAAACAAAACTGTTCCCCCAACTACTCCTGTCACACCACCTATTACTGTCAGCAGTAATCCCCCAGGTGGTGGGAGTGGCCCCAAAAATGTGGTTGGGTTCTCTTGGGGAACACAGGGGGATCCTGGCTTAGCCAATTCCCCTACAGCAGCTACTCTTGTCTGTGATGGTGGCATGGGGTTTGCCAACTTCACTGCCTGTCCCAACACTTTGGGTAGGTACAGACAGGAGCCCTACATCAATGGTAGAAAAGCTGAGGCCTACAGAGACACTGGAGCTAGCATCACTATGGTGGCCCATAGGCTAGTTCCCTCTGAGCAGCTTTTGCCTGGTTTCTCATACCAGGTAACTAACATTGATGGCAAACAGAACAGTCATCCCATGGCAGAGGTATGTCTCAGCTGGGGAGGTGTCACTGGCCCTAAAAGGGTGGCAGTGTCCCCAACCTTGCCTGTGGACTGCTTACTGGGGAATGACTTACAACTCTCAGCTTGGGCTGGAGTTGAACAAGACACCCATTCTAAAATGGTAGGCCTTTCAAAAAAGGGTAGTGGGGTTGTGCCAGCCACAACCCCTGTCCAAGTAGATTTCCTCCCTGAAAAGGTTGGAAGGGCAGTGGTAGCCACAGCCCAGGCAAAGACAGACTTCCCTGTAGAGATTGGCAGAGCTGTGACAGTCACAGCTCAAACCCAAACTGAGTGCCTCCCTGAAAAGGTTGGCAAGGCTGTAATGGTCTCAGCCCATACTCAGACTGACATAGGTGTAGTGAAGCCTGAAACTATGGATCACTCCACCCAAACAGAGAGTAGTGGGGAGGAAGAAAAGTCTCCCTCTCCCCAGACATTAGGAAAAGGTCAGCCTCCTCAGGGATCTGACCTCACCCCTTGTGAAGGAACTGCCCCAGAGGTAGCCAGGCCTGGCCTGGCAGAGCCTCTGATGTCAGTGACCCCTTCCAAGGTGGGACCCAGTCTGGTGCAGGTAGCCTGCCTCTCTCTACCCTGCCTCAGTCAGCCCAGGGCTGCAGAGGTCAGGGAGGCCAGTGGACCCCAAGAGGGCCCCTGTCCACAAGAACCCCCCATCAAAAGAATGAGGATTGCCTGGCTAGTAGCCCTAGCCAGGTGATGGTTAAAAACATTCCTGAGGGATCTCCTTTACAGGTAGTTAGGGACCTCCCCCAGAGGGATTCTGTTGGGCACAGGCAAACATGGGACCTTAGGGCCCCAAACCTGACCTGTCCCTCCAGTAAGCCCACAAAAGGGACCCAGCCTCCAGCTTTAGGTAGCCAGAGGCTGACCCTGAGAGCACAGTGCAACTCAGTGAAAGAAAGAAAGGCTTCCATGGTGGAGGATGATTGGAGGAAGCTGAGGCCTCACTTTGAGGACACTCACTTCAGTACTCCATCTCAACACCAGCCTTTTACTTTGCAAAGACACACCAAAGGTAGAGATTCCCTATGGTGGAGACCCTATGATACCTTTAGGGTGAGGGATTGCTTAGTGGACCATGAGACAGGGGGTAACCATGCCAGTGCTGGTTCTTCCTTATATGGCCACTTAGGCAATAGAGGCTTACCTTGTCAAGGCCAGCCTTATCTCCTTTCGTTTGGGTGGGGTTGTGTAGGAAGGTGGATATCTGACTATGGTTACCCCCAACTTTTTGCCTAGTGTCTAGCTGGTTTTTCGACTTAGTTGGCCTGAGATCCTGCCATTCAGGGTCTCAGGCTGTCTGCTCTCTCTTTAAAATGGACTCCATGTACCCTAGGTACATTCCCAATTGGTAAGGATCACCTTATTGGACCCTGTACAGTGTACCCTAGGTACCCAGGGCATAGGTGTACCCTGGGCCTCCCAGGGGCTGCAGCATGTATTATGCCACCCCTGGTCTGGCCTTCCAATCAGACACAACTGGCTGATCACTCAGCTGGGGCAAGGTCGTGTAATCACCCCTTGCTTAGATATAGTGTGCCTATATCTACCCTTATATATAGACACATGTGTACCTATCAGTCACTCCTATGGCAGGCCTTAACAATCCTGGAGGCAGAGTGCTTGGTAACATGTGAGATGGTGCTCTAGCATGAGTTGAGCCTGTCTGCAGATTTCGGAACCATGTCCTTATAGCTGTTCTATGATATAGCCTACCATATACTCTTAAAGTGCCTTATAATCTTAAACGGTTATGGTAACTATGGTTTGGCTTTATCAAAACATGTCGTGTAAGGTGTCTAACACTTTGGAATAATACCCCCATACCATTTCTGGTGATGAGGATATTATTCCCCCCTTCTAGAGGGAGAGACATGTTAAAATCCTACTTTGCTGTTTAACTCTAACCAAAGCCTCAGCATCACAAAATGGATGCTGCTGCCACGTACGAGTCTGACCTCCTGCTGCTGGGAGTGATCCCGGCAAGGGAGGCTTGGACAATAGGTTTCCTGCTTGGGGAGGTGCTAGCACCTCCCCATACAGACTTTAGTGTATTGGGGCAGGGAGGGCTGAAAGGAATGAGACATGCCTGGGGCACACAAGGTGTCCCATGCATAGTCCAGGTCAAACCGGTGCTGGGGCACTCCAGCCCCAGTCCTGGCGCGAAACTGGACAAAGGGAAGGGGGTGTAACCACCCCCCTCCCAGGTCCCACCCATAAGGCGTGACCTAGCAGGTAACCCAGCCCCCCAGATTAGTATAAGGGTGGTAGCTGGGCCCCAGATGATTAGATTATCCTGAACCTGCAACTTGAACAGAAACTCTGGACCTTCGACATTCGACGAAAGAAGAAGACTGAAGAATCTCCCTTGTGGCCAAGGAGTGGCTACCCTGTGCAAACAGGCACCATCAAGAGACTACCCTTTGCTTTGCTGAAGTTCTACGAGGGACCGACTGCAGAGCCCGACCAGCGCCTTGACTTCCAGACTTCTCCGACCCTGATCCACATCCACAGCCGAGCTGAGATCCGTGGAGGCGACGAGAGACGTGGGACCGGCTACCTGGGAAAAGTGGCTAGTATCTTCCAGCGCAGCTTCTGATGCACCCTCGAAGTTGTGCACCGGGGATTGAGAAGCCCCAACCCCAAGCACCATCTGCACCAAAGATCAGCCCCCCACACTCCACGAGTCCTGCGTGGGGCCCTTCTGCATTTTCCTGCTTGCCGCGTCTGTCCGGTTGCTTGCCCGTTGGCTAGTGGCCTTTGTGACGACGCATCCAGAAATCTTCACCGCTGGTTTGGCTCCTCCAGACTGGCTCCCGCTTCCTTGCAAAAGAGAAGCACCCCAGACCTTCCTGGTCTGCACCAGAAGCAAGTCCTCCGTTCTTCGTGGGTTCCGCTTGCCAAGGCTTGGTGAGTCCTAGTCCAACTTCGACACCGCCGACAGCAAGAGCCTTCGTGGGACAGCTCGCCTCCTGGTCCTGGTTGTCCTCAACGTTTCCTGGTCCCCGTGGCTGCAGCGACAAGCTTCACCTTCACCTGCAATCTTCACGACATCGCCTGGTTCCTTCCTGGTTCCACGTGGTCACTGGCTAGTGACCTTGACTCTGTCCCTTCTGCTTGCAGGTCTCCTCTCTTCTTGATCCCAGCCTTGGGATCCACCGGACACTCTCCACTGACTGCCTGTCAGCATCTTTCCTTCAGGCATCCATAGAAGTCCACGACGAAACCCGACGCGAGTTCACACCTATGCACCCGCAGCCTGTGGGCTAGGTAACTTGGGTACTTCGGTGCTCACAAGGGTAGTGACTATCCTAGGGTCTAGTTTCCGAGTCTCGACTCTCTAGCTGCTTCAGAAGTGTCCTTAAACTGTTAATTTCTAACAAGTACTATTTCTATCGACTTTTACGCATTACGCGTGAGTGTTTCCACTCTGCACCTGAATCTCGTGGGCCTCCCACTTCCTAACTGTTGCTAGTGTAGTGTAGCCCCAGCGATTCCCTAGGCCTAGGCCTATCCTATTTCCGTGACAGTGGTCCTTATACCACTTCTTTAGTATATGGTTTGCGTGGCCCCTAGGGCCTAACTGTATTACTTACCTGTGTGACTTAATGTATGCATAAATAAGACTGTGTTGTACTTACCTCTAATCTCATAAAGAGTGCTGAGGGTTTGACTAGAATAAATACACTTTATTATATGTATATATCTGTTATGGTGTCCTTTCATTTGGTATTCAAGGGATTATATATGGTATCACAGCTGGCTTCACATGCCATTCAGAGTTTAGCCTAAGACTGCTCTTGTCCATGCTACCACTAGGATAGCTGGTCTATAAGGTTGACTTTACAACCAATCACCATAAGGGTTGTTTGGACTGATATAAGGTGTACACTAGAACTAGTGACATCATACATCAGGCCAACTTCTCACAGACCCCTTTTGATGAAATGACAGATTTGCAGCCGTATTCATATTTATTACAGACTCCATGAAAAATGAGTTGGAGGTTACTGTTGCGCATAAATATCCATTATTAAATATTGGTGAGAGACAAAGGGAACAGACCCCGCTTGCATCTAGCACCAATATCTTGTCCTTATCCCACTGAGCTATGCAGGTGAGTCATAAATGACTTGTGTAGTGAATCGGAATTTGGATAGTGTGCTCATAGGTGCAACTCGCTGCCCCCCACTGAAAAGTTTCTCAAACAGATAGACCAATGCAATTATTGTGGTTTAACCAAGGGCGTAGCCTTTTATTCTCATAGTCACATCCATCAGTGAGGAATGATAACCATAGTTAAACATACATTATTGTTATGAGTCCACAAGCCAAAGATCAGCCAAAAGACATTAATGTTATGAAAATACAGGTCGAAGATCAGCAGCCAGCTCAAAGATTGTGCAAGCAATACAACAGTTGTCTCCACCCATTACATCACAACACTTCGGAATGCAAAAGTGCCAGCATGCCCCTTTAGCATATCCAACGCCCACGCCCTCAACCAAGGGCATCCGGGGCATAACTTAGAGGCAACTTCCCCTCCATCACTTAGAAGGATGGGCAATACCCACAGTTCCACATACACCAGGGCACCGCATAGGCTCCGTCCCTGCCGGGGTACCCGTCACCAGGTAAAACACCCCAAAATGTTCAACTCCAGGCTTCCCCGGGGTAGGGAAAGAAGGTCCAGGACCACCAGGAGGTCAGTCCCCCCCTCCTGCCTGCCCAGTGCCCGCACAAAACAACACTTCTCCAAGGTGTAAGTTCAGTATGTCAGTCCAAATTTTGGGCAGCCCCCTTTTTCTGCTGCAAGAAATTCTGCCAATTCCTCCTTCCTCCAGGAGCGGGTGAGTGGATGATTGCTTCGGTATGTTGGCAGGGTGCGCGGTGGAGAGAAAAGAGGCTGATTCATAGCTATGCCATACCTTATCTAGTGCAGCACCGAGGCGCCCCCAGATGACATCACGAGCACCGCCCCTCTTTAAGGTAAAAACAGATAAAGGACTCTTGGTCTTGGCTTCTGCCCGTGGAGCGACTAAGGGCGCCCCCCTTCTATTCGCTGGGAGCGCCTGGACAATTCTGAATAGCGTTTCTCCTCAATCTGGAAAAACCACTATTTTATAGTGTGGCCTCTGAATGCTGCCTGTATGCTACATCCACTCTGTATCTGATAAATGTTTTGTTTAATCCATCGGGCTTTTCTTCATCTGTCTCTCATCAGCAACATGCAGAACACGCTTGTAAAATATAAAACAATAGCATAATGATCCACATATACGAAGATTGTGGTTGAAAAATGCTAATGCTCTTTTGAGGGTGTCCTGTTTCCAAAGTGAGTTTTTGTGAATTCTGGTCATATTTAGCAATGTGCAAAATTCAGTACTGATCAAAATTTACTTGTAAAAGAAATCTGCAGTTATGATTTTTTGTGGTGCTCAGGATCATCTCTTGCAATCGATTTAAATATATTTTACATTTCTATTTTCAGCCCAAAATATGTGGGCATTGAATAGAAATACAGTAACGTGCCATAACATTCTCATACCTGCACTCCTACCATTCTCCCAACCCCCACATAGAGCATACCTCTTCCTGAAACGCTATACCCCATACCAAAAAACAAATATTGCAGTTAAACGCTTACACTATCACAATAACAGTCTGACAGTCCTGCAGATCAACACGTGATACTCTGTCTGAAGCACTGCATGCTGCATAGACCGGAGTTTGAAGGTATTCTGAGGGGGCGGGTTGGGTCGGAAGTAGAGTGACCAACAGGCATAAAGGCAAATTCCGGCCAGTGAATGTAAAAATTAAGGAGAAAGGGAAAAAATTCAGGACAAATGATCCGTTTTAAGAACACATCTGACAGGGTAAGGCAATATTGCTATCACTGGTGCACCATACGCAGCATCTTCTGGTGGAAGCTATCTTTGTGCAAGGAAATTCAGTCTGCTATTTTGTGCCTCACCTGGGCATTTGTGTGAGAAGTTACAAACATCTTGCTGTCACAACTGATGCACAGTAAGCAAAGTTGTCAGCATTGGGTGTGTCTGTAAAGTAATCAGGCACACATCCAGAGTATGCTGCATGTTTACCCAATGAGGTGTTTCTGGCTTAAAAAACCAGAACAGGGTTATACACCCGGATCTTGACGTACCCATTCAGTCAATGGGAGCCCATGTATGCGTCGTATGCCCGGCTGCCATTGACTTCTATGGGAGTCCAACCGAACCGAGTCCGGCAGCATATGGCTGCATCGTACTCGGACTCCAGCTTGGTCGGAAAACACTCCGGATCAGGCTCGGTAGGAGTGCTTTCCGACCCGGATTGGAATCGGCCCCTCAGAGGTTGAAATTAGTGCAAACACAGGAGCCATGACTTTTGTGCCTGTTTTGGCACTAGGACAAAAAGAGGGCTGAGAGATAATCATGCTAACTCAAATGAGCCAAATACTATGGTAAATGCCAGAACTGCTGAGAAAAGCTGTAGTAACTAGTGCTATCTGAACACTGCATCTGCTGAGTTCCATTCTTTCTGAAAAAAGGAAAATGTAGTGGAAAAAACATGATAATCATCAATGCAATTTTTATTTGCAACAGAGAATTATTGTGCCACAAGGGGTAAATCACTTTGCAAGTAAGCTTGTAGCTTGCCTGGGAGGATGTATGTGTCTGTGTGTGTGCGTGTGTGTGTGTGTGTGTTTTGTGCGTGTATGTATATATAATACCTTTGTTTTGTGGTTTATGTGTATCTTTTACATATGTCACTATTGGAGTCATCCTCAGTGACTACTAATTAAAGCTGCCAAATGTACTGTCTTCTCCCTTGATGTAAAGTAAGCTCCTCTCTGGAGTGAAAATATGCCACATTGGAGGAAACCTTGTGTTAACTTTTTATTGGCTATGTGGTGTGTTCATTTGGTACTTGCCAATGAGCTATGCATTCCCATAGGTGCCATCCTGAAAGCGCTGGTTGGTGTTGGACTGTCGGAAGATGAAGGAATCATGCACACTGACTGGGTAGTCGGATTGCGGGGTTACCTTTCATTTCTTCAGAGAAGATGGTGGGTAATCATGTTTGAAGGAAGAGAGTGACGTCTGGAAGGGGACTGATGGAAGGGTACATGTTGTGACATACATAGAGTTCAGAACTTTAGATTTTCTTTCTTCTTTTTTTTAAACTTCATTTAAGAAGTTTTTAAATATACAACAAAGAAAAACATATACTGTCCCATCATCTGTTTTCGGAAAACCTACTTTCACTTCCTAATCCCTTTCCATTCAATGTGGCATTCTTGAATATTTTCTTTCTATGCTTTACTTTAAGATCATGGATTCTGGGCACAATCATGAGACGCCCTTCAGCTTTCCTTTATGCTGGGGGCTTTAGAGGCATCTTCCTATAAAAGTAGGACACACAATGAGTAGGAGGTGGGATATGGAGGGGTCCCCTGCTTCCCTCATGCAGAGCTGACTGGGAAAAGCGTGAATGCAAGTGCATGGTAATGGGTGGTGTCATTAGCAAATGGAGCGCACTGGAGTAGATGAACACAGTGACAGCATGTTTTCTAGGAGAATACATGTATGTAGAATGTCAGGTCAGACTCAAGATGGTTGTGGGTCATACTAACAGGCCAAGCCATATAGGATGTTTAGCACATTGAATCAGACATTACTTGTTGGCTTTTCAGTCACTCTTGTCAGATTAGCTAGTTGAGGAACTTTGTGGCGAATAAACTATATTTCCTGCTTGCAGATTACAAGTGGTGTTCCCAAGTCGTATGATTTTCTTTTATATCTTATAATTTATTGGTGTTTTTATTTTGCGTAGTGCTGGCACAAGCCTGTTCTTTCTAAGCCTAGAAAAGGATTGGGAAATGACTGGCAGAATGGGATCTTGAGTTCATATTGTATGCAAAAAAATAACCAGCTGCTTAGTAGAACTTGAAAGCGTAGTCCTTGTGACAATTCCTTCATGCTTTCTATATATCTCTGCTCCATACTCTTTGTAGTATTACATACAGCCTTGTGGAGGGTGTCTTTTTTGTCTTGAGAACTAGGTTTCTAGACCTGAAGTAGCCCTTTTTTCCAGTTATAGTGTTTTTCCTGGACATCTTATAAAACATACAACGGGGTTACCATTGAGTCATGTATTGTAAATTGTGAACCTCACTTCAAGATAAGACACATTTCATGATTATATGCTCCATATTTTATGAATTTAAGTTGAAATTGTTGAATTATTAACATTGTATCCCTGCAACTGATTGAAAGAATTCTACTATTGGTTGTAGTTCTATTTTTATGATTCTTCTGTTTTGTGAAAAATATATATATATCATTCTAGTTAATGATCCTGTACTTGAGGATTTTTTTTGTGTGCCAAGTTTTTTACGTGTGTCTTGTGCATGTACAAACATTGTTAATTTTATATATTTCTTACAGAAGTGTTCTTCACTGTTAGTTATTAAGTATTTGACTCCATTGTTGAAGGCAGCCAGCAGAAGCAGAGATGCAACAAATGTTACCACATAGAAGCAGAATCCTTCTGAAGCAGCCGAGCTCACCCAATGCCATACTCACTCGATGACCCAATTGTCTCTAGAAAACTCCTATTTCTAAAACAATACCAAGCCACATACCTTCGGTCATTCTGACTGATGAAGCCTTCATTCAGCTTGGTGACGGTGGTGGCCAACATGGAACTAGCATCATTTGCAAAGTCGAGGTCTTGGATTTCTGACACTGGCACAGAGACAATGGCAAATGCTTCTTCATCTTCTTTGGTTGGACAGGTGCCAAGCTGAAAAAGTCAAACAAAGTCATGGCAAATAAGCTAAACTGGGGCTGCTTTACTTCTTACCATGTCCTGCACTGGATGTTTGTAACTTCCTGTAAAATTGGTATTAATGTTATAACGAGGTAACAATAAGTGGCAACTAACGAAAATGAAGATGTCCTGTCCCTGGTGTGACTAGATAAAACCGGGCACTGAACGCTGGCTCAACCACGGCACCCATCCCCTTGTAACTCAACAGGAAGACATGTTCAGTGTCAGGAGCAGGATTGATGGGTGTGACATGACACATTCCAGTACAAAGAAACCTCTTCTGTCAGCAATGGAGTAGAAAATGTAGGATCTGGTGAGGTTAGTTATCTCCAGGTGTAAGACTCTGGTTGGCAATAATGCCCAGCTGAAGGTATAATACTGAAATGAAAGAGAACTTTCTCCAGAATTACACCTGAGCTCTTTAATTGGCCGGCTAGTAAAAATAAAAAGTTCCAGTTCTCTTTAGTAAAACTTTGATCAGTGATAAACACAAATAATGAGGATTCCACATCCTCCCTTTGTTTGACGATGTCTGGTTGAAGGATGAGCTCTATTTTGGTATCACTCATTGTCGGGTTCCTTTAAGATCTGTATAGTTTGGTGTACAAACTGCATAGGGCATTATGAGCTTTCAGCAACTTTCTTACCAAGTATCCCACATACCCTCCTCAAACCCTCTGTTTTAATGTAAGTAACTTGTCTAGAATTACTTTAGTTTATAGTAATCTTGATCTACACTTCTCTAGAGCCTTTACAGTAAGGGATCTTTTTTGGGGTCATTCTACATAAAAAGTCAGAATCTGAAAATGCGCTAGAATTATAACTTGAGAGGTCCATAAGGCCTCATCCGCTGTTGCATCTAGGAACCTTCAATGCAGCTTCATCCTCGGACATACCATTAGTCGAATGGGTCTCTCCTCGCCAATGTCGATAGGTACGTTGGTGCTCTGGATCCAGGTGTTAGTGCATAGGTGTCGCAGCCTCACAAATTAGTTCCTAAAACATAGCAACCAATCAGCCAGTGTTACTGACTACTCGTGTCCAAAGATATGCCTAAACTTATTCAGCATTATACAAATACAATAACAATTAAACCTACCTCACTATACGAATCAGAGAAGAGGGTAGATTGCGGTTTATACAATTATTTCAAACTCACAGATCAATGCAGTCTAGGAGTTGTAGTCAGGTAATCCTAAGAAAGGAGAAAACTTCAAATGCTATAACATATTGGGATGCGAACTTTGGAGAAACCTTGGGTGTTTAAGCTTTCCCTTACCAAAATTATCTAAATTCTTTTGATCTTACCAATGCAGTATTTATCGGGAATTTCCCTTTCTGAAATTTCTGGCAGAGATTTGATTTCACAAGGTTCTATTGAATTCCAAAAGCAAGTAATTTAAAGCAGTCCATATATTACCAATCAGTCATAAGTTGCACGTAACTCATCAAACATTACATCATGTCAGTTGCACAGTTGGTGCCATATTGTGCCATAGAATGTTTCGGTGAGGCTCCACTTGACGCATACTAGGGAAATAACTATAATGTAAAGTCTGTTTTATTGACAGTCAAGAGGGTGCACTTGTTTTACAAAACGAGATGGCAGTCTTTTGCATTGAAGCAATTTTTTGTCTTTTCCATCTTCCTGACTCCCTTGTCAGCGACATCTTGCTGCAGCGCTGCGTGGGGTGATATGGAAATTAGAAGTTTCCAAAATGGGCTGGATGGCAGGCTGGCAGTGATGAGGCAGATTCAGCATCATGTCAGGCAAAGCTGCCTCAGTTGTCCAGGCCGCTGAGGGCCTTCTGGTTTTCACTTAGGATATTTCCCCTTTGTTTTGTTGTGTTTACTGCTGTGCAGAAACATCATATAACCTTGGTAAGTAAGAGGTGTGGTTGGATGTTCAGAAATCCATGCTGACAGGCGGTGTGGCTTATATGTGTTCATGGTGATTTTTTAACCTGATGGTAACTCTAAACTTGTTAGAACTGTCACTGGTAAGGTGAGTCTTACATGTGTATAACCTCTACGTTTTTATCAGCTTTGTCAGAGGAAAAACCTGCCAAGAAATTTCCACTACAGCCTCAAAACCTCCAGGCATGAAGGACCCCTGCAAACACAGCCTTCTGTAGCATTGCAACCTTGTGGGAAAACTTCGAACAGAGATGAATATATCTTTGAAGCCCCACTGCACCTATAAATAATCTGCATACAGACGGGGCAGCTGCCTGGTTTGTCAATTTACTGAAAGAAAATAGAGATGTATCCATGAAAACATCAACTATATCTTAAAGCACTTTTCGAACTGCATTTTCGGTAGTTTTATTTATGGCATATGGTGCACTTGCAATTTGTTATACATTGGTCAAAGCAGCACGCAAAAAGTAAAACACGTTATAGAGGTGGTTGAAAAATCGCAGTATGGTGGTTTTTTGCAATTACTACTCAATTAAAAACTGAATGTAAGTGGATTATGAGATGCAATACTGTGGAAAAGGTCTAAACACAATGGAAGATTGGCATACGATTATTCTTACATAAGGCCACGTTGAGCGCAAACTGACGATTTATTTTTTAACAATTATTTCCATTCCTCTCCAACCTAATGCTGCGTTACCCAAAAATCTTAACAATGACTTGTTGTTCACAACTTCTAACCTTCCTTTCCATTATGATGATGCGGTGTTTCCCAGTTTCTTTAACATTTTCTGCACATAATCGAATAGCAGTTCTATATGTACTTAAACTAATATAATGGTTTTACATCTTGGCTACATCAGGTTCGATTGATTACTGCCCCTCCACCTTCTGTAATCCCCCTAATTGTTCAATAAATGTTTCTACATCCAGCCATACATGAGGGGCTCTTTAGCAAAGCAAACTATCTATTCCATTCACATGAGAGAGACAACTCATTTCTAATGTGTTTTGCCTAATTCCAACAACATGAGTGGCTGCTGAACCACGTCTTCTGTTTTACCTGACAAAAACAAACAATGTTTAAAATAACACACTTAGTGTCCCATGCCAAATTTTGATTCCACATCTTGTTGCCCGGCCTGAATTGTGAATATCACAAACCATACTTAAATTGAGCCTATAGATAATGTCACTACGTATCAGTCATCTTGTAATGTACTGCTCCCTCTTATCAATGCATATGCAGCTGTCTGATTAATTCTACTTAATATTGTTGAGTCTTACATCACATTTTTAGATGTTTATTGGACCTTGAAAACGTAAATATTCATTTTTGATTTTGAAACAATCCTTTGCCCCTGGGGATGTGGGGGCATGTCCTCACAACGCGGGTCAGACATTGTTTGGTTAATAGAACCATTCCACAATTTAGCATGTGGTTAATGGTGCAG
This sequence comes from Triturus cristatus, assembly GCF_964204655.1. Lineage (NCBI taxonomy): Eukaryota > Metazoa > Chordata > Amphibia > Caudata > Salamandridae > Triturus > Triturus cristatus. Next base: position 1,071,765,657 of record NC_140579.1, on the reverse strand, counting down.
TTACCATCTTGTAATATGCCAATAGTACAGGTTGTTTCGCCCCTTTTTAAAGTAATGTCCATTAAAAAAAGATTCTTTCATCAATTCGTTTTCTAGATTTTTCTTGTACTCTTACAAATCAATTTTCACCTTTATTTAAATATAATTCTCTTACTTAAGATCACATGGGTACGTTTCCATGCCACGCGTCGGCCATCTTTTTATGTATAGGCTCCACATGCACTTAAAACTTACAGACGCATACTGAAAACTGTTCAGCATCTGTTGTATCTCAGATCTGGATGGCTGTGCATAGTGTGGGTCAATCTCCAGTTCATCTCGGTGTTCTGGGTCTGTGCTTTTTTTTAGCAGACTACTTAGTTGGGTCATATAGATGTATGTCCGACTCTATTCAAGTTGATGCTAACATTTGCCTTACTTGCCGACCCAAACTGGCTGGTCCGACTCTGAGCACACACTGAATCAGTGCTGAGGAATTATTCTGGAGACTCCTCTCGGCACCTTACATTCAGGTGAGCATTGAGCGTTGGGTCTTTCCCACTATCCGGCCAAGAGCTTTTAAACTGATTCTCATCACAATTTACTGTATTCGTGGATTTACCCCTTTAAGTCAGACTGACCCGCGACCTTCCTCAATATGTTTAGCGATTAATTCAGTCTGTCCTCAAATGGGACAGCAAGCACCTTCTCTGCAGCATGCACAGTCTCATTTCAATAAGTGTTTCTTAACGGGTACTTTAATTTCCACCATGTTTTTGGGATTCTATTCTTCTGTTCTAAGCTTCACTATTTTTCGGTTATTTAGGACCTTCTGGCCGTATTGTATGTCCATTTTCTTCCTCCTCCCAATGCCATTTAACCTTCTATTGAATTAATTTTCTCTACATTTATTGTAGTCATGTTTTAAAGAGCTCCAATTTGTTCAAATAACCCATTATCCTGATGATGACTCCATAAGAAACACAGGTCAAAACGCCATCAACACCAACGATGAGCAAACCCTCAAAAATTATTTTTAAATTATTGTGAAATAAATATTCAATCTTGTATCAATAGCATCGAGGCTGCACGGCCTTTTATCATTCATTGTATATACACTCTAATATGTTTCAAGCACCACCCTTGTCGATCGCTTGAGCACCAAGGACTTTTTTTTATTATTATTCTTCCTAAACATTAAATATGGCAATGTATTTTCTTCAGTTCTCGAAATCAGTGTTCTGCATTTATGTCTTTTTATTCTTCGGATCTTTCCACGCATAATTATTTTGTTCGTTTTTTTTTTTACATTCACTGCGTTGTCATTTATAGGCTATGGACATTTCTTGTGTTCTAGTAGGAATGTGATCGGTTTTAGGCGGTTATTGAGTGCTCACTGTTTCAGCTAAAGAACATGCAGGAAAAACTGTTAAATCGTTTTTTTCTCTTTAAGAACAGTTGTACAATTTCCTAAGGATGTCGTAACAACTCGAAAGGGTCCAAACCTATCTCAGTGTCTCAATTTTTTAATCGCCATTTGGAGATGAATTGCTTTTTCTAATTTCTAATTTCGATAACAATGCTTCTTCAACTCACTATAAGCAAGCAAGCGTACGTGGTTTTAGGATCAGAGGAAACACGTGTTTCACTATCCTTCTGAACAAATAAACCTACATCATCTGCCGTATTCTAGGAGGTAATGGTTGTTTTATATTCATTCTGTTTTTCACCCTGAGCCATTGTTTATTTTGGTAATCCGACTATTCCCCACAGAACACATTTAGTATACTCGTGTAATTTCATTTTGCAAGGAAATTCTAACTGCAGTTCTTGCATTTACCCACTAGAGAGCAGGCAAAGACTACAATCGGCACTAAGCATCCCAGGAAGAAACTGCTCAGATAATATTTCCAATTAGGGGGAATAACTTGCCAGCCAGATAAAAGAGATTCATTAATGAACGATAGAGGTGGCTTTGGTTCCCGGCATTAAGAAAAAAAGCGAACTTCCTCAAATCAACATATTAGATTAAAATATAGTCATCTGCAAGTTCGATTGAGATTTTTGGGAGCAGAAGCTACATGTTGTGTCAACAATATAATTGTTTGGCTTATCCAAGTACTATAGTATCAACTTTGATCTTAAAATTGCAATCCTTTTCCACTGTTGCAACGCTAACAGGTTAACTCGAATCCGGTTCTAACTGTGACGGAGAATTTGAAGGGGGCGGGGTAGTTATTTCCTAAAAAAATCCTTCCATATTTTGAAATGCGTATTGCTATTACGCATGGTTTTACGCATCATATTTCATTTGTTTTTCGCTATTCAAGCTCCTTAGGTGCGGATTAGAAGGGCAAATTTAGGTGGAACACAATTTCTTCACAGATCATAAGAACATTCTGCCGCAATTTACAAACCTATGACAGCACTTTCAGCGCGTCATCACCATGAAAAGTCAATGACCAGCCATATAATGCAACAGCTCTGTGAAATCAGGAGAACCTTTTCTTTAATCCACTCATGCCATTTCACCCACAAAGTAGGCTTCTTCAGGAAATTGGGTGTTCTTGGATTGCAGCTGAGATCCCACGATAGCATGACAAGCCTAAACTCAATAAGATTTTCTAGATCTGAAATCTTGACACTTGGGTCAGGCCAGTAAAAACTACTAAAGGGGTCATTTACAGATTGGCAGACAGGGTATTCCGTTTCAAATGCGACAGAGTACTGTGGTAAATATTTCGTTACCGGTACTATTTTTTATGCGGTAAAGTCTATCAAGAATAACTCAGTAAATATAAGAGGCAGAATCCGTGGTATTAGAGGTTTTAAAATGCTTTATTCCTATAAAAAGGAAGACAATTCGAATTGTGGGCCTTCTATTCCATCACCACGAAAGTTCAGGAAGGAAGGGAGCATATATTATTGACAGGTAGGCAGTTTTATAGAAAATACATTACAGTGAAACAGATGCAAGAGGCGTAACAGCTGATAAAAGGTGCATACGTAGCTAATAGAGGGCGTAATTCAAGAAACGTCATTAAACATGATGTCACAAGTGGGTGGATCCATAAAAGAATCCTGCAATGTCAGCAGAAATGTTTGGCAAAGATGCGCACGCAGCCGCATGACGTGTGTTTGACGTGCAACTAGAGGGTGAAGGGGACTTGACATTTAGCTCTACGTGTGGAGACAGAAGTCTGGGGTTATGTCAACCTAATCCCTAATCATATCTAATATCCTATGTTTAAAGAACTGTGTTATCCAAAAGGAAAGGTCTCTTAGGATAGAATCTTATTCTATACTGACTATACTGACTGCTAGTGCGTGTACAAGCGTCTAAGTGTCTACACTAGATGCGAGGGGGTATGAATATTCCATGGTAACGGGGCTATGAATTACTTGCATGAGGACAGCGAGGCCTGGCCCTTTGCACGGTAGCTGGAGGAATGTTTACCTAAACTGCTAGACAGGAATGCATCGGATGAGGAGCGAAGGAGATAATCTCGAAGGTGAAATACAGTTTTTGGCAGGCGACAGGCTGGATCAGGCACCGTTAGCCGCGCAAGGAGTAAGACAAAGTTCATGGACACAGATGCAGGCTCAGACTGGAGCTTTCAGAGGCAGAAGGCAGGAAAAGGCTTGATGACAGAATTCGGGCCTACTCGCCTGAATCTGTGAAATGTGGAAAGTGAACCACATAAAGTCGGTGGCCTTTCATACTTAGGAATGGAATATCTGACCCATTCATGGCGGATCTGAAAGAGGACATGTTGACGGTGGACGCACATATATTTGCGTCTTCAAAACTGGAGCAGGAGGGAACATACATGTACTTATAGCATGCACATGGAGCCGTTGGGGTCTACGATAGGGGACATAACTGATCACAAAATTCATATTTCCTCATTCCCTCCTTGTCCCCTTCGGACCCTCAGGAGATATCGATCTTCATCAATCCATCGATCTGTTCATATAGCATCATTTGTTCTTCTTTCTTCTTCCGGGATCTCGAACGAGAACTTGGATGTGGGATACACGAGGTGGCACACAGACCACAAATCGCTGGCCCACATTGTAGACATAAGCAGCAACTGAATAGTATGAGAAAGCCAATACCTAGGAAGGATAGGATTCTCCATCCCCAGGCTGACAACACGCCCCAGAACCAACCGGACCAAGTCCAGGTGCCTGGACTCTGGTGTATCTGGCTTACAATCTTATGAAGGCGAGTTATGGCCTTATATACTGACGGCGAATTTTCTGGTATGAAAATGCAACAACTTGATCCGATGACCCTACAAGCTCCGCCCCTATCGGCCAGGATGACGTCAAGGACAAGACGATTTTGAAGCACAACAATCCGCATAGCAGACTGCTCTTCTGTTAAATTGCCTAAGGCGGAAATAGTCTCATTCACTACTGCTTCAAGGGTTCTGGTTAATCTACATATCAGCTTACTATTAGTGACTGTACCTATATAGGGAAAGAAACCTTTATTGAAATCTGTGTATTTTTCCCATGCTGTTTCAGTGTAATCGACAATTGGGAGATCTCTCTGCTGTCTATTGTGTACTAAATGGGTATTTCTATGATAATCAGGAGGAGCTAGGAAAACAGGTGGCAGAAGGAATGCTATGTAACAGGTACCATCCCAATCTAAAGGTAGACATATATATGCGGTCTGGCCACATATGAAGTAGGAATGATGGGAAGCTCTAAATGTAGACTTGCCTTGATCACTGAATTTTATTACAGTGGTGCATTTACTATGACCCATGTGTATGGAACCATTCTTTCTTATACATAATTCCCCTTTTACTGGGAATACTGACATGGCGGGCAAGATTGGTGTAGCTTCAGATTCAACGTTCAGGATCATGAGGTTAAGTGTAAAATTACCTAATCCATATACTTCATTTTCTAGATCAGTTCCTGTTCTTTTGGGAAGTCCCTCCTTGTTAGGGTAGCAGACTTTAAGTAAAACTAGGTTCAGGTTTCCCCATACCCAGTTGTCTTGATAAACTGCGGAATTTGAATCTAGGGTATTAATCAAACTAAACCATGCTCCACAGGAGCCATTGTGTGTGAACGGATATGGGAAGAGGGGCAAAACTCCCTTATAGTTCTGATAGGGAGGGAGTCGGCCACATATCCAACAATTTGTGGCATTGCTGGTTTGATGGGAATGATGTAACATACTAATAAATGTGTTGTTGCGCAGCGCAAATCTATATGACAACTCATGCGGAGGAAATTCGCTAAAAGAATGTTCTGCAGTTATATTATAAGCACGCTTAAGAATAGGGTAATACATGTGCAATAGGATGCTGACAATGATGATCAGAAGACTTAGAAAAAACAAAATTAATAATGTTACTGTGCAGTGACTATGAAATGATTTACAATACGCATGCTTTTTGAGCTGCATCTGATGATTAATTTCTCTATTCCGGTCTAGAGAATACATGTCAGAGACAAATTCAACCGATTCACCTTGGAGAGGACTTAAACAATCAAATTGTCTGACTTACTAGACCTCAATTTTAGTTTATAAATTTCTGAGTTCGATTCCTCAACCAAGGGGAGCTTTGAGTCTGTTTGTGAGGGAATACAGGGTTGAGTATCTACGTTGGATGGTAGTCCATAAAATTTCTTGATATGACTCGAGTGCAACCACCCTTTCCTTCCCTCGATTTTCACGGCTGTCCTTGTGGTGAGTAGAACCAACTTCGGTGACTTCCACCTAGGATCCAGTTGGGTCTTCCGGTCAAAGTTCCTGACCAGCACCAGGTCACCAGGAACTACGTCATGGGGCTTCACCTCAGTATTGTCGGGAAAAGCTGCGGATACCTGTGAACGACAAGATTGTAGTGCAGACATCAAGGAAGCCAGGTAATCTGTCAGCATATTACAGTCAACGTCAGTGATTTTACGAGGTATAGGCGTCCCCCACATATTTGGTGGTCTACCGAAGATCACCTCATACGGGGATAGCCCTGTTCGAGAATGTGCTACCATTCTCATGTAAAAGAGCGCAACTGGTAAGGCTACTATCCAATCGACTCCTTTTTCTCTACATATTTTGGACAATCTAATTTTCAAAGTTTGATTATGGCGTTCTACGAGACCTGCTGCCTCGGGATGTCGGACACAGTGAAATTTCCATTGATAGCCTAAAAGAAGGGAAACGTGTTTCATTAGTTCGGATGAGAACGGCTGGCCGTTATCTGAGTAGACAACACGTGGTAAACCGTACCGTGGGAAGAATTCTCGAACTAACTGTTTGGCAGTAGTCGGGGCAGTGTAATCTGAAACCGGGTATGCTTCTGTCCAACGGGAAAGAGCACAGACAACTACGAGAACATATTTGAATCCTCGACATCGTTCCATCTGGATATAATCCATCTGGAGGACTTCAAAAGCATGATCGGGAGGTTGAAATCCACCCTGTTCTACGGGGATGCTTTTACCTGGATTAAACTGACAACATATCATACAGGTACGAACCTTTTGTTTAGCTGCGGCTCGCAAGTGTTTGTTGAACCAAATGTGTTGAATACTGTCTAGCATAGCTTTTTCTCCTAGGTGTGCTGGACTATGTATTGTGTTAATGATAACTTGAACCATTGAGTCGGGAAGAAACCATATAGATTTTTCCTTCGTCATCCATCCCTGATCTGTTTGGATCCCTCCTAATTCAGTCCATTTCTTTATTTCTTCTGGTGTAGCATGTGTCTGTATGTCAATTACATCAAGGGCGGGATCCTTAACTGTCATGCAATGTGTTGGTGTCGGAACTATTGTCCTTGTCATGTCAGTTGTGTGAGTCTGATTCTGAGCAGTCTGTTTAGCTGTTCTATCAGCTAGGTCATTACCCTGAGAAATAATATCGGTAACTTTTGTATGGGCTTTGCATTTCATAATCGATATTTCAGTGGGTAGATGAATCGCGTCTAATAGGGTTTGAATGAGGGGTCCGTGCTGGATGTGGGCACCGTGAGAAGTTAAATAACTTCTCTCTCGCCACAGCACGCCGAAGTCATGGACGACTCCGAATGCATAACGTGAATCTGTGTATATATTGACTTTCTTATTTTTGGCTTGAATACAGGCTTGTGTCAGAGCGGTGAGCTCTGCTGCTTGAGCTGACAAAGTGTTAATACGATTTGTTTCAATGACTTCAGTGTCTGTTGTGACTGCGTAAGCAGCCACTAACTCTCCTGTACTTGTTCTCATACATGACCCATCTACATACAATGTCAAGTCTGGATCTGACAAAGGGATATCTGTCAAGTCTTGTCTGGGTTTTGTCGTGATAGTGATGACTTCGACACAATCATGTGCCAATGGATCTGTTCCGCCTACTGGTAACAGTGTAGCAGGATTTAACGTATTACAACGTCTGATTTCTATATGTGGCTGAAACAATGTTAATTCGTAACCGGTGAGTCTCGCTATAGTCAAGTGTTGTGTTTGTGTGCGGTTCAAGAGAACCTCTACTGCATGTGGTACTTGTACTGTCAATTGATGTCCTAACACTATGGCATCGCTTTGTCTGATTGCTAAAGCTGTTGCTGCCACCGATTTCAGGCACGCAGGAAGAGCCTGAGCTACTGGATCTAATGTACTAGAGAAATAAGCACATGGTTTGTGTGATCCTGCTTGTTCCTGAGTGAGTACTGACAAAGCAGTACCTTCGCGTTCTGTAACGAAGAGTGTAAACTGTTTACTGTAACATGGTGTTGCTAGGACAGGTGCTTGGCATAAAGCTTTCTTTAAACTTTCAAAGGCGTGTGTATGTTCTTGAGTCCAAGGGAGGACAGTCGATGTGGCTGCCTCCTGTGTTGTCAACTGGATGAGTGGTTTTGCTAGAAATGCATATTGAGGGATCCACTGCCTACAGTATGAAGTGAGGCCTATAAAAGCCCGTACCTCCTTTTGTGTCTTGGGTGGTGGCATGTTAGCGATTAACTGGATGCGGTCGGATGTAAGCTGCCTTCCCTCCTTGGACAGCGAGTGCCCAAGGTAAACAACTCGCTGGACACAGAATTGCAGCTTAGAAGGGGACACCTTGTGCCCTTTGTCAGCCAAAAATTTTAAAACCGTCAGTGACGCTTTTTCACATTCAGGTTCGCTTCGGGCGGTGATCAGCAGATCATCGACATATTGAAGCAAGGCAGTGTTAACTGGCATGTGGATACTGTCAAGTTCTCGTTTCAGTGCTTGGCTATAGATGCTGGGGCTTTCTGTAAATCCTTGAGGTGCGCGTGTGAATTTAAAACTTCGTCCATTTAAACTAAATCCGAATAAATATTGACTTTCCGGATCGATTGGGACACTAAAGAAAGCATTCTTGAGATCAATTACAGTGAAAAACGTTGCTTCTGAGTCAATAGCTGTTAGTAATGAAGAGATATCTGGGACCACGGGGTATTGTGGCACAATACATTTATTTAATTCGCGCAGATCAATAACTAATCGATATACTGGTGGAGCTTTTGGATCCGTTCTTTTAAGAATCGGAATTATCGGAGAATTACATACGTTGGAGTCGGTTTCGACAACCACTCCTTGTGCAATGAGCTCGTCAATGATTTGCAGCAAAGCCACAACAGCATCGGGTGGTAACTTGTATTGTCGTATTCGTGGTAGTATTACTCCTGATTTCAGTGTAACTCGATATGGTGTAATGTTCATGCAACCAACATCAGTGGGTCCTTGTGCCCATAAATGTGTAGGTAAATTCTGCAGTCGGTGATCCATGTCTCTGGATACGTAGTGACCTTTAAAGTCACGTAAAAATAGTCGTACTCCTTCCGGAGAACAACATATTATAGCTCCTAGAGCTTTCAATGTTTTTATGCCTAACAAGTTTTCTGGACATGATTTAGTAAGCAATAAATCTGTAGTACGTGTCAATGGACCAATCGTAAGTGGAAGAGGTTGTGTTACGTCATTAATTATGGGTTTTCCTGAGAATCCAAGGGAAATATTCTGTGAGCCTGAGAGGGGTGCCCCTGGAACTTCACTACGTCTTATAGTTGTTCTGCTTGCCCCTGTATCAAGTAAAAACTTTCTGTCTTCCCCTAATAATTCACTATGTACATAAGGTCCCTCTTGGTCTACAGGAACCTCAATAAGGGGTAAGCCAACTTCCCTCTCTAGGCTATCTCATGAGTATCGCTGATAATCGGGATAATCTGCTTGTGCATACTGATACATCTGTTGTGTCGTTGCTTGTGTTGCAGCAATAGGCTGCGCTTGTGGTGGTGCTACGATCTGTTGTGGAGCTGCCTGTTGCGGAGCTAGTTGTTGCAGAGCTAACCTAGGTTGTGCATGCTGAGGGATTTGTTGTTGATTCTGATCCTGTCTAGGTGGACGTGGTCTCTCCTGAGTTCTACCTGTAGCAATATTATGTTTCAGAACTGGACAATCGTGTATATAATGACCTAGTTGTTTACAATAGTTGCATGTCCCTTTCGCAGGGCCTGCGGAATCACCTTTTTGATGACTATCGGCTGGAACTGACTGTGCAACAAGCATTTTCATTTTTGTATCTTTCATACGTCTTTGTTCGTGTTCTTGTTCTTCTCTAATTCTATTGTGATGATATTGTAACATCTGTAGCATCTGTGATGGGGTATTACCTTGCCAGGTACTTTCGAATTTCAATACTCTATTCTTAACTTGTAGCAGAGAATTTTCAACTAATTTTGTCACAAACAGATGTGGGTATGACTCACTACTGGCTTTTATGCCACTATTTATACCAAAACATTTTTCAAATCGGGAATAGAAATCACTAGTATCTTCGTCTGGCTTTTGTTTACAGGCTGAGATTGCACCCCAGTCTTCCTTTTTCGTAGTTAATAAACGTGGCAGTACCTGTATTAGTAATCCTGCTAGTGCTGTAGTCTTTTCCCCAAGCCCTGCTCCTGCAGCTCGGGCCTTTTCTTCGTTTTCTAATGCTGTCCAATCTATCTTTTGGTCTCCCACCTCCCATTCCTTTTCTTTGAGTTTCTCATAAACACCGGCGGGTAATAGGACTTTTAATATTTTCATAATGTCGGGATAGGTATACTCTCCCATGAGTAACATGTCTTTTATCTCACGGTGGAAACCTGCTGGGTCCTTGTCATGGCTGGGTACTACTTTCTTCATTTCTAATAATTCTAATTTAGTTATAGGTGTGTACACAAACACGCGTGTAAAATTATCACCGGCACATCTAATTGGGTGTACTTCGCGTAACGGGTTCTGTCTATCTATGTGATACATTTTTCTTCCCATTATGGGAACTGGAACGTGTTCCGGGCATACGAAATTTAAATATTGGTTTCGGGATTCTAGTATTTCTTTAATCAAATCAGTACCTGACCCTCTCCATATGTTCGTGAGTAGTTCTGTCAATATGTCAGGTAAGGGTCCTGGATCGGAGTGTTGGCTTTTATATAATATAAGGAGGTGTTGAATCATGTATATACTAGCTAAACGCTGTTCATATGGGTCAAGATTCAGAAACGTGTGTGCAAGTACATCATCATTGTATTCGCCGGTACTGTTAGCCCATTGTACTGCTGACCTGGCTAATTCTTGTTCGTCCATGGAATCGAGCATGTGGTACCCCCTTCGATCTCGGAGTAATTTATCAGCGGCTTGGAATAAGTGTTCGGGGGATTTTGTATTTAACATAGGGTTTGGAAAATGTCTATTATATTCTGGACGTATTGGACGTACCGGATCATTAAAACCTCTGGTATTATTATGGGGTCTTCCTCTACCTACATAAGCTATCGTTTCTACTTGCTCTGACTCTTGCTCCTCCTCTTCTCTGTTTAGGTCAGCGGCGTCTACCTCTAATCTTTCTTCGTGTATTCGTTCTACTTCTTTGCGGATCTTTCGGTACATAGCGACTATACATAACTGTTTATCATGTCTCCCTTCTGATATATTCTGGCCCCAAGTGACAAGTTTTTGCATTTCTTCCGGATTTACCCCAGGCCGGTCTTGATTTCTGATTACACAGTTTATGAGGAAACGTAACAGTTGTCCCTGTACCTCCGCTTTCTGGTACTCCATGGCTCTGCTAATACTTTCAGGACTTCGCCCCGACTGGACAAAGTGATATATATTTTCTAAATGTGTAGTCATTCCTGGTAGCTTCGTTAAATATATTGCAGCTCGTCGAATACGTAATGATGACAGCAGCATTTCGTCCCGTTTACCGGGCACAGGATCATATCTACAATCTACTAGAAGTTCCTTAAGCATGTCGGGAGTTGCTAGTTTGGGCGTACGTTGGTGTGCTAATTCTCTAAGGGAAAATTTATTTCCTCTGGGTGGCGTAGAAAAAATGTCTGTCGTACCTCCTGTAGCACCGTCTGGGGTGCTAGGCACGAAAGGATTTGTTGAAGGTGAGACAGCAACCGTCGTTGCGGGAAAAACTGTAGAGACGGACGGACCTGTGGGAACTTGTGTAGGAGTTTGTAATTGCGGGGATACAGACGGATGCTCTTGGTGTTGAACACCATCGGCAAGCGGTATGTGTGGTATGGCATTAGCATACTCGGGAGCTACGTCATCTAAATAGGAGGAAAGAAAAACGTCCTTTGCTGTTTTGGGATGTGATTTGGGATGTGCTTTTATCGGAAACAATGGAGGTGGCAAGTCTTTTGGTATTTCCGGAGTAGCCTTAGGTAACCCTTCGGCCAGAAGTGGATACATACCATTCATAAGGGCGTTTCTTTGTCTATCTAATTGTTCTGATTTTACTCGGGTACCTTCCTCAATTAACAGATTCTCTCGGACTTTATTCGAATTCTCCTTACCCTTATCTTCCTGTCTGAGTGCTTTTTCTGTACGTCTATACGATTCTTTACGCCATAATTCAATGGCATCTTTTTGTGACTGTCTGGCTTTCTTTTTCCATAATTCTTCTTCTACTCTCATGATGCAATCTGCATCCCAGGTCCCCGCTGCGGGCCATCTCTGGCTCTCTGGTAATTCTTTGGTGTAATCCACCCATAAATCAAGAAATAATACGGCATCTAGACCATGCTTATGATACATAAAGTATCCTGGAGTATCCCTAGGTGGAATGGGAACGGCTTCTTCGAGTACACCTTTTCTAGTTGTGATCTGTCTTAGTTTCGAAAAGAGCGGCATTTTTAGATCTTGTTTCTAGAACACACTTTATACAAGAAAACACAATAATGAGCATTCATTCACACCACAATATATAGAACGTATTTAAAACATTTAACGCTTAACAGTTTTACGAACAATGATAACTAATAGAAAACTAGTCACTGACATTATACTGACACTAGATAATACTTATTTATATGCAAAACATACTATATTACTATATATACTGCTAAACAGTACAGATACACTGCTGAAACAGTGCAGACCGGATTTGTGTACCCAAACCCGTCTTGACCGGCACAGACTATGTGCACGTAAAATGCCTCCCCGATAATGGTACTCACCGGGTAGCTCGGAACGGAAGGCCTCGGAACGGAACTGAAACTGGACCGGACTGGACTCGACTCGACTGGACTCGGAACTTCGGAACTCGGTGGGACTCTGTATACCTCGGATCTTGCTCTCTCAGCTAGGCTCTGGTCGGGATACTTCGCACTTCTCACCGCCTCGTCTGGGTGTTGATCGCAGCCTCAGTCGTCCCCGCTTGGCCGGAGGGAGATACAGGAAATCCTGCGGGTACGCGTTTTTGTCCGTTCAGCTGTGGCAGGAGACCGGGCCTGCAACGCACCGCCGGCGCGTGAGATGAGAAAGTGTCCCTATTCGGGCGCCAATTTATGTGGTAAATATTTCGTTACCGGTACTATTTTTTATGCGGTAAAGTCTATCAAGAATAACTCAGTAAATATAAGAGGCAGAATCCGTGGTATTAGAGGTTTTAAAATGCTTTATTCCTATAAAAAGGAAGACAATTCGAATTGTGGGCCTTCTATTCCATCACCACGAAAGTTCAGGAAGGAAGGGAGCATATATTATTGACAGGTAGGCAGTTTTATAGAAAATACATTACAGTGAAACAGATGCAAGAGGCGTAACAGCTGATAAAAGGTGCATACGTAGCTAATAGAGGGCGTAATTCAAGAAACGTCATTAAACATGATGTCACAAGTGGGTGGATCCATAAAAGAATCCTGCAATGTCAGCAGAAATGTTTGGCAAAGATGCGCACGCAGCCGCATGACGTGTGTTTGACGTGCAACTAGAGGGTGAAGGGGACTTGACATTTAGCTCTACGTGTGGAGACAGAAGTCTGGGGTTATGTCAACCTAATCCCTAATCATATCTAATATCCTATGTTTAAAGAACTGTGTTATCCAAAAGGAAAGGTCTCTTAGGATAGAATCTTATTCTATACTGACTATACTGACTGCTAGTGCGTGTACAAGCGTCTAAGTGTCTACACTAGATGCGAGGGGGTAGGAATATTCCATGGTAACGGGGCTATGAATTACTTGCATGAGGACAGCGAGGCCTGGCCCTTTGCACGGTAGCTGGAGGAATGTTTACCTAAACTGCTAGACAGGAATGCATCGGATGAGGAGCGAAGGAGATAATCTCGAAGGTGAAATACAGTTTTTGGCAGGCGACAGGCTGGATCAGGCACCGTTAGCCGCGCAAGGAGTAAGACAAAGTTCATGGACACAGATGCAGGCTCAGACTGGAGCTTTCAGAGGCAGAAGGCAGGAAAAGGCTTGATGACAGAATTCGGGCCTACTCGCCTGAATCTGTGAAATGTGGAAAGTGAACCACATAAAGTCGGTGGCCTTTCATACTTAGGAATGGAATATCTGACCCATTCATGGCGGATCTGAAAGAGGACATGTTGACGGTGGACGCACATATATTTGCGTCTTCAAAACTGGAGCAGGAGGGAACATACATGTACTTATAGCATGCACATGGAGCCGTTGGGGTCTACGATAGGGGACATAACTGATCACAAAATTCATATTTCCTCAGTACCATGCCTGCCAAACCAACGGTCTGCCCGCCCTGTAGGCCCCTTTAGGTAAGAAGGACCTGTCAGCTTTCGGTTGACAAAAGCCTCCGTCCATACCACCCCCTATTATAAATGAACCATTAGTCTATAACAAGCATAAGGGTGACATGAAACTTTTAGGAAGATTTTAGAGGGGTCACAAGTGTCGGTAAAGAAGGCAGAGAGCCTCAGTTAAAGTACTGAGAAGCGAAAAAGAATGACCTGGCAACCCTGTGGCAGAGGTCAAAGTTTTCAAATACCACGACTCACCTAATTTTCCTATTGCTCAAGAGTGGCAAACCCAAGCATCCACTGAAGCATAACTATCTCAGTTTGAAATCTACAAGTTGATTTACCTGGGAACGAACGAGTAAGTCTTCTGTAGCGTAGTGGGGTCAAGTTCAAAAAGGGATGCAATGTCGTTGCCATGAGGAATAGCCACAAGCCGGTATTTTATCATCTCTCCTGCCTTCCTGCGGTTGGCACGTGCTACGGCGGCCTGAAAACAAGAAGACCAAAGCACCATCAGGGGCAGGTGAATTGAGCACTCCCTATGGTTAGTTGAGATAGACACGCCCACTCATGGTTATGAGTGTGCTAATGCATCAAGAAAGTGGAATGCCAATTATACCAGCTGCCATCTTTGGGGAACTCACTTCATAGTGTTGGGACTGTCCATAAAACTACTCACTGGTTACAATGTAGAGCATGTGCCTACTGCATGCAACATTTTTTTAGATATTTCTGCAGAATCTTGTGAGCAACAATGTTAAATGAAGTGTTAATTGGGAAATAACATTGTTAAGATTCTGGCTTCAACTTTATCGTCACCTTTACTGATCATGAAAACGTCTTCCAGAAGAATTCAAATTGAGCCAATACATTTTTCACATAATTTGATGTGGATTTGTGTTTGGTAAGCAAGGCTATTTTGGATAAATATGATATCACACTGTAGCGAATCTTCTATGTGAACGGAAATATATCTTTAGGCGAAAAAAGGGTGACAAACAGTCACTAAGAGAAAGACGCAGGATTTATGGAGAGTACATGGCAGAGAACACATGAAAATGCCATACAGACAGTGAGCAATATGGAAAGTGAATGAGAGACTGAACTGAATTAGAGAGAAAAGGAAAAGGGAAAAGTGGCTCACACAGAATGAAAAGATATTATTATAAAAACAAATAGAAATAGAAGGATTCAGGCACCAACTTCGAAAGGTAGAGGAACTGCAGAGACAAGAAAGAATTGATATAGATAGAATGTAAATGCTGGCAGAGTATTGACCCGTGGAGTCACAGGCAAATCACAAGGCAAAGGATGGAGAACGATGGAGAAATGAGAAAAACAACAAAGCTGGTAACCAAATCAGGATCTCCATTAGATCCTGCACCTCCACAGATCAAAAGTGGAAGATGTTATACTGCCTTCACTAACGGAGCTTCTTAATCACTCCCTAGATGCAGAATTGGTTCCAAATCATTGGATGCATGCAGTAATTAGAACTCTACTGAAAGAACCCCATCTAGATCCAGTAATACTTGCTAACCTGCGACCCATCTCATTACTTCCTTTTCTCAGAAAACTGCTGGAGAAACAAGTAAATCGGACATTAGCCAATTTTTTGGAAAACAATAACATTCTTCACCCTACCCAGATGGGCTTCCGTTCCCACCATAGCATGGAAGCAGTACTACTGGTGGTCACAGAGGAGCTCAAAGATATACTAGATAACGGAGGATCAGCCGCTATCTTACTGCCAGATCTAAGCGCAACATTTGACACCGTGGATCATGCCATTTTAAAAGACAGACTAAGGGAAGTAGCAATTCATGATAAAGCGTTGGATTGACTTATTTCTTATCTGGAAAACAGATCTTACCATGTCATGGACAAAGACTGCTTCTCAGATAGCTTGCCAACTATTTCTGGTGTGCCACTGGGATCGTCATTCAGCCCCACGCTGTTTAAAATATATGTTCAACAGGTTGCCACCACAGTGCAGGAATTTGACATTTCAGCTATTTCTTATGCAGATGACACCCAGTTGGTTGTCTCTCTGACAAATGGTCCCAATTTAGGAAACCAACAATTGGTCCCCTGCCTAGATAAATTGGCCCTCTGGATGTCAAACTGTCGCCTAAAGTTAAACGGAAATAAGACAAAATTAATAATAATAGGAAACAAGGCAATACCTAGACCTTTGAATAGCTGGCCAAATGACATGGGCAACCCTCCTGATCCCAAATCCGCGATAACAAATCTGGTAGTCTGGCTGGATAGTTCCCTTGCAATGGATTACCAAGCAAATAATTTGTCTGTCCTCTGCTTTTCGCTACTTAGAATGATTAGGAAGATACTAGCACTGATCCCAGACCATTTAAAAAAAAACTGTCATTCAATCCCTAATAGTCTGGCGTCTGGATTACGGCAATTCTCTTTATGAGAGTGCGCCCAAATATGTTATAAAGAGACTTCAGACTGTGTAAAATGCGGCCGCAAGGCTCCTTCTAAAGGTTCCTAGCAACATTTTCGTAAGAGAATCCCTCAAACAGCTTCATTGGCTTCCAATTGAGGCATGAATTAAGTTTAAATCCATATGAATTGCTCACTGGGCCATAAATAACAAGGGTCCAGTAAAGCTCAGAAAGCTGATATTTACGTATGCTCTAACCAGACTCTTGAGAGGTGGCTGGTGACATTTAAAAGTGGTGAGGTGTAAAAGTTGGGTGTTAGAAATGAGGGGGCTCCGGTTGACGCAGGTGTGAACCCACAACAAGCAGGGACCCTTTACTTCTTGTCAGGGCGAAGGATGACTCCCCAGAATAACCCCTGCTCACCCTCTAGGTGCGTGGCGCGAGCAGTCTAGGCTAAGTCTCAGGCGTACACGGTTAAGCAAATGCAATTACACATACAGTAAACCCCTTGCATGCACCACAAACGGACACCAATCAGGAAGTATATAAAAATAAGCTTTTATGTAGATTCAGCAGATTCAAATACAAGGCCCAGTAACGTTGAACTGATGGGGCCACAATTCTTGGAAATACGGTAAAGTTCTCTTTGTTTTACGGAAAGTTCTTTAGGCGGGCACAAGGTAACTGTAGGCCTCAGCGCACTTTGGGCTGAGGCAGCGCCCAGGAAGCACACAGCAGATGACAGGGAAATAAGAACGTTGCGGACCCTGGATCCGATGCGAGCTCGCGGTCGAGTTCGTGAGTACAGTACCTTGTTTCTTGACGCAAAGGCGGGTGCGGGATTTCAGCGGCCCTTCGACAGAAGGGCGAGGCGGCGTCCGAGGCTCCCACACTTCACGATGGGGGTCTGATCTTCAGGCTCACGACAAGAGCGGGGTGTTGCAGGTGGCGGGTGAACAAAGCGGGGCAGCCGGGCACGCAGATACGTCCGGGCCGTCCGAGGCTTGGAGATGCTCACAAACGCCGATTCCGGCGGGAGGGTGAAGGTGCACAGCGAGCCTCCAACGAGCGAGGTGACGGGGCAGCCCAGCACAGCGTAGGGGGAGCGGCTCCGATCAAGCGAGGCTCTTCCCAAGGCGGGGGCGGCTAAGCAGTCCTGGTCACGGCTCAAGGAGGGACTGGGGCACGAGGGTCACAGCTCCGGCGAGGGAAAGGACACCACAGTCCAGCAGCAGGCGAGTGAAGATCAGGTAGAGCCCAATGGTCCTGGGGCTCAGTTCAGGGGGCAAGCTCAGTTCCAAGCCCTTGGAGATCGTTTTGGAAAAGCACAAGTCTTGAAGGTAAAAGTAAAGTGAAAGTCTTCAGCAACAGTTTCTCTTCTCTCCTTTGGCAGCAAGGTCACCACTGCAGACCAATCCCCCAGGATAGGGACAGTCTTCCTCCTACAGCTTTCCCGGTGCCTCCTCCTCAGGCAGAGATTCTTCTTGGTCAAAAGCGGATCTAGTTTCTCAGGAGCAGGGCTCCTCCATTTATACAGCAAATCTTTTGTTCTCCCAGGCCAGGGGGGCCCTTGCCTAGTTCAGTCCGGTTTCTGAGCACTTTGTTTACGCGATGCAGGCTTCTTCTTTCAGAGTGCAGGGCAGAGTCATCAGACGCTCCACAGGGGGCGGAGCCGGCATTGAGGTAGCAGAGCACTGTCCTATTCAGAGCCTAGGAGCACTCCTCCCACCCATCTACCTGTCGATCGTCCTATTCATTACCAGGCTACCTAGCCCTGCCCATCTGGGTTCCCCCAGCCCTGTCACTCATACCAGCCAGACATCAGATACACATCACGCAGAGGCGGCTGAAAGGTTTAGGCAAGCAAAGGCCAACTTTCTAAAAGCGGCATTTGCAAACCCGGAATATTAAAATAAACCTTGCGAAAAGATGTACCTTATTATTCCGAGTTCAGGCATACTAAACTCGATCTTCTACCATGTTCCCTGGGTCGGTTAGGATCATAGGGTGTAATAATCCAGGCCGCCCATACTGGCCTATGAGAACAGGGTAGCCTTGCAGTAGTGAACAACAAGATGGCGGTAATTCACTACTAGGACATGCCACGCATCCGGGCTTGTCCTACCTTAGGCTTACAACGCACCCTGCCCGTGGGCCTACCAGAGGGGTGACTAACATGCAGCTAAGGGAAGGTTTTAGGGACTGGCAAGTGTGGGCACTTGCCGGTCAGCATGTCAGTACCAGACTGCACGCAGGTTCTGCGATGGCAGACCTCAGACATATTTTACCGGCCGCTTCTGTGGGTGGCACAACCAGTGCTGCAAGCCCACCAGCGTTGTTCGCATTTACATGCCCTGGCGCCCCCGGCGCATTTTACTGGGGTCTGACAGTAAATCAAACAATCCAATCATGGAATCCAACCAACATATACAATTTACATAGGGAGCACTCGCACCGCGACACTGGTTGGCAGCGGCACAGCGCGCTGAGCGGCCAACACCATAAAAACACATGAGGCACAGCGACAAAAAGAGGAAGGGAGACTCACGCCAAGGGGCCAGGTCTAACACGTGTCCCCTCCAGCTGAAAAGTGGGGAGAACTACCCTACCCCAGGGAGTTCCCCATCACTAAGGCGGAAAAATCTGGACAGACCGTCAGCATTGGCGTGATCTGTACCAGGGCGATGTTCCACCGTGAAATCCATACCCTGTAGGGAAATGGACCACCTCAACAGCTTTGGATTCTCACCCCTCATATGCATCAACCATCTGAGGGGCCTGTGGTCCGTCTGAACCCGGAAGTGAGACCCAAACAAGTAGGGTCTTAGCTTCTTCAGCGCCCAGACCACAGCAAATGCCTCACGCTCAATAGCACTCCACCTTTGTTCCCGTGGAAGTAACCTCCTGCTAAGAAAGGCTACGGGTTGATCTAGGCCCTCCTCATTAATCTGTGAAAGAACAGCCCCCACACCATGCTCTGAAGCGTCTGTCTGAACGATAAACTCTTTGGAGAAGTTGGGAGCCAAGAGCACGGGCGCCGTGCACATAGCAGTTTTCAAGGCCTCAAAAGCTTTCTGACAGGTGTCAGTCCAGATCACTTTCCTGGGCTGCTTCTTCGAAGTCAGCGCTGTCAAGGGGGCAACCATGTTGCCATACCCCTTGACAAACCTCCTGCAGTACCCGGTGAGACCTAGGAAGGCTCTCACCTCCGTCTGGGTTTTGGGCGCCTCCCAATTCAGGATGGTTTCTATCTTGGGCTGAAGGGGTGCCACCTGGCCACTCCCAACTTGGTGTCCCAAGTACACCACGGAACCCTGCCCGATCTGGCACTTACTCGCCTTGATCGTGAGGCCTGCCTTGCGCAGCGCCATCAACACTTCCCAGAGGTGACGCAAGTGTTCCTCCCAAGTGGAGCTGAACACTGCGATGTCATCCAGGTAGGCTGCACTGAACGAATCCAGCCCAGCCAACACCTGGTTGACCAATCTCTGGAAGGTGGCAGGGGCATTCTTCATCCCAAATGGCATAACCCGGAACTGGTAGTGCCCATCTGGGGTGGAAAATGCTGACCTCTCTTTGGCCCCCTCGGTCAAGGCGATCTGCCAATACCCAGACGTTAAATCAAACGTGCTGAGGTAGTTGGCAGCCCCTAGCCGATCGATGAGCTCATCAGCTCTGGGGATGGGGTGTGCGTCGGTCCTAGTGACCGAATTGAGTCCTCTGTAGTCCACACAGAACCGGAGTTCGGGTGTGGCTCCCGGCGCTGCAGCTTTTGGGACCAAGACCACGGGGCTGGCCCAAGGACTGCTAGAAGACTCAATTACCCCAAGTGCAAACATCTTGGAGACCTCCTCCTTGATGCATGTCCTCACCCTGTCAGTCACCCTGTAGGCCTTGTGCCGCACAGGTGGACTATCCCCAGTGTCCACATCATGGACGCACCAATCAGTGACACCAGGGACCAGGGAAAACAGGTCAGAAAATTGTCCCAGCAACTGGCGACAATCATTCTGTTGCTCAGGGGTCAGGGTGGAAGAGAGGATGACACCATCCACTGACCCATCTTGCTCCTTGGCTGACAGGAGGTCAGGAAGAGGTTCTGTCTCCTCTTCCATTCCAGCATCTGTTGCCAAGAGCATGCCCACTTGGGACCTCTCCAAGTGGGGCTTGAGGCGGTTGACGTGTAGGACCCTTAAGGGGTTCCTAGGAGACTTTAGGTCCACCACGTAGGTAACAGGACTCTTGCGCTCCACCACCTCAAAGGGACCGGTCCACTTATCCTGGAGCGCACACGGCTCCACGGGGGCCAAGACCCATACTTTCTGCCCAGGCTGAAGCTCTACCAGAGTGGCGTTCTGGTCGTACCACCGCTTCATCTCCTCCTGGCTGGCTTCCAGATTTGCCTCAGCAAGTTGCCTGAATCGCCTAGTCTGATTCCTGAAGGCCAGCATGTAACTATATACATTCTGGGGAGGTTTCCTGGGAGATTGCTCCCAGCCTTCTTTGACCAGACTTAGAGGTCCTCTGACTGGGTGACCATACAGAAGCTCAAAGGGACTGAACCCCAGAGACTTCTGTGGCACCTCACGGTAAGCGAAGAGAAGGCATGGTAAGAGGACGTCCCACTTACGCCTCATGGCTCCTTCCAGGCCCATTATCATGCCTTTGAGGGTTCGGTTGAATCTCTCAACCAACCCGTTTCCTTGGGGGTGGTAAGGGGTGGTGAACTTGTAGGTTACACCACACTCTTGCCAAAGAGATTTCATGTACTTGGACATGAAATTGGTACCTCGGTCAGACACCACTTCTAGAGGGAATCCCACTCGGGAGAAAATTCCCATCAGTGCCCGTCCCACCACGGGGGCCGTCACTGTCCTTAGAGGAATGGCTTCCGGGTACCGGGTGGCATGGTCCACCAGGACCAGGATGAACCTATTGCCCATCGCTGTCCTGGGGTCCAGTGGCCCTACAATGTCAATCCCCACTCGCTGGAATGGGGTACCGACCACAGGGAATGGCTGGAGTGGAGCCTTCTGCTTCCTTCCACTCTTTCCACTTGCCTGGCAAGTCTGGCATGTCCTGCAGTGAGTATCTGAACTCCTGCGCATTTGAGGCCAATAAAGGTGGGTGACAAGCCTTTCAAAGGTCTTGTCCTGCCCCAAATGCCCTGCCAATGGCACATCGTGAGCCAGCCCCAGTAGGAAGGCTCTGAAGTCCTGGGGTACCACCAGCGCACGGGCTGACCCAGGCTCAGCAACCTTAGGCTCTGTATATAGGAGGTCGTTCTCCCAGTAAACGAAATGTGATCCTGACTGATCACCTGCGGCCTGGTCTGCAGCCTGCTGCCGCATACCCACGAGAGAAGGGCACTCCTTCTGTGCCTTGCAAAAGTCCTCCCTGGTGGGACCCCCTTCCTGCTGCCAATGGGTCAGCTCCGGCAGGTCTCCCAGTTCAGCTATCTGCTCCCCTGTAGGCCCCAGGGCATCCCCCTGAAGGTCTGCTTCCTCCTGGACCGTGGGAACTTCAGGGGCTGGCTTCCCGCGCCCCTTGCTCCTTCTCTCTGAGGCCGGTTCCTGGGCCTCCCTCTCAGGCTCCAGGACCTCTTGAGTACCTCTACTGGCTGCCATGGACCGTGTGGTGACACACGCCCAATCCGGCATACCCAACATCTCCAGGTGAGCACTCCGCTCCACCTTAGCCCAAGGTGAGCTCTCCAAATCGTTCCCTAACAAACAGTCTACAGGCATGGCGGGCCTCACAGCTACCTGAAGAGTACCAGAGACCCCCCCCCACTCAAAGGGAACCTGAGCCACCTTGCAGTGTCTCTCTGTGTTGTCAGCGGCAACAACGGGATAGAATGCGTTGGGGACCACCTGCTCCTGAGACACCAGGTGACACCTGACAGCTGTCACACTGGCTCCTGTATCCCTAAGAGCTTCCACTCTATGGCCATTTATGGTCACCCACTGCCTGTACTTCTTAGTGTTCTCAGGCAGCTGGGTTGGAGGGACCACTTCACGGTCTCCTAGCGAGACCAGGGACATCTCTGCGGGACCCCACCCACCTTGGACATCCCTCTCCTCCCCCAAGGCTACACTAGTCACCTGCCGGGGTGGAGCACCAGTGGGCGCTGGTTTACCAAACAATGGACACTTTACATCAGAGGCAAAATGCCCCAAATTGTTACACCTGTAACATCTTACGGGCCCTTTTTGAACAGGAGGACCTGTCGGGGCCCCGGTCGGTTTCTGGGGTGGGGGAGGCTGAGAACCCTTCCCTTGGTTCCCTTGGGGACTATGTTGGGGCCCTTTTTGGAACTGCTTCTGTTTACCCCTGTCCCCCCCACTCTTCTGCTGGGGACCCTGCCCACCTTTGGCGGAATCCCCCACGGTACCCTTGTGGACCCTGGTACTGACCCAGCGGTCCGCCTCCTCAGCAAGCTTCCTAGGGTTAGTCAGCCTACTATCGATCAGGTGCTGGCGTAGCTCAGGAAAACAATTACTGGACAAGTGCTCCCATGCCACTAAATCAAGAAGCCCTTGATAATCATTTACCTTACTACCCTTTACCCAACCATCCAGCGCTCTGCAAAAGAAAGTCACATACTCCACATACGTACTATTGGGAATCTTAGTGCAACCCCTAAACCTCTGTCTATATAACTCAGGGGTCAACCCATACCTAGCCATCAATGCTTCCTTCATATGGGCATAAGAATTATGAACATCAGCAGGTAAATCTAACAGTGTGTCCCGCCCTTCACTCAGGAACCGTCCCCACAACCCCGCTCCCCAATCTTTCTCAGGGACCCGGTGGGAAGACATGGCTACCTCGTAGGCTCTGAACCACTGCCCGATGTCGTCATTCTTGAAGAACTCCTTCACCACATCCTTGGGAATATAAACTCTTGGTTCCGCCGGTACTGGCGGTGTGCTGCCACCAGAGGGATTAAGCTCCAAACTTTTTGCTTTCAGCTCCAGCTCCCTCAGCTTCATGTCATGCTCTAATTGTAGTTTCTTTTCTTCCATGGCTAGTCTTTGTTTTTCCATATCCATCTGCCCATGAAGTTTTGCCATCTCCACCTCGTGTGCCCGGGTTGCTGCCCTGTCTGCCAACTCTTCTGGCGACAGGCCTCGGCCAAACTCATGGACACTTTCTGGTGGAACCACTTCCACCTGATTCTCTGGTGCCTTTGACTCATACCAGGCCCTCAGCGCCTTCACGAATTGGGTCTTGTTTTTCAATCCAGTTTGGGCAATTCTGAACTTGGAGCAAAAACCTTTCAATTCTTCATTGCTATAATTCCGAAGTGCGCTTTCTTCCCAATCTATGTCCTCAAATCCAGAGATTATAGACGCTGCCCTTCCGGCGGGAAGTGAACCAGGCATGGTTCTAACAACGGAGATTCTTGGCAAAACAAAAACAAATTCTAGTCTTGTGGCTGTGTTACTGGTCTGCTCTCACTACGTGGTGATCAGTGGTTCACTATACGCAAACCGCAAATGCAAATCCGTAAATCCTCACCGCTGCCACCAATGTTAGAAATGAGGGGGCTCCGGTTGACGCAGGTGTGAACCCACAACAAGCAGGGACCCTTTACTTCTTGTCAGGGCGAAGGATGACTCCCCAGAATAACCCCTGCTCACCCTCTAGGTGCGTGGCGCGAGCAGTCTAGGCTAAGTCTCAGGCGTACACGGTTAAGCAAATGCAATTACACATACAGTAAACCCCTTGCATGCACCACAAACGGACACCAATCAGGAAGTATATAAAAATAAGCTTTTATGTAGATTCAGCAGATTCAAATACAAGGCCCAGTAACGTTGAACTGATGGGGCCACAATTCTTGGAAATACGGTAAAGTTCTCTTTGTTTTACGGAAAGTTCTTTAGGCGGGCACAAGGTAACTGTAGGCCTCAGCGCACTTTGGGCTGAGGCAGCGCCCAGGAAGCACACAGCAGATGACAGGGAAATAAGAACGTTGCGGACCCTGGATCCGATGCGAGCTCGCGGTCGAGTTCGTGAGTACAGAACCTTGTTTCTTGACGCAAAGGCGGGTGCGGGATTTCAGCGGCCCTTCGACAGAAGGGCGGGGCGGCGTCCGAGGCTCCCACACTTCACGATGGGGGTCTGATCTTCAGGCTCACGACAAGAGCGGGGTGTTGCAGGTGGCGGGTGAACAAAGCGGGGCAGCCGGGCACGCAGATACGTCCGGGCCGTCCGAGGCTTGGAGATGCTCACAAACGCCGATTCCGGCGGGAGGGTGAAGGTGCACAGCGAGCCTCCAACGAGCGAGGTGACGGGGCAGCCCAGCACAGCGTAGGGGGAGCGGCTCCGATCAAGCGAGGCTCTTCCCAAGGCGGGGGCGGCTAAGCAGTCCTGGTCACGGCTCAAGGAGGGACTGGGGCACGAGGGTCACAGCTCCGGCGAGGGAAAGGACACCACAGTCCAGCAGCAGGCGAGTGAAGATCAGGTAGAGCCCAATGGTCCTGGGGCTCAGTTCAGGGGGCAAGCTCAGTTCCAAGCCCTTGGAGATCGTTTTGGAAAAGCACAAGTCTTGAAAGTAAAAGTAAAGTGAAAGTCTTCAGCAACAGTTTCTCTTCTCTCCTTTGGCAGCAAGGTCACCACTGCAGGCCAATCCCCCAGGATAGGGACAGTCTTCCTCCTACAGCTTTCCCGGTGCCTCCTCCTCAGGCAGAGATTCTTCTTGGTCAAAAGCGGATCTAGTTTCTCAGGAGCAGGGCTCCTCCATTTATACAGCAAATCTTTTGTTCTCCCAGGCCAGGGGGGCCCTTGCCTAGTTCAGTCCGGTTTCTGAGCACTTTGTTTACGCGATGCAGGCTTCTTCTTTCAGAGTGCAGGGCAGAGTCATCAGACGCTCCACAGGGGGCGGAGCCGGCATTGAGGTAGCAGAGCACTGTCCTATTCAGAGCCTAGGAGCACTCCTCCCACCCATCTACCTGTCGATCGTCCTATTCATTACCAGGCTACCTAGCCCTGCCCATCTGGGTTCCCCCAGCCCTGTCACTCATACCAGCCAGACATCAGATACACATCACGCAGAGGCGGCTGAAAGGTTTAGGCAAGCAAAGGCCAACTTTCTAAAAGCGGCATTTGCAAACCCGGAATATTAAAATAAACCTTGCGAAAAGATGTACCTTATTATTCCGAGTTCAGGCATACTAAACTCGATCTTCTACCATGTTCCCTGGGTCGGTTAGGATCATAGGGTGTAATAATCCAGGCCGCCCATACTGGCCTATGAGAACAGGGTAGCCTTGCAGTAGTGAACAACAAGATGGCGGTAATTCACTACTAGGACATGCCACGCATCCGGGCTTGTCCTACCTTAGGCTTACAACGCACCCTGCCCGTGGGCCTACCAGAGGGGTGACTAACATGCAGCTAAGGGAAGGTTTTAGGGACTGGCAAGTGTGGGCACTTGCCGGTCAGCATGTCAGTACCAGACTGCACGCAGGTTCTGCGATGGCAGACCTCAGACATATTTTACCGGCCGCTTCTGTGGGTGGCACAACCAGTGCTGCAAGCCCACCAGCGTTGTTCGCATTTACATGCCCTGGCGCCCCCGGCGCATTTTACTGGGGTCTGACAGTAAATCAAACAATCCAATCATGGAATCCAACCAACATATACAATTTACATAGGGAGCACTCGCACCGCGACACTGGTTGGCAGCGGCACAGCGCGCTGAGCGGCCAACACCATAAAAACACATGAGGCACAGCGACAAAAAGAGGAAGGGAGACTCACGCCAAGGGGCCAGGTCTAACATTGGGGATGAGCTTTAAGTAGGCTTAAAATGCGGAAAGAAGACCTACAGAGACTTTAGATGTACTTAAAGTACCTTTAGGCACGTGGGAGCTAAATTGTGCAGAAAAACAAACTCCCCAGCCTGCAACACCCCTTTCTCAGTTAAGTTGAAGCAGCTCGTCAACATCTGCCTCACTTTCACAAATAAAGTAATAAACAAACAGCAGGCAGCTTCATAACACACATTCACGCTGTTTCATTATTTGCGCTTACCTCTGGAAGTGCCGGCAAAGGCTGGTGTGTGCTGCACGCGCTCAGGGCTGATCGGGCTTTGCTGCTGCGGGGCGGTCACAATGACCAGGACCAGGGGTTAAGGGCGAGAATCAAGGCAGGACCGAAGCGGTGCAAACGAACGGCTAAAGAACTGGTGAGCACCGCCGATTGTGCATTGCGCTTGAAATAAAGTTGCTGCAAATAAAAGGCATATGTGACCCTCCGTTATCAGGGGAATGCAGGTGCTAATACAGTTGCATTCTCAATAGTATGGGGTTCCCTACACACGACAGAGAAGCGGAGCCTGTGTGAAGCGATTGTGAGGGGCTCTGTTGGAATTTGGCAGGCCGGGGACTTCGAGAGCAGCCCCATGCTGGCTCTCTTTCAGAGGAGTGGCTTTCGAAGGGCTGCGCAGATTTCACTCGGCCGTGCCCTCAACGGCTTCAAAAAGATGATTACAACCTCCAGCGGAGCCCGACCTGGCGCAGGTGCAGGCGAGCCGCGGGTGCATATATTATAGAGCCTTGAAATCAAGTCGCCACCGACGGATATACTTTTCTAGAAACCGTTACATCATTCTATGAGCGGTTACACGATTGTTGCGAATCTCACCAAAAAAGTTACAGTTTTCTGAGAGCGGTACGCAACTGTGAATTTCACCAAAAAACAGTGGACGTTTTTTATGCTGTAACTGTGCGTTCACCTAAAGTTGCGTGATGTTTGTTTCAGGTCACGTTTGAGAATCTCTAGAGTTAAGGCTGAACACGATGAGTTTCTCATAGTGCCTGTTAATGGAGCATAAAGTCCCGCAGAGCTTGTCATTGGGGCATACGTATGCAAAGGCTGTCGAATGCAATTACGTATCATTTCAAATGTACAAATTACACACACCGTTATAACCCCCCCCACACACACACACACACCCTCACCCGACTCAGACTGATATTTACAGGCGATCTAGGTCACTGTATGTGCTATTGCGTAATAATATGCGAAAAGAAAACAGAGAAACCAACATTCGGGAAAAGCTAATGCTCTTGGGAAAGTAAATTATGTTAAACGTGAAATGTAAACAGGAGCTACCTCGCTGACATAGGTTGTGTTTACGATTGGTACGGCCTTTTCACGATGTGTTTTCCCCAGTAAAACTATGGAATAATATAGGACCCGAAAAAAGCCCAGTTTCATCGTACTGCAACTGATGGACCCGCCCAACCCTACGCCCTGCTGTTTCGTTTTCTGAAGCAAACGGAAAATAAACTGGAACTGGCAAACCGTCTACAGACGAGATCCTAGCATGGTTCAGATCTGCACGATGCACTTATGCATTTCTGCAGCAGAGCCCACCTAATTAGTGCAGATCTCGGGGGCAGCCTGCGACAAGTGTGGAAAGGCTGGGACCACACAACGCCAGGTCCCTGTGCCCCAAGCAGCGGCAAACAGGGCTTGGGAAGCGCGGGTCATGATTATCCCGGCCATTCACTGGGGAAACCGCAGCTCAGCCGTGGCCGGCATACTCGCGGGAGGGAGGGTGGGTATAAAAAATTCAAAATGAAACTCAAACTGACCTTACTGCCGGTTACCAAGCCGCCTCCGCTCCTGGCTGGCCGGTCGGGTCACGGTGTAATCTGGTACAGCTAGGTCCCACTCCTGCAGGAACAGGAAGCCGCCACAGGCAGCTTCCCTCCCCTAACCAAGCCAATCACAACGCTGCAATGGCAGCGTTGTGATTGGGAAGGCGCAGCAGGAGAGCGCCCCACAGGCGGGCCATTTTCTCTGCATAGAGAAAAAGGGAGAGTGGGCGGTCCTGCTCGAGGGCAGGGGGGAGTGGCTTACCCACTGTTATGGGTACTGGCTGTTTGGTCGGCTATAGGGGCCGACCAAACAGTCAGTACCCACAACAGTGGGCAAGCCACTCCCCCCCTGCCCTCGAGCAGGACCGCCCATCTGCCCGCCCCCAACCCGGCACTTCTCCTTTCTCGCAGTGCGAGAAGCAGAAACATAAAATGGTCGTTTTACCATTTTATGTTTCTGCTTCTCGCACTGCGGGAAAGCAGTGAGGCGACGCCCAAACGTCCCTATGGAGGGGCCGCCACTGATGAGAGCCTCTCAACTACATCTCCTCAGTACAACCAGAGTCAAAAGGACGAGATGGGGAGAAAGATAATTTGCACACTTGGTACCGAAGCTGTGGAATGAGCTTCCACACAGCCTCAGATCACTGCAAAATGAACTTTCCTTTAGGAAGAAACTCAAGACCTGGCTGTTTCACCTTTAATGCACATAGGGGCTCAGCTTTCAGCACAGCACTCACCAGCGCAGGGAAGCCCTCAGGCAGCCATGAGCTTTACAAAACACAAACATAAGCATAGCTTACTTTTGAAAAGTCTGTACTTTGTAATTGGTGCAGGCAGTGCACGCATACAGGAAGCAGCATTGCAATCAAGGAATCCTGTCATGGAAATGTTGCATTGAGGAGGGCTACCTTTCATGATGTAGTGTTCATCTTGTGAATCCACTTCTACTACCGTACTCTAAGACTGTCTGAAGGACCTAAAGTTCCTTTTAGTCAAACTCAAAGGACAGAAAAGTAAAGAAAAGACATACATGAGCATTTGAATGGTGAAATAAGAATGAAGAGACAAACTGAGGAGAGTGACTGCGAGAACAATAACAATCAGAGCCACAAGTTCATGGTAATATACAAGGGTATAAAGGGATGAGACCCAGAGCACAGCACAGAGTAGCCTGTGTTTACCCAATGCATGGAACAATATACAAGTCTCAGTAAAGATGTTACATCACTCACCGCAGAAGCTGATCCAGACTTTGACTCTGGAGCATCACCTTTGTAAGTTGGGTTCTCCTATGAAGGAAGCAAAGTAGAGATTAGATCACATCCCATCTGTGAGGGACTTGAGATAAAGGGATGCTAAATCCATATTGGCTAAAAGTTCATCCTCTGTGATATAAACCAGACAGTTGAGTATTTTAGCATGAGGGCATAGTTCAAGCCGTTTGCTGCGTCTGCGCTAATCTCTAGCCAATACATACACACGTTGAGAGCAAAAATTGCCAGGATTGGCATTCTTCACCAGAGAACTTGTGCCATCATGCACGTGTAATAAGGCTAAGTATTCACAAATGGTGAACAGGCATCAACAAATGGCAGATAAGCACCATCTTATTGAGATGATAAGCACCCACAAAAGGTGGACCCACGTCAACAAAGATAGGAAAGGGGACATGGGACTAACACGCAGGCGACTAGCATCCAGAAAGGATGTAGCAAGGCTTTTAAATGTATTTGATATGTTACATAAAATACATGCCTGGTTGTATGCAATCATGAACACTAATCGTGCATTTAAAAACACTGGAGTGTGTGGTGTAAGTTTAGGGCTTAGAAAGTAGGATAATCTGTTTGAATGGTGCAGCTAATACACTAATACACATTGGCATGAGTTTAGAAAACTAATGCTAAGGCAGCAGAGAAAGCAAATTTAAATTCTCTGGTACACACACGTACTGTTCATGAATATGGCAGCTAAAATGTAGCCACAAGGAGGATGACCTTGTTCCATCGTGTAGGAAGAGGGAAGAAATGTAACGGTAAAATTCTGTGTAACAAAACAAGAGCCAAGCATGAGCCGTCCCTCCCCACTCTATTGAACACAATGCTTAAAAATGTATATAAGGTGCTGGTCTAGGGGCAGGTTGGAAATGCGGGGTTTGCTGGAGGGGATGCTGAACTATGGAGCTCTGACTTCAGGTCGCATAGCTCAATAAACTATGCAGAGAGGGATTATAGGTTTTGTAATAGTATGAAGAAGGATAAGTTACTTACCTGTAATCCTAGTTCTCTTCCAGGGGTATCCACATCAAAGTCATAAGCACTGAATATTCCTGCCCATGTGCGACCCGGAAATAATAAACATTATATAAGAAAAACACATATAGATACAGCTCTGTATATGTATAA
Organism: Triturus cristatus; assembly: GCF_964204655.1. Lineage (NCBI taxonomy): Eukaryota > Metazoa > Chordata > Amphibia > Caudata > Salamandridae > Triturus > Triturus cristatus. The sequence goes on along the minus strand of NC_140579.1, from coordinate 1,071,735,206 downwards.
ACATATATTATTTTTTCCAAGCCAATGCAGCTCTCATAGTAGGCTAGACAATGTAGATATAAATATCCAAATAAACACCATAGGCATACAAATACACCTAAAGCTCTTTTTTTTTTTTTTTTTTTTTTTGAATGAGGTAAAACTCATGAGAAAGAAAAGAAAACACTGTGCCAAACACAGATAAAAAACATTGTTAGCCTGCAGGCTGCATTGCAATACAATACCATAGAGACTGAAAAGCCTTGTACAGGTAAAAACTGGCACCGTGCCTTTAAGGCAGCCCTGATTCCAATATCCCATCATGCCTCAGGGGTGACAGTTAGGTCAGTTGTTCTTTGCGGGACCCGCAGATCTAAAACACAAAGATATACTTCTTTCATATTTATAATACAATTGCATCATTTGCCTGGGGAGGCGGGTGGGTTGCTTATGACTTTGATGAGGATACCCCGGGAAGAGAACTAGGATTACAGGTAAGTAACTTATCCTTCTCTTCCAGGGGATCCTCATCAATAGTCATAAGCACTGAATAGAATAGCAAGCCCATCTTCCACCTGCAGGCAAATGAGAACTGCACTAAACATTGAAGATAACAACCGAGATAGTCAGTTGTTGAACAGATTCCTCAAGGAGGCTTGCCCTACTTGAGTGTCTGCTCTGGTGTCCGAGTCCAGACAATAATGTCTCGTGAATGTATGGACAGATCTCCAAGTAGCTGCTTTACAGATCTCGGAGAGTGGGACATTATTGAGAAACGCAGCAGTAGCCGCTTTCCCTCTAGTGGAATGTGCCTTAGGTAGAGGCCACAACGGTTTTTGAGCTAGTTGGTAAGCCAATTTAATGCTTGACACAATCCATCTGGCAATAGAACGTTTAGATGCTGCAAAACCTGTATGGACAGCACCATAGTTTACAAACAATTGGTCAGACTTTCTGACCGCCTTAGTTCTATCTAGGTAGAATTTGAGAACTCGCTTGATATCCAAAGAATGCAACGCCCTCTCAGCTGGTGAGGAAGGGTTGGGAAAGAATGTTGGAAGCGAGATAGTCTGATTTATATGAAAATCGGAATACCACTTTAGGTAAAAAAGATGGATGAGTCCTCATAACCACTCTATTAAGGTGAAAGACCATGTAGGGTTATTTTGAGCAAAGAGCCTGAATTTCACTCACCCTACATGCTGAGGTAATAGCCACCAAGAAGGCTGCTTTCCACGTAAGGTGCTGTAATGTAGCCTTATGTATGGGTTCGGAAGGTGGACTCATAAGCTTTGAAAGAACCAGGTTCAGCTCCCAAGGAGGCGAGGGAGGCCTTATTGGGGGGTAAACCTTTTTGAGTCCCTGCAAAAAATCTTACACCACTTGAAGTTTAAAGAATGAATGCTGAGAGGGAGAGCACCTGTAGGCCGTAATGGCCGCCAGGTGCACTTTGATGGAGGAAAATTTCAATCCCACCCTGGCTAAGTGAAGTAGATAAGGCAAAATCACTTCCTCTTGACATTTCGTAGGGTTATATTGATTTTGAATACACCATATGTAAAATCTCTTCCACTTACAGAAATATGAGTGTCTTTTAGAAGGCCTCCTAGCTTCCTTCAATATGGTCATACATTCCTGGGGAAGGTTTAAATGGCCATACTGGAGGACTTCAGGAGCCATGCTGTTAAGCTCAGTGAGGGAAGGTTGGGATGGTAAATCCTCCCCTGCATCTTGGTTAGCAAGTCCGGCCTGCACGGCAGACGCTTGTGCGGGCGAATCGATAGGTGAAGGAGATCTGGGTACCACCACTGCCTCGGCCAGTCCGGTGCTATCAAGATCATCTTGGTGGCCGAGTGTTGCAGCTTGGTCACCACTTTCGGGATTAGCGGAAGAGGAGGAAAGGCGTACACAAATGTCATTGACCAGTCGATCAAAAGGGCATTCCCCAGTGACCCTGGTCGATAGTACCCTGAGGCGAAGCCTCAGCATTTTGTGTTGCTTTCGTCCCCGAAGAGGTCTATCTGCGGACGGCCCCACTCCTCGAAGATGTCCTCTAGCACCTCGTCGTTGAGGACCCAGTCCTCTGGATCTTGAAAGTGCCGACTGAGTGAGTCCGCTTGAACGTTGAGCTCGCCTGGCAGGTGTACCGCTGTTATGGAAATGTTCTTTGCCAGGATCCAGTGCCACAGGGATTGAGCCTCCAGCGAGAGAGTCCTGGAACGAGTACCTCCCTGCTTGTTTAGGTAGTACATCGTGGTGGTGTTGTCCGTTTGTACTAAAATGGAACTCGTCCTGATTGAGGGCAGGAAAGCCTTGAGGGCGAGATGGACTGCCCTGAGCTCTAGCATGTTGATGTGATATAGTTGCTCGCTGCTGGACCAAAGCCCCTGGGTTTGCAGAGTCCCCAGATGCACGCCCCAACCTTGTAGCGATGCGTCGGGGATCAATGTTTGCGATGGAGGTTCCTGATGGAAAGGAATTCCCACCTGTAAATTGATGGGCTTCAACCACTACTTGACCGACTGTCTGGCCGTTGTCGAAAGACACACTTTGTCCACCCAAAGGGAAGTCTTTTGGTCCCATTTGTACTCTAGATCCTGTTGGAGAGGACGCATCCGCAACCTGGCGTTGGGCACTAGGAATATGCAAGATGCAATGGCCCCTAGCAGGGATGATATCTGTCGCGCTGTTGACAGATTGTTGGCTATAACAAGCTTGCCTTTTTGAGCGAGGGATAACTGTCTCTCCTCCGAAGGAAACACTTTTCCTAGTTCCGAATCTATAATTGCTCCCAGGTAGTGTATCCTTTGCGTTGGTGTGAAGATGGATTTCTTGAAATTCACCCGGAGCCCCAATCGGTGACACAAATTCAGGCAGCGTGTCAGCTGTGAGCTTGCACTCTGAGGCGAAGGACCTTTTATTAACCAGTCGTCTAGATAGGGATAGATGAAGACTCCTGCATGCCTCAGGGCAGCAGCTACCACCGCCATGCACTTTGTGAACACTCGAGGTGCTGATTTCAGGCCAAATGGTAGAACCTTGAACTGGTAGTGGGAGGTTCCTACCACAAATCTCAGGAATTTCCGATGACGCTGGCAGATGGGTATATGAAAATACGCGTCTTGCAGGTCCGGCGAACACATCCAATCGCCTCAACGGAGATGTGGATATATTTGGTGAAGTGCCAGCATGCGAAACTTCTCCCTCTTGATATGTTTGTTGAGTGTTCGTAAATCCAAGATGGGTCTGACCTCTGCTTTTGTACTTCTTTTCTGAATTAGAAAATATCTGGAGTAGACTCCTCTCCCTCTCTGCGCTCTCGGAACCCTTTCTATGGCTGATTTGAGTAGAAGGGTCGTCACCTCTTCTCTTAGCATCTTAAGCTGATGAGTCGAATGCACTAGGTGGATCAATGGAGGAGGACTCCGGAAACGAAGAGAGTATCCATGTCGCAGTATAGTTAGAACCCACTTGTCTCTGGTGATGTTTTGCCACTCTTGAAGATGTCGCGAAATACTTCCCACCACCGGAGCGGTGGACGGTATTGGAGGAAGCGATTGCTCATTGCTTGCCTTGAGCTTTGTTTCCGCTGTTGGACTGGCGGTTATTCCCTAGTCCTCTAGATGATCTTTGGGACTGGAATTGTTGCTTTTTCTGCCCTTGCTGGTCTTGGTTCTTCTGCCAGTGAGGGGTTTGAACCCTCTGCTGGAAGGTACGCCTGTCAGATCCCCTACGAAGACAGAACTCCTTCCTTTTCTCTAGACCCACAGCTTTCATGGTCTCGAGTTCTGACTTCATACGAGCCATCTCGTCATCGGTATGTGAACCAAAAGGCGAAGTCCCAGAAAAAGGCAGATTAATAATCCTGGCTTGTGCCTCAGGTTTAAGAGCCGTTAATCTTAGCCAAGAGGATCTTCTGGCTGAAATACCATGGGCGTAGGAGTGAGCTGCCAGAGTCACTCCATCTGCTGCGGCACTTATCACCTGATTAGAGACCAGACTGCCCTCCTGCAAGATCTCCTCAAAGTCCTTTCTATCCTCCTGAGGAAGTTTCTCTATGAATCTTTGAAGAGAATCCCAAAGTGATCTGTCGTAGCGCCCCAAGAGCGCTGAGGCACTGGCAACCTTCAAACTGGAAGTGGCCGATCCACATACTCTTCTTCCCCATGAGTCTTGCGTCTTGCTTTCCTTGTCCGGAGGGACTGTGGACGACAATGCCACTGAGTGGGTTTTCCTGGCGGCCGCCGTGATCACAGAGTCAGGTGGAGGATCCGCCTTGAGAAACAGGGGATCCTCCGGAGTGGGACGATATTTCTTAAGGATTCGCGCCGGAGCTGACTTGATGGTAGCCGGCGTAAGGAAGACGTCCATCACTGGTTTAAGCAACCCAGGGACCAGAGGCAACAGTGGACGAGACGCCGTTCTTTCATGAAGGGTCTCAAAGATGACTGAGGAAGTTGTTTCTTGGACAGGCATTGGGATGTTCAACTTTGCCGCTCCCCTGCACAAAACATCTTGAAATGTGCTGATGTCATCAACTGGAGAAACTCGAGATGGAGGCGTATCTGATAGTGTGGGAGAGTAATCTCTCTTGGAAGAATGACTTGAAGAAGAGGATGTAGGAGACCTACGCCGTCTTCTCTCAGATCGCACCGACTCCCTTCTGCGAGAGGTGGACCTCGATCTTCTCCTGGGTGAACGTGAACGCCGTTCATACTCTCTTTCCCGAGAGTGGGAACTTGCTGGTCTCCTAGGCTGGGCAAGGTTCTTCAATATGGTTAAGGAAATGCTTACTGCATGTGCCATGGTAGGCATACGTGGTGGTATGGACTGAGGCAGCACTCTGGTGGGGCTTTGTCCCGGAAGATGACCCTCTTCCAGCCTTAGGAGTGTCGGTGACATTCTCAATTGAGGACTTGTTGGACAAGGATGCTCTACTGGTGAAATAGGAGCTGGAGAAGAATTTATCACTTCTGGTGATCTGGATCTTGAAGGAGACCGAGGAGATCCTGATCCCGCTGAGGCCGATGGTGAAATAGAAATAGGCGGGGACCCAGAGGCTGAACCATGCTCCGATGTCACATCCGGTGTATATTTCACTCTATGCGGAGACTTACGCCTCGACGCTGACCTGGACGTCGATTTAAGTTTTGACTTTTCCTGATACCCCACAGCGGAGGACTGTCTCGACGGCGATAAGCCTATCGCTGGAGATCTGGACTTCCGACGCCGAGTGGACAACCGGCAATGAGTCTTGCCTCGGCGTCGAGAGCCTTGTCATCGACGGAGGGCTTATCCTGGACGGAGGCCTAGAACCCAACGGGGAACCTCGCCTCGACGTCTGTATCCTCGCCGACGTCATGGAAACTTTTGACGACGGAGGCGTCCGCCTCGACGTCGATCCCGACGGAGGCGTCCGCCTCAACGTCGATCCATGCTCCGACGACGATCTTCGTCTCGACGCCGGCATTGTCTTAGATGACGATCGCCTTTCTCTCGACGGCGATCCAAGCCGCTGTAGATTTTGACGTCGACCGTCTGCACCTTTCTCTCGACGTTGACTTTCGTCTAGATGTTGACTTCGACGTCGAATGGTGATGTTTCTCCTTCAACGCCGATCGATGTTTCCTCGACGGTGATGTTTTCGACGACGAACGTTTGCGTTTCGCCGCCGGATCTTGCATTGACGTTGATTTTCTCTTGGAAGCGTGACTCTCCCTGGTCTCCTCACCTCTCAACGACGATCCCGCCGCTGGAGTCTTCGACGCCGAGCCCGACGCCGATGGAGAACACACAGGAATCAGCTGCTTCGACGTCGACCGCATCTCTTAAAGGCCATAAAGCCTAATCCTCTCCCTTTCCTTCAAAGTCCAATTTGAAAGGTTCTTACAATGTCGACAGGAAGCAAGAGAGTGTGTGTCCGGTAGACAGATGATACACACATCATGAGTATCCGAAGAAGCCTTCTTTTTGCCACAGGATGGACAGGGCAAGAACAAGGAAAGCATTTTCTGACAGAAAAATGTTTTACAAATCTGACAGGAAAATAGGGAAATGCTTCACCAAACAGGAGAATAATTAATATGAAGCAAAAAATTCACTAGAAACTAGCAAATTCTTGACTAGAAAGTCAAAAATGAAGAGAGCTGAATTCCAGGGTCCTGACAGAAGGAGCCGGAAAGAACAACTGACCTAACTGTCACCCCTGAGGCATGATGGGATATTGGAATCAGGGCTGCCTTAAAGGCACGGTGCCAGTTTTTACCTGTACAAGGCTTTTCAGTCTCTCTGGTATTGTATTGCAATGCAGCCTGCAGGCTAACAATGTTTTTTATCTGTGTTTGGCACAGTGTTTTCTTTTCTTTCTCATGAGTTTTACCTCATTCAAAAAAAAAAAAAAAAAAAAAAGAGCTTTAGGTGTATTTGTATGCCTATGGTGTTTATTTGGATATTTATATCTACATTGTCTAGCCTACTATGAGAGCTGCATTGGCTTGGAAAAAATAATATATGTTTATACATATACAGAGCTGTATCTATATGTGTTTTTCTTATATAATGTTTATTATTTCCGGGTCGCACATGGGCAGGAATATTCAGTGCTTATGACTTTGATGTGGATACCCCTGGAAGAGAACTAGGATTACAGGTAAGTAACTTATCCTTCTTCATACTATTACAAAACCTATAATCCCTCTCTGCATAGTTTATTGAGCTATGCGACCTGAAGTCAGAGCTCCATAGTTCAGCATCCCCTCCAGCAAACCCCGCATTTCCAACCTGCCCCTAGACCAGCACCTTATATACATTTTTAAGCATTGTGTTCAATAGAGTGGGGAGGGACGGCTCATGCTTGGCTCTTGTTTTGTTACACAGAATTTTACCGTTACATTTCTTCCCTCTTCCTACACGATGGAACAAGGTCATCCTCCTTGTGGCTACATTTTAGCTGCCATATTCATGAACAGTACGTGTGTGTACCAGAGAATTTAAATTTGCTTTCTCTGCTGCCTTAGCATTAGTTTTCTAAACTCATGCCAATGTGTATTAGTGTATTAGCTGCACCATTCAAACAGATTATCCTACTTTCTAAGCCCTAAACTTACACCACACACTCCAGTGTTTTTAAATGCACGATTAGTGTTCATGATTGCATACAACCAGGCATGTATTTTATGTAACATATCAAATACATTTAAAAGCCTTGCTACATCCTTTCTGGATGCTAGTCGCCTGCGTGTTAGTCCCATGTCCCCTTTCCTATCTTTGTTGACGTGGGTCCACCTTTTGTGGGTGCTTATCATCTCAATAAGATGGTGCTTATCTGCCATTTGTTGATGCCTGTTCACCATTTGTGAATACTTAGCCTTATTACACGTGCATGATGGCACAAGTTCTCTGGTGAAGAATGCCAATCCTGGCAATTTTTGCTCTCAACGTGTGTATGTATTGGCTAGAGATTAGCGCAGACGCAGCAAACGGCTTGAACTATGCCCTCATGCTAAAATACTCAACTGTCTGGTTTATATCACAGAGGATGAACTTTTAGCCAATATGGATTTAGCATCCCTTTATCTCAAGTCCCTCACAGATGGGATGTGATCTAATCTCTACTTTGCTTCCTTCATAGGAGAACCCAACTTACAAAGGTGATGCTCCAGAGTCAAAGTCTGGATCAGCTTCTGCGGTGAGTGATGTAACATCTTTACTGAGACTTGTATATTGTTCCATGCATTGGGTAAACACAGGCTACTCTGTGCTGTGCTCTGGGTCTCATCCCTTTATACCCTTGTATATTACCATGAACTTGTGGCTCTGATTGTTATTGTTCTCGCAGTCACTCTCCTCAGTTTGTCTCTTCATTCTTATTTCACCATTCAAATGCTCATGTATGTCTTTTCTTTACTTTTCTGTCCTTTGAGTTTGACTAAAAGGAACTTTAGGTCCTTCAGACAGTCTTAGAGTACGGTAGTAGAAGTGGATTCACAAGATGAACACTACATCATGAAAGGTAGCCCTCCTCAATGCAACATTTCCATGACAGGATTCCTTGATTGCAATGCTGCTTCCTGTATGCGTGCACTGCCTGCACCAATTACAAAGTACAGACTTTTCAAAAGTAAGCTATGCTTATGTTTGTGTTTTGTAAAGCTCATGGCTGCCTGAGGGCTTCCCTGCGCTGGTGAGTGCTGTGCTGAAAGCTGAGCCCCTATGTGCATTAAAGGTGAAACAGCCAGGTCTTGAGTTTCTTCCTAAAGGAAAGTTCATTTTGCAGTGATCTGAGGCTGTGTGGAAGCTCATTCCACAGCTTCGGTACCAAGTGTGCAAATTATCTTTCTCCCCATCTCGTCCTTTTGACTCTGGTTGTACTGAGGAGATGTAGTTGAGAGGCTCTCATCAGTGGCGGCCCCTCCATAGGGACGTTTGGGCGTCGCCTCACTGCTTTCCCGCAGTGCGAGAAGCAGAAACATAAAATGGTAAAACGACCATTTTATGTTTCTGCTTCTCGCACTGCGAGAAAGGAGAAGTGCCGGGTTGGGGGCGGGCAGATGGGCGGTCCTGCTCGAGGGCAGGGGGGGAGTGGCTTGCCCACTGTTGTGGGTACTGACTGTTTGGTCGGCCCCTATAGCCGACCAAACAGCCAGTACCCATAACAGTGGGTAAGCCACTCCCCCCTGCCCTCGAGCAGGACCGCCCACTCTCCCTTTTTCTCTATGCAGAGAAAATGGCCCGCCTGTGGGGCGCTCTCCTGCTGCGCCTTCCCAATCACAACGCTGCCATTGCAGCGTTGTGATTGGCTTGTGTAGGGGAGGGAAGCTGCCTGTGGCGGCTTTCTGTTCCTGCAGGAGTGGGACCTAGCTGTACCAGATTACACCGTGACCCGACCGCCCAGCCAGGAGCGGAGGCGGCTTGGTAACCGGCAGTAAGGTCAGTTTGAGTTTCATTTTGAATTTTTTATACCCACCCTCCCTCCCGCGAGCATGCCGGCCACGGCTGAGCTGCGGTTTCCCCAGTGAATGGCCGGGATAATCATGACCCGCGCTTCCCAAGCCCTGTTTGCCGCTGCTTGGGGCACAGGGACCTGGCGTTGTGTGGTCCCAGCCTTTCCACACTTGTCGCAGGCTGCCCCCGAGATCTGCACTAATTAGGTGGGCTCTGCTGCAGAAATGCATAAGTGCATCGTGCAGATCTGAACCATGCTAGGAACTCGTCTGTAGACGGTTTGCCAGTTCCAGTTTATTTTCCGTTTGCTTCAGAAAACGAAACAGCAGGGCGTAGGGTTGGGCGGGTCCATCAGTTGCAGTACGATGAAACTGGGCTTTTTTCGGGTCCTATATTATTCCATAGCTTTACTGGGGAAAACACATCGTGAAAAGGCCGTACCAATCGTAAACACAACCTATGTCAGCGAGGTAGCTCCTGTTTACATTTCACGTTTAACATAATTTACTTTCCCAAGAGCATTAGCTTTTCCCGAATGTTGGTTTCTCTGTTTTCTTTTCGCATATTATTACGCAATAGCACATACAGTGACCTAGATCGCCTGTAAATATCAGTCTGAGTCGGGTGAGGGTGTGTGTGTGTGTGTGGGGGGGGTTATAACGGTGTGTGTAATTTGTACATTTGAAATGATACGTAATTGCATTCGACAGCCTTTGCATACGTATGCCCCAATGACAAGCTCTCCGGGACTTTATGCTCCATTAACACGCACTATGAGAAACTCATCGTGTTCAGCCTTAACTCTAGAGATTCTCAAACGTGACCTGAAACAAACATCACGCAACTTTAGGTGAACGCACAGTTACAGCATAAAAAACGTCCACTGTTTTTTGGTGAAATTCACAGTTGCGTACCGCTCTCAGAAAACTGTAACTTTTTTGGTGAGATTCGCAACAATCGTGTAACCGCTCATAGAATGATGTAACGGTTTCTAGAAAAGTATATCCGTCGGTGGCGACTTGATTTCAAGGCTCTATAATATATGCACCCGCGGCTCGCCTGCACCTGCGCCAGGTCGGGCTCCGCTGGAGGTTGTAATCATCTTTTTGAAGCCGTTGAGGGCACGGCCGAGTGAAATCTGCGCAGCCCTTCGAAAGCCACTCCTCTGAAAGAGATTTAGGTGTATTTGTATGCCTATGGTGTTTATTTGGATATTTATATCTACATTGTCTAGCCTACTATGAGAGCTGCATTGGCTTGGAAGAAATAATATATGTTTATACATATACAGAGCTGTATATATATGTGTTTTTCATATATAATTTTTATTATTTCCGGGGTCCCCGCACATGGGCGGGAATATTCAGTACTTATGACTATTGATGCGGATCCCCTGGAAGAGAACTTTTACAACCATGCTGTTTGAAGGCTGGGTATAATTTAGGTAGGTTTTAAATGATTGGATAGGATTCTGTGATGAAATAAGGTTTGCGCTTATTTACCCATGAAACTAATTTGTATAGTTATTGCAGTTTATTATAATACTTACAATCATTCTAATACACATGATTTGTGAACAGAGTACATTACATAATCATATTTTGTTTAATACTAATTCCTGTGCGTACTTATTTCGCAGTATGGGGTGGGCTCTGCATATGCCCCCTGCGGAGGAGAGATTCTGTGACAAGTTTGTCTGACTCCTTGCACTCTTTTTACACCACCGCATAATTCAGTGGGGGAAGGGTGAAGGAAGTCTGCCTGTTCACCTTTTCTCTGAAAATGACACTTACCTTTTGGGGCTTAGGAGATCTAATAGTTGGGCCCCAAAAATTTGGGGGTATCATGACATGGTGCCCAGCACACACATGTATCGGGAGGCAATGTAGTCCCCTTGTCTAACAGGGGTTTGCTGAGAACCTAACAGTTATAAAAGATTTACCCCACTGCCTGTGTGCCTAAACTTTAATGTGGTCCTATCTCAATTTTAATTTATTTAATCATTTATTAATTCAACAAGAGTTTTATAAAGCACTGTGTATTCTCAGAAATCGGAACATTTTAAAAGGAAATAGAAGGCAGTTTAAAAAAGAAAATAGAATTGAAAATATGTAGATGAGAAAGAGTCCTGATAGATGATAGTTAATGTGGGGAGAGTGACGGTATTGGTAGAACAGGAGGCTTTTGTCTGGGATCTGGAATTAGGTGGCAGTACAAATTCTGGGTCTTTTTAAACAATGGCGGGAAACGCAATGAAAGTAGAAATAGAAACAGTGCTTATAACAGAGAACGTACACCCCACCCCTAAAATCCAGCTGATAGTAAAGGAAATCCCATTAGCCAAGGGTGAAATCAGGTTATTGGTTGGTTCAGACTCAGTGTACACCACTGAAGTATTCTATTCATGGATTGACAAAGAAGAACGGGATGTATCCGGGTTATTCACTTGATATACAGTAATAGAGCTTCCAGTATGTTACAATCCAGTCACATTTACTGATGTGCTATTAGCACACATAGAACATATGCACCTGTTTCAAGGGATCTTACCACATCTAACACAAACAGTAAGTTTGGGACCTTAAATATTGCCTTCATTAAATACATACACAGCTCTCCCAGAAAGGGTTTGGCTACCCATAGGAGAAACCAGGGATATATTGACAGAAGTAGCAGCGATATGCGGACAAATTGCATTATAGAAGGGGGCACTGAGGTCACAGATACTATCCAAACACCTACACTTGCACAACCTATTGCCATTAATTCAGTGGAAATAAAGTAGGGTGTTGCCCAGCTAAATAAAGTGAAAAAGTCCATTGTTGGTGGTTTATCCACAATCATCTCCGCAGGATATACATTGAATAATGAACATGTGTCTCCCAATGGGGATGATGCTTCATAAACTGCAATACCAAAAATGGGGAAGCATATTTGAAACCCTTTCTCATACCATTCCCTGTATAGCTGTGTTACCTGAGGTTCTGATGCAGATGCAGAAAAGCATGGTGCAGTAGGCTGTACCAAGTAGTATAAACCTGTTACACAGCATAGATTTTATAGATTAAATAATTGTATGTAATGTTGAAAGGGACACGGCTCTGTAGGCAAGGTGCCAAAGATATACCATGACTCCACAACATCCGAAGGAAGTGGAATTAGCAAATATGATTTTGCAAGTTTATGTTTCAATTGGAAGAGACACCCTGGGAACAAAACGGCAGAAAGCCCAATTAAAATCTAAATCCAAGAATGAAGGGAACCTGAAAACAAAGAAGAGAAAACAGTGATTTCACAGTTATGGTGCATAGACTCAAGGTGGGTTCAGGAAATAAATTACAATATTATAAGAGAAAGGGGGATATAACTTGTGATATGGGAATGAAATTAGGACTCAGAGAGATATGACTCCTCTGGTGAGCACTACTATCATTCTACCCAGAATCATGGAGAAAGAAACCCAGAACCAAATAAAGGTGCCAACTCTTCCCAGGACCCTCAAAAAGCAATTTTACAAACATAGGACAACAAATACAATGTAGCAATAACAATAGACCCAAGTCAGACACGGTTCACCTAGATACTATACAATGTAATCCAAACTACACCACTTGCATTTACCTCCATTTATCTCTTACACAGAGGAGTGTTTTGCTCCGATAGAGACAGTTCTCAGGGCAATGTAAATAGCTATCATTAAAGAGAGACCCACTGCACAAGGCAAGAAACTGAATATAGTAATGCCCATATGATCAATAGAGGCAGCTAGTAAAGCAAGCATACCAAAGTCTAGGACTTTAAAAGTGCAACAGGTGCAATGCGCTGTGAGCCAAACCAGTTTGGAGATTCAATTTGAGTATTATCCAATACTACAAACACCGAAAAGACTTTAATATAAATAAGCAATTCTATCAACATCATCAATGACACCATTAAATGATGATCACTCAGTATTTTGTGCAGACAGATTGGCATAGCCTGAAGTAGTAGGCACCAAACAATGATACTCCACTGCCTGTGCAGCAGTAAAAGAACTGTTTGAGGATGCTGAATTTAAACTACTGCATTTGCATATCCTTGGGTGATTTAAGTACACAACTTCCAAATTGAACACATTAATTTAAGCACTTCAAATAGCTAACGCTTCTGACTCCTCGTTTTTGTACATGGGTACACAGTAGATGTAAAACCTTGCAAATCAAATGCTAACAAAGGCTTTTGCAGAAATATTATAACAGCAAAGCAGCTCTAGGCGGTGATAGAGGACTTCAGAAGACTTGATTAGTGGATGTCCAGCACATGTGGAAACACCAACGTGACAAAATCCACTCAAAAGGCAATTTTGCTGATGAGAAAGCTGCTAAATCAAGTTGCAAAGCAGTAGCAGTTACCCCATTGCAAACTAAGAAGAACCCCTAAATACACACAGCAATATAGTCATTATACTAAATAGACAGCCCCATATGTGGCCTTTCTAGTGAAGTACAACTGCTTCTGGAAGAAGAGCTCAATAAAGACATGAGACCAGGAGTGGGTGAAATGAATTGACTAGGGCTGATTAAATGAAAGCAATACATGAAGGAGTTGACTCCGCCCATGTAGGAGTCTCAGCTACTCCTTCAATGGCAGTGAAACCACTACAGACCCTCTCACGAAACCAGCACATCCATTTAAAATACTATAAATCAATCATCTCTATCTGCTCAAACCTAGAAATAAAAATAAATACATTGGAAGTGGGAGATTCCTATAGTTGTTTTATGTCACTATGGCCATAGCACCAGGTCAAGGCTCTTGCAGTGGCAAAAGACATGTTGAGCTCAGTGGCAATAGGTGGAGAGTGCACATTCCACTCAGCTCAAGCGCCAGCTTTTACTTTTAAAGTATTAGTGGAAGTACACCCTTTCTCACATCCAGTTAGTCCCAGTTCAAACAGGGTTGCAGAGAGAGCCAATGGAATGGTTAAATAATGCTTGATTATGTATTAGAACATTGGAATGTTGGAAGTTCTCTTGAAAACAATGGAGTGCTCCAGACTTCTAACCCCTTCGATGCTCATGACGGAACGGTTCCGTCATGAGCATCGGTTGGGCTGTGCTCATGACGGAACTGTTCCGTCATGAGGACAGCCCCCGGGGGAAGCGCTGGCGCTCCCCCCCTTGTGCAGCGATCTTCACCCCCTTTACGGGGGTGGCAGCGGAAGAGCTTCCGCTGCCACCCCCGAGCCCCCCCGAGCTCCCCCACGCTTTCTGATGACGTCAGCGCGCACAGCGCGCGCCGGCGTCATCAGGAAGCGTTGGACGCGCTGGAATCCATTTCTTCCAGCGCGTCCAAGGGAGCAGAGGTAGGTTTTTGTAGTCCGGTGGGGGCCGCGGCGGTGAAATCTGTAGTATTGAGGCATCGGGGGAGAGGAAAGAGTATTTCCTCTCCCCCGATGTCTCAATACAGGGCATTCCTGCTCCACGATCGCGCACAGCGTCGCGATCGTGGAGTAGGGATGCCCCACTAGACACCAGGGATTTGGTATTTCGAATTTGGGAAGCGACCCCTTAGGCAAGGGTCGCTTCCTTGGGGATAAAAATTTGGCGAAGTCTTTTCTGCCCCCCCTGGGGGCAGATCGGTCCGCTTTCTGCGCGTTTCTGCCCCCAGGGGGGGCAGAAAAGCCCACTAGACACCAGGGATGTCGTTTTTACTATGTAGGAAGCGACCCCTTAGGCAAGGGTCGCTTCCTTGGGGGCAAAATTTTTGGAAGTCTTTTCTGCCCCCCCTGGGGGCAGATCGGTCCGCTTTCTGCGCGTTTCTGCCCCCAGGGGGGGCAGAAAAGCCCACTAGACACCAGGGATGTCGTTTATGCTATGTAGGAAGCGACCCCTTAGGCAAGGGTCGCTTCCTTGGGGGGCCCAATAATTTGAAGACTTTTCTGCCCCCCCTGGGGGCAGATCGGTCTTCTTTCTGCCCGTTTCTGCCCCCAGGGGGGGCAGAAAAGCCCACTAGACACCAGGGATGTCTATTTCGTTATGTAGGAAGCGACCCCTTGGGCAAGGGTCGCTTCCTAGGGTGGTAAAGTGATTAGAAGACTTTTCTGCCCCCCCTGGGGGCAGATCGGTCGTCTTTCTGCCCGTTTCTGCCCCCAGGGGGGGCAGAAAAGCCCACTAGACACCAGGGATGTCTTTTTCTTTATGTAGGAAGCGACCCCTTGGGCAAGGGTCGCTTCCTTTGCGGCCTAATTATTTAGAATACTTTTCTGCCCCCCCTGGGGGCAGATTGGTCGTCTTTCTGTCCGTTTCTGCTCCTAGGGGGGGGGCAGAAAAGCCCACTAGACACCAGGGATATAAATATTATTGTAGGAAGCGACCCCTTGGGCAAGGGTCGCTTCCTTGGGCCCCTAAATGTTTTGAAGACTTTTCTGCCCCCTCTGTGGGCAGATCGGTTTTATTTTTTTGCCGTTTCTGCTCCCATTGGGGGCAGAAAAGCCCACTAGACACCAGGGAATTAGTTCAATTAGAAATAGAAGTGACCCCTCGCTTCCAGGGTGCAATTTGTTATATGTATTTGGCTCACCTGCCCCGGGACTGAATAGCCTTTTTTTTCCTGCTGTTTTCTGCCTGACCTGGCACACAAACCGATTGACCATTTGGGTAGTGACATGGCATGTTATAATGTTTATTGTTATATTTTTTGTGATTTCCAATTGTAATGTTTTTTTTGTTTACTTTTTTGTTCTAGGTGAAGGCTTTTCTTCTGTTCACGTTGACGTTTTGGTTCTGGTGGTTTTGCTGTTTGTGTAGTTTGGTAAGAGACTGTTTTTTTGTACAATGCAAATGTGTTTGATTTCTCTGCCTGTTTTTTTTTTGCAAATGGTGTAATAATAGCAGTATGTTTGGTTTTTGAGTTTCAAAAACTTTTTGCATTGGTGCACGATGTGTATTTTGTTGTCTTGTGAGTAATTTTTTTTTTTTCTTCTTTCTAGTTTGATATCGTTGGTCTTTGCTGTGTCACTGCAGAGTTTGTTTCTGGTGAGTGCAGCTGTCTCTTTTGATTTTGGATTGTATAGTTTTTGAGTACATTGATCTTATTGATATAAGGTACACATTTCTTTACTTACTTGGTTTGCACATTGTTGGTTGTTGTTGACTTGTTTGTGCAGTCTTCTATCTTAGTAGGTATAATGGCTAGCCGCAGGATGACTGCTCAGCAGGTTGTTGGTTTGCTGTTTGAGTCTTCCTCTGATATTGGGTCAGAGACTGACTCTGCTTCTGAGGGAGAGGGGGCAGGGGACGATTCTGGCAGTGAGTTTTCTCTCCGTATGGGGTCATCGGATGATGAAGATACTCTTAGTGCGGATGAAGTGCCTGTGTTAGAGGAGGAGACTGATGTGCCGATAGTGCGGCAAGAGGCATCTGGGCTGCAGCCTGCGGCTGCAAGGCTTCCCGTTGGTGTAGTGCGGCAAGAGACATCTGGGCTGCAGGCTGGGACTGCAAGGCTTCCCGTTGGTGTAGTGCGGCAAGAGGCATCTGGGCTGCAGGCTGGGGCTGCAAGCCTTTCCGTTGGTGTAGTGCGGCAAGAGACATCTGGGCTGCAGGCTGGGGCTGCAAGTCTTCCCGTTGAAAGTGATGACCTCTGGGTTGCCCCTGGCATGGTGCAGCCGGAATTTCCTGAGTTTACTGGTGTTCCAGGGTCTAGAGTGAATACCGAGAACTTTTTGCCTGTAAATTTTTTTTAGTTGTTTATGGACGATGTGTTTTTGGCAGAGATTGTTGAGCAGACTAATTTGTATGCCGAACAGTTTTTGAGGGACAACAGTGCCAGTCTTAAGCCACACTCTAGAGCTACCCGGTGGACTCCCACAAATGTTGAAGAGATGAAGAAGTTCTTGGGTTTAACTTTTTTGATGGGCTTGCTAAGGAAGCCATCATTGGCTTCATATTGGTCTAGCAGTCCCTTGATGGCAACGTCTATTTTTCCGGCAGTCATGAGTCGTGACAGGTATTTGCTTCTGCTTCGGATGATGCACTTTGTTGATAATGGTTTAGCGTTGCCACGAGATCACCCTGATTGTGACCGTCTTTTTAAGATTAGGCCTGTCCTTGATCACTTTGTTGATCGATTTTCTGAGATTTATGCCCCTGGTAGAGAAATTGCAGTGGATGAGTCTTTGGTGTTGTTCAAGGGCCGCTTGGTTTTTAGGCAATACATTCCTAGTAAGAGGGCACGCTATGGAATAAAGCTGTATATGCTGTGTGACAGTAGGACTGGATATGTCTCTAATTTCAGGGTGTACACCGGTAAGGAATCTAGGTTTAACCTCCCTGGTTGTCCGTCCACTTTTGGAGTGACTGAGAAAATTGTTTGGGAACTTGGTAGAGGATTTTTTAACAAAGGCCACCATTTATATGTAGATAACTTCTACACTGGTGTGCGGTTGTTCAGGGAATTGGCCAAAGTGGACACTTTTGCTTGTGGCACAGTCCGCTGTAACCGTAAAGGTTTTCCGAAAGAACTTGTTTGTCAAAAGCTTGTGCGGGGACAGTGCAGTGCGTTGCGTTGCCAGGAGCTTCTTGCTGTGAAGTTTACAGACAGGAGAGATGTCTACATGCTGACTTCCATCCATGATGAAAGCACTGCACCTGTGACTGTTTGGGGTCAGGTCGCTGAAGCGCGCAAACCTGTATGTGTTTTAGACTATAATAGGTACATGGGTGGTGTTGACAGAGTAGATCAGAGGTTGGAACCTTACACTGCTCTTCGTAAGGCTTACATTTGGTACAAGAAGTTGGCTATCCATCTTTTCCACTTGGCAATGTTTAATGCTTTTGTTGTGTTCCAGGATTCTTGCCCTGAGTCAAAGATGACTTTTGCTAAGTTTCAGGAGTCTGTAATAGGCAGCCATGTTGTAGTGGAACAGGCAAGTGTTCCTAGAGTTGGACTGGTGGAGGATGTTGCTAGATTGAAAGAACGCCACTTTCCAGATCACATTCCTCCCACACCCGCAAAAGATTTTCCCAGTAGGAGATGTAGAGTCTGTTGGCGAAGAGGTTTGCGGAAGGAGAGTCGTATGTACTGCCCCGATTGTCCCTCTCATCCTGCACTGTGTCTCTCTGCTTGTTTCCGAGCGTACCACACGCGTAAAAACTTCTGGGAAGATTCATGAGTGGTAAAGTGAACTGCCTGGTCTGTATTCTTTGGAAAATATGATTCTGTTTCAAGGTTGGTGTTAGTGCAATGTATTTAGTTGCTGATTTTCTGTTAGAAGATTTGTATCTATTTGCAATTTGTTTGTGTTTTTATTTTTTTCTAAAAAAATCCAAAATGTGATGGCGGTGTGTGTAGGCTTGCGCTTGGCTGTTGGTGTGTGTGGACTGGCACTTGGTTGGTGGTGTGCGTGGAATGGTGCTTGGCTGACGGTGTGCGTGGACTGGCGGTGTGCATGGACTGGCGGTGTGCGTGGACTGGTGCGTGGCTGGTGGTGTGCGTGGAATGGTGCTTGGCTGGCGGTGTGCGTGGACTGGTGCGTGGCTGGTGGTGTGCGTGGAATGGTGCTTGGCTGGCGGTGTGCGTGGAATGGTGCTTGGCTGGTGGTGTGCGTGGAATGGTGCTTGGCTGGCGGTGTGCGTGGACTGGTACTTGGCTGGCGGTGTGTGTGGACTGGTGGTGTGTGCGGACTGGTGTTTGGCTGGTGGTGTCCGTGGACTGGAGCTTGGCTGGTGGTGTCCGTGGACTGGAGCTTGTCTGGTGGTGTGTGTGGACTGGAGCTTGGCTGGCGGTGTGCGTGGAATGGTGCTTGTCTGGTGGTGTCCGTGGACTGGAGCTTGGCTGGCGGTGTAGGTGGATTGGCGATTGGCTGCCGGTGTGCCTGGACTGGCGATTGGATGGCGGTGTGCCTGGACTGGCGCTTGGCTAGCGGTGTGCGTGGACTGGCGTTTGGCTAGCGGTGTGTGTCGACTGGTGCTTGGCTGGCTGTGTGTGAGTAGTGACTTTCTGCTGGTCACTACACACACTGCTAGCTGAATGCCACTCCACGCAATCCTTCAGCCTGTGTAGTTGCTGTGTCTGGATTGTGGGCGTGTGAAAGTGATGGGCCCTTGAATGGCGCTGTGTGCTGGTGTGAGTTTTGTTATGTGATGGGCCCGCGGCTGGCGGTGTGAATGGTTTTGTATGTCTCACACGTATGAAAGGTGTATGAATGGCCTGTAAAGAGGTTGGTGCCTTGTCGTGGCTTTACAGCTCACGAGCTGTGAGTCAATGGTTCAGTTTCTTGCCCTTTCAATTATTACCAGTGCATTTCATGTTTTGTGAAATCACTTGGTAATACAATTTTATCTACTGAACCATCACTCACCCTCGTGCCAAATCCAACCAGTATGTGTGTGTGCTTGCGTGTTAGATGACTGTGCAGTAATATTTGTCTTTCTGAAGCAGGGTGTACCTTGTCCCTTTTTGGTGATTTTTGTACTGTGTTGCTTTTGTACCTGGTGGTGCGAATGGTCTTGTTTGTATCACGTATGAAAGGTGTGTGAATGGCCTGTAAAGCGGTTGGTGCCTTGACGTGGCTTTACAGCTCACGAGCTGCAAGTCATTGGTTTGGTTTTTTGTGAATTTAATTATTGACAGTGCATTTCATTTTTGTGAAATCTCTTGTTAATAAAATGTAATACACTGAACCATGACTTGCCCTCGTGCCAAATCCAACCAGTATGTGTGTGTGTTTGAGGAATAGATGGTTGTGCAGGAATCTTTGTCTTTTGTTTCTCTGCCAAGGTACACTTTCCATGTAAGAATAACCCACCAACTGTAGATATTGTCGAAAACCCTTGGGAGTTCATGGTGATGTCTCTCTAGTGATTTGAAAAATATTTTTTATCCCCATTGTCCTGTAAACCTCAAATTGTCTGCCACATTTTCTTTGCAGTATTATTCCTAAATTCTCACGCTGTAGTAACAATAGGTAATCTGGTTTTGCAAGGGGGGTTACTTTGGTTTTTTGCCCAGGGCTCGGCGGCCATCTAGGGAAACCTTTCCAACCCACGCATTTCTGAAAACTAGACACCCGGCGGCTTCCAGGGAGGTATGGCTTGCGTGGATCCCCCAACGTTTCCTTACCCAGAATCTCCTGCAATCCTCATTTTTTGCCCAAAAAATCACTTTTTTCACACATTTTGGGGTGGGAAAGTAGTGGCATCACCGGGCTCACACAAATTTACCACCACCCAGCGTTCCCCCAGGTCTCCCGGTAAAAATGGTGCCTCACTTGTGTGGGAGGCCCAAGTACCCGCGGCAGGCAAGGGCCCCAAACGTAGTGAGGCGACATCAAGATGGCCTATCGCCAAACCACCTGGTTTTGCAAGGGGGGTCACTTTGGTTTTTGGCCCGGTGCGCGGCGGCCATCTAGGGAAACCTACCAAACCCAGGCATTTTTGAAAACTAGACACCCGGCGGCTTCCAGGGAGGTATGGCTTGCGTGGATCCCCCAACGTTTCCTTACCCAGAATCCCCTGCAAACCTCAATTTTTGCTCAAAAAATCACTTTTTTCACACATTTTGGGGTGGGAAAGTAGTGGCATCACCGGGCTCACACAAATTTACCACCACCCAGCGTTCCCCCAGGTCTCCCGGTAAAAATGGTGCCTCACTTGTGTGGGAGGCCCAAGTACCCGCGGCAGGCAAGGGCCCCAAACATAGTGAGGCGACATCAAGATGGCCTATCGCCAAACCACCTGGTTTTGCAAGGGGGGTCACTTTGGTTTTTGGCCCGGTGCGCGGCGGCCATCTAGGGAAACCTACCAAACCCAGGCATTTTTGAAAACTAGACACCCGGCGGCTTCCAGGGAGGTATGGCTTGCGTGGATCCCCCAACGTTTCCTTACCCAGAATCCCCTGCAAACCTCATTTTTTGCTCAAAAAATCACTTTTTTCACACATTTTGGGGTGGGAAAGTAGTGGCATCACCGGGCTCACACAAATTTACCACCACCCAGCGTTCCCCCAGGTCTCCCGGTAAAAATGGTGCCTCACTTGTGTGGGAGGCCCAAGTACCCGCGGCAGGCAAGGGCCCCAAACGTAGTGAGGCGACATCAAGATGGCCTATCGCCAAACCACCTGGTTTTGCAAGGGGGGTCACTTTGGTTTTTGGCCCGGTGCGCGGCGGCCATCTAGGGAAACCTACCAAACCCAGGCATTTTTGAAAACTAGACACCCGGCGGCTTCCAGGGAGGTATGGCTTGCGTGGATCCCCCAACGTTTCCTTACCCAGAATCCCCTGCAAACCTCAATTTTTGCTCAAAAAATCACTTTTTTCACACATTTTGGGGTGGGAAAGTAGTGGCATCACCGGGCTCACACAAATTTACCACCACCCAGCGTTCCCCCAGGTCTCCCGGTAAAAATGGTGCCTCACTTGTGTGGGAGGCCCAAGTACCCGCGGCAGGCAAGGGCCCCAAACGTAGTGAGGCGACATCAAGATGGCCTATCGCCAAACCACCTGGTTTTGCAAGGGGGGTCACTTTGGTTTTTGGCCCGGTGCGCGGCGGCCATCTAGGGAAACCTACCAAACCCAGGCATTTTTGAAAACTAGACACCCGGCGGCTTCCAGGGAGGTATGGCTTGCGTGGATCCCCCAACGTTTCCTTACCCAGAATCCCCTGCAAACCTCAATTTTTGCTCAAAAAATCACTTTTTTCACACATTTTGGGGTGGGAAAGTAGTGGCATCACCGGGCTCACACAAATTTACCACCACCCAGCGTTCCCCCAGGTCTCCCGGTAAAAATGGTGCCTCACTTGTGTGGGAGGCCCAAGTACCCGCGGCAGGCAAGGGCCCCAAACGTAGTGAGGCGACATCAAGATGGCCTATCGCCAAACCACTTGGTTTTGCAAGGGGGGTCACTTTGGTTTTTGGCCCGGTGCGCGGCGGCCATCTAGGGAAACCTACCAAACCCAGGCATTTTTGAAAACTAGACACCCGGCGGCTTCCAGGGAGGTATGGCTTGCGTGGATCCCCCAACGTTTCCTTACCCAGAATCCCCTGCAAACCTCAATTTTTGCTCAAAAAATCACTTTTTTCACACATTTTGGGGTGGGAAAGTAGTGGCATCACCGGGCTCACACAAATTTACCACCACCCAGCGTTCCCCCAGGTCTCCCGGTAAAAATGGTGCCTCACTTGTGTGGGAGGCCCAAGTACCCGCGGCAGGCAAGGGCCCCAAACGTAGTGAGGCGACATCAAGATGGCCTATCGCCAAACCACCTGGTTTTGCAAGGGGGGTCACTTTGGTTTTTGGCCCGGTGCGCGGCGGCCATCTAGGGAAACCTACCAAACCCAGGCATTTTTGAAAACTACACACCCGGCGGCTTCCAGGGAGGTATGGCTTGCGTGGATCCCCCAATGTTTCCTTACCCAGAATCCCCTGCAAACCTCAATTTTTGCTCAAAAAATCACTTTTTTCACACATTTTGGGGTGGGAAAGTAGTGGCATCACCGGGCTCACACAAATTTACCACCACCCAGCGTTCCCCCAGGTCTCCCGGTAAAAATGGTGCCTCACTTGTGTGGGAGGCCCAAGTACCCGCGGCAGGCAAGGGCCCCAAACGTAGTGAGGCGACATCAAGATGGCCTATCGCCAAACCACCTGGTTTTGCAAGGGGGGTCACTTTGGTTTTTGGCCCGGTGCGCGGCGGCCATCTAGGGAAACCTACCAAACCCATGCATTTTTGAAAACTAGACACCCGGCGGCTTCCAGGGAGGTATGGCTTGCGTGGATCCCCCAACGTTTCCTTACCCAGAATCCCCTGCAAACCTCAATTTTTGCTCAAAAAATCACTTTTTTCACACATTTTGGGGTGGGAAAGTAGTGGCATCACCGGGCTCACACAAATTTACCACCACCCAGCGTTCCCCCAGGTCTCCCGGTAAAAATGGTGCCTCACTTGTGTGGGAGGCCCAAGTACCCGCGGCAGGCAAGGGCCCCAAACGTAGTGAGGCGACATCAAGATGGCCTATCGCCAAACCACCTGGTTTTGCAAGGGGGGTCACTTTGGTTTTTGGCCCGGTGCGCGGCGGCCATCTAGGGAAACCTACCAAACTCAGGCATTTTTTAAAACTAGACACCCGGCGGCTTCCAGGGAGGTATGGCTTGCGTGGATCCCCCAACGTTTCCTTACCCAGAATCCCCTGCAAACCTCAATTTTTGCTCAAAAAATCACTTTTTTCACACATTTTGGGGTGGGAAAGTAGTGGCATCACCGGGCTCACACAAATTTACCACCACCCAGCGTTCCCCCAGGTCTCCCGGTAAAAATGGTGCCTCACTTGTGTGGGAGGCCCAAGTACCCGCGGCAGGCAAGGGCCCCAAACGTAGTGAGGCGACATCAAGATGGCCTATCGCCAAACCACCTGGTTTTGCAAGGGGGGTCACTTTGGTTTTTGGCCCGGTGCGCGGCGGCAATCTAGGGAAACCTACCAAACCCAGGCATTTTTGAAAACTAGACACCCGGCGGCTTCCAGGGAGGTATGGCTTGCGTGGATCCCCCAACGTTTCCTTACCCAGAATCCCCTGCAAACCTCAATTTTTGCTCAAAAAATCACTTTTTTCACACATTTTGGGGTGGGAAAGTAGTGGCATCACCGGGCTCACACATATTTACCACCACCCAGCATTCCCCCAGGTCTCCCGGTAAAAATGGTGCCTCACTTGTGTGGGAGGCCCAAGTACCCGCGGCAGGCAAGGACAACAAACGTAGTGAGGCGACATTTGGGCTAGGCAATGTTGATGTTGCCTCACTACGTTTGTTGTCCTTGCCTGCCGCGGGTACTTGGGCCTCCCACACAAGTGAGGCACCATTTTTACCGGGAGACCTGGGGGAACGCTGGGTGGTGGTAAATTTGTGTGAGCCCGGTGATGCCACTACTTTCCCACCCCAAAATGTGTGAAAAAAGTGATTTTTTGAGCAAAAATTGAGGTTTACAGGGGATTCTGGGTAAGGAAACGTTGGGGGATCCACGCAAGCCATACCTCCCTGGAAGCCGCCGGGTGTCTAGTTTTCAAAAATGCCGGGGTTTGCTAGGTTTCCCTAGATGGCCGCCGCGCACCGGGCCAAAAACCAAAGTGACCCCCCTTGCAAAACCAGGTGGTTTGGCGATAGGCCATCTTGATGTCGCCTCACTACGTTTGGGGCCCTTGCCTGCCGCGGGTACTTGGGCCTCCCACACAAGTGAGGCACCATTTTTACCGGGAGACCTGGGGGAACGCTGGGTGGTGGTAAATTTGTGTGAGCCCGGTGATGCCACTACTTTCCCACCCCAAAATGTGTGAAAAAAGTGATTTTTTGAGCAAAAATTGAGGTTTGCAGGGGATTCTGGGTAAGGAAACGTTGGGGGATCCACGCAAGCCATACCTCCCTGGAAGCCGCCGGGTGTCTAGTTTTCAAAAATGCCTGGGTTTGGTAGGTTTCCCTAGATGGCCGCCGCGCACCGGGCCAAAAACCAAAGTGACCCCCCTTGCAAAACCAGGTGGTTTGGCGATAGGCCATCTTGATGTCGCCTCACTACGTTTGGGGCCCTTGCCTGCCGCGGGTACTTGGGCCTCCCACACAAGTGATGCACCATTTTTACCGGGAGACCTGGGGGAACGCTGGGTGGTGGTAAATTTGTGTGAGCCCGGTGATGCCACTACTTTCCCACCCCAAAATGTGTGAAAAAAGTGATTTTTTGAGCAAAAATTGAGGTTTGCAGGGGATTCTGGGTAAGGAAACGTTGGGGGATCCACGCAAGCCATACCTCCCTGGAAGCCGCCGGGTGTCTAGTTTTCAAAAATGCCTGGGTTTGGTAGGTTTCCCTAGATGGCCGCCGCGCACCGGGCCAAAAACCAAAGTGACCCCCCTTGCAAAACCAGGTGGTTTGGCGATAGGCCATCTTGATGTCGCCTCACTACGTTTGGGGCCCTTGCCTGCCGCGGGTACTTGGGCCTCCCACACAAGTGAGGCACCATTTTTACCGGGAGACCTGGGGGAACGCTGGGTGGTGGTAAATTTGTGTGAGCCCGGTGATGCCACTACTTTCCCACCCCAAAATGTGTGAAAAAAGTGATTTTTTTGAGCAAAACTTGAGGTTTGCAGGGGATTCTGGGTAAGGAAACGTTGGGGGATCCACGCAAGCCATACCTCCCTGGAAGCCGCCGGGTGTCTAGTTTTCAAAAATGCCTGGGTTTGGTAGGTTTCCCTAGATGGCCGCCGCGCACCGGGCCAAAAACCAAAGTGACCCCCCTTGCAAAACCAGGTGGTTTGGCGATAGGCCATCTTGATGTCGCCTCACTAAGTTTGGGGCCCTTGCCTGCCGCGGGTACTTGGGCCTCCCACACAAGTGAGGCACCATTTTTACCGGGAGACCTGGGGGAACGCTGGGTGGTGGTAAATTTGTGTGAGCCCGGTGATGCCACTACTTTCCCACCCCAAAATGTGTGAGAAAGGTGATTTTTTGAGCAAAAATTGAGGTTTGCAGGGGATTCTGGGTAAGGAAACGTTGGGGGATCCACGCAAGCCATACCTCCCTGGAAGCCGCCGGGTGTCTAGTTTTCAAAAATGCCTGGGTTTGCTAGGTTTCCCTAGATGGCCGCCGCGCACCGGGCCAAAAACCAAAGTGACCCCCCTTGCAAAACCAGGTGGTTTGGCGATAGGCCATCTTGATGTCGCCTCACTACGTTTGGGGCCCTTGCCTGCCGCGGGTACTTGGGCCTCCCACACAAGTGAGGCACCATTTTTACCGGGAGACCTGGGGGAACGCTGGGTGGTGGTAAATTTGTGTGAGCCCGGTGATGCCACTACTTTCCCACCCCAAAATGTGTGAAAAAAGTGATTTTTTGAGCAAAAAATGAGGTTTGCAGGGGATTCTGGGTAAGGAAACGTTGGGGGATCCACGCAAGCCATACCTCCCTGGAAGCCGCCGGGTGTCTAGTTTTCAAAAATGCCTGGGTTTGCTAGGTTTCCCTAGATGGCCGCCGCGCACCGGGCCAAAAACCAAAGTGACCCCCCTTGCAAAACCAGGTGGTTTGGCGATAGGCCATTTTGATGTTGCCTCACTACGTTTGGGGCCCTTGCCTGCCGCGGGTACTTGGGCCTCCCACACAAGTGAGGCACCATTTTTACCGGGAGACCTGGGGGAACGCTGGGTGGTGGTAAATTTGTGTGAGCCCGGTGATGCCACTACTTTCCCACCCAAAATGTGTGAAAAAAGTGATTTTTTGAGCAAAAATTGAGGTTTGCAGGGGATTCTGGGTAAGGAAACGTTGGGGGATCCACGCAAGCCATACCTCCCTGGAAGCCGCCGGGTGTCTAGTTTTCAAAAATGCCTGGGTTTGGTAGGTTTCCCTAGATGGCCGCCGCGCACCGGGCCAAAAACCAAAGTGACCCCCCTTGCAAAACCAGGTGGTTTGGCGATAGGCCATTTTGATGTCGCCTCACTACGTTTGAGGCCCTTGCCTGCCGCGGGTACTTGGCCCTCCCACACAAGTGAGGCACCATTTTTACCGGGAGACCTGGGGGAACGCTGGGTGGTGGTAAATTTGTGTGAGCCCGGTGATGCCACTACTTTCCCACCCCAAAATGTGTGAAAAAAGTGATTTTTTGAGCAAAAAATGATGTTTGCAGGGGATTCTGGGTAAGGAAACGTTGGGGGATCCACGCAAGCCATACCTCCCTGGAAGCCGCCGGGTGTCTAGTTTTCAGAAATGCGTGGGTTTGCTAGGTTTCCCTAGGTGCCGGCAGGGCTAGGGTACAAAATCTACAGCTAGTCACTTTGCCAAAAAAAGGGTCATTTTTCACTGCAAAACCACGTTGTGTTTTGCGCCGTTTCCTGTCCCGGGCACTAAGCCGACCCGCACAAGTGAGGTACCATTTTTCTCGTAGGACTTTGGGGAACGCAGGGTGGGTGGAAATTTGTGGATCCACGCAGATTCCAGAACTTTCCATCACAGAAATGTGGGGAAAATGTGTTTTTTTTGTCAATTTTTTACGTTTGCAAGGGATTCTGGGTAACAGACCATGGTGGGAGGCAGTCAAGTCACCCCATCCTGGATTCCCCTGGGTGTCTAGTTTTCAGAAATGTATAGGTTTGCTAGGTTTCCCTAGGTGCCGGCAGGGCTAGGGTACAAAATCTACAGCTAGTCACTTTGCCAAAAAAGGGTCATTTTTCACTGCAAAACCACGTTGCGTTTTGCGCCGTTTCCTGTCCCGGGCACTAGGCCGACCCGCACAAGTGAGGTACCATTTTTCTCGTAGGACTTTGGGGAACGCGGGGTGGGTGGAAATTTGTGGATCCACGCAGGTTCCAGAACTTTCCATCACAGAAATGTGGGGAAAATGTGTTTTTTTTGTCAATTTTTTACGTTTGCAAGGGATTCTGGGTAACATACCATGGTGGGAGGCAGTCAAGTCACCCCATCCTGGATTCCCCTGGGTGTCTAGTTTTCAAAAATGTATAGGTTTGCTAGGTTTCCCTAGGTGCCGGCAGGGCTAGGGTACAAAATCTACAGCTAGTCACTTTGCCAAAAAAAGGGTCATTTTTCACTGCAAAACCACGTTGCGTTTTGCGCCGTTTCCTGTCGCGGGCACTAGGCCGACCCGCACAAGTGAGGTACCATTTTTCTCGTAGGACTTTGGGGAACGCAGGGTGGGTGGAAATTTGTGGATCCACGCAGGTTCCAGAACTTTCCATCACAGAAATGTGGGGAAAATGTGTTTTTGTTTTCAATTTTTTACGTTTGCAAGGGATTCTGGGTAACAGACCATGGTGGGAGGCAGTCAAGTCACACCATCCTGGATTCCCCTGGGTGTCTAGTTTTCAAAAATGTATAGGTTTGCTAGGTTTTCCTAGGTGCCGGCAGGGCTAGGGTACAAAATCTACAGCTAGTCACTTTGCCAAAAAAAGGGTCATTTTTCACTCCAAAACCACGTTGCGTTTTGCGCCGTTTCCTGTCGCGGGCACTAGGCCGACCCGCACAAGTGAGGTACCATTTTTCTCGTAGGACTTTGGGGAACGCGGGGTGGGTGGAAATTTGTGGATCCACGCAGATTCCAGAACTTTCCATCACAGAAATGTGGGGAAAATGTGTTTTTTTTGTCAATTTTTTACGTTTGCAAGGGATTCTGGGTAACAGTCCATGGTGGGAGGCAGTCAAGTCACCCCATCCTGGATTCCCCTGGGTGTCTAGTTTTCAGAAATGTATAGGTTTGCTAGGTTTCCCTAGGTGCCGGCAGGGCTAGGGTACAAAATCTACAGCTAGTCACTTTGCCAAAAAAAGGGTCATTTTTCACTCCAAAACCACGTTGCGTTTTGCGCCGTTTCCTGTCGCGGGCACTAGGCCGACCCGCACAAGTGAGGTACCATTTTTCTCGTAGGACTTTGGGGAACGCGGGGTGGGTGGAAATTTGTGGATCCACGCAGATTCCAGAACTTTCCATCACAGAAATGTGGGGAAAATTTGTTTTTTTTGTCAATTTTTTACGTTTGCAAGGGATTCTGGGTAACAGACCATGGTGGGAGGCAGTCAAGTCACCCCATCCTGGATTCCCCTGGGTGTCTAGTTTTCAGAAATGTATAGGTTTGCTAGGTTTCCCTAGGTGCCGGCAGGGCTAGGGTACAAAATCTACAGCTAGTCACTTTGCCAAAAAAAGGGTCATTTTTCACTGCAAAACCACGTTGCGTTTTGCGCCGTTTCCTGTCGCGGGCACTAGGCCGACCCGCACAAGTGAGGTACCATTTTTCTCGTAGGACTTTGGGGAACGCGGGGTGGGTGGAAATTTGTGGATCCACGCAGATTCCAGAACTTTCCATCACAGAAATGTGGGGAAAATGTGTTTTTTTTGTCAATTTTTTACGTTTGCAAGGGATTCTGGGTAACAGACCATGGTGGGAGGCAGTCAAGTCACCCCATCCTGGATTCCCCTGGGTGTCTAGTTTTCAGAAATGTATAGGTTTGCTAGGTTTCCCTAGGTGCCGGCAGGGCTAGGGTACAAAATCTACAGCTAGTCACTTTGCCAAAAAAAGGGTCATTTTTCACTGCAAAACCACGTTGCGTTTTGCGCCGTTTCCTGTCGCGAGCACTAGGCCGACCCGCACAAGTGAGGTACCATTTTTCTCGTAGGACTTTGGGGAATGCGGGGTGGGTGGAAATTTGTGGATCCACGCAGATTCCAGAACTTTCCATCACAGAAATGTGGGGAAAATGTGTTTTTTTTGTCAATTTTTTACGTTTGCAAGGGATTCTGGGTAACAGACCATGGTGGGAGGCAGTCAAGTCACCCCATCCTGGATTCCCCTGGGTGTCTAGTTTTCAAAAATGTATAGGTTTGCTAGGTTTCCCTAGGTGCCGGCAGGGCTAGGGTACAAAATCTACAGCTAGTCACTTTGCCAAAAAAAGGGTCATTTTTCACTCCAAAACCACGTTGCGTTTTGCGCCGTTTCCTGTCGCGGGCACTAGGCCGACCCGCACAAGTGAGGTACCATTTTTCTCGTAGGACTTTGGGGAACGCGGGGTGGGTGGAAATTTGTTGATCCACGCAGGTTCCAGAACTTTCCATCACAGAAATGTGGGGAAAATGTGTTTTTTTTGTCAATTTTTTACGTTTGCAAGGGATTCTGGGTAACAGACCATGGTGGGAGGCAGTCAAGTCACCCCATCCTGGATTCCCCTGGGTGTCCAGTTTTCAAAAATGTATAGGTTTGCTAGGTTTCCCTAGGTGCCGGCAGGGCTAGGGTACAAAATCTACAGCTAGTCACTTTGCCAAAAAAAGGGTCATTTTTCACTCCAAAACCACGTTGCGTTTTGCGCTGTTTCCTGTCGCGGGCACTAGGCCGACCCGCACAAGTGAGGTACCATTTTTCTCGTAGGACTTTGGGGAACGCGGGGTGGGTGGAAATTTGTGGATCCACGCAGGTTCCAGAACTTTCCATCACAGAAATGTGGGGAAAATGTGTTTTTTTTGTCAATTTTTTACGTTTGCAAGGGATTCTGGGTAACAGACCATGGTGGGAGGCAGTCAAGTCACCCCATCCTGGATTCCCCTGGGGGTCTAGTTTTCAGAAATGTATAGGTTTGCTAGGTTTCCCTAGGTGCCGGCAGGGCTAGGGTACAAAATCTACAGCTAGTCACTTTGCCAAAAAAAGGGTCATTTTTCACTCCAAAACCACGTTGCGTTTTGCGCCGTTTCCTGTCGCGGGCACTAGGCCGACCCGCACAAGTGAGGTACCATTTTTCTCGTAGGACTTTGGGGAACGCGAGGTGGGTGGAAATTTGTGGATCCACGCACATTCCAGAACTTTCCATCACAGAAATGTGGGGAAAATGTGTTTTTTTTGTCAATTTTTTACGTTTGCAAGGGATTCTGGGTAACAGACCATGGTGGGAGGCAGTCAAGTCACCCCATCCTGGATTCCCCTGGGTGTCTAGTTTTCAGAAATGTATAGGTTTGCTAGGTTTCCCTAGGTGCCGGCAGGGCTAGGGTACAAAATCTACAGCTAGTCACTTTGCCAAAAAAGGGTCATTTTTCACTGCAAAACCACGTTGCGTTTTGCGCCGTTTCCTGTCGCGGGCACTAGGCCGACCCGCACAAGTGAGGTACCATTTTTCTCGTAGGACTTTGGGGAACGCGGGGTGGGTGGAAATTTGTGGATCCACGCAGATTCCAGAACTTTCCATCACAGAAATGTGGTGAAAATGTGTTTTTTTTGTCAATTTTTTACGTTTGCAAGGGATTCTGGGTAACAGACCATGGTGGGAGGCAGTCAAGTCACCCCATCCTGGATTCCCCTGGGTGTCTAGTTTTCAGAAATGTATAGGTTTGCTAGGTTTCCCTAGGTGCCGGCAGGGCTAGGGTACAAAATCTACAGCTAGTCACTTTGCCAAAAAAAGGGTCATTTTTCACTGCAAAACCACGTTGCGTTTTGCGCCGTTTCCTGCCGCGGGCACTAGGCCGACCCGCACAAGTGAGGTACCATTTTTCTCGTAGGACTTTGGGGAACGCGGGGTGGGTGGAAATTTGTGGATCCACGCAGATTCCAGAACTTTCCATCACAGAAATGTGGAGAAAATGTGTTTTTTTTGTCAATTTTTTACGTTTGCAAGGGATTCTGGGTAACAGACCATGGTGGGAGGCAGTCAAGTCACCCCATCCTGGATTCCCCTGGGTGTCTAGTTTTCAAAAATGTATAGGTTTGCTAGGTTTCCCTAGGTGCCGGCAGGGCTAGGGTTCAAAAACTACAGCTAGACTCTTTGCAAAAAAAGTGTAAATTTTCAGTGTGAAAATGTGGTGTGTTCACCTTAGGTTTTGAGCCACTTCCTGTCGTGGGCACTATGCCTACCCACACAAGTGAGGTACCATTTTTCTAGGGAGACTTAGGGTAGTTCAAATTTGTAAAGCAACTGTTATTACCTATTGATTTTTGATGCATTTCTCCCTTCCAAATGAAAGACATTGTGTAAAAAAAAAGTCATTTTGAAAAATGACCAATAATTGTCATGCAAATATGAGTATTCCCAATTTCGAAAATGTGCAAATATGCACTGTTTCTGAACTCTGTAATTTGTTCCCATTTCAGAAATACGTAGGTGACTTTCATACCGATTTTTCCATGTATACATTTTCCCACAATAATTGCTATATACCCGGACCAAAAAAAAAAACATTACAAAATGCTGCTCATTTTTCTACTCTGGGTTCGTTGGGCTCTTGGTGAACCTACAAGTCCTATATGTCCCCACAACCAGGAAGGTCTACCGGATGTAACGGTACATTGCTTTCAAAGAGATGTCATAATTCGAAGAAGTTACAGGTAAAAACGTTGACTCAAAAGGCTGCTTTTTTCAACAAATTTTTAATTTTTCCTATATTTGCCTGTAAATTTCTATAAAGAAACCTTGATGGATCTACGCAAATGACCCCTTGCTGAATTCAGAATTATGTCTACTTTTCAAAAATGTATAGCTTTCCAGGATCCATTATTGTTTTGTTACCCTTTTCTACCGTTAACTGGAAGGAGGTTGAAAGCACAAAAAATAGCAAAAATAGGGTATGTCCCAGAAAAATGCCAAAACTGTGTAAAAAATGGTGGTTTTCTAACAAAATTCTGTCATTCCCTAAAAGCTGGAGAAATTGTGATTTCAGCCCCACAAACCCTTTTTTGATACCATTTGCAGAGAAAAACCCAGAAGCTTTCATTTGCAGCCCGTTTTTCACATTTTTCACAACAAAAAAAAAAAAATTGCTGTATTTTGACTAATTTCTGGGAACCCTCTAGGAGAATCCACAAACCCTGGGTACCTTTAGAATCCCCAAGATGTTGGAAGAAAAGGACGCAAATTTGGCGTGGATACCTAATGTGGTCAAAAAGTTACAGGGGCCTAAGCGCGCACTACCTCAAATAGCCCAAAAAGGGCTTAGCACAGGAGGGGAAAAGGCCTAGCAGCGAAGGGGCTAATGTCTGGTAGATGCCCGGAGCTCCAACATTCAAATGTTTAACTTTGTTCACAGCTGTAGCTGTGAACAAAGGCCTCTCAGAGCCCGAGGGGATTTAAACCCCCGCAGGCTCTGAGAGGCGTTTGTTTATACTAATTAGAACCCTCTGCCATCTAGGGGCGGAATCTTCAAATAGCCTTAGAGCCCTTTGTTATATCCTGAGTATTACATTTAATTGTAATCAGCCTAGGTCTTCCTAGCTGCTCAGCCAGAGTGACAGATGGTGACGGAATACGAAGACTTAGAAACTTACAACATGGCTACCAGTGTCTTCATGTACAGAGTACAACACCCTTCTTAGCAGGCTCTACCAGGCAATAAAGGCCTGAGCCAAACGCTGGAGCTAGCCTTTAATAGCTGTAAGAGCCCGCTATGGCGGACTCTAAGGCTATAATAACATAAAGAACTTTATAGGATATGCCAAGAAGTGTCTTAATGAACCGTATGCTGCTTTAGTTAATGTTGTGCATGTGCCACAACTTCAGGGAGAGGAAAATCCTCATGATCGGTCACACCGGGATATGTTACAGGATTTGCTCATACCCGACAAAACTTCAGCGGAGAGCAAGCAGTTACAGCCCCACCAAAGTCTGCTGCTATTGGCTGGTTACCCAGTGTCAGACGAGGCCACGATTACAGCAGTAAAACCATGGACACCAGTAAAACAACAATTGACGGTGAGGGCTTGCAAGAGGAGTACGAGGCTGGCTGTCGCGCATCCTCTACTATCCCAAACCAAAGCTGATTAATCCAACGACTCCTCTATGGTAGACCTTACGTAAACCAGCTGTGGTCATTATTTCTATTATAATAGTAAATGTAATTCAATAATGGTTGATGCAATTATAATCTTATTTGCAATAATACTCCAAAAACAGATGCCGCAGTGTTGTTTGTTGGTGTTTCTAAGCAGCAGTGCTCTGAGGAGCCTCTCAAGATGTTACACTCTCAGCAGGCATTTTGGAGAACTGAGGCTATAAAAGCCACGCGCTTTCTGCCATACCTAGCTGGGCAGTATGAACCTATCACGCGTGCAGACTTTACACAGTAAGAAAGAAAAGCTGGAATGTCTAAGGAATAAATCTTTGTCCCGTGCGGACATCTGCTGGCAGCTTGTGAGAAGGCAACTTTGCTTTTCCCCCAAAACGAAGAGTTCGAAAAGCTAAATCAGAACCATCGAAGATGAACACACTGTTCTGCGCTTCAGTAAAATGTAACTTGAAAAAACACAGTTTGTCTAAATATGCATGAGGTGTACCCCTTAAAACCACTTCAAAGACAGAGCACAAGAAACTCAATTGAGCATAATTTATGTGAAATTGAGCAGGAAACATGAAAGAAAGCAGACACAGCCACTGGAATAAGAAATATTTTCTATGAAGTCCAAAGGAAAGCATAAAAGTACCATAACTGAGGATGAAGCGCAGCTTTAAAGGGCACATGGTAATTATGTACAAAGAGAATATCTGTTTTGTAGAAAGGGCGATTACAGCACTCCAAGAGAATGATGGTCTCTCTTCTGTATTTCAGGCCGATAGCTCTTTTCTCAGAAGAATTCCCGAGACGCGCTCAGGCTGGAACTGCAGACTCTCGGGTATTTGATTTAGAAGTAGGGAGTAGGACAAGGCTATTGAATAGAGCACATGGTAGGTATATAGTTGAGTATAACTTCTTGTTTGTGTAGTTATGTTTTATCTTTTTGTGTGCCGAAGGTAGCAGCACCAATTCAAGTGAAGTCTAAATCTACTTCTGGCCTTAGAAGCTGGGGAACCAGGTTCGAGTCTGGCGGGAGACTCAAGCAAGCATCCTGTGATTCTGGGCAAATCACTTAATCTCCCTATGCCTAAAAATGAATGTGTCCATCTGTAATGCAACTGGTGTTCATGTAAAGCGCTCTGATACCTTCGGGTCGAGTTAACGCTATATAAAAACTGCAACGACAGCAACAAAAAAACTGAGTGCCGATGCTTGGAGTCGGCTCTCTTCAGCAGTGTCTCATCCTCTTTCTTTTCACCCAACTGATGCTTAAATTCCGCTGTTTCAAAAACTGTTCTTCGTGATGCCTTCTTGGTGGGATAGGTGGGTCTGCATCACTCCCTGGATAGAAAACAAGGTTAGTGTTGCATCTTTGAGAGATTGCCTACCTTATGTACAGGACCATACTTGTCTAAGGTTTTTAGAGCTATTCTACAGTCCATTATCACACTGCACCTGGAAATTAGTGTTTCGTGTACAGAAGATCAGTCCTTGAAAGCTGAGCTGGGAGATCTATGCTGGGAGCTGGCAGGTACTACTGGGCGTGCTCAGATGCCTCATAAAGCTCTCAGCCCCAAATATCAACTGGGGCAAAATCAATGGACTCTTCCTCCCCCTATGAGGGTGTTGTGTCCACTGCATTTAGTTCTACAGTAAGGGCCAGGTGTAGGATTGTTTTTTGCGGTCGCAAACGGGAAATCGGCTTGTTAGCGACTTCAAAATAGGTCTGCCCTATTTACAAAGCCTATTTTGTGAGTCGGTAACCTATTACCGACTCGCAAAATAGGGATTTGCAACTCGCTGTTAGGAAGGGGCGTGCCAAGGGCGTCCCTTCCTAATAGCGAGTTGCACTTCAATGTAAGATTGTTTTGCGGTCGCAAAACACTTGCAGTTTACCACCCATTTCAAATGAGTGGTAAGCCACTTGCAAACAGGAAGGGGTCCCCAGGGGACCCCTTCCCCTTTGTGAAGGCATTGAAAAAAAAAATTAGGAGCAGGCAGGGGTTCCACGCACCACTGCCTACTCTTAAAAAATTAAACTGTAATGTTTCATTTTTCTTTTTTTAAGTGCATCCCGTTTTTCTTTAAGGAAAACGGGCTGCATTAAAAAAATTACTGCTTTATTTAAAAAGCAGTCACAGACATGGTGGTCTGCTGGACACAGCAGGCCACCATCCCTGGGAGTGCTAGCCATTCCCAATGGGGTTTCAAATTGCACCTGCCTCATGAATATTAATAAGGCAGGCAATTTGTGACCCCATTGGGAATCGCAAACAGTGTCGGAGACAATGTTGTAAATTCCAATTTGTGAGTCGCTAAACAACGGGTCGTACATCTGGTCCTAAATCTGGGATAAAAAAATTGCCATGTAATAATCTGATAAATATAAAACTGACACTAAGGTGGTTGTAGTGCGACCTGGAAAATCCCAACATGAAAAAGGTAGAAATAAGTCAGAGGGATCAGAACTCACACAAGTATTGGAGTTAAAAGGCCCCTAATCAAAGTGGAATGTGAAAAACAAAAGAAAGAAATTGAACCTATGTGTGTATTGTGGTCAGTCTGGCCATTTTGTAAAAGACTGTAAGGTGCAAAGGGAAGACATATGTACTAGAGAATTTGTTAAATTACAAGGTTAAGTGGACTCTAAGTCTACTGTATCACTGAATCATGAGGCCCATTTATCCAGAGGTTCCAAGCAGTCCTAGAGCTCACCCGGCGAGCATCAGTTTCCCATATTTACTTAGAAGTCGCAATAAACATACCTGGGGAAGGCACAGAAAAGGTATCAGCTTTATTAAACTCAAGAGCTGCTGGCCATTGTGGAGCAGCTGGGAATGGCACATGTTAGAAAAGAATGTCCTGAACCCATGGAGGCAGTTGATGTCGTAGGCTTGTCTTCGGGACCAGTGCACTACCACACATGTACCATGACAATGCAAACTATAGGAGAATGTGTAGAAAACAATACAATTTGACCTAAAAGAGTCTCTACAATTAAGCGTATTCTGGAAATACCACAGTTAGCATTGCATGACCTAATAATTCGGTGGGTAGATCGTTCGGTGCACATTAGCTCAGATTATTCTTACAAAAAATACTCATGGGCTCTCCTGACCATCCAACCAAGTACTTGACAACAGCTGCAACCCCCTTGTACATCTGTTACGTATCGATGTTGCCTGAGTGTTACAAAGAATTCAGGTACATGCTTGGTAAACAAAGGGTCCATATTCTTCCACCACAACATGACTATGACTGCTGGATAGATCTACAGCCAGGGGCCTCACATCTCTTGTAGCAAAACCTGGAGCCCAAGATACACTATCGAAAGTGGTAGTCGAATTTGGTTTCAGGCTTTTTAAAACCATCAACATTTCCAGCGTAATTTCTGCTCTTTGTTACTGGAAGGAGATGAGGGAACTCCACAAGTGTAATGATTACTCAGCTATAAATTGAGCCACTATAAAATAAAAAAATCAGTATCCACTACTGTTGATTCCAGTCCTCTTAGACCATTTCACAGGGGGCATTCTTTTCACAAAATTAGACCTTCAAGGGGCTTACCCCTTTTTTATGGTTTGCCAGAGCAATGAGTCGAAGACTAACTTTTGGGTCAAGTTTGGTTTCTACAGTCTTAAAATAAGGCCATTGCCTTTTGGGCTGTGCAACACCGCAGTGGTCTTTCAGTACGTGATGGATAATGCCTTAAGTGGGTGCCTGGATGTAGTCTGTGTTGTCTACTTAGACAACATTCTTATTTCCTCCTAAACCAGAGGAAAGCACAAGAGTCATATTTAAGAACGTCTTGGAGCAGTCCCGAAAACATTGGCTGATCCCAAATTAGAGATGTATATGTTTCACACTGGGGATCCTAGGCCACCTCAAATTTTTCAGGCAAAAACAGCTACACCAGATAAGAAAAGTGTAAACCTTACCACCTGATCAGGCAGATTGACAGAGCTAGTTCAAGAGATTAAAGCAAAAAATACGGAAAGCTGGTTGCGAAGTCAAGGCCAAGCTCTGTTAATCTGGTCATATGATTGTAAGTTAACCGGACATCCCAGGGCAACCAAAACTCTTTATAGCCATAATTAAACCTGACTTGTGTGCTGCTTTCTAGATAACAAATTAATTATTCACCTATATTTCTGTGGTAATACGCTGGGTTGTTTGCTTTGTTTGTCTTATGGATCCGAGTAAAGAACACCAAAGGATTGCTCAGAAACGGGACACCTCCATTGCTAAAGAGCCCTGGGTGCCCTTCCCCCTTCCTGTAGGCACGACAGGCTGGAAAAACTAATCTGGGATGAGCACATCTATCACACACTAATAATCTTTCATGCCTGAGCTGTAGATTGGACACCTACATTTCGAAAGTGAAAGTCCCGGTCAATTGGCACTGGTTCTCCCTACATTGACCACACTTTGGCTTTGTACTCACACCTCTGAGTAAAGCAAGGGACATTTGGAAACACTTTTATAGGTGTGACTCTCAGGACTAAGCCTAGAACTACAAAGATGCTGCAGTCCCTGTACCCAGAGAGAAGAGTCAAGAGGACCAGCTTCTGACTTCACGGACCAGGCACTAGGCTCAAGCCATATAAGCACGCTGAGAAGAGCAGCTTGAGAGGAAGGAGCCCACCTTTAAGTAAGAGGAAGAGGATCATCTGCCAGCTGTAACCTAAATATAAGATCATTAAGAAATAGGACAGGGTTTTTTTTAGCAGAATCCTATTGATTAGTGCATAAGCGTTGGGGATGGTGGGAGGGGTTTACTGCAGCACCCCCAAAATAACCATACTGGCGTTCAGAAGGTGAATGAACAATAAAGATGCCTGGAAGTTTAGTTTTTATCTTGTCAGATTTGCTGTGGGCCCAGAGACAGAGAGCAAATGGCAGACTATGCCTGCTGATAAATTGTTGCTTATTCTTTTAACATGGAAAATGGTGTTTACTTTTCATTCTCTGACTGCAAAATGAGAGGGTTTTGTAAAATGAACGATGTGACTTTTACTCATGTGAGAGGAAAGACTGCCGAAAGTAATTTTTTCAAACTCACAGCAAAATGTTAAGATCTATAAATGAACTATATAATATTGCAAAATACATTAGCAATTAGAAGAGCAGATATGAAGCACTGTTTTGTAATTCAGAAGTGAGAAGGAAACACATATTGTAATAGGATTCAAAAAAATCAAGACACTTCATGTGGTGATATGCTAATGTCAAATATTTGCTGAAATACAATTTCAACACATTATCTCTTGTGCACTCTACAGTTATGTCACAAAAGCTGTATGCCTTTGCAAATTTAGTAGCCACTTCAATTGAGACTGTGCTGTCTGTAAATGACTTGGCTCAACCACACCATGCTTTTGTAATATATTTGCAACAGTGTGCTCCAAAATGCACAACCAGCGCCATACTACTCCCTTATCACTCTCTTGCCAAATGAGCATAGCTCATTTGCTTCACGTGTTCTTTGAGTGAAGCTTGGATTTTGACATCCCTATCAATTCAGAGATGTAACATTGATGGCAGCACCCCCACTCTGACGATCATTCCAGCACCACTGGATTAGAGAAGCCTATATGATCCCCTGCTCTGCCCAGCCTCCATCCGTTTCAACACCTACCTCATGCAGTCCTGGATTTAGGAACTAGGCTTGTAATGGGCAGCTGTGCAAGCATGTACTGGAGGATTCCACTTAAGACTCCATCCAATTTCTCCTGGTGAATTACAATCCCATGGATTTCTATGGGTGCTAGTACTGCTTGTTTTGTGCTCCCAGTGGATACTAGGGTACACCCTTCACTTGAACTTTGTGAAGTACTGCCAATCTTGGCATATGTTATCTTGCGTCTTGGTATGGTATGGTATGGTATGTTATAGTATGTTATGTTATCTTATGGTATGTTATGGTATGGTATGGTATGGTATGAGTAGCATCTGGCACAGATCAAGTGTGGTGTAGATAAAAAAAATAAGAAAACTTACCATCTCTGGGCGTCGTTCCTCGTCATCGCCTATCCACTCCAGCCGAAAGAGGAAACAGCCAGGCGACCCTGACAAATCACACTGCTTCAATGCAGCGTTGTGATTGGTCTGAGCACTGTGGTTCGGCGCTCAGCTGGGGAATGGGGGCCTGGGCATGTTCTCCTTACAGGCTGTAATGCAGCCTGCATGGAGAACATGCAAAGTGCGCATGAGTGTTTGGCTGGCCTGAGAGGGCCGGTCAAACATTAATACACAATTTACTGAGTGCCACCACTCCTTCCCCTGATCTGAGAGCAGAGCAGCCATGCCCATCCCGTCCCGTCCCGCAAAGACGTAGGAACAAATAAAATGATAATAACGTCCAGTTATTATCATTTTATTTTTCCTTCACTTACTTATTATGAAGGAGCGCCAGATCTTGTGAACACGGCAGAGAGCTGAACCCGTGCCCAGAGTATATCTTTTAATGGTCAGTCCTGAATGGTTATCCTGTTCCACCAAAGATCATTCAGGTGATCGTGCCCCAGGCAATGTTCAAATTAATTCAGTGCGATGAAGTCTAAACATGTACGTTTTTTGAGAGCCCTTTAGCAAGTTGCCAGAAGAAGCTGCAGCTGTGAAGGAGGAAAATAAGAACACAGAAGACCCATGCCTAAAAGTCACCTGAGAAAAGATAGATGACAGTGCGGCTGTCAGAAGGAAGTATGTATGTTCTTGGAAGGCACTGACTGCTCTTATTCACGGTGCACCAGCCTTGAGAGATGCTGCAGGGGGCTTGACAGGTGTTTTGCTGCAGAGACTGATTGGAAGATGATGTATGATTTAGAAAATCTCAGGATCCAACCAGAGACATAGTCTCAGATACGAGACTTGGGTAGTATGCCAAACAAACATTAAGACATTGGATTAAGGAGGTGATGGGTCAGACTCCAACAGTTTCCAATTGTCCGACCAGACGCAGCATGCCATAGGAACGGTCTGATTTTTTTTTTTAACACAGACTTTCAATGAATAAACAACTGTAGCTGGAGTCTGCAGTCAAACATGTAAACATCTTCCTGGCTGGTCCAGCACCAGGTGCACTTGGGTAGTTGAGTTCCGGCATTAGAACACCATCTCCTGCCAAGGTACTGAGCTGCACCCTTTCACAGGTGAGTTTGACATGGTTCGTAAAAAAAAGGCTGTGTACACAAGACTTCTAACCCACATCAAGGGCGTCTTATTAATGAGCACAATGTGTCAACATCACCCTTTACCTCGAAGAGTTGTAACCAACCTCCTTTTTTCACAGATCTGACTGAAAACAAAAAACAACATTGAACGTTTTGGTGTAACAATGTCTAGATAAGGAATATTTAATTTTTTCCTTCCCAGGATCAGTTTTTATGTTTAATTATATGAACCGTTCTGCAAGATATTCTTGCTCACCTTCACAAAAGCCCCTGCGAGACTTGGATGGAAAGGAATGGTCTTAGAAATGGCATCATGAGGTGTGACCACGTGCAGTCAAGGAATTTGTATTTGGGATAAAACGGATTAAGACAAAAGTTACAACAAAGAAGGAGGGAATGTGAGGGAGGTGCATTATGGAGTCATCATAAATTCAGTTAGAAGACCTATCTTATGTATATTTTATTAGGAGTAACATCAGACATAGTATTAAAAAACCCATAAAAGAGTTTAGCAAATAGTTATAAATTAGAGGGACATTTTGCAGACATTCTAAAAACGGACAGACTTGTTAATGGACAGTGTAGTCTCATAAATGGTCTCTACATGCTACCTTATGCAGCTTCTTCTGAGAGTATTCTTTTGAGCCTGATGGCATTAGTAGCTGAGGGGAGAGTAGGAGAGAGTAGGAGCAAAGGGTTGAGGGGGATCTGTTTACAGGAAAAGTCCACAGCTCACCCTCCTCATCAGCGGGTAGTCAAAGGCAAGGGTGAGTTGATAAGAGTTCAAAGTGAAACTGAATGCCGTGACTTTTGCTCTAAAAGTAGTATGTACAGCCAGCATTAGAGAGCAGTAGCCTACACACATAATATATAGAGTTGGAAGGCTTCGCTCACCCCAACTCTGTGACCTTACGGACTGGGTTGAACAGTACTGATCTCAGTGAGCACCACTGTCTTAGGAGTCAGTTGTTTTCGAGTCTTGGCGACTGTTTTTTGGGTCAGAGAGAGCACAAGCCCCATTGAGTTCTATATGTATTCTGAGAGGGATGGAGTGTATTTGAGTATTGTCTGGGCCTGGCCTAAACAAAAAGTGACAACCTCATGTGTGCTCTCTGCAGAAAGGCAGTTGTGTGTCAGAAATATTGACTGAGATGAATACATTTATCTGAATACTTTTTACAATTGTCATCCCTTTCGGCATTGGTTTTTTATTATGAACTTCTGTCGGGCCATATTTTTGTAAATAATATTTAGGACATGATATTTATGTCAGACAACATTGGGATATCACAACAGAGACGCACCTAACACAACTGACTTTTCAACACATGATCTGAAAATGAGCGGATTAGAATGCTGTTGTATACTGTTGTATAAACTGTTGTATAGTATGATATGATGAGGAGAAGTGAAAGAAACCCAGTATTAATGGATTCTTCTATATTCTATCCACAGAAATCTGTGCTTGTAGGGGGTGAGAAAGTCCTGAGATTAGCTGCAATTCTTTAGACACCATCATAGAGTCATCTGAGTGGTAAAAGGCCTAGCAGTCCATGCTGCTGAACTGCCCCATGAAGTGATCCATCTGGATAGACTAAAAAGATCAAATCCAGTGAGGGTCACTAGGAGATGTTCTGCATTTGACTGTCGATGGATGGCCACAGTGATATTTCAATTTCCTTCCTTTGTCTGTATCCTAATCTTCTCATGCTTGTCCATGTGCTTTATCCCTTCCTGGTTCAAGTGGGAGCATAATCACGTTAGACGTCATGGTACTATACGTCTTTCATAATGGGGTAACCTATCTTGTCCATAAAGAAGTTTAGGTTGCCTAGTTTTCTTGCATAAAATTGACCTTTAGTGTCATTATCTCCACTCTCATTTTGCGATTTTCAGGGAGTGCTTCCACTCCCGCTTCACAAACACTTACCCATATTTGTGGTCGGGATTAGTTAAATTTACACAGCAAGTCATTTTATTTGTTTCCTAAACATTGTCTGCCCTAAAACATGGTTCATAATAAGAGATCAGTTGCACACGTCCTACCGGGAACCTTGTGTCCCGTTTCTCACACAATCATGCTGTGAGAGCTGAACACACTTATCGCCTTAGCAAGCATTAAGGTTAAGAAAAATAATAGTTATTTGTACATCCTGAAATCTGGTTCGACACTGGGGTGAGAGTAATGGTAACTAGAGCTACACTACCCATGTGTGTTCTCGGAAGAAAGCACAGATATCTAAAGAACATTGTAATTCCCATAGTGAATTGAAGGGAATGAAAAACTGAATTACACTATCCATGATGCCCCACAACACAAAAACACACAGTGAACCAGAGAGATGGTGGCAAAACCTGCAGTGAAAAATACGTGAATTATGATAGATTGCAATTAGTAATGTAGATGTGTAAAATGTCATTTTCATTTTTATTTAAATTGAAGGTTCAGGGTTGATGTTTGAGGTTAGGCTGAGGGTTATAGTGATGTAATGGGATCATTTGGGGATAGGGTCATGGGTTTGTGTCAGGATTATGAAAAGTCTTAGACAAAGAGCGAGGTGCAGTGTCAGTGTTAGTGACCGAGTTATGGTCAGATCACATTAGAGTTAAAGCTAGAGTAAAGGTTGGGGTGGAGTGTAATGCAATTAAGAATTACTGTGTTACTTTACGTTTGTTTACAATTTAGGGCCGGATTTAGACTTTGGCAGGTGAAGTCAGGGCACTCAGAGTGGCAGAGATATTTGTGTCCGCTACCCTGCCTTAACTCTTTGGGTTTGAATGGACTGCATCAAGGGAGTTCATAAAAAGCCATTGAAAAATTAGGTGTGCAACTGTCATTGGTGATGGACGCTCACACAAACTTTTAAAAGTATTTTCTTTTCCGAATACAAACTCTCAAAGCGAAAGTTTGTTGTTGAGAAAAAAAAACGAATGGACCCAACACCATGGTACTTTTCTCCCATGGTGTGGGGTATTTTTTTTAAGAAGAGGTGTGGTGCAGCGGCCAGGGCGTCTGACTCTGGAGCACGGGAGCTCACGGTTCAATCCAAGGCACTGGCGGCAAGTCAGCTTAGCACCATGCGACTCTGGGCAATAGTTTGCTTAATCTTCCCGACGGCCCCCAGCGCCTTGACACCCTTGGGCAATTGTTTGCGCTTTACAAATACTGGATTTACATTTATATTCCTGGCATTGACGAACAGTAAAAAAAAAAGCCACTAGATCACCCACTCAAAATAGAGCAGATGTTTGGATGGCTTACTGCTAACGGCCTGTACTCCCTTGGCCAATCGAAGGAAGGTTTACACTGATAGAGTAAATTTTACTCTGTTGGTATAAATCTGGCAGTCAGCCTGTCTTTAAATAATGCAGGTGAACTGGGAGTTTGGCCAGAGTACCATGTCTGCCAAACTATAAATCAAGCCCATGGTTGCTGCTGCTGCTGTATGCATTCATTTATTGTAAAGCTCTCGAACTGTGGGTTGCCAAATTTCACAACCGTATGTTTCTCACTTTTAGTTTCTAACTAAGGGCCTTATTACAATGTCGGTAGGAAAGCATTCCGATCGACTCAGTGTCGGAATGGTTTCCGACCGAATAGGATTCGGTTAGTCCGACTGACCGATTATGATGTTTCCGAACACCGTTCGTTCAGACTCCCATTGACTTCAATGGGAGCCTGTG
This sequence comes from Triturus cristatus, assembly GCF_964204655.1. NCBI lineage: Eukaryota > Metazoa > Chordata > Amphibia > Caudata > Salamandridae > Triturus > Triturus cristatus. The sequence continues at coordinate 1,071,691,171 of NC_140579.1, read as the reverse complement.
TTCCGACCGACAACACAGACACTCATTGAAACAAGCATTTGCAATGCAATAGGTCTCGCATTTATAAGAGTTTGAGCTATTGGCATTGTAAAATTACAATGCCTTTTATTTATGTTTTGGTTTTAAAACAAATAAAAGGCATTGTCATTTACAATGTCAGTAGCATAAACTCGCATAAAAGCAGTGTGTGGAGTGCAGCAGTGTGCGGCGTGCAGCAGTGTGCGGCGTGCAGCAGTGTGTGGTGTGTAGCAGTGTGAGGCGTGCAGCAGTGTGAGGCGTGCAGCAGTGTGCGGCATGCAGCAGTGTGCGGCGTGCAGCAGTGTGTGGCGTGCAGCAGTGTGTGGCGTGCAGCAGTGTGCGGGGTGCAGCAGTGTGTGGCGTGCAGCAGTGTTTCGTGTAGCAGTGTGAGGCATGCAGCACTGTGTGGCGTGCAGCAGTGTGCTGCGTGCAGCAGTGTCGTGCCGCATGCAGCAGTGAGTAATGCAGCAGTGTGCAGCAGTGTGCGGCGTGCATCAGTGTGTGCCGTGCAGCAGTGTTTCGTGTAGCATTGTGCGGCGTGCAGCAGTGTGTGGCGTGCAGCAGTGTGTGGCATGCAGCAGTGTGTGGCGTGCAGTAGTGTTTCGTGCAGCAGTGTGCTGCTGCGTGCAGCAGTGTGTGGCATGCAGCAGTGTGTGGCGTGCAGCGGCATGCAGCAGTGTGTGGCGTGCAGCAGTGTGTGGCGTGCAGCAGTGTGCGGCATTTAGCAGTGTGCGGCGTGCAGCAGTGTACGGCGTGCAGCAGTGTGAGGCGTGCAGCAGTGTGAGGTATGCAGCAGTGTGAGGCGTGCAGCAGTGTGAGGCGTGCAGCAGTGTGTGGTGTGCAGCAGTGTGAGGCGTGCAGCAGTGTGAGGTGTGCAGCAGTGTGAGGCGTGCAGCAGTGTGTGGTGTGCAGCAGTGTGAGGCGTGCAGCAGTGTGAGGTGTGCAGCAGTGTGAGGCGTGCAGCAGTGTGAGGTGTGCAGCAGTGTGTGGTGTGCAGCAGTGTGAGGCGTGCAGCAGTGTGAGGCGTGCAGCAGTGTGAGGCGTGCAGCAGTGTGCTGCTGCGTGCAGCAGTGTGTGGCGTGCAGCAGTGTGTGGCGTGCAGCAGTGTGTGGCGTGCAGCGGCATGCAGCAGTGTGTGGCGTGCAGCAGTGTGTGGCGTGCAGCAGTGTGCGGCATTTAGCAGTGTGCGGCGTGCAGCAGTGTACGGCGTGCAGCAGTGTGAGGCGTGCAGCAGTGTGAGGTGTGCAGCAGTGTGAGGCGTGCAGCAGTGTGAGGCGTGCAGCAGTGTGTGGTGTGCAGCAGTGTGAGGCGTGCAGCAGTGTGAGGTGTGCAGCAGTGTGAGGTGTGCAGCAGTGTGTGGTGTGCAGCAGTGTGAGGCGTGCAGCAGTGTGAGGTGTGCAGCAGTGTGAGGCGTGCAGCAGTGTGAGGCGTGCAGCAGTGTGTGGTGTGCAGCAGTGTGAGACGTGCAGCAGTGTGAGGCATGCAGCAGTGTGAGGCGTGCAGCAGTGTGAGGCATGTAGCAATGTGCGGCGTGCAGCAGTGTGCGGCGTGCAGCAGTGTGTAATGCAGCAGTGTGTAATGCAGCAGTGTGCGCAGCAGTGTGTGGCGTGCGGTAGTGTGTGGAGTGCAGCAGTGTGCGTCGTGCAGCAGTGTGTGGCGTGCAGCAGTGTGTGGCGTGCAGCAGTGTTTCGTGCAGCAGTGTGCGGCGTGCAGCAGTGTGCTGCGTGCAGCAGTGTGTGGCGTGCAGCAGTGTGTGGCGTGCAGCAGTGTGTGGCGTGCAGCGGCATGCAGCAGTGTGTGGCATGCAGCAGTGTGTGGCGTGCAGCAGTGTGTGGCATGTAGCAGTGTGCGGCGTGAAGCAGTGTGCGGCGTGCAGCAGTGTGAGGCGTGCAGCAGTGTGAGGCGTGCAGCAGTGTGTGGCGTGCAGCAGTGTGTGGCGTGCAGCAGTGTGTGGCATGCAGCAGTGTGAGGCGTGCAGCAGTGTGAGGTGTGCAGCAGTGTTTCCTGTAGCAGTGTGAGGCGTGCAGCAGTGTGTGGCGTGCAGCAGTGTGCGGTGTGCAGCAGTGTGTAATGCAGCAGTGTGTAATGCAGCAGTGTGTGCAGCAGTGTGTGGCGTGCCGTAGTGTGCGGCATGCAGCAGTGTGTGGCGTGCAGCAGTGTGTGGCATGGTTTGTAAACAACAAGAAAAGCGGACATCAAAGGAAGGGTGGGAGGGAACGAGCATATGGGGTGTGAGTTATAATGAAAGTTAATTGTTGTAAGAGGGGATGCAGGAAGTGAGGACGAGCAGGCGCTGGCGAAAGCAGTCTGCTGCTTTCAAGTCCGATGCCAGATGCCAGCTTCGCGCTTGAATGCCTCACATGCACTGGCCATAAACCACATTCCTAAGGTCTTGTGCCCCTTACTAAATCTCTCTGAATGCGTGAGGCGGCGCATGCGCAGGAAGTAGCTGGTGGCAAATGGAATGCGCGTGGTTGTGCGCGTAACCGCCACCCGATCCGCCTGGGAAGCCTTTGGGAGCCTTTTCTGAAGCCCCTACATAAGTCTCGCTGAGTGATCGCTTACGCGATAGCCAGGCGAGACCTAAAAAGGGGTGGTTGTGGAAAACCTTGCACCCTGTGGCGGGAACCCCATGGTGCCTGCCACACTGTGCATGGTTAGAAAGAGAGGACCCATGGGTATCCCACGGCTCCAACCGGAGGCCTTCGGGTAAAGGGGGGCCAGCTACGGCCCCCAAAGGTCAGATTCCGACAGCCAATCCATGTCAGACAAACTGAGTCAGAAGGGCTATCTGACATTGTAACCGCTCAGTTGGAAACACGGTCCATAGAGTCGTACAAATCGGCTTCGACCAACTAGGTTTCTCCGAATGCTGGTCGGAACCGAGTTGGAAGGACCGAACGGTTACCTACCATCGTAATCGGTTGGTCGTAAATGTTTCTGAATTGGTCGGAAACATGGGTTTTGAATCGGATTCGGACAAACCGAATGCCGTTCAAAGCCTTTCCGACCAACATCGTAATCGGCCCCTAAATGTCTTTCAAATTACTTTTTCGGACAAATGGCCCGATTCTTATGTTGTTATGTTATGGTAAAATTATTTGTAGAGCGCACATACACCGAGTGGTTTCTTGGCGCTATATATAGGAGTAGCCTGGGTCCTGGTGAGTTATTCATATGCCTGAGTGAACAGCCAGATTTTAAGGAGTTTCCTGAATCTCGTGATGTCTGTACAGGATCTGATGTCAAGGGGCAGGACGTTCCAGAATCGTGGGACCAGCACCGCAAATCTGCAGCCGCCTAGCCTCTTTGATTTATAGGATGGGGCGAGCAGAAGTTTCATGTTGGCTGAGCACAAATTGCGGGTGGGTATGTATCTCTTAATGATATTGGAGACAAATTCTGAGCAAGTGCCATGCAGGGATTTGAAATTTTGAAGGCACAGCGTTGTGATATGGGGAGCCAATTTAGCTTCCTCATAAGAGGGGAGGCATGTTGCCATCTGGGCAGATGAAAAATCAGTCTTGCTGCATGATTTTGCACAAGTTGCAGTCTTTTGACTAGATAGAATGGCAGACTGAAGTACAGTGAGTTAGCGTAGTCTATGTGAGAGATGACCAGGGCTAGAATTACCTGCACTAGTGCTTCCCTAATAAGAAGTCTACTGATTTTCCTTATCTTCCGTAACTGAAAGAAGCAGGTAGAGACTACTGTTCCGATCTGAGACTTCATAGATAGGTTGCAGTTGATTATGACCCCAAGGCTCTTAGCTGAGGAGGATGGGTTTGGGGGAGAGCCCAGCTCAGCTGGCCATAAATGTGAGTTCTAAGAATTTCAAGCACCTCCTACAGGATCAGCTCGACTTTGTCTGGGTTTAATTTTAAGTGGTTACTGGTCATCCAATTGCAGATAAGCAGCATAGTGGCTTGGGACTCGGACATAGAATCAGACGTGTTGTCGATGGTAAATATTAGTTGCAGGTCATCTGCAAAATTAAATGTACTCACATTTCTTTCACTTAAGGACAATATTCATGGGAGAAGGTACAAGTTGAACAGGTGCGGGAATAGTGAAGATCCCTGAGGTACTCTGCACGTTGACTTCATATTAGGTGCAGTAAAGTAGGAGAGGGGAACAGACTGGGAACGGTCCTCCAGCAAGGACGTAATCCAGCTGAGAGCTGAACCCTGGAGTCTTGCATCCCTGACACGGTCCACTAAAATACTGTGGTCGACCGTGTCAATTGCTGCTGACAGGTCCAACAGCACCAGAGCCAGAGGGGTGCCCTTGTCGGCATCCTTCAGTAGCTTGTCCAACACAGTCAGTATTACTGCCTCAGTTGAATAAGAAGGTTGGAAGCCTGCTTGGTGGGGATCAAGATAATGAGACTGTTCAATGAATGAGCAGAGGCAGTTTGTCACATGGGATTCCCATACCTTGGCCAGGAAGGGAAGCAAGGATATGGGGCAGTAGTTAATCAGGATCAGGGGATCTGCCCTAGGTTTTTTCAAACGGGGAACTATGATAGCTTTTTTGAAGGCTCTAGGGATTTTATGGCTCTATTCTTAAAACATCTCCCCTCCAGAAAATGTCTTCTGTGAGGGCAACATCTCGTTCCTCACTGTTAGATTTGGGGGTCTCTAGTTGGCAGAGGTAGGTACCTTTGACCAAATAGGGGCCCTTGCGTCTAGTCAGGGTAAGGGGGTACACTCCTAAAATAACCCCTGCTCACCCCCTTGGTAGACTGGCACGAGCAGACAGGCTTATCTCAGAGGCAGTGTGTTAAGCATTTGTGAACACATACAGTAACTCAGTGACAACACTACAGATGGACACCAAACAAGTTGTAGTATAAAAATAAGTATTCTTTATATAGTATTAACACAAGACCATAAACTACAAAAATCCACAATACTGTCCTTAAAATGGTAGAATTTGCTTAGTTCTCTCTAGATGTTAAAATGCGACACTTTGAGTTCAATGTACCTTTGGATGAGTAATGCTATACAACTAAAGTGTTGCAGGGAAGGTGATGCGTCAGTTCCTTACACGCAGGAACGGTGATGCGTCGGTCGTCTTACTGCGCTTCCGTGGCGATGCGGCCCACAACGCCATGATGCGATGAAGATCCGGTGCAATGAAACAAAGATGGCGTCTTCTTCTTGATGTGACATGATGCATGCATGCCCGATGGCCGTGCGGCGACTCAACGATTCTTCTGAGCCGCGACAGGCTCTGCGACACGCTTCTCCGGTGATGCAAGATGCTTCGGTGATGCGATGCGACAGCTGCAGCGACGACACCCTTCTTCAGTGATGCGATGACAGTGGCTGTGGCGGCAACACTCTTCTCTGGTGATGCAAGACTTTCTGTGATGCGATGCGACAGCTGCAGCGGCGACACCCTTCTTCAGTGATGCAACGACAGCGGCTGTGGCAGCGACACGCTTCTTCGGTGATACGAGATGCTTCTGCGATGTGATGCGACAGCTGCAGTGGCGACAGTGATGCCAGCTCGTGCTACCAGCTCCTTGCAACACGCAGTCCCTCAGAAAGCCCAACACAACTGCAGGCACTTCCAAAGAACTCTTGGGGAGCTGGTGGTTGAAGTCTGTTGTCCCTGAGACTTCAGAAGGAGGCAAGCTCTTTCTCAAGCCCTTGGAGATCCTTCACAAGTTGAAGTACACACAAAGTTCCTTTCTCCTCTCTTTGGCAGTCAGGCAACTACTGCAGGCCAATCCCTCAAGCTTAGGTATAGTCTTTCCTTAGTCTCTCTGGTTCCTCTCCTCAGCAATGGTTTCTTCTTGTTTACCAAAAGTGATCTAAAGTTCTGGGGTCTAGGTCCCCCTTTTTATACACAGTTTCTCTTGGTTCTCTGAAGGCAGAGACCTTTGCCTAGTCCAAACCAGTTCTGGTCAGTCCTGGAGCACTTTGTTGGCAAGACTCCTTCTTTCCTTTCACAGTGTAGGCCAGGGACATCAGACGCACCACAGGAGATGGAGCCAGCATTGTGGAGGAAAGGCACAGCCCTATTCAGGTCCCAGGTGCAACTCCTCCCACCCATCTACATGCAGATCTCTCTAGTCCGCTCTGTGCTGACTCACCCTGTCTCCTGGAATCCCCCAGCCCCTGTCACACAAACTCCAGACAAGGAATACACAACCTAGCAGAGGCAGGCTTGGATGGTTAGACAAGAAAACACCTACTTTCTAAAAGTGGTATTTTCAAACACAGAATGTTAAAACCAACTTCACCAAAAGATTCATTTTATCATTCTGAGTTCAGGCATACTAAACTCGAATTTCTTCCTAGTTCCCTGAGTCGGTTAGGATTATAAAATGTAATAATCAAACTGCCCATTCTGGCCTATGGGGAACAGGTAGCCTTGCAATAGTGAAAAACGAAAATGGCTGTAATTCACAATTAGGACATGCCACACACATCAGGGCATGTCCTACTTTATACTTACAATGCACCCTGCCATTGGGCCTACCATAGGGGTGTCTGATATGAAGAAAAGGGAAGGTTTAGGGACTGGCAAGTGGGTGCACTTTCCCAGTCAGCATGACAGTACCAGACTGCACACCGGCTCTGCAATGGCAGACCTGAGACACACTTAACAGGCTGCTTCTGTGGGTCGCACAACCAGTGCTGCAATCCCACCAGCAACATTTGGTTTACAAGCCCTGGGCACCCCTGGTGCACTGTACTAGGGTCTCACAGGTAAACCAAACTAGCCAATCATGGAATCACTAATCCATACATCAATTTACCATAGGGAGCACTTGCACTGTGTCACTGGACAGCAGCGGCACAGTGCCCAAAGCACCTATAACCAGCAAAAACACATGAGGCAACAGCGCAAAATGGAAGGGAGACCCACGACAAGGTGTCAGGTCTAAAACTCACACACATGTTCAGGAATGGTGGGATATCGCCAATTGCAAATGTAAGCAGATGTCAAGCAGGGGTGGGTTTAATGGCCTTTTCAGTGGGTCCATCAGCAATGGTTTGGAAACATCCAAAACCTTGCAACTTTGTTAGTAACCAACATTTATTAGGTAGTTTCCTGATACTACAAACACTGTTGCGGCAGAAAAACATACTTTTTACAGGTCTAAACAGGGAGGGAACACCACTAAAAATGACAGGAGTGTTGAGGAATTAGAATTTTTGCATGTGTAAATTCGGGCACATGACAGCAGTGGAAATCTATGACAGCTGTGAATTTCCGGCAACACCACAGCAATCTTTTTTTCAAATCCCAGAAAAATAAAAAATATATTCCAAATTTAGGAGCAACCCACCAGGAATACATTTCCAACTGTTATTACGGTGGGACTGTCAGTCAGCTAATACTTAGCCCGCACAGCAGTCGCCACAGTTCACTGAAGGTAAACACAGTTTCATGTCTCCAAAGACCATTCAAAGCAAAGCGACAATTTATATTTACACTCAGTGTCTGAGCCTGGACTTGGTGCCAGCTGTCGTCCTTGCAGTTTCCACTGTCACTGCTTGGGCGCAAGCGAGAGCACACCCAACAGTGCTGATGAAGGGGGCCAAGGCCAATGCTTCCACTGATCTGGGCATCTAAGGAGTTCTGAGGGTGCACCTCTATGAATACTAGACCTAGGCCTTTTCAGGAGGAGCCCTTCAAGCAGGCTGCAGGGGCAATTACAGATCTGGCAGTGCACGTAGGCCATTCCTCAGTAACTGGTGTCAATAGGGTCTGCAGCTCATCTTTATCTGTTAATGATCTGGCAACAAAGCAGAATTTAGGGGAAGAAAATGGAGGTGGATTTGGGAGCGGTGAGAGCTGGCAGTTTGTTACAGACACTCCGCATTGGCAATAAATACAGTGCAATATAGGCCAGTGGCACCTTTGCTGTTTCATTTCTAGAACATACATAGAGCTAATACAATGGACCCCAATCATGGCCCGCAGCACCATCTGCTAGTCCTGTAGTTACCCCCATCCATTGAGCTCTGCAAGAGCTTTGACATTTGCCAATGAACCCGAATTTCGTAGCGCAAACTGCTCTTAGAGTTCAAGGAACGACATTCACATCCCAGCCGGTGCACTCCAGACTTGCACTCATCAATCCTAATCTAGTCATGGAAAACCGTGAACAGCAAAAACCCCTCATCCCTAGTCTGGAGCAGCCCGTGCGGTCCAACCGAGTCTCACTCCTCCTGCAGTTTGAGTTGTTTTCAGCATATGTGTGGCTGCGGGGAGTGCAGCATTGTTGAGTGTGGGCAGGGCTCATGTTCCAGAAGGGCCAAAGTCTTGTGTGGGTCATGCTGTCCCACCATCTACAATGGCAATAAATAGATACTACGCCTCTGCGTTTATAATGTATGCTATGTTGTTGTCTCGCGTATTTGATGTATACAAACGTATTTAAGGAGAACCACAGCCCAGTCTTATTACATAAACCCATAGGGTGATCAGTGAAGATGCAGAGTCTGGTTGAAACCCATCTCCCCTGTACTGTGGTAATAACTGAGGATTTGACCTAAGCACAGTAGTAATACAAAGCCTGAATCTGTGTTTATTATTACACCTCCTCCCAATAACATGTTTTATTGAGCCACACGTTTTTCACTGGCAATCCATTAATTAATATTGCTTTTATAGTAATATTAAAATTGTTGAGTGTGGGACGGGGGGATAACTTATGTGAAGGGACGCCTCATTATGCCCCTCCACTACGTTAACAAAGGAAATAAATAGCATATTACCCTCTGCACATCTATATGCATAGGCCATGCTGTTATTTTCATATACACACAGTATCTAACTCTTAGCTGAGCATAAATCAGGGTAGTAGGCTAACATTACAATAAGTTGGCATTGGAAGCATGGCCCCAAAGGCCCAAATGCTTTTTTTTGTAATGTGATATTAGAGTGGGATTTGTAAGGCAATAAGCATTGTTATCTCACTTAAATTACCCTCTGCTGCGTTAATAACATGGAATACATTTGGCCATTGTAATTTAATAAATGTATGAATGTATAAATGTATATATGTGTGATAATACATGTGTAATTTGGTGACATTTCTTTTCAGTTGCATGGCATATAACATTTATTTATTTACACACACAGACACACTGTGGTCCTACCATTGAGAAATTCACACATCGATCAAGGGCAAAATTCACTCAATTAATGAAAACCAAAACAATTCCATTATAACATGCAGCAAAAAGCTACATTCTTTTGAAGATTAGCCTATCTTGCGACACTGCTTCTGGTCCTTAATATCTTTAGTACAAAACGAGCACAAACCCTCTGCATTCAAATCAATTTGAGTGAATGTGTGCCCAACAACACCCAAAATACATGTATTATTAAAAATAACAAGACATGCTAAGAATACATGAATATGTAAACAAGCATTGGCATAGCCAATAGGTGTCGCCTTTGGGACCTTATAAGTGTTTAGTCATGCAACAGTTGATGTTGTTGCACCAAGGATACTGTGCTGCATAACTAAACACTTATAAGGTCCCAAAAGCAAGACCTATTGTCTATGCCAATGCTTGTCCTTTGATGCATGTGGGCCTTGATTTCTATAAATATATTAGAAAACAAGAGCAACCCATATGTCCTCGTGAACTGGGTAAGTACATTAGTAACAAAAAACAATGTTCACAAGGAACTCATTCATCAAAATCAATATAAAATTCTACAACTATATTAATTGCTCTGAATAAATCATAAACGAAAGTTATTCCATCAATTAATAACTGATGGAGAGTTATTAATTGATAGAATAACTTTCGTTTATGATTTATTCAGAGCAATTAATATAGTTGCAGAATTTTATATTGATTTTGATGAATGAGTTCCTTGTGAACATTGTTTTTTGGTACTATTGATTTCTATAAATGCACACACAAAGGCGCAGCGTTTTGGCGCTTGTTTAACATGTTTTATTATGACTAGGATTGACTTATTTACACCTGGCTTTGAATGAGCTTTGAGAATTTTTAGAATTTTGTTTCCATACCTACTGCTGAACACCCTGTGCACCTTTAAGAGAATACATTCGGTACATTTTTATAGCTGGTGCTCATTAGCCCTTCGCTGAAATGCTGACACACCACAGATCACAAAGCATTATAAACCAACAAACCAAAGGGTGCTTTATTAGCAGTGACACACAACTAATACTAGAAAGAGTGTTTTCTGCTGGCAGCAGTGAAACAAAAAAGTCTCGTCAACAAGTCTCAGTCGAATGTGTGATCTCATACATTTCCTTAAGGTTTATAATTATTGGTCGTCACTGGGAATTGGGAGAGTGGTGTTACAAAGCAGCAAGAGACCTGGACCCCACTCTCAGTCGCAACCACCTTGGTGTATCTTCAAAATGTTATCTGAATTCCTTTGTGCCAGACGATAATATACACGTGAGTATACTAGTATGAGAAAAAAAAACACAGAACAACAGCAAACAACGCCTAGCGTTTATCTTTTTCCCCCCTCCATATGGGATATATTTTCCACTGTAAAAAAACTGTTAACCGAACACATTTTGGGAGGTGCTCCTATGTCACTCTGTAAATGGATTTTCTCCTACCCATAAGAGGAGTAAATACCAAACTTTCAGGGTATGAAAAGTTCTTTATGTGACTTGTGAATACCCGTAAATGAGTAAGTTTGTGAATGTGACGCCCATTCAACTCCCACAGCCAGATATTTACACACATGGAAAGCTCTATGTAAGTACATGGTTCCTAAACATTATTTAACAAGTTCTCAGGAAACGAGCAGCTACCACAATCAAAACTCATTCTGTGCCACCAGATTTAATAACTATATCAATAAAAAAAAAAACACATATGCAATTCGTGACCAAAATAAAAATCAAATGATGGGACGACTACATCTGTTTTGTCTGTAGTGGAGACAGCGAGCATCCCCAAATGCTACTTTTAGCCAAAACACTAAATACAACAGACTTAAGCCACCACAAAATATAAAAGTTTATGCGCAAAGTCTGACAGCTGGCTACTGGAAGAAAACATTTAAGGGCAACCAGTAATCGACACCACCATGGGGGACGGGGTGGATTAAAAGGGTGAGGTGAGAAAAACAGCGTTCTAGGAGATGAATTCGAGCAGGAGGTGCAAGGGGGGCAAGGCCCGCTCAGCTAGTGGTACCCGATCGCCCTCACAAGGACATTCCCTTTCAATCATGAGCAATAGTGTCGTATCAACAACGTATTAGCGTCGGGACTACACCGTGCTGTGTAGACCATAAAGCAGCTTGTAATCACGCAATCAGGCACGGGGAGATTAAGTGATGTGCCCAAAATCTGTTAAATCGATGCCAGGACTCGAACCCGGTTCCCAGTTGCAAAGTCGGCAGCTGTGGTTCTAACGCCAAGATCTCTCCCTATCTAAAGAAGAAGCCACACCGATTACTTTAAACGGGATGAAATAAGTAGGCGGGTAATCTAAAACGGCCATGGCCTAAGAGGTTTAGCTATGAATCATTTCCAAAATGCGTGGCTTATGTAATTAAGGACATGGTTTAAAACGTCAACTTAAATCACAAATTTAATTGAAGCTCGTGACCGCTGTTCTGTAGAGTCCAGTGTTTGACGAGCACCTGTTCTAAGCACTTTTATGACCCAATATGACTGACCGGCACCATCAGAAAAACGCTGTCTCCAGCCTCAGCTCCAGCGCTTCCAATTATGCACGTAATTAACAGCCACTCACAAAGTGAACTCAGAGACTCGGCTCCGTATAAGAGCAATAAGCTGCACGAAAAACAAGCACTGGAAGATGAGAAAGCGCCAAAATATTTTGAGAATAAGTTGCTAATTAGAAATATCTCAATTTGGAGATTTTTTTATTAGATCTGATGAGCGTATTGATTTAAGAGGCAGGGCATTGCAAATGGAATGCCAGAGTCTGGAAATGTATTATATTGGGGCTGCCATTACACAAGAGCTTGTCTTGTTTTTAATGAGTTTGCTAAACGACCACATTCACATCTAATGCCAGCAGCGCAACCAATTGATTAGGTCGCGCTTCAGTGTCATGTGCAGAACAAATTTCACAAAATGAGGGGAATGCCTTATTCGCCTTCGTGCTGGCTACTAAGGCTCCCCTGCAATGCGCGGAAATTGAGTCGCAGCCCGCGTGCAGTCAAATCTTTGGGCGCGTGATGCTCTTGGTGAAAAGAATGCCCGTACCGGAACCTCCAGCCACGCGACGCCCTCGGTGAAAAAAACCATACCGGAAGTGCCGTGCGGTCAGAAGGCGGCACCAATGAGATCTGACTTGGAGTCCTGGAAGGCAGGAAAACATCTATGTCTAGCTGGCCTAGCAGCAGCGACAGTTTTAGGAGCCGTTGAGCTGAAGGTGCTCTGGTGACAGAACCCGCGAAGGCTCTGAGGTGGAGATGCTTCAATTGGACGTGTTGCTGGGCGTATTGCATCATGCTGGTGAAGGGGCCGTTTACTATTGGGGCGCTGTTTCTTAAACACGTTTGCGGAAGAGTCGATGCATCATTTTGCCCTACTGCAGTTAACAGCGCGTTTAGTCATGCTCCTTAATTTCTCTATGAGTCATACGAAGTAGAATTCTTCGCTGTTTATCTGATTGAATCAGACCGCTTGGCTGTAATCAAGAAAATTTAATACCATACTGTATTTCCTGTTATTCATTTTGACATCAACTGCCCTTAGGACTTCAGTTAAGATATTGATATCACACATGCTAATGTTTTAGAAGAGTAACGTGGGAGATTGAAACAAGACGCGCGGCTGCGAGACGTGCTCTGTGGTGGGGGAGAGGGAGGAGAATTGAAGCACGCACTTGGGAGAGCAAGCGAGAGGAAAGCCAGATGGCGCCTGATGGTGCGCTGTAAGGGTGCCCGCAAGTGATGCGAGGAATGCGCGTTACTGTGCGTGTAACCGCATAAAAAGCTGTGGTCGGCTTTTTAAAAGCCCACTCACTAAATGTCGCGCCAGTGCAGCTCATGCGCTGGCGAGACCTAAAAACCGATAGGAAATATACAGATCTTTTATTTCTTTTATGTATAGGTTAAATTATCTTTATAATTTTACCTTACTAGTGTTCCGACCTACCACTCCGTTTCAGAATGCCCCACTCACTCAAACGATGATTCCATAACATCTTTTGCACCCTCCCAGTAAAATGATTATATTTTTCATTATTTTATTTTTTTCTGCACCGCTCATGGTTTGCCTCACATTTTTCCTCTTAGTTTCATGAACTCACTACTTTTCAACTTGATATTTTGCCTAAAATGAGGACATTTCACCCCAGCTAATAAGCACAACCTGAAGATGCATCAATTGTTATGATGTTTTAAGTAAGCCCTGTCTTCTGGAAATGAAAATCAGAGCCGGATACCGCGCCCTGGACGCACTGCTGGAGCAGGATACTTTGTTTCAGGTGACATCAAACTTTTGCAGGTGAGATCAGACTTTTTTGTAGTCTCGCTTTAGAAATGGTGCCTCACTTGTGTAGGAGGCCCAAGTACCCGCGACAGGCAAGGGCCCAAAATGTAGTGAGGCGACATCAACATTGCCTATCAAAAAATGTTTTGGGCCCTTGCCTGTCGCGGGTACTTGGGCCTCCCACACAAGTGAGGCACCATTTTTACCGGGAGACCTGGGGGAACGCTGGGTGGTGGGAAATTTGTGTGAGCCTGGTGATGCCACAACTTTCCCACACAAAAATGTGTGAAAAAAGTGATTTTTTTAGCTAAAATTGAGGTTTGCAGGGGACTCTGGGTAAGGAAACGTTGGGGAATCCACGCAAGCTATACCTCCCTGGAAGCCCCCGGGTGTCTAGTTTTCAGAAATGTATGAGTTTGGTAGGTTTCCCTAGATGGCCGCCGAGCACCGGGCCAAAAACCCAGGTGAACCCCCCTTGCAAAACCAGGTGGTTTTAAGATAGGCAATTTTGATGTTGCCTCACTACGTTTTGGGCCCTTGCCTGTCGCGGGTACTTGGGCCTCCCACACAAGTGAGGCACCATTTTTACCGGGAGACCTGGGGGAACGCTGGGTGGTGGGAAATTCGTGTGAGCCCGGTGATGCCACAACTTTCCCACACAAAAATGTGTGAAAAAAGTGATTTTTTTGGCTGAAAATTGAGGTTTGCAGGGGATTCTGGGTAAAGAAACATTGGGGGAGCCATGCAAGCCATACCTCCCTAGAAGCCCCCGGGTGTCTAGTTGTCAGAAATGTATGAGTTTGGAAGGTTTCCCTAGGTGCCAGCAGAGCTAGGGTTCACAAACTACAGCTAGGCACTTTGCCAAAAAAGGGTCATTTTTCACTGCAAAATTGAGGTGTGACCACGTTGCGTTTTGCGCCGTTTCCTGTTGCGGGCACTAGTCCGACCCGCACAAGTGAGTTACCATTGTTCTCGTAAGACTTTGGGGAACGCGGGGTGGGTGGAAATTTGTGAATCCACGCAGATTCCGGAACTTTCCACCACAGAAATGTGGGGAAAATGTGTTTTTTTAAACAATTTTTTTGTTTTGTAAGGGATTCTGAGTAACACACCCTGGTGGGAGGCAGTCAAGTCGCCCCATCCTGGATTCCTCTGGGTGTCTAGTTTTCAAACATTTATAGGTTTACTAGGTTTCCCAAGATGCCTGCAGAGCTAGGGTTAAAAAACTACAGCTAGGCACTTTGACAAAAAAGGGTCATTTTTCACTGCGAAATTGAGGTGTGACCACGTTGCGTTTTGCGCAGTTTCCTGTTGCGGGCACTAGGCCGACACGCACAAGTGAGGTACCATTTTTCTCGTAAGTCTTTGAGGAACGCGGGGTGGGTGGAAATTTGTGGATCCACGCAGATTCCGGAACTTTCCACCACAGAAATGTGGGGCAAATGTGTTTTTTTTTACATTGTTTTAGGTTTGCAAGGGATTCTGGGTAATAGACCCTGGTGGGAGGCAGTCAAGTTACCCCATCCTGCATTCCCTTGGGTGTCTAGTTTTCAGAAATGTATACGTTTTCTAGGTTTCCCAAGGTGCCCGCAGAGCTAGGGTTCAAAACTACAGCTAGGCACTTTGCCAACAAAGGGTCATTTTTCACTGCGAAATTGAGGTGTGACCACGTTGCATTTTGCGCCGTTTCCTGTAGCGGGCACTAGGCCGACCCGCACAAGTGAGGTACCATTTCTCTCGAAAGACTTTGGGGAACACGGGGTGGGTGGAAATTTGTGGATCCACGCAGATTCCGGAACTTTCCACCACAGAAATGAGGGTAAAATTTGGTTTTTTCGACAATTCTTTAGGTGTGCAAGGGATTCTGGCTAACAGACCCTGGTGGGAGGCAGTTAAGTCACCCCATCCTGCATTCCCATGGGTGTCTAGTTTTAAAAAATGTATAGGTGTACTAGGTTACCCAAGGTGCCCGCAGAGCTAGGGTTCAAAAACTACAGCTAGGCACTTTGCCAAAAAAGGGTCATTTTTCACTGTGAAATTGAGGTGTGACCACGTTGTGTTTTGCGCCGTTTCCTGTCGAGGGCACTAGGCCGACCCGCACAAGTGAGGTACCATTTCTCTCGAAAGACTTTGGGGAACACGGGGTGGGTGGAAATTTGTGGATCCACGCAGATTCCAGAACTTTCCACCACAGAAATGTGGGGAAAATGTTTTTTTGGGACAATTATTTAGGTTTGCAAGGGATTCTGGGTAACAGACCCTGGTGGGAGGCAGTCGAGTCACCCCATCCTGAATTCCCCTGGGTGTCTAGTTTTCAAAAATGTATAGGTTTGCTAGGTTTCCCAAGGTGCCCACAGAGCTAGGGTTCAAAAACTACAGCTAGGCACTTTGCCAAAAAAGGGTCATTTTTCACTGTGAAATTGAGGTGTGACCACGTTGTGTTTTGCGCCGTTTCCTGTCGAGGGCACTAGGCCGACCCGCACAAGTGAGGTACCATTTTTCTCGTAAGACTTTGGGGAATGCGGGGTGGGTGGAAATTTGTGGATCCACGCAGATTCCGGAACTTTCCACCACAGAAATGTGGGTAAAATTTGGTTTTTTTGACAAATCTTTAGGTGTGCAAGGGATTCTGGGTAACAGACCCTGGTGGGAGGCAGTCAAGTCTCCCCATCCTGGATTCCCCTGGGTGTCTAGTTTTCAAAAATATATAGGTTTGCTAAGGTTTCCCTAGGTCCCGGCAGACCTATGGTTCAAAAACTACAGCTAGGCACTTTGCCAAAAAAGGGTCATTTTTCACTACGATATTGAGGTGTGGCCACGTTGCGTTTTGCGCCGTTTCCTGTCGCGGGCACTAGGCCGACCTGCACAAGTGAGGTACCATTTTTCACGTAAGACTTTGGGGAACGCGGGGTAGGTGGAAATTTGTGGATCCACGCAGATTCCAGAACTTTCCACCACAGAAATGTGGGGAAAATGTTTTTTTGGGACAATTATTTAGGTTTGCAAGGGATTCTGGGTAACAGACCCTGGTGGGAGGCAGTCGAGTCACCCCATCCTGAATTCCCCTGGGTGTCTAGTTTTCAAAAATGTATAGGTTTGCTAGGTTTCCCAAGGTGCCCACAGAGCTAGGGTTCAAAAACTACAGCTAGGCACTTTGCCAAAAAAGGGTAATTTTTCACTGCGAAATTGAGGTGTGACCACGTTGCGTTTTGTGCCATTTCCTGTCGCGGGCACTAGGCCGACCCGCACAAGTGAGGTACCATTTTTCTCGTAAGACTTTGGGAAACGCGGGGTGGGTGGAAATTTGTGGATCCACGCAGATTCCAGAACTTTCCACCACAGAAATGTGGGGAAAATGTGATTTCTTTGACGATTTTTAAGGTTTGCAAGGGATTCTGGGTAACAGAACCTGGTGGGAGGCAGTCAAGTCACCCCATCCTGGATTCCCATGGGTGTCTAGTTTAAGAAATTGTATAGGTTTGCTACGTTTCCCTAGGTGCCAGCAGAGCTAGTGTTAAAAAACTACAGCTAGACACTTCGCAAAAAAAGGGAACATTTTCATTGTGAAAATGTGGTGTGTTCACGTTGGGTTTTGAGCCCTTTCCTGTCGTGGACACTATGCCTACCCACACAAGTGAGGTACCATTTTTATCGGGAGACTTAGGGTAATTTAGATTTGTAAAGCAACTGTTATTACCTATTGATTTTTGTTGCATTTCTGCCTTCCAAATGAAAGACTTTGTGTAAAAAGGGAGTCATTTTGAAAAATGACCGATAATTCTCATGCTAGTATGAGTATTCCCAATTTCGAAAATGTGCAAATATGTACTGTTTCTAAACTCTATAATTTGTTCTCATTTCAAAAATACATAGGTGTCTCTCATACCGATTTTTCCATGTATACATTTTCCCACAATAATTGCTATATACCCGGAACATAATAAAAAACCATTGCAAATTGCTGCTCAGTTTTTGACTCTGGGTTCGTCGGGTTCTTGGTGAACCTACAAGTCCTATATATCCCCACAACCAGGAAGGTCCAGAGGATGTAACAGTATATTGCTTTCAAAGAGCTGTCATAATTAGAAGTTGTTACAGGTTAAAACGTTGACACAAAAGGCTGTTTTTTTCAACTAATTTTCAATTTTTCCTATATTTACCTGTTAGTTTCTATAAAGAAACCTTGATGGATCTACAAAAATGACCCTTTGCTGAATTCAGAATGTTATCTACTTTTCTAAAATGTATAGTTTTCCAGGATCCATTATTGCTTTCACACCCATTTCTACCATTAACTGGAAGGAGGTTGAAAGCACAAAAATAGCAAAAATAGGTTATGTCCCAGAAAAATGCCAAAACTGTGTAAAAAATGTTGGTTTTCTGACAAAAGTCTGTCATTCCCTAGAAGCTGGGAAAATGGTGATTTCAGCCCCACAAACCCTTTTTTGATACCATTTGCAGAGAAAAACCCAGATGCTTTCATTTGCAGCACGTATTTCCCCCCAAAAAACAATTTGCTGTATTTTGGCTAATTTCTGGGACCCCTCCAGGGGAATCCACAAACCCTGGGTACCTTTAGAATCCCCATGATGTTGGAAGAAAAGGACGCAAATTTGGCGTGGATACCTTATATGGTCAAAAAGTTACAGGGGCCTAAGCGCGCACTACCCTTAATAGCCCAAAAAAGGCTTAGCACAGGGGGGAAAAGGCCTAGCAGCGAAGGGGTTAAGCAAGGGATTTGTTGTTGGTTACTTCCATGTACAAACCCTTACGGTAGAAGATTTGCACTGTGGTAATCCTTGTTAAATTTTAAGAGGGAAATTGTCTAGCCAACAGTACTTTTATACATATTTGTAAATGTGCTTATTGATTTGTCTGATGGATGCCTTGTGAGAAAGTTTATGCTCTATTTGGCATGCCTGAGTTGATGATGGTGCCAAGTCAATGGTAAAGGTTATAGATCTGACTGGTTCATTTGGGAAAGTTATGTCAGATGTCATTGGACTGCTCTGTTCATAATGAAAACACTGAAAAAGTTAGAGGAGGCCTGACTTACTTACTGTGAAAAGCACATGTTCAAACTGGTCGGACTGTAGGAGTCGATTGTCATTACACTCAGTAGAAGATTGTAGACATTTGCTTTGTTACATATAACCTAAGAATATCTCGGGTGGCCAGACCTTTGATTTTGGTTACTCCCTAAGACAACCCCTGGGGATACATTCAAGCTTTGAGAATCCTTGTAATGCTCTTTTCGAGCAGATATAAATTGTTATCCCAGACTTTATTTTCATCATATTTGTAATTTACTAAAACCGACCCCTACCACAAGCTCAGGATCTGGAACCCAAGCTACACTGGAGCTCTTCCCCCCTTTGGACCTAGTAACCTTAGATCCCATCATGCACCGGGTCAAATCGGGCTCCCCATCAGTCCCTGCAGCCCCCGGGCCCTGTCACCAGTCATACCAAACCTCCTACTGACAGTCCTCGACCTGCTTAATGCCTCCATTTCCTCTGGAGTGATCCCCCCGGCATGGAAATGTGCTTTGGTAAAGGCTCTCTTAAAAAAGCCCAACCTTGACCAGGACAACCTGAGCAACTACCGCCCTATCTCCCTTCTTCCTTGGCTGAGTAAGAGCTTAGAAAAGCACGTCAACACAGTGCTAGTAGAGTTTCTAGAAACTAACAATTTACTCCATCTTTCACAGACCGGCTTCCGTCCCCAACATGGGATCGAAACCACCCTCCTTGCAGTAACGGAGGAGGCTAGGAGGATCTTGGATCAAGGGGTTTCTGTGGCAATCATCCTACTTGACCTCAGTGCCGAATTTGAAACTGTAAACCACGACACGCTGATTCATAGACTTGGGAACCTAGGAGTATCAGGCAATGCCATCGCCTGGATACAATCCTTCCTAGGTGAACGATCTTACCAGGTCATTGAAGGAGATGTTGTCTCCAAACGTTTGCCCCTTAGCTGTGGTGTACCTCAGGGCTCCTCCCTGAGCCCTACACTGTTTAATATCTACATGAGTCCCCTGGCAGAAATTGTACGTCCATTTGGCATAAAAATCATTATCTATGCTGATGACACTCAGCTTGTGGTGACATTAAACCACCCCAAGAAGGCACCAAGCAACCTAGGAAGCTGCCTAGAGGAGGTAGCCAAATGGATGGAACACTCATGCCTAAAGCTCAATGGAGACAAAACCAAGCTTATGCTTCTTGGAAACTCTTCCTCTTTTAACTCGGAGCTTCTCTGGCCCAAATGCCTTGGCCCTGCTCCAGTTCCCAAAGACCAGATCAAAAGCCTTGGCATCTAGTTGGACAGCTCAGTACCAAGCGGTAAAACTCTCGGCCACTTGTTTCAGCCTGCTGAGGATGCTACGTAAAATACTCCCCCCTTCTCCAATTTTAGGGTAAACAAATCATGGTCCAAGGTCTCATTCTATCCCGCCTGGACTATGGAAATGCCCTGTATCTAGGGGCTCCCCAAGCCACCACACGCAAGCTTCAGATTATTCAAAACTGCGCAGCTCGCATGCTCATTCAGACCCCTCATCGATAATCCGCAGCCCCTGCACTGAAGAGCCTTCATTGGCTTCCGGTCAGAGAAAGAATCCAATTCAAAACCATGTGCATTGCGCACAAGGCCTTCTGGAGGAATGGTCCTGCAATCAGCAGACCTATGATAACACTCTACCAACCTAGTAGACACCTCTGCTCAGCGTCCTCATCCCTTGCCCTACTCCTGAGAATAAAGAGAGGAAGATGTGGCGGACGCTCCTTTTCCTACAACTTCGCCAAGCTATGGAATGCTCTTCCCCCACGCCTACGGACGGAGCCCAATCTCTTGCCCTTCCACAAACTCTTAAAAACTCTACTTTTCAACAATTACGTCTAAATCTGCAGAGTCCTCTCCCTCTGTCCGCGTTCGTCTGCAGCGCTGGGATGCCTCAGTGTAGCTATTGCGCTATATAAATGTTTTTTTCATTTCATTTCATTTAATCTATGTATAACAATGAATGGTTTGTGGCAAAGATTGTGCTCAATACAGGGTTAGGTTTCTCAAGGTGATAAACCTACGATAAAGGCTATAGGCCTGATTGGTTATTTAGGAAGCAGATGCTATAGGTCTGATCTCTATATTATGAATACTTATGACAAAAGGAGTAGGCCTGTCATTTATTGTGAAAGGCATAAGTTAGACCTTCAAGGGTGGATTGTTATTCCACTGTGTTAAAGCCAGTAGTTAGTTATTGTGTTACATGGACTCTCATAAAATACTATAATGCAAAAGGGGTCCGATGTTGGTTGCCTATCCAACAAAGCCCTAGGGGTAGAAGGATGCATTGAGATATTCCTTATTATAACCTGGTTATATTGAAGCCAGCCTTATGCTCGACATAGTAGGCCTGCGTTGATTATGGTAATAAGATAATGATAAATCGTATAGACCTGATTAGTTAATAAGGAAACGTTTTGTCAAATGCCATAGGTCTGATCTGTTTATTATTAAAAAAAAAATCAAAACACAAGCAGTGGACCTGACTTGTTTATTGTGAAAACTACATGTTAGAGTCAATTTACTTTAAAGGTTGGAGTGGAAATACACTGTTAATGTCCTGGAGAAATATATATTCTTACATGGACTCCAACAGGTTTTGCTGTTAGCCACTTCATTTATAAGCCCGAAGGTAAAAGATTTTTACTGTGATACTCCCTATTAGACTCTTGAGAGGATCTGTCAGGTGTAATTGTCCACTAGGCCCCTGTGATAAAGTAAATATATAAATAAAGTTTACACGCATATGCATACAGGATTTTTGGGTCAGCCCTCTTTTGTCTATTGTCTAGTGTCGGTCACATGCTATTTCTCCCCAAGACGGCATACCACATGCAGTAATAGGTTAAACCATTTCTGACATTGGCTCTATTTCCTGTCAGAAAGAGCATTTTGCCTCATCACATGTATAAATCCAACTGAAAATGAGGGTGCTTCAATGTCTATGCTGGTGTCAGTTCTTTAGTTTTCAGTTTTTCCTTTCATTGATTCCCTTTAATTTCTTTCCTAGTACTATTTTTGGGTATCCTGCAAATTTCCCAACAGTCCTACTGGGTCAGACATTTGTCTCTTTTCTTCTGCAGTATCCTGCTTCCTGTACAGCTACGGTCTCTAAACTGGACAGTCATCCTGGAATGGCATTGTCCATAATGCATCAGTGTTTTAGTGTTGTTTTAGCGTTCAAAGATATCCACCATGTTTAGAAGTGTTATGCTAGCCACCTTGGATCAGTACAGCAGTGATACACTATACACTTGGAATGGTATTATGTGTATTCTATCATTGCTTTTTAAACAAGGATGGGCAATATGCTGCCCCTAAATGTGGCAGCTTAAAGAACTGAGACCTGTATACAATAACACTGCAACACAGTTATCTGCTGCTTTGTTTACATTTATTTTTGTATTGCAAGTCTGTAATTGCCAAGTTGTTGTGCTGCATTTTTACATTTATTCTTTTAATTTATCTTCCATACGCTTGTGGAGCTTGTGTGGCTGTTTTATTGTGGATTGGTAAGGAAGTGAATACAAGAGTGAATCAGTGGGTAGATAAATAGATATATGAGTGAAAGGATGACTGACCGAGTGCATGACTGTTGACGTATTGAGTGCCTAAGCCTTTCAGTGAGTGAAGAGACATTTTCAGTTACAAGCCAGACCTACTGGCATTGACAATGCAAGTTTTATAAGGTTTCGTCTCCCTTTGCCTCGAACATTCTCTTGAGAAAGTTTTAAAAATGCATTTTGTTATATAAATACATGTATTTATTACATGAAAAACACTGATTCTTTAACAAAATACAAATTGATTTTTTAAAACTCAATTTGTGACACATTTGAAGAGACTCATCAAATTACAAAAAATTGAGCTAATTAGTTACAAAAACAAAATTATTCTTGAAAAGAAGAAGCTATTCCCAATTCACAAGATTTATTCAGTGACCAAAACTATCCTTATTACACTATGGTGAATCGCACGAAAAAAACACATGCTAACCCTAGCCTTTTCAACATCTGAGAAAACTGCCTGCAACACCATATCTTTTTTTTCCAGTTTTATATAGGGCAAGCTCGACCCAAAGGTATTGCAGCACATTGTATGAGCACCAGTTTCATTAAACAAGGTCACTTTTTTTCTTTTAGGCGCAGGAGATTAAGGAATTTGCCCAGAATCACAGTATGTAGAGCTGACACAAAGATTTGAACCTGGTTCCCCATTTCCGAACTCAATAAAAAAATGTATCTGACATAAGGAGCATTAAATATAGGACAACCTAAATTGACATTAGCCTGCTAGTTTAACAATGTTGGGAAAAAGTGTCATAATGCAATTGTTTGTGTGTCATCTAATATTTAAAAGAAAGCCTCACCCTCGCAGAAGCTTACGAGGCATTACTGATAATCAACAATATTTTTCCTACTTGCTTCCTTCCATACCTCTGCAGCCAGGTAGTGTCCTGTGGCAAGATGCTTGAAACGATACAGACTATTCCAGTGCCCGGCACCTCCTTGAAACGGATCGTGGTGCACAACCTGCAGACAAGAAAAGGACAGATAAGCACAATAGATGACCCACCCCTATCTGAGCGAAATTAAAATTGTGTCTTAAGAAGAAATACCACATATGACATAACTGTACTGTCAGACAGCATGTACCCTCCAGATAAACTAGCAGCCTGAAGCATGAAGTGTGATAAGAAATGTATCTGAGTTTGAACTCAATGGTGAGATGGTGCATATGGGAAGGAATGCCAGTTCAATATAGGACACATAGGAAGGAAGACAATGAAAGACACACACACGCACACACGCATATCTCTCTCTCTCTCTCTCTCTCTCTCTCTCTCTCTATATATATATATATATACATACATATATATATTCACTGAAAAAACCATAGGTTTCAGGCCTGATATAGTTAGGAATTAGCATTTAAAAAACCTTTGAATTTCACTGAAAAAACCATAGGTTTCAGGATTGATATAGTTAGGAATTAGCATTTAAAAAACCTTTGAAATTCATTGAAAAAACCATAGGTTTCAGGCCTGATATAGTTAGGAATTAGCATTTAAAAAACCTTAGAAATTCACTGAAAAAACCATAGGTTTTAGGGGTGTTATAGTTAGCTGGACATTTCACTCGTACAAAACCATTGATATTCCTCCGTGATAGTTAGTTGTACTAACTACATCTCGCGCACCCGCAATCCACTGCTGATGATGTCACATATTACATAATTCATGACATGGTCAGTGACATCACTGATGACATCTCAAATGACATCACTGATGACATCACTGATGACATCATCCATGTGACAATCAGATACACCTCATCATACACTAGTATAACCTTTCATCACTCACTGTAAAATACAGAGTGCCATATTTGAAACCATTGACACACCAATACAAGTTTCTAAACACCCACTCAGGGATTCCTAGATCTATACACACATCTAATCACTTACCTATAGATTCACTCATACATGCTGTCAATGAGCTGTGAGCTCACTTTGCCACTGGATTCAAGCAAGCCTGGCTGAAGACCGCTGAAATGCCAGAAACCGGTCCTAGGAAGCTTGTTTCCGGTCCAGGAAAGACATGGCTTGGCAGTTCGGGCTGGACTGTTCCCATGAGGCACAGGGTCAGACTGATTTGCATATGGCCATGTCTGAACTGGGGTGGCAGAGTGGGCTAAAGAACGGTGGTGGATTAAACCCAGATCAGTTGACTGGGGGTGAGTGCTTGCAATGTTCAACACTCCGTCCATCATTTCCTTTGGTTATGCTTTGTTCGCCACAAGTTGGTAGGGTATGCTCAGACGTGAGTCCCTTGCTCACTTTGCCACTGGATTCAAGCAAGCCTGGCTGAAGACGGCTGAAATGCCAGAAACCGGTCCTAGGAAGCTTGTTTCCGGTCCAGGGAAGACATGGCTTGGCAGTTCGGGCTGGACTGTTCCCATGAGGCACAGGGTCAGACTGATTTGCATATGGCCATGTCTGAACTGGGGTGGCAGAGTGGGCTAAAGAACGGTGGTGGATTAAACCCAGATCAGTTGACTGGGGGTGAGTGCTTGCAATGTTCAGCACTCCGTCCATCATTTCCTTTGGTTATGCTTTGTTCGCCACAAGTTGGCAGGGTATGCTCAGACGTGAGTCCCTTGCTCACTTTGCCACTGGATTCAAGCAAGCCAGGCTGTAGACGGCTGAAATGACAGAAACCGGTCCTAGGAAGCTTGTTTCCGGGCCAGGGAAGACATGGCTTGGCAGTTCGGGCTGGACTGTTCCCATGAGGCACAGGGTCAGACTGATTTGCATATGGCCATGTCTGAACTGGGGTGGCAGAGTGGACTAAAGAACGGTGGTGGATTAAACCCAGATCAGTTGACTGGGGGTGAGTGCTTGCAATGTTCAACACTCCGTCCATCATTTCCTTTGGTTATGCTACTTATTTATATACAACAACTGACACATACACTGGCTTTTATTTTTCTAGTTTGTTAGATATGTACCATTGAGACATATATTTGCTCATCACCACACCCATAAAGATATTCACTCACCCAAACAACTGTTATAACATGTAGTTTTAACTTCATATACCTACTGAATCAATTATTCACACATCTTTGGGCTGTCACACACCCCCAATGAACCACACACACATTCACTCTCCCATACAAATACTCAGTTAACTAATCAATAACTAATATAGACTTTCACGTAGCTAGTAAGCAACTGGTGCAGCAGTTTACACAACAACTGACAAAGTGATACAGATATTCACACAGTTTAGTCACTATCCAATATATTTAGTGAGACACTATAAATTAGTCAAGTAAACAGTCAATCACACTGCTACTAAATCCTCCATCCAGATATTTATATTTATATATCCACTCATTCTTCAATGCAAATTGCTATATATATATAATACATATTTAAATAACGAACCAAACCACATTCACTGGATGATGTCATTTGAGATGTCATCAGTGATGTCACTGACCATGTCATGAATGATGTAATATGTGACATCATCAGCAGTGGATTGAGGGCGCGCAAGGTGTAGTTAGTACAACTAACTATATCGGAGGAATTTCAATGGCTTTGTACGAGTGAAATTTCCAGCTAACTATAACACCCGTAAAACCTATGGTTTTTTCAGTGAATTTCTAAGGTTTTTTAAATGCTAATTCCTAACTATATCAGGCCTGAAACCTATGTTTTTTTCAGTGAATATATATATATATATATATATATATAGCAAAAACAAGGAGTTCATGGTACTCCCAAGGTCCGGTGCACTCACGGGGTATGTGTCGGCTATAAAACATCCGCAGACGCGTTTCTGGCTCTTGCCGTCATCAGTGCGGAAAAGCCGTCAATAAAAACATCCCCTCGCCTGCCGCTGTTAGAACGAAAACTCTGTGAGTGTCCCACATATGGTGAAGCACTCTAGCTTTGTATAAGCCACAACCTGAATAGGTCAACAGAGTCCGTAAGCGGCGGTTCAGCAGCCCAAATTGAATCCAAAACACAGTATTCCACCTGGGACCAGCCGAACTCGCAGCGGGTGCAACCGGGAAGTGGTGGTGGAAACCACTTATTACACAGCAAAAACAAGGAGTTCATGGTACTCTCAAGGTCCGGTACACTCACGGGGTATGTGTCGTCTATAAAACATCCGCAGACGCGTTTCTGGCTCTTGCCGTCATCAGTGCGGAAAAGCCGTCAATAAAAACATCCCCTCGCCTGCCGCTGTTAGAACGAAAACTCTGTGAGTGTCCCACATATGGTGAAGCACTCTAGCTTTGTATAAGCCACAACCTGAATAGGTCAACAGAGTCCGTAAGTGGCGGTTCAGCAGCCCAAATTGAATCCAAAACACAGTATTCCACCTGGGACCAGCCGAACTCGCAGCGGGTGCAACCGGGAAGTGGTGGTGGAAACCACTTATTACACAGCAAAAACAAGGAGTTCATGGTACTCCCAAGGTCCGGTGCACTCACGGGGTATGTGTCGGCTATAAAACATCCGCAGACGCGTTTCTGGCTCTTGCCGTCTTCAGTGCGGAAAAGCCGTCAATAAAAACATCCCCTCGCCTGCCGCTGTTAGAACGAAAACTCTGTGAGTGTCCCACATATGGTGAAGCACTCTAGCTTTGTATAAGCCACAACCTGAATAGGTCAACAGAGTCTGTAAGCGGCGGTTCAGCAGCCCAAATTGAATCCAAAACACAGTATTCCGGCTGGTCCCAGGTGGAATACTGTGTTTTGGATATATATATATATATATATATATTCACTGAAAAAACCATAGGTTTCACACACGTTATAGTTAGGAATTAGCATTTAAAAAACCTTGCAAATTCACTTAAAAAAACCATAGGTTTCACACAAGTTATAGTTAGCTGTACATTTCACTCGTAAAAAACCAATGAAATTCCACGTTATAGTTAGATCAGGTAACTATAACTTGCGCCCCCGCAATGCACTGCTGATGACGTCACATATTACATCACTTATGACATGGTCAGTGACATCACTCATGACATCAATGATGACATCTGAAATGACACATTGTGCATTGCGGTCGCGCAAGTTATAGTTACCTGATCTAACTATAACGTGGAATTTCATTGGTTTTTTACGAGTGAAATGTACAGCTAACTATAACTTGTATGAAACCTAAGGTTTTTTAAGTGAATTTGCAAGGTTTTTTAAATGCTAATTCCTAACTATAACGTGTGTGAAACCTATGGTTTTTTCAGTGAATTTGTACGGTTTTTTAAATGCTAAGTTATGTCTTTATTTTTAATTTTTGCGCACGGAGCGCGCTTACAGATATATATATTGATTTAAATGCTATTTTCTCAGGACCTACTGAACAGATTTACACCAGACCTGCAAAAGGCACATCCCTGACCTGAGGACTACCTCTCTGCCCAATTTCAAGTAATTCTGTTCAGCCGTTCGGGCTGTAGCTCGGACTAAAGGTCCTATGGGAAATTGCATGGGGAAAATGCGTTTTGGGACCCCCCTTTTTTCTCAGCCCCCGCTTGACGAATCCCCCTGAGACTTTCAGGGTAGGAGTGGAGCGAAGCGCCCCATTAGTTTTGAAAAATTCGCGAGGATTCGTCAACCGGCGCCAAAGTTATTCCAAATAGAATGTTGCGGATTTCCTATGGAAACACGGTCCTAACTATAACTATCTACTGGCGACCGTCAGTAGATAATATATATATATATATCAATTATGCAGTTCGCTGATTTCCCTGCCGCTTTTGCGGTTGCGGGCTCAAGCGAGGTAGCGGTCCTCCTTTAAATTTTCAAAAAAGCCTTTTCGTGGTCAAAAAGCAATCTTGAGCCCAATTCCATAAGCGTGATTCTTTATTTAGAAAATGGCAAACAAACGCCCGACGTGTTTCGGTGCAGCCGCACCTTGGTCACGGGTAATCAGTAGTTTGTGAAACGTTAAACATATAGTGTTCAAACAAAACATAGAAGTAGGACTACCTGCCCCAACTCAATATCAAAGACATTCAAACTTGGCATCCATTTTGTAATGGTCAAATTTCCAAGGTTCTTATTTTATATATATTCTTATTGCCACTGTTTGCAATTTCTTATACATGCGACTATATCAAAATGTACTTTGCATATATATTGTGCAAGTTTATCTCACAATTAAAAAATGATATTCAGTCCCGCCCCAGTGGGCATTTAACCCAAAATTAATCTCAAAAATGGTTGTTTCAAAACAACACTTTTTAAACCAACTCGCTGCATGATGCATGTACAAATTTATATCGCAATCCTCGTTTGAGCCCCAGTGGGCTGTTTCTTAAACTCCTCATATTCTGCCCCAGTGGGCCGTAGTTATCAGTGGCCTTACTCTTTTTTCTAATAATTATCTCATTTCAATCCAACAAAATCATAATTTCATTGTGCCTCTGTAAGTCAATCTTCTTAGTGGTACGCTGACAGTTTGGTCTCCTACAAAAAAATACAAAATTGTCCAATTACTATGGTATATGTGAAAAGTTAAAAAACAAACTCATGGCTTCTCATTTACAAAATATAATACATTTTGAGTTTTCAATATGCAGCACATTTCAATGATTCAGTTAACCCAGATGAACCGACATTTCTTCATCCTTGTTCAAACCTAGTGGTTGTACGGTGTCATACTTAATAATCATTCTGGACTCCAATTGTCGCAATTCTTTCACTCTGTCTCCACCCCTTTCTGATTTAGGAATTCTATCCAGGGCACAGAATTGTAGGACATTGACATTTTTCCCATGTAATTCTTTAAAATGTCTAGCAATTGGGTATTGCTTGTCCTCGTTGGTAATTGCCCTAGTATGTTCTAAAACTCGTTTTTTCACTTGATGAATGGTACTCCCAATATACACAAGTGGGCAAGGACAACACAAAGCGTACACGCAAAAATCAGATTTGCATGTTAAATGTTTTTGAATCACGTATGGTTTATGACTTTTTGATAAAGGGAATTCTTTTCGATTCACACTGTTTTTACATGCTTTGCATGAATTGCATGTATAAAATCCCTTTATTTCTCTCCAATTTTTCTCTTCGTTTTTCACAGCACTACTGCAAAGAAGGTCTTTGAGAGCTGAACATTTCCTGAATGTAATCTTTGGTTGACTTCCCACTGATTTTTTCAAAACTGGGTCAATGTTTAAAACATGCCAATATTTTTTCAAACAGTTTCTAACCTGCCATGACTGGTTGGAATATGCGGTGATGAACCTGGTTGGTTCATCTTTGTCTTCTTTAGAAATTTTTGGATCTAGAAGGTCATCCCTCAAAACTGTTTTTACCTTAGCGCATGCTTGTTTTATTATCTTGTTTGAGTATCCTCTTTCCAAAAATCTTTCTTTCATGTTTGACATTTCCAATTCAAAATCCGATTGTGTGCTGCAATTTTTCTTTGCCCTTAAAAGTTCTCCGTACGGTATACTTCGGATCAGATTTTTGGGATGGCAGCTATCAGCATGCAACAGGCTGTTACCTGCTGTTGGCTTTCAGAACAGCCTGCTTTCCAACTTGCCATTATTGACATTCACAACCACATCCAGAAATTCAATTGTTTCTTTTTCTATTGTACATGTGAATGTCAAATTGCAATCATTTGCATTTAAACTATATATGAAAAAACTGACTTCGAGGTTGGAGAAAGCAGAGGAGGAAATAAAAATGAAAAAACAAAGCAAATTTTACCGCGACCAATTAGACCATGAAAGAGGCCAAATTTTTACGTTTGGCAGAAAATTTGATTATCTAAGGGAACTGAATCAAAAAATATTAGGAACCCCGGAAAAAGACCAAACTGGCCAAACCATGGAGGTATCAGAAATAAGCGAAACCAGCAGATCGCAGGATGCAAGCACCAAATCAGTAAGATTGGAAGAACCCACGGGTAAGCCACTAAATAACGAGGGAGTAAAATCCAATATTTTAAAGGAGTTCTCGCTGATGGCACAAGGCCGACAAGGGTTGGGAAGCCCAGGCCCACAAGAATCGCCAAGTCGAGGTCGAGGTCGAGGCGCCAGAGGAGGAAGCAGAAGAGGCGCAAAGAAACAGGGTGTTTTGGATGCCTACGTGGGAATGACAACAAGAGGCAAGATGGACAAAAAATGAAGGACAATCATACTGTGTTAAATGTATCTAATATTCAGTTAACGCCTGATCAGATTGAAGTTTTGTCATTAGGTCTAACGTTTTGTCCTACAAGCAATTTTAATTACACTGAGGGCAGAATAGATCTTTTCCATTTTGTAAGAAAATTAAAGCTGCGCAAATGGTTTCAGAATAGAAAAATGACTACTACAACTAATCCGGTTGAATCTACCAATTTAAGGATTGAGGATATAGATCTATTGCAGACAATGAAAGGGTTGGAAAAAGACATTGACAATGTTATGAATGTAGAAGCATGTTTAACTGAAGAGAAGGTAACTTTTGACTGTAGCAGTGATAGCAATTTTAAACCAAAATCCAGATTTTTGCCCCAAATCCACAATGAGAATATTGAAGTGTTTGACAAAGGAGTAACTAAGGAATTAAAAAAATTAGATACATTCAGTAAACCGAAATACACCAATTTGAGTAAAAAACAGATAATGGCAGTAAAAGAACTACAGAACAACAAAGAAGTTGTTATCAAAAAGTCCGATAAGGGCGGAAATGTTGTTGTGTGGCCTACAAAGATGTATTTAAATGAAGGTAGACGACAGTTGGATGATTTAGAAAGTTACACAATCAGTAACAGAACCAGCTATGAAAAAAGCAACAATGAGTTTCAGCTGCAATTAGTAGTGTGGAAACGTGAAAAATTGATCTCAGATGAGGAGTATAGATTTCTTAAATGTGACCACCCTAAATTGCCAGCCCTGTACTTACTGCCTAAGTTACACAAAAACAGTATAAATCCTCCAGGACGACCCATTGTGTCCTCTATAGGTAGCACATATGAGAACACCTCCAAGTATATTGATCATTTCTTGCGTCCTTATGTCCAAAAACTCCCTTCTTATTTACAAGATACTCGAGATTTTTTAAGAGTAATTGAGAAAGTTCAGTGGGAAGAAGACATGTGGCTGATGACACTCGATGTCAACAGCTTATATACCTGCATACCCCACAAATTGGGAGTCAATGCCAATCACCATTTTTTGAAACAGCGCGACATTAAGTATCTTTTGCACACAGAAATGTTATTATGCATGATGCAAAGATGTCTCTCGAACAATTGTTTTCTGTTTGACCATGTCATCTATTGTCAGGCCCAGGGTACAGCAATGGGAACCTGCTTCGCCCCCAGCTATGCGGGTCTTTACCTAGGCTGGTGGGAGGAGCAGGTGGCTAGCAAAATCTTGGCCTTTACCCAGAATGTGGGTCTCTGGGCCAGATATATATATGACGTATTTTGTATCTGGAAAGGGGGAAAAAGATGATGCTATGCAATGTGTTGCCAGTTTAAATGCAAATGATTGCAATTTGGCATTCACATGTACAATAGAAAAAGAAACAATTGAATTTCTAGATGTGGTTGTGAATGTCAATAATGGCAAGTTGGAAAGCAGGCTGTTCCGAAAGCCAACAGCAGGTAACAGCCTGTTGCATGCTGATAGCTGCCATCCAAAAAATCTGATCCGCAGTATACCGTACGGAGAACTTTTAAGGGCAAAGAGAAATTGCAGCACACAATCGGATTTTGAATTGGAAATGTCAAACATGAAAGAAAGATTTTTGGAAAGAGGATACTCAAACAAGATAATAAAACAAGCATGCGCTAAGGTAAAAACAGTTTTGAGGGATGACCTTCTAGATCCAAAAATTTCTAAAGAAGACAAAGATGAACCAATCAGGTTCATCACCGCATATTCCAACCAGTCATGGCAGGTTAGAAACTGTTTGAAAAAATATTGGCATGTTTTAAACATTGACCCAGTTTTGAAAAAATCAGTGGGAAGTCAACCAAAGATTACATTCAGGAAATGTTCAGCTCTCAAAGACCTTCTTTGCAGTAGTGCTGTGAAAAACAAAGAGAAAAATTGGAGAGAAATAAAGGGATTTTATACATGCAATTCATGCAAAGCATGTAAAAACAGTGTGAATCGAAAAGAATTCCCTTTATCAAAAAGTCATAAACCATACGTGATTCAAAAACATTTAACATGCAAATCTGATTTTTGCATGTACGCTTTGTGTTGTCCTTGCCCACTTGTGTATATTGGGAGTACCATTCATCAAGTGAAAAAACGAGTTTTAGAACATACTAGGGCAATTACCAACGAGGACAAGCAATACCCAATTGTTAGACATTTTAAAGAATTACATGGGAAAAATGTCAATGTCCTACAATTCTGTGCCCTGGATAGAATTCCTAAATCAGAAAGGGGTGGAGACAGAGTGAAAGAATTGCGACAATTGGAGTCCAGAATGATTATTAAGTATGACACCGTACAACCACTAGGTTTGAACAAGGATGAAGAAATGTCGGTTCATCTGGGTTAACTGAATCATTGAAATGTGCTGCATATTGAAAACTCAAAATGTATTATATTTTGTAAATGAGAAGCCATGAGTTTGTTTTTTAACTTTTCACATATACCATAGTGATTGCACAATTTTGTATTTTTTTGTAGGAGACCAAACTGTCAGCGTACTACTAAGAAGATTGACTTACAGAGGCACAATGAAATTATGATTTTGTTGGATTGAAATGAGATAATTATTAGAAAAAAGAGTAAGGCCACTGATAACTACGGCCCACTGGGGCAGAATATGAGGAGTTTAAGAAACAGCCCACTGGGGCTCAAACGAGGATTGCGATATAAATTTGTACATGCATCATGCAGCGAGATGGTTAAAATGTGTTGTTTTGAAACAACCATTTTTGTGATGAATTTTGGGTTAAATGCCCACTGGGGTGGGACTGAATATCATTTTTTAATTGTGAGATAAACTTGCACAATGTATATGCAAAGTACATTTTGATATAGTCGCATGTATAAGAAATTGCAAACAGTGGCAATAAGAATATATATAAAATAAGAACCTTGGAAATTTGACCATTACAAAATGGATGCCAAGTTTGAATGTCTTTGATATTGAGTTGGGGCAGGTAGTCCTACTTCTATGTTTTGTTTGAACACTATATGTTTTACGTTTCACAAACTACTGATTACCCGTGACCAAGGTGCGGCTGCACCGAAACGCGTCGGGCGTTTGTTTGCCATTTTCTAAATAAAGAATCACGCTTATGGAATTGGGCTCAAGATTGCTTTTTGACCACGAAAAGGCTTTTTTGAAAAAAAAAAAAATATATATATATATATATATATATATATATATATATATATATATATATATGCCAAGGCATATTGAAGAGTGAGTGGGTGTATAAGTGTCTGAAGGGATGATTTAGCAGGTACATGA
Organism: Triturus cristatus; assembly: GCF_964204655.1. Taxonomy (NCBI): domain Eukaryota; kingdom Metazoa; phylum Chordata; class Amphibia; order Caudata; family Salamandridae; genus Triturus; species Triturus cristatus. The sequence goes on along the minus strand of NC_140579.1, from coordinate 1,071,657,670 downwards.
CTGACTGTATAAGTGAGTGATTAATCGTGTCTTTCTGAATGCATGGGTTAGTGACTAAACTGTGTGATTGTCTGTATTAGTCTGTCAGTTGGTATGTAAGCGGCTGCATGGGTTGGTGAGTAGCTTCATGAGTGTCTATATGGGTTATTGATTGGTTGTCTGAGTATCTGTGTGGGTGGGTGGTGGTGTGTGACTGTGCTTGGATCTGTGAGTAGGTGATTCACTGGGTGTATGGGTTCAAGAGTGCATCTGTGAAGGGCTGCATGGGTGGGTAAATTTCTGTATGGGTGTATTGGTGAGTGAATTGATGCCTCAGTGGTACATGTGTGAGTAACTCCATATGTGAAAGGCAGTATATGTGAATGTTGGAGTATATAAATGACTATATGTGAGAGTGAGTGATTGTGAGAGTGCATGTATGGATGAGTGTGTGCTTGTATCAGTGATTGTATAAGAAAGTAACTATGTGTTACTATCTGTATGAATAAGTGAGGTGGTGTGTGTATAACTGTATAGGTGGGTAAATGGGAGTGTGATTGATTCTTTGCATGACTGACTAGGTGTGTGAGTAACTCTGTGGGAGAGTGGCAGTGTTTGAGTGTCTGTATAGGTGTATGAGTGCATATGATAGTGCTGTATTGATGAGTGACTGAATGTATGAGTGACTGTATGGGTGAATGGGTGGATGTGTGTGTAGACCTAGGAATCAGTGAGTGGGTATGTAGTAACTGGTATTGGTGTGTCTATGGTTTTGAAAATGGTAGTCTGTATTTTAGAGTGGATGTATATAAGGTTATATCAGGGCATGGGGAGGTGCATCAGATTATCACGTGGATGATGTAATCAGTAATGTCATCAGTGATGTCATCAGTGATGTCACTGACCATGTCATGAAGAATAAGTTACTTACCTGTAATCCTAGTTCTCATCCAGGGGTATCCTCCTCAAAGTCATAAGCACATGAATATATTACCGCCCATGTGCGGGGTCCCCGGAAATATGTACAACATATATGTAGCTCTAAATACATATATATATATATATATATATATATATATATATATATATATATATATATATATTACCTACTGGCAGTCGCCAGTAGGTAGTTGTAGTTAGGACCTATTTTCCATAAGGAAATCCGCAACATTCTATTTGGAATAACGTTGGCGCCGATTGATGAATCTCCGCGAAATTTTCCAAACTTTTGGCCAGCTCCGGTCCGCTCCTATCCTGAAAATGTCACAGTGATTCGTCAAGCGGGGGCCGAGAAAAAAGGGGGGTCCCAAAACACTTTTTCCCCAAGCATTTTCCCATAGGACCTATTGACGCAGCTACAGCCCGAACTGCTGAACGGAATTACACCAAATTTGGCAAAGAGGTAGTCCTCAGTTCAGACTCATGCCTTTTGCTTAAATGGTGTAAATCCGTTCAGTAGTTCCTGAGAAAATTAGAGTTAAAAAGGTAGATATATCTGGGCGGAACCTAACCACACATCTCATCGTGAGATCTGATTGGCTGTCAGTACTTCATCCAAGAAGTGTTGGCAGCCATCTTGGGACCAATATACATGATAGCACCTCATTAAAAAGCATTGCAGTTAATAGAAGGTTTTAAGACTTTAGTTACATTATAAATCATTTGTTGATGGTACCATACTCATTTTAGGAATGTAGGTGATTCTATCATGTGAAAAAGCCTTCTGCTGTGATATCATGAATCATGTTTGAGAGAAAACTATTTTCTCATGCTTTTCGCACAGAGGTTTGGAAGGTGATCTATAAGCTAAACTGAGAGCACATTTTCTGTAAATTCTCATTATATTTCTGAGTCATGTGAGAATGAAGTCTGACATTCTCAGTAAAACATGTACATCCAAAAAGGGCAGAGACTGTCAGTTGATTCCTTTGTGTTCTACTGCAGCTTCCCAGAGTGTTCTAGAGAACAACTAGAGCGCTAACAGTCCTACTTATGACAAACGTATTGCACACCTGAAGCCATCTTGATTGGAATAAAGTGGTAACTCTTAAAACATTTAATTTAAAAAGGAACACAATGAGGGGGTTCATTTTGCCATAGAAAGTATGATTAGTGCTGCAGAAAGAAAAATTAGGGCACATTTTGAGTGACTTCTCAAATCCTCTTCTATTTCATAAAAAAATTCTGACATGCAGACTGAAACATGCACTTTCAATACCAGCAGCAGACTTCTCTGGTGAGCAGTAGCTTTACTACAGTGATCTAATAGGCAGCTAGAGTGCTAACATTCTGAATGTATGGCAAATGTGTGACACATCTGAATGCCTTCTTGATGGAATCAAAGTAAAAAACTGAAAGTATTTCCTACTGAGGAGACTGTAGTAAATGAGGAAATTAGGAAACTTCATAACAAATAAGTCTCCCAAAATGGCCACCAGAGACAAAAGAGCACAAATGTAGCCCAAATATCACCCAGATGTAGCCCAAGTATAGCCCAATGACAGAATGTCCCAGAGTGTTCTATCGAACAACTAGAGCGCTAACAGTCTAACTTATGACAAAAGTATGGCACACCTGAAGCCATCTTGATTGGAATAAAGTAGTAACACTTAAAACATTTAATTTAAAAAGGAACAACATGAGGGGGTTCATTTTGCCATAGAAATTATGATTAGTGCTGCAGAAAGAAAAATTAGGGCACATTTTGACTTCTTAAATCCTCTTCTATTTCATAAAAAAATTCTGACATGCAGACTGAAACATGCACTTTGAATACCAGCAGCAGACTTCCCTGGTGAGCAGTAGCTTTACTACAGTGATCTAATGAGCAACTAGAGTGCTAACATTCAGAAGTTATGGCAAATGTGTGATACATCTGAATGCCTTCTTGATGGAATCAAAGTAAAAAACTGAAAGTATTTCCTACTGAGGAGACTGTAGTAAATGAGGAAATTAGGAAACTTTATAACAAATAAGTCTCCCAAAATGGCCACCAGAGACAAAAGAGCCCAAATGTAGCCCAAATATCACCCAGATGTAGCCCAAGTATTGCCCAATGACAGAATGTCCCAGAGTGTTCTAACGAACAACTAGAGCGCTAACATTCTAACTTATGACAAAAGTATGGCACACCTGAAGCCATCTTGATTGGAATAAAGTAGTAACACTTAAAACATTTAATTTACAAAGGAACAACATGAGGGGGTTCATTTTGCCATAGAAATTATGATTAGTGCTGCAGAAAGAAAAATTAGGGCACATTTTGACTTCTTAAATCCTCTTCTATTTCATAAAAAAATTCTGACATGCAGACTGAAACATGCACTTTGAATACCAGCAGCAGACTTCCCTGGTGAGCAGTAGCCTTACTACAGTGATCTAATGAGCAACTAGAGTGCTAACATTCAGAAGTTATGGAAAATGTGTGACACATCTGAATGCCTTCTTGATGGAACCAAAGTAAAAAACTGAAAGTATTTCCTACTGAGGAGACTGCAGTAAATGAGGAAATTAGGAAACTTCATAACAAATAAATCTCCCAAGATGGCCACCAGAGACAAAAGAGCCCAAATGTAGCCCAAATATCACCCAGATGTAGCCCAAGTATAGCCCAATGACAGAATGTCCCACAGTGTTCTAACGAACAACTAGAGCGCTAACAGTCTTACTTATGACAAAAGTATGGCACACCTGAAGCCATCTTGATTGGAATAAACTGGTAACACTTAAAACATTTAATTTAAAAAGGAACACAATGAGGGGGTTCATTTTGCCATAGAAATTATGATTAGTGCTGAAGAAAGAAAAATTAGGGCACATTTTGAGTGACTTCTCAAATCCTCTTCTATTTCATTAAAAAATTCTGATATGCAGACTGAAACATGCACTTTTAATACCAGCAGTAGACTTCCGTGGTAAGCAGTAGCTTTACTACAGTGATCTAATGAGCAACTAGAGTGCTAACATTCAGAATTTATGGCAAATGTGTGACATATCTGAATACCTTCTTGATGGAATCAAAGTAAAAATCTGAAAGCATTTCCTACTGAGGAGACTGCAGTAAATGAGGAAATTAGGAAACTTCATAACAAATAAATCTCCCAAGATGGCCACCAGAGACAAAAGAGCCCAAATGCAGCACAAATATCACCCAGATGTAGCCTACATGTAGCCCAATGACAGAAGTGTGCCAAACACTTATTTTTTGTGTATTTGCAGTTTTATATAGTGCCGACTTGTCAGGTATTGGAGTGGCTTATATGAGCATTGGTTACATCACACAAGATCAAATTCATTTTGGTTGTAGACATGGGGAGATTAAGTGATTTGACCAGAATCACAGAATGTTGAGCTGAAGCAGAAACTCCAACCTGGTTCCCCAGTTGCAAAGTCTGCAGCTCTGGAAGTAACACCACATCCTCTCCCCTAAGTGCAACATTTAATCAAGTGGTCAACTGGATAAAAAAACATAAAGATTACAAATAATGTAAAAGTTCTTTGTCGCTATTTGAAAACTCAGAAAATATGTCCTCATTTTAGTTTTTTAGAGCACTAACCATAATTTGGATGCAAATAAGACCCTCTTATATATGTAATTTCTAAAGGAAATGCTCTAGGTATTAAAGTTTTGATTACATCAAGATGACGTCAGGCGTTTCACACTTTTGTAATAAATATAGAATGTTAGCAATCTAGTTGTTCATTGGGATACTGTTGAAAGGCAGAGGCCAGGGGCACGGACTCTGAAAATTGAAGGCAGGTAGGAGAGTGCAGAGGCAACAATTTGACCACAGTGGGCAGTCGAAAGGGGGGCAGGGGCACCAAACCAACAATACAGGACTGGCAAGAGAGGCTGTGGTAATATAATAGACCATTGTGGGCAGAAGGAAGAGGCAGTGGTAGTACAACCATACATGCCAACAGACCTGTTTCAGGCAGGAAACGTCCAATGTTTTTAAGCTCAAATGGGCTTTATTTGATCTGTCTCCTGTCTACAATCTCCTCTTTTTCAATGTAACTCAAAGGGGAAAATCAATACCCCAGTTTTTTTCAAAATCTCCCTCTTACCAAGTTCAAAATGTTCGCAAGTATGGTACATTGGATCATGGTAGGCAGAAGGAATTGGGGTAGGGACATGGACTCGGATAACAGAGGACAGGAGGGACATTGAGAGGTGCACCAAACTGACCCTAAAGGGCAGGCATCAGGGTTTGCAGCAGCACAATACACCACACAGGGCATGCGGGACGGGAGTGCAGTACAACAATCAATAGAAAGCAATAGGGAGGGGACAGGACCATGCACATGGACAACAGAGAACAGGGGGGAAAGAGGCAATGGTAGCTAGCTAACGATAATGGACAGACAGGAGAGAAAGCTGCAGCATAACAGACCATTAAGGGCAGAAGGGACGGATCAGGGGCATTACAATGGAACAGACAAGCCAGGAGGGAGGGAATAGGGGTCTGCACATGGAAACAGAGGGCTGGGGGCAAGGGGGTAGGGCAGGAGCAGCAAGATGACCATGGAGGTCAGGCAGGATGGGCACTAGAAACAAGACACACCATGGAGAGCAACATTGAGACTATGATGGCATACACACAGACCATGGAGGGAAGGTGGAAGGGGGTCAGGGGCAGCTAGCTGACCACACAGGGAAGGTGGGAGGGGCCATGGCAGCACAGAAGACAATGCATGGCAAGCGGGAGGGTTAGTGGCAGCACAATGGCTATGATGGGCAAGGAGGAGGGTGCAGGGGCATGCACAAAGGAAGATGGAGGATAGAAGGGAGGGTCAGGACCTGTGCACAGACAAGAATGTTCAGGGGAAGGGGCCTCACTCCAGACCGCACGGGGCAGGCAGGAGGAGCAGTTGCAGCACAACAGATCAGGGAGGGCAGAAGGGTGTGGCAGTAAAATGGGCCATGGAGGACAGGAGGAAGGGGATAGGGGCATGGCATGTGGACAGGCAGGGTGGAGGTGGCAGGGACAGGTTACAGTCATCTGACAATGCAAGGCAGGTAGGAGGGGAGTGGCAGCTCAACAGAACACTCAGAGTAGATAGGAGTGGCAGGTCCATGGAACATGATGGGCAAAAAGGATGGAGCAGGGGCATGCACAAATACATCGGCGGGTAGGGGTAAGGAGAATAGGGGCAGCAAGCTAAGCACAGAGGCTAAGCAGGAGGTCAATGATGGGCCAGAGAATTGGGCAATGGTGGGCAGGAGGAGTGGACTGGTACATCATGCTAAATGGAGGGCAGTGGCAGCACATCAGACCATGCATGGCAGGAGGGAGGAGGCTAGTCCATGGATTCAGACAACAGAGGATAGGGAGGAGGTGGATGGGGCAGCAAGCTAACTGTTCAGTGAAGGTGGGTATTAGGAACTTTATTGTTTTTAAAATGTGTGTCTGTGCGAACTACTTAAAATATGAACAAGTATGCAGCATAATCTCACTTTTATTCAGGAAGAAGAGGACGTTTGTGACTGTGACTCCGGGCTCACTTGGCAGAAACACCCCCTGACCCTCCACCCCCCTTCGGAAAATGTAATGCCCGTGAAAAGGGTAGGTGGACGCAGTGTTATATAGAACATAGTCCTGAGGGCACGATTGAAAATGAAAACTAGATATAGTATATGGTATAAACTATGCACCAAAAAGTGTGATATAAGCTGAACCGGGGCGTGAAATATAATATGCAATACAATGTGCGCAATGACAGATTCATTGGAGAGCGCGAGATAGCACAGGCACTAGCGCGTGCTGTGCGATATGTGCCTTGGAGTGTAATATGCACAGGGCAGTGTTGTATAACCTAACTAGTCTCTAAAGTTGTAATATAAAATATGTGCTGGGGAGTGTAACGTTGCATATGCACTGTGACAAAGATATGGATCCCAGATTGTAATATGTATGGCATAGCGCTGTGCGTTATAACATAGGCATCGAGGAAGGCACGTTAGATGGGGCAATATAACCCGTGCGAAGGCAAGTGTGGCATGACATATTCACGGGGTGGTGTTACAGTGCACATGGGCTAGAAAGTGTCATAGCATACGCACTATCTGGTGGAATACAACACAGAGGTGTGTGGCACTCGGCGGGCACTGTTGGGTGTAACACAGCATTGGGCTCAGCCAGGAGCACGCTGTGACTCTCAAGTGAGGTTCGTCTCCTTTCCAGAGAGTAAAATAAAAAGTATTACACACTTGGCGGTGGATGTGTGTTTTATTAACCGTGAGGGGGGTTTCTTGCATAGTTTGGTCGAATTTTTGTCGAATCCCCTTTGAATGGCTTGGTGTGCATGTGTATTAAATGTGCCCGTCAATATCTACCCATGTTTGTATAAATAAACGACAAGGGTGTCTACTTGGAGAGTACTCACCGGCGGGGGCACCGGGATTAGGCACAGTAGGGCGTCAGACACATCAGAGCTTCACTAGCGGTGTAAATACATTCCACGTGGATTCATTGTATGCATATTCGCCTTTTAATGAATATCATGCAAATCGTCATGGTGATAGGTACATACGGTTTGTCCAGCATGTCCTAGGTGTTTCTATAAAAATATATATATTTTTTCAAAAATAATAAAAAACAAAGGCCGGCCCTGGGGGATGGGGTCCCCGGGGCCATAAGTGGCCTGAGGAGGGGGGCAACGCAGCCCCGCTCCTAAAGAAAAAAAACAAAAAAAAAAAGGCCATGACCCGGGGGTTGGGGTCCCCGGGGCCGATTAAGGCCTTGGGAGGGGGGCCACGCAACCACCTTCCAAATTAATTTTTTTCAACAAAAAAATTAGGGTGCAGGCCCTGGGGGATGGGGTCCCCAGGGCCAATAAATTAGAAAAAAAGGGGGGCCACACAGCCCTCCTTCTTAAAAAAATAAAATAAATAAAAGACCGGCAGCGCGCCGAAGGCCACGCCCCCTCCTTGCAGCACTCTACAAACGCGCCCCCTGGCCAGTTGTAAGTTGGGGAATTAATTCCCCTTCAATACTGAGGGTCAGTGATGTCATCAGTGATGTCATTTGAGATGTCATCAGTGATGTCATGAGTGATGTCACTGACCATGTCATGAGTGATGTAATATGTGACGTCATCAGCAGTGCATTGCGGGCGCGCGAGTTATAGTTAGCTTAACTAACTATAACGGGGAAATTTCATTGGTTTTTTACGAGTGAAATGTCCAGCTAACTATAACGTGTGTGAAACCTATGGTTTTTTCACTGAATTTGCAAGGTTTTTTAAATGCTAATTCCTAACTACAACATGTGTGAAACCTATGGTTTTTTCAGTTAATTTGCAAGGTTTTTTAAATGCTAATTCCTAACTATAACATGTGTGAAACCTATGGTTTTTTCAGTGAATTTGCAAGGTTTTTTAAATGCTAATTTCTAACTATAACGTGTGTGAAACCCATGTTTTTTTCAGTGAATTTGTATGGTTTTTTTAAATGCTAATTCTTACCTATAACATATGTGATTCCCATATTTTTTTTTATAGATTTTGTATGATTTTTTTATTATAAATTCTTATATTAAATATGTTTTTTTTTTTTAAAAAACAAGTTTTTTTTTTTACTTTTTATTCTCTTAAAACACTATGTTTTTAAAAAAAAAAATCTGCAATATATCAAGTTTTCTCTTTTTTTTTTTTTACCAAACAGGTAAGATATATTAGTATAACATAGAAAATATTATTATTTTTTTTTTTTTTTTAGTGCGCGTACGGTAAGCGTACGGTAAGCGTACGGTTTACGCAATGTCCGTAATTTATCTACTCTGTTTGCGTATAGTTACGCAATTTGCGTAGCCGCGCGTACTGTGCGTGGGGCGCGTAGGCGTGTACGCTACACGCGCACGTTACGCGGAAGTGTTGTGGAGTGACTGTTTTGCGCATGCGCGCGAGCGCGTGTCTTTTTTACGCGCATGCGTACTTTTACCGTAAGCGCACCGTAAGCGCACCGTAAGCGTAACGTACGCGCACGGTGGGTCATGTGATCATGAAACACAACTTTTGATTGGTTGAAACTACTTTCAGTTCTAGAACTCTCCTACACCACACCCATTCCCCTCATTTCTGCTTGTGATCCCTTAGGAGAAGGAGCTGACTTGTCTTTGTGATACGATGGCAGACCAGCACTCTTCTACTGAGAGTGAGGCTAGCAGCACCACCATCAGGCAGAGAAAGAGGAAACAGAAGAGCTCTTTCATATGGGAGTATTTCAGTTTTCCAGAGGGTGAGAAAAAAGTCAATGCTGCTTTGGTGACTTGCAAGCTGTGCCAGCGTGTGCTTTCGAGAGGAAATCCCAACAAGAAGTATTCCTTCGGGAATCACACTATGTTGAGACACCTTGAGGATGTGCATCCTAGGACACATGCACGACATACTAGAGGCAACCCTTCAGTAAGTCGAGCAAGCACATCCACAGCAGCTCAGCCGAGTCCTTCTTCGGAAGCTCAGCAGAGCCCTTCATCTGTGGGGGCACAATCACCTTTTTCTGATCCTCTGGAAACGAACCCTCGGTTTGGTAGGGTTACTATGCGGTGTTCATTTTGCCATGATCTAATTGTTCATAGGGAGACCAGTGTTTCCCTCATTAACAACAAAATAGATCAGCACAAATGTCCAACCAGCTAATGTTCCCATACTTCCTTTCCTCTGTCCCTGCATGAACACAACGGCTCTTTTAAGAGCCAACCTTACCTCTCAACTTTTTTTTATTTTTTCTTTAAAACTTTTTTTTTTTTTTACCGTACGCGTACGGTAAGCGTATTTTGTTTTTTTTTGTTTTTTAAAAAACACTAAAAATCAATTACCACATCTCAAGATCCTTGAGGAATTAATAACTAAATACTAAAAATCTTTTTGAGATAAAGTGGAAGAAAGAGACCTTCTAATTTCTCAGTTACCTGTCCCACCCAACAATTTAATTTTTAATTAAAATGTAATTGAAATTACTTGAAAAAATGGTTGTTTTTTTTTGAAAATTTTCTTTCACAATCTGAAAAAAAAGAAAAAAGTATTAATATTTAATAAATCAATATATTACACAGTACACGTATTTACATATTTTTCCCCAAAAATTTTTTGCCTTTTTTTTTCTGTTTTCAGAATATATTGCATTTCACTATAAATTGTGAAAGCAATTTCATTCATCATTTAACAGCGGGCAAAAAAAAAATAACAATCTCAAAGATTGTATAAAAAAAGCCCAGAATCTCTTTTAACTTAAACATAACATTATAGAAATGCATAATATTCTAAAAAAATATCAACTAATATCAATACTTATTTCTTTAAAATACCGTCTGACATTTTTGTTTCAGAAGTATAATCACAAAAATATATCTCAAATAACTCCACAATACATCTGGTTCCATTTCCTTTAGGCCAAATAGTAATTTTAAAATTCTTTTTTGATTAAATTTCCAATGGTAATCCAATAAAATTCTAAAGTTTAAATTGTACAGATCTCACCGATTCTCTGTAACATTTTGGTTTCCGAAAGATTAATTAATAATTAAATAAGTCCACAATACAATTGTTTACCTTTCCTCATGGCCAAATAGTAATTTTAAAAATCTTTTTTGAATAAATTTCCAATGGCAATCCAATAACATTCCAAAATTTAAATTGTGCAGATGTTACCGATTTTGTAAAAATTTTTGGTTTTCCAAAGTTTCATTAAAAATTTAAAAAGTCCACATTACAATTGGTTACCTTTCCATTAGGCCAAATGATAATTTGAAAAATCATTTTTTTAGAAAATTCCAATGGTAATCCAATAAAATGGTAAAATTGTTTTGTACACATCTTGCCAAGTCTCTCTAAAATTTAGGTTTCAGGAAGATTAGATAGGAATTTGCTAAATCAAAAGGCAAACGTTGCTTGAAAATCAATTGGGAATCATTACACAGTGTCCAGCCTTTTTCACATTTAAGATAAACTGTGTAATGTCCAGAAGTAACAGTAGGTCCTTCATGGAAAATTATTGCAACTGTTACAAAAGTTTTTCATGAAATTGATAATTGCTGTCCTGTAAACTTCTTTATTAAAGTATCCAATTTTGAACCATCAGCTTTACATCGTTGCATCATTAAAATTACATATTGTCCGTATTCCTTTAAAATTAACGTTGAAAACATTTCAGATTGACACTCACTGCATTCCATGTTATGATTAGCATCTTTAACTAATTTAGCAAAAGTGACTGTTTTACTTTCTGGCAATGTTAAATAAATAAACCTTTCAGAATCAACATTAGAGCCACATGTATTGTAACAGTTTTCACAACTATGTTCCCATTTATAAGAGAGACCAAACACATTTTCAATGGGAACCCCTTCTTCTTCCAGTACCTGAAGAAAAAACATCAAGAATTCCTGTGCGTCTTGCTGTACATTTTGAGAAAACTGTGTTCGTCCTGAACATACATCTAAAAGTTTTCTAATTTCAGTAGCACTTTCTATTTGAGTTTTATCATTACTCAGCTTTTGAAAAAGGAGACTCAAGTCATAACAGAATCTTTTTCTCTGATTTACTATTATCTGCTCTTGCACACTTTCCAGATAAAATGCAACATTCAGCACTACATTAGCGTAGCAGTTGACACCAGAGCTATTTTCAAAATGACATCCTACAACCTCTTCTTCATTTTCCTTTTTCTTTTTGCTTGCAATTACATCACTCCTCTTTTTTTTCCTCCTCTCTACATCTTCATTACAGATATTCTCATTTCTCCTTTTACGAGAAACTACACGTTTCTCCAACACAGGATACTGACCTAAATGAGGAGCATAGGTTCTTCTTAATCTATTATACTCCTTTACACAATTTGTATCAGCACTAACTTTTGAGTCATCAAAGTCTATCATGAATAAACCAGATAATGTTTTCACTCGTGACAAAGCTACATAAGCCATACCTTCTTTGAACACAGTTGAACCAATGTTCACAAAAGCACAATCTACAGTCAATCCTTGAGACTTGTGAATAGTTACAGCATATGCTAGCGAAAACGGAAACTGCTTCCTACGTACATATGTCTTTCACAAGCATGAAACGAACTGAACAACGACAAATGTCTTTAACTTCTTCTATCTGATCAAATTTTATTTTTAAACATTCAATTCCATCTTTTTTCTGATAATTAATAAAACCCACAACTCTTCCCATAGCTCCATTTACTAAACCTTTTTCAACATCCAAATTTCTCCTTAAAAATACTCTACAGTTCATGCAAACATATAGATTATTTTCTAATCCAGCTGTTTTGGAAATGTTCTTCTCTAGTGAATCCAATTTATTTTTCAGTGTGCCTGTTAATGTGATAGTAATTCTTCCATCCTCAATTTTGTCCACTGCTTCCAATTTCCTGATATCTTCCTTTTCCAATTTTAAAAGCTCCTCATTGAATATTGAGCATTCACGTAGAGTTGGCATTAAGCAGATGACACTTTTCTCTTCTGCAATGTTCTTGTATATCTTCTCTGCAACTATTTCTTCCTTTGGAAATAAATTATGTAGCAGCCGACTCTGTAATGCTTTTTTCCAACTTCTGTGAGTAGTCCAATTCTGATATCTTTCAGAATACTTCCATATTCTTCATCGTTTGCTTGCCTCATATTAGTAGTAAGTTCCTTGTACTCAAAGAAGGACCCAATATTTGCATTACCGATGCTTCCCAATGACTTCTTTGTGTCTTCATGTGTCACAGTATTAAACACTGGTTGTCCTTTAACTGGAGTAAGTTGTAGAAGATCCCCAAAAACTATGACATGTTTTCCACCAAATAACACGTCATAGTCTGTCCTTAGAATTTGCTGCATTCTTAAATGCACAAAGGCAAGCATTAAGTTTGATACCATGCTCACCTCATCAATAATGAGAACTTGCATCTTCTTCAATACTCTTGAAACTTCCAAGCATGCTTCTCCAGTTAGCTTGTTGATTGTATTTTGTTCTCATGCTCCACTGGTAACATTAGCAAACGATGTAAGGTGATTCCTTTTATGTTATAGGCTGCTAACCCAGTTGGAGCAGTAACCACACAAGACAAAGTAGAATCCGTTTTTTGCTGTAGGTAGCTTCTGATGACTTTAATTAGGAAACTTTTTCCAGTTCCAGCTTGTCCACTTACATACATCCTGATTGGATGAAATGATGTGCATGAGCACTCTTTTTTTTCATGTAGAAATCCGTGATCAATTTTGCTTCTGATCTCTTCATAAATTTGTTGCTGCTCTTCATTCAGTTGTCTTTCCAAATTTTGTAAGTCTATAAATTCTTCTTGAGCTTGATTCATAGCCGTTTCCACTTCATTCATGGCTATTGATGCTTCATTTTCAACGATTGGTTGTCCTAGGGGATCTTGACTGAGTGTTCCTGAACTTTGGCTGTCTTGAGAACTGTCTCTAGCTACTTCAGCTGCAATTGTAGTTTCCTGTTCAATTTCTTCATTTAACATTTGCAGATAAGTTGAAAATGTACTGCATTGTATGCTGTCTTTGCAAGCATTAAAAGAATCTTCATAGCTTTGAAATTCTCCCAGTAGTTCATCCTCTGTACGCCATGGTTTAAACAGCTGTAAAAGAGCCAAGTAGTAAAATTCCTTTTTGTCAGTAGTGTCGCAACTCAGCTTCCTGTGATTTATCAAACTTCCTTTTGTTTGCTTCACCAAACATCCTTCCTCACCAATGACTTTATATTTTCCATTGTTGATGTCTTCTGCGGCTTTCCGTGAATAAATGTAGTTCTGCAGCACTTCATAGAGACACATGTTCTCCAGATGATGACTTCTTTTTGGATAATATGTGTCCAACATGTTTGATTTCAAAATATCTGTACTTTCTGGGTCATTCTCGGCCAAATATTCAATTTCTCCAACAGATTTCAGTACCCGATTTCTCATTGCTGCAAGGCCTAAACTTGCCCAAATTATTCTTCTTGATTTCGAGTAGAGACTTGCAGAAGATAACCTATCTGAACATTCGTAGGATCCAATTTCTCGATGCGATAACATCTTTAAACTGAAACTGTACAGCTTCTTACTGACAGTCTTCTCGTGAGAAATCTCTTCCCACATTTCTTTCAATTCAGTTTTTTCAGATTTAGTAATGTAAGACGTTACATATCGAGCAACAGCAATGGAATTGTCAGCTACATACTGTATATCCATGTTAGCATTCCACATGGATAAAATGACTGGGTTGTAGTCATTTATATTTTTTGATTCTTCTTTTCTTTTTAGGTTGTAGGTATTCTTAGGTGATTTTCTTGTGATAGTATGTCTCACAGATGACATAAAACTGTTTACTCTTCCATTTGAAAGAACAGGTCTAGGAAATCCAAATCGACATTTAGTGTAGTATTTATCATTGCTCTTGTATTTCCGTCGACAGTATTTTCCACACCGATGACTTTGGAAACGTAAAACTTGCTCCTTTAACTTTTTCTCTTCTGTGCTTTTTGGTATAGCACATGTTGCATATTCTTCAATGTAAGATAACACTGCTTCATCAGTATCTGTTCCAAACTTTGGGGCATCCTTGATCCACAACAGCATATGAATATGAGGAGCACCTCTTGCCTGGTACCCTTTTCTCCAAAAGAAATCCACTACTTCTCCTAGAGGTGGATTTGTTTTATTGCAGATGAAGGACATCATAGCCTCAAATCTATGATTGAAATATCTGCAAACATTAACCGGATCCAATGAGCACAGTTCTCCTGCTGTCTTGTATTCGATGTTTTTAATGTTTGAATTTGCCTCTCGTAGAAAATCCAGTAAATCATCCCAAGCGTACTCAGCACAGCTTAGGGTAAGGAACCATGTTGGTGTGCCTAAATTCCGTAACATGCATTTTAATTCACCATGGCGTCGGTACCAATATTCATTTGTCCCACGCTGACAAGCCATCAGATTGATCAGTTGTGTTTCCAAATGATCATCTCGGTGCTGCACTTTCTCCATAAAATCCTTAGCAGACACATTTTGTAAATGTACTCCACTTTTTAAAATGTGATTTACTGCATAAGATAGTGCAGACAAGTCGCTTTCAAATAAAAGATGGAACAAATAAGGAATACTTTGTCGAAATCTGGGATCTTCAGCATATAGTCTTGTAGTCCGATACTCAGAAGCTGGAATCTGTTCTGGACGTTCATCGTATCGTCCTCCTTTTCCTTTAGGAAACAGCTGGGGAAAACATCGAGCTTCCAAGCTCTCCTCCCATACACTCACGGGAGTTCCTTTTGCTTTCTTCATCTGAAACAGATCAATATTGTCTCCCATAACTTCTTTTGAATGAAGAGGATGTATGCTAAAATGTTCATAAATTTCTTCTTCCTTTGACTTGTCCACTTTTTCAATTTGTCCAGTTGATGTTTCTGTGTCTTCTTGTAAATCTTCTTCTTCTTCTTCTATATAAATTGATTCATACCATTTGTTATTCCTTTTCAAATACAAATTTGCTCTTTGTACTTTCCGTACATCTACCAGCTCCTGCCAAATCTTCTTATTCTTTGTAGGTACACCATTAACCAGAATAACTAATGGTTCAGTTTCCAAAGTATCCGCATCAATAGTTTCCATATTTTTTTTCAAATCCAAGGGCAAATACACCACTCTACCTTTTAAACCTCTCAGTAAATCTGAAGGAGGTAATTTACCAGTTTTGGGCTCCATACGTACTATGGTCTGGAACGGATGAACACATTGAATAAGTATAGACTCATATGTATTTAATTCAGAAAGTTCAGCAGGAATAGCATCCAATTCTAAATTATTATGTACAGCTCTGGTCGGCATTCTATTTTCCTCTAACTTGTTGTAACAGTATTTACAAATACGCTGATCTTCACCCAATTCAAAACAATTTTCTAGAAATATATTTGTGGCAAAATCTTTCCACTTATAATTATCTTCATTTTCACTCTTTCTGTAGAGATCAACATTCCTAGTTTGTTTTCTATAATGAGTTCTGCGGCAACAAATACAAGTAATATTTGGTCTTTCATTAGAGATTTTTTCAAATTTTGTTATGTGATCATTAAATGTCTTACTTACAGAGGGTTCTACATTCTCTTCCACTTCTTCCTCATTTACTGTGTCCTTTTCTGCACTGTTTTGTTCAGGACCAAAGTAACAAAACTGAATTTCATCAACAACCTTCTCTACATCTGATACCGATCCACGGAACAGAGCCCTATTCAATTAATCTAACTTTATTGCTGGACTTTTTGCAAAATACAACCGTCTCACAAACTTTCTCATTTCAGTATGATGAACAGCCAGCATCCTAAAATGATGGAAAACACTATTACACCCTTTTCTAGATAGACAAGCCAGAGAATGACCCTGCAAACCAGTATTCTTTCTCACTCTGCATGGATCTAGACTTTGAAGCACCTTAATCTTCTGTTTTACACTTTTTTTACTATATTCTCTTAGAAACTCACGAAATTTATCAATAGATTCCTGACGCACAGTGCAAATACTACTACAATTCCAAGTGTACACTGGGGCTTCAGGACGTCTCCCCATAGCCTCATCCGCCATCACTTGTACCTCATCTCTTGGAACCATTATCTCCTTCTCCATTATGCAACCATTTTTCACTTCATAAGCACGACCTCTGGTGTCAACTTCATGCAGCAAACTATTACTTTGAAAATAACTCTCTTCATTAAAAAAAGGTTCACTACTTGAACTATGCATCCATTTTCCTAAAAACACTTTACAAAAGTTTGTTCTGTTCACTACTCTTTTCCTTTTGCTTTGTGATTTCAGTACATTAACCATTTTATCTAATGTACGCATCCTATTCAAAATTAAAATGAATAGTTTCCTTTTTAATTCTAATGCCTTTGCTGCAATGGCTTCAATTTCTTTTTTTCTCTTGTAATATTTTGCCTTTTGCTTATATTTCTTCACATCCTTTATCAAATTGGACATAACTCTTCTCTGAAACATTTTTCTACGTATCTCTTTAAACACTGTGTTTCTGTTTAAGTTAATCTTTATTGTTGCAGAAGGTATATTTGCATTAACTAAATTCTCAATTTTTTCCTGTTTTTTTCTATTGAAAACATTCTTTCCAGTACAAACATTTTGTAAATTTTTCCTTTTTTTGAAGATGTTCTTTAAAAAATCTTTTGTCTGCTTACCAGAAGATTTGTTCTTTTTCCCAACATGAGCATCTCCAACTAACTTCGGTCCTCCAGTTGTCTTCAAATATAGGTTTTTTTTGTGGTCTTTCTTTACTCTGGATTTTGTAGGCATCTTAAATTTTGTTCACTGCTCTTCAGCAATACCTGAAAAAAACTAAAAAAAAATTCCTTTATTTTATTTAAATATATTACTACATTTTTTATGATCTTTTCAAATCTTAAAATACTATGTACCCCTTTCCTACAAGTGAAAATCACAATAACACCATCACAAATTAAATATCTAAAAACAATTCCTGTGTGCACACAGAGTCAAGGTTTGAAATTAGGCAGAAAACGAAATTTCTTTGCCAATTGCAAAGCATACTTTCTACTACTTTTTTGGCAAGTGATAAGTACTTTTACAGTCTGACACATTTTGAATCCACTTTTCAGATTCTGAAAACAGCACATGTCCAAACAGCTTTTTCAGACCAGCAACATGTGTAACCTGGGTGACTGACTACACTCCAGCAAGGGCAACCAGCCTTAGTGATGCTGAATGTATTTGCATTACTGATTAAAACCTCAAACCCCACTCGGTTGTGAATACTGTGCTTGATTCCACAGGATAAGCAGCTGGTTGTGTGCTAAGAGTCTGCTTCTGCATAAAAAAATAACACCCCCTTTCCATCTAATGCAAATGTAAAATCACCAGAGCAATACCAAACAGCTTTCTCTGACCAGCAACATGTGTAACCTGGGTGACTGACTACACTCCAGCAAGGGCAACCAGCGTTAGTGATGCTGAATATATTTGCATTACTAAGTGCAACCTCAAACCCCACTCGGATGTGAATACTGTGCATGATTCCACAGGATAAGCAGCTGGGTGTGTGCAAAGAGTCTGCTTCTGCATAAAAAAATAGCTCCTCCTTTCCATCTATTGCAAATGTAAAATCACCAGAGCAATACCAAACACCTTTCTGAGACCAGCAACATGTGTAACCTGGGTGACTGACTACACTCCAGCAAGGGCAACCAGCCTTAGTGTTGCTGAATGTATTTGCATTACTGACTGCAACCTCAAACCCCACTCGGTTGTCATTACTATGCATGATTCCACAGGATAAGCAGCTGGCTGTGTGCTAAGAGTCTGCTTCTGCACAAAAAAATGGCTCCCCCTTTACATCTAATGCAAATGTAAATTCACCAAAGCAATACGCAATAAATCTCTGCCTGTAATTCCTATTTGCACACAGAGTCATGTTTTCATATTAGTCACAAAACGAAATTTCTTTGCCAATTTGAAAGCACACTTACTACTCTTTTTTTTGGCAAGTGATAAACACTTTTACAGACTGACATATTTTGAATCCACTTTTCAGATTCTTAAAAAAGCACATGTCCAAACTGCTTTTTCAGACCAGCACCATGTGTAACCTGGGTGACTGACTACACTCCAGCAAGGGCAACCAGCCTTAGTGATGCTGAATGTATTTGCATTACTGACTGAAACCTCAAACCCCACTCGGTTGTGAATACTGTGCATGATTCCACAGGATAAGCAGCTGGGTGTGTGCTAAGAGTCTGCTTCTGCACAAAAAAATGGCTCCCCCTTTCCATCTAATGCAAATGTAAAATCACCAGAGCAATACGCAATAAATCTCTGCCTGTAATTCCTATTTGCACACAGAGTCATGTTTTCACATTAGTCACAAAACGAAATTTCTTTGCCAATTTGAAAGTACACTTACTACTCTTTTTTTTGGCAAGTGATAAACACTTTTACAGACTGACACATTATGAATCCACTTTTCAGATTCTGATAAAAGCACATGTCCAAACTGCTTTTTCAGACCAGCACCATGTGTAACCTGGGTGACTGACTACACTCCAGCAAGGGCAACCAGCCTTAGTGATGCTGAATGTATTTGCATTACTGACTGAAACCTCAAACCCCACTCGGTTGTGAATACTGTGCATGATTCCACAGGATAAGCAGCTGGGTGTGTGCTAAGAGTCTGCTTCTGCACAAAAAAATGGCTCCCCCTTTCCATCTAATGCAAATGTAAAATCACCAGAGCAATACGCAATAAATCTCTGCCTGTAATTCCTATTTACACACAGAGTCATGTTTTCACATTAGTCACAAAACGAAATTTCTTTGCCAATTTGAAAGCACACTTACTACTCTTTTTTTTGGCAAGTGATAAACACTTTTACAGACTGACACATTATGAATCCACTTTTCAGATTCTTATAAAAGCACATGTCCAAACTGCTTTTTAAGACCAGCACCATGTGTAACCTGGGTGACTGACTACACTCCAGCAAGGGCAACCAGCCTTAGTGATGCTGAATGTATTTGCATTACTGACTGAAACCTCAAACCCCACTCGGTTGTGAATACTATCCATGATTCCACAGGATAACCAGCTGGCTGTGTGCTAAGAGTCTGCTTCTGCACAAAAAAATGGCTCCCCCTTTCCATCTAATACAAATGTAAAATCACCAGAGCAATACGCAATAAATCTCTGCCTGTAATTCCTATTTACACACAGAGTCATGTTTTCACATTAGTCACAAAACGAAATTTCTTTGCCAATTTGAAAGCACACTTACTACTCTTTTTTTTGGCAAGTGATAAACACTTTTACAGACTGACACATTATGAATCCACTTTTCAGATTCTGATAAAAGCACATGTCCAAACTGCTTTTTCAGACCAGCACCATGTGTAACCTGGGTGACTGACTACACTCCAGCAAGGGCAACCAGCCTTAGTGATGCTGAATGTATTTGCATTACTGACTGAAACCTCAAACCCCACTCGGTTGTAAATACTATGCATGATTCCACAGGATAAGCAGCTGCCTGTGTACTAAGAGTCTGCTTCTGCACAAAAAAATACCTCCCCCTTTCCATCTAATACAAATGTAAAATCACCAGAGCAATACGCAATAAATCTCTGCCTGTAATTCCTATTTGCACACAGAGTCATGTTTTCACAATAGTCACAAAAAGAAATTTCTTTGCCAATTTGAAAGCACACTTACTACTCTTTTTTTTGGCAAGTGATAAGTGCTTTTACAGACTGACACATTATGAATCCACTTTTCAGATTCTGATAAAAGCACATGTCCAAACTGCTTTTTAAGACCAGCACCATGTGTAACCTGGGTGACTGACTACACTCCAGCAAGGGCAACCAGCCTTAGTGATGCTGAATGTATTTGCATTACTGACTGAAACCTCAAACCCCACTCGGTTGTGAATACTGTGCATGATTCCACAGGATAAGCAGCTGGCTGTGTGCTAAGAGTCTGCTTCTGCATACAAAAAAATGGCTCCCCCTTTACATCTAATGCAAATGTAAAATCACCAGAGCAACACCAAACAGCTTTCTGAGACCAGCAACATGTGTAACCTGGGTGACTCACTACACTCCAGCAAGGGCAACCAGCCTCACTGATGCTGAATGTATTTGCATTACTGAGTGCAACCTCAAACCCTTAAAGTATTCCTTATTTTTACCACTACACCTTAAATTTTCGTGAAAACATAGTCCATATTATTTTACATGTTCCTCACATTTAAATTTCTCCCAAAACAGAAAATAATAAACACAACTTCAACAAAAGGAATTCCAATTCTATTATTCATTTCTTAATTTACCATATACATCCCCTCTCAAACTCTAAACTGACCTTTAAAATTAGTTAATTGTAAAAGAAATGTGGCACTCAAACAGCAGATTATCAGAGCCAGGATCTCTGTTCTGTTCACCTCTCTCCTCTCAGCAGAACCAGATAATGGCAAACTTTCCCTCTCTTTTTCCACACATATACATGTTAATTTCAAATCTCAGTGCTTCCCCCTTTTTTTCAAATGTAATCACACATTTCTATTGGTTGAAAACCAACCCTTTTCCAAAAGTACCCTTCCCCCAACTTGACTTCTGCCTAGTACCCTTCCCCCAACTTGACTTCTGCCTGCTACCATAGCAACAGCTCATGGAACACTGCTGTGTGGAGTTAGGTCAGAAGTTCGCCACACAATGTTTCATTTCCAAAGAGCAGGAGTGCTTGACTTTTCAAACCTAACAGCAAATCCATAGTACTGTTCTTTGGTAACACATTTTTCTGTACCAATACAAAACATGCTTCTATAAATTTACACATACAGCCTAGTTTTTATTCTAGAATGGTATGAAACAGCCAATCAGTTCTTTTTTTTATAAAAAAAATATGTATGCCTCCATTTCCAAACTGTCTTTCATTTCTTTTTACCATTCTACTGAATTACACCTCCTGAGTGCATCCAGTTCTCCTTTGAAGATGTTCACAGTGTGGATTGTAGGGCACAGCTATGTCTTCTGGAGTGAAAAGTATGCAGAGAAAACAGATATGGTGAGAGACCTTGCTTTGCCAAATGTAGACATTAAATGGATTGGTCAGAGAGGGTTAAAGTGGCACCAATTGATGCCATTGGTGAAATCCTTCATGCAAATCCAACACCATGACCTCATAATAGTGCACTGTGGTGGCAATGACCTAGGCACTTTGACTGGGGTAGGTCTGGAAATGCTTATGAAGGAGACCTTTGCACAACGGTTTTCACTTTTCCCTAAAACTGCCTTTGTGTTTTCTAACATATGCCAAAGGCAAAAATGGAACTGGTCCAATCATTTTTGTCCACAGATTGACAAAGCAAGAAAGCACGTCAACAAATCTGTTTCTGCTTTCCTCCGTGACTATGGTATGGGTTCCATTTACCACAACAACTTGCGTTACGACATGCAAGACATTTATAGAGGAGATGGTGTACACTTCACTGATGAAGGGAACAGAGTCTTCCTCTTGAACCTTAGACTCTGCATCGGTACTTACTTGTAGGTACCACTAAAAAATCAAATCACTTCATAAACACAACGGCTCTTTTTAGAGCCCCCTAATATCTAAACACTTAAATCTGAATTTAATTTCTCTTTTTTTTTTTTACCGTACGCGTACGGTAAGCTCACCGTAAGCTTACCGTACGCGTACCCCGCAATTTTTTTTTAAAATTAATAAATGTTTTTTTTGTACTTTTCTGTCCTTCTTTGACCCCCTTTCAAATGTTAGGGGGTCTGTAACTCTCTTCCTTGCCCCCTTTTCAAGTTATCACCCTTTTTTTTCTGAGTGAAATACACAAAATGGCGGCCGCCGCTTCCTGGTTTCGACCGATTCGAATGTTTACTAAGATCTAAGAGCCAATCAGAATCGCGCTCGCGCACGTCACCGTACGCGTACGGTAAGCGCACCGTAAGCGCACCGTAAGCTGGCTCAGATATATATATTGATTTAAAGGCTATTTTCTCAGAATCTACTGAACAGATTTACACCAAACCTACAAAAGGCACTTCCTTGACCTGAGGACTACCTCTCTGCCAAATTTCAAGTAATTCTGTTCAGCCGTTCGGGCTGTAGCTGTGTCTAAAGGTCCTATGGAAAAATGCATGGAAAAAACGCGTTTTGGGACCCCCCTTTTATCTCAGCCCCCGCTTGACGAATCCCCCCGAGACTTTCAGGGTAGGAGCGGAGCATAGCGCCCCACCTATTTTGAAAATTTCGCGAGGATTCGTCGACCGGCGCCAAAGTTATTCCAAATAGAATGTTGCGGATTTCCTATGGAAACAGGGTCCTAACTATAACTACCTACTGGCGACCGCCAGTAGGTAATATATATATATATATTCACTGAAAAAACCATAGGTTTCACACATGTTATAGTTAGCGGAAATTTTACTGATAAAAAACCAATGAAATTCCCCCGTTATAGTTAGTGCAGGCAACTATAACTCACGCGACCGCAATCCTCTGCTGATGCTAATACTGTATTTAGACACTTATTTGCCCATGTCTTCTTCCATACATTTTTAGCTATACATATATTACAAATATTTTTTTTTCATAAAGACACATATGTCATCAGCAGAAGATTGCGGTCGCGTGAGTTATAGTTGCCTGCACTAACTATAACGGGGGAATTTCATTGGATTTTTATCAGTAAAATTTCCGCTAACTATAACATGTGTGAAACCTATGTTTTTTTCAGTGAATTTGCAAGGTTTTTTAAATGCTAATTCCTAACTATAACGTGTGTGAAACCTATAGTTTTTTCAGTGAATTTGTACGGTTTTTTAAATGCTAAGTTACTTTACGCCATTCGTGGCGTGCGCGCCCACTTAACGCAGTTTGTTCCGTGCGCGCACGGTGCGCTTCGCGCACCGTGCGCGCACAGTGAGCACGTGGTGCGCGAACGCAGTTAGTGCCGTGGATGGGCCATGTACGCTCGATGCGCTTCGCGCACCGTGCGCACATGGAGGACATATGATGCACTTCGTTTTGAAAGGTAATATTTTAATTTTTCGTATATGTTATAAGCCATGCACAATGGGGTGCCCTTCGGGCACCATTTGCACACGGGGTGGAGAGAGTGTGGATCATTTTTTTTTTTATTATTATTTTTTTTAATATTTTAGTTTAACTCATCTTAAATAAGCCATGCACAATTGGTGCCCTTCGGGGAACAATTGCACACGGGGTGGGGAGAGTGTGGATAATTTTTTTTTTTTAATAATTTTTTACCGTACGCGTACGGTAAGCGTAATCGGCGAAATTAGCGAAAAAATAAAAATTCCGTTTTTGGCCTTGGGGGATCTTTGGGGACTCCCTCAACATTGCTATGTGTGTGGGAGCTGTCTAAACAGCCCCTTTACATGTTTTTGCGCTTTATATTTTAAACATCACCCTCAGTGCGAGAGAGAAAATGGCGGCCGCCGCTTCCTGGTTTCGGCCGATTCGAATGTTTACTAAGATCTAAGAGCCAATCAGAATCGCGCTCGCGCACGCCACCGTACGCGTACGGTAAGTGTACCGTAAGCGCACCGTAAGCTGGCTCAGATATATATATTGATTTAAAGGCTATTTTCTCAGAATCTACTGAACAGATTTACACCAAACCTACAAAAGGCACTTCCTTGACCTGAGGACTACCTCTCTGCCAAATTTCTAGTAATTCTGTTCAGCCGTTCGGGCTGTAGCCCTGTCTAAAGGTCCTATGGAAAAATGCATGGGAAAAACGCGTTTTGGGACCCCCCTTTTATCTCAGCCCCCGCTTGACGAATCCCCCCGAGACTTTCAGGGAAGGAGCGGAGCGTAGCGCCCCACCTATTTTGAAAAATTCGCGAGGATTCGTCGACCGGCGCCAAAGTTATTCAAAATAGAATGTTGCGGATTTCCTATGGAAACGTGGTCCTAACTATAACTACCTACTGGCGACCGCCAGTAGGTAATATATATATGTATATATATATATATATATATATATATATATATATATATATACTGGCAATATCCTCGTGCGGATGCGCACAGATAGGACCACGGACACAGAATTTGCTGTTGCCAATATATGGTGCTTTATTTAAAGGAAAAGTGCAGTCTCAGATGCGTTTCGGACACAGACTGTGTCCTTGATCACTTGGCGACATATTGAAAACCGGGAAATTTAAACAACATAGCACTTCCGGTTCACATGATCAGCAGAAACTAAACATGAAAGAAATACTCCACATTGTGTTACTTACTTGGAGGAAACCTCGCTGTAAATACAGAAAAATGGCTAGACTGAATGCGAAAAATAAACGCACATTACTATTGATAATTGAATAGTAAAACAAAGCAATTTAGAGATCTTACAAATGGAATCCAGACATTTCCGTTTTGTATCAGACGCACTAATGCACATATGTCAGATCATTCTATTTTGTACCTGCGCCCATCACTATGGCATCTAAATGAAATGTGGAAATACACTAATGTAAACTTCTACAAATCGGACATTCATTTCTTATGCCGGAGCAACTTCATACGACATTTTTATGATGTGCAAATATGCTGATGTAAACTGATATAGGAGGAAGTAATGAATATTTGATCTATATTTAACATGTGCAAATACGCTACAAAATATAACAGATATAAATACAATATAGCTAAAACAACTGTTTTTTTAAATAAATTAAAAGGCTTATTGCTAGCATATTAAAATATATGTTTAGTTGTAATATTAGCAGCAGTATATCATTATATCTCCTGTAAGCAGAACAAGATGACTGAAATGTCCTGTCAAATGTGCAAATATGCAATATTAAAATTGACTAGCCAAATAGAGGGAAATGAAATTTTCATGCCTACACGCTATCGATAAAGTGCTATTGGTGTGGGGGGTACAAAATGAATAGTATGTGCAAAACAGTGCTTAAAGATAAAAAAAAACGAATCCCACAATGGATTAAGCAGCGAATGTCATTACGAACTGGAATCTACTACAAAGAATGCAATATCCAATGTTCTAATACAAATACTATAAATAGCTATTCATAATAATATAGTTCCAGTATGATTCTTTGCCATATGTGACCCAAATATTAAATAGATAAAATAATCTATGTTGAGTTGGGGAAGACAATAAATGACACAGTTAACATACGAACACAGCATATTTATACTGTCGAGACCTGTCAAAATAAGAGCAAACAAAACATCTGAGGGAAGACTGAGATAATCTAACAGATACAGGTACATGTAGCATAGTACTCGCAGCCTCTCTTTATAGGAAATTGTGTAAATCTTCCCCTGTATTCAGTCCAGTTGGGAACTTAAGGCACCATTAGTATGGCGGGCGGACTTTGTCCGCCCGCCATACCATCGGGAAACGGGACCGCCCGCTGAGGGTGCGGCGGTCCAGCACTCCCGATTAGCATGCGCCCGCCACACTGGCGGGTGCACGGCGCATCTGCAACATTGGGGCGGGCGGTGCAGAGAACACCGCCCGCTGCAATGCCACAGAGGCAGCCTGTGCCTTTAAATGCACAACGTGACAGGCACCGCGCGGTGCCTGCCACGTTGTATATTGAAATGCAGGGGGGTACCATAGGTACCCCCCATGTGCACCTCCCACCCCCCAGAATCCCTGGGGGGCCCGCTACGAGCCCCCAATGTCAAACACTGCCTGCATTTGCGTGGCGGCGTTGCCGCCACGGAAAGGCAGGTCCCCGCCTTCATAGTAATATGGATGGCGGTGTCTACCAGACACCGCCACCATACAAACTGCTTTTCTGCCCGGTAGGCAATCGGGCGGATTGCCTACCGGCGGAAAACCGGCAGACGGTCTTCCCGTCCGCCGGGGTCCCCTCCGCCAGGGGGGAATTGAATACGGGCGGAGGTTTTTAGCGGGCCATATGGGCGGTGGCGATCCGCCCGCTATACTAATGGGCCTCTTAGTGTCTAACTCTATAATGTATTTGGATTCTAGTTGACGCAGCTGTTTTTCTCGATTCCCACCTCTCTATTACAAAATATTGTAGATGTTTTAAGTTGTTCTCATGCAACTGGATATGCTGGATCAGAATTTACAATCGCACGGAGGTGCTGCAATATACGCATATGTACCTGAAGTTTTGTGCTTCCAACATAGCATAAATTACAACTACACCTAAGTACATATACAGCATGGTCAGTCCTACATGTGTAGTGTTCCCTTAATGGATACTCAAGATCTGAAAAAGGTGTTTTGTATGTAGAGGTATTATTGCCAAATTTGCAAGCTCTACATGAACTACACCTTACAAAACCTTTTTTTGGAGTAAGCCAATTCATAGACTTAGTATTCTCTGGACTGTTTTTAACTAGATCGTTTCGCATAGAGTAGGCTTTTCGAAATGTCACAGTTGGACTGGGAGGGAGCACCATTTTAAGGGTCAGATCTATCATAACTATTGCCCATTCTTTTTTAATTATAGCTGTAATTGCTTTGGCCTGTTTACTATATGTGGTCACTAGTCTGAGCTCATCTCCCTCATCATATGTTTTTCTGTCCATATCAATGTTGGTATTGGTAGTCTCTCCATTTGGATCTAGTAGAGTTAACCTGTCATTCATATTTGCTTTTCTCCTAGCTATATCCAGCCTCTTAGAGACATATCCTCTTGCCTCTAACCGTTTCTTTGTTAGTTCCTGATGATAATCACGGGCTTCCTCTGTACTATAGGCTCTATGAGTCCGCAAAAATTTCCCATACGGAATGCTAGCTATTGTATGAGGAGGATGGAAACTCTTAGCATGTAGTACCGAGTTTCCTGATGTAGGCTTTCTATAGAGGCTAGTTTCTATTACGTCTTGTTTGGCTTGGACAGTAATGTCTAGGAAGTTGGCGCTGGTTTTGTCGATATGGGCAGTAAACTGCAGATTCAAATCATTAATATTGATGGAATCGACAAAATTCTGGGCCTGATCTTTGGTTCCCCTCCAAATTACAAAAATATCGTCGATATATCTCCACCATTTTATAATGTGCTCGGACCATTCTTTGGCGTGCCGGACCATGAGGACATGCTCCTCCCACCAGCCCACATGCAAGCAAGCGTAGCTTGGGGAGAAGCATGCCCCCATGGCCACACCCCGCAATTGTTGGAATACAGTGTTATTGAACATAAATACATTGTTGAATAAACACCACTTGGTTATACACAACAACATCTGATTGCGACAATACATTTGAATCGGTCTTTTGCCCAAATAGTATCCCACTGCCTTGAGTCCATCCTCATGGGCTATACTCGTGTATAAAGCAGTGATGTCCATTGTCAGAAAGAGGTATTCATCTGACCACTCTGTCTTGCTAAATTGGAATAGAAAATCCGTAGTATCTTTTATGAAGGTTGGCAACTGTATCACAAAGTCTTGAAGGTAAAAATCAATATACTTCAATGTATTTTCAAAAGTACTTTTTATAGATGAATCAATTGGTCTGCCTGGGACAGGCAGTGTCCCTTTATGTACTTTTGGTATAAAGTATATATTGGGCAGTACAGGGAAATCATTGTTTAATATATATTCAATGAACCAGGCTACACATCAGCAACCAGAGTCGGAGAGCACACACAGAAAGATTTTCAAGCTGGATGCTTTATTGTGCAAGCCACCCCCCCCCCCCCCCGACAGACACGTTTCGCCTTACAGCTTCCTCAATAGATATATATATATTTATATACAGAAAGCAATGCTTGCAAGTGTGGACACAAAGAGCTTGCATTCAAGAGTTCAAGAGGTTTATTTTGCAACGCATTTCAGC
The DNA here is from genome assembly GCF_964204655.1 of Triturus cristatus. Lineage (NCBI taxonomy): Eukaryota > Metazoa > Chordata > Amphibia > Caudata > Salamandridae > Triturus > Triturus cristatus. The sequence goes on along the minus strand of NC_140579.1, from coordinate 1,071,629,359 downwards.
TGTGCAGTCTTCCTCACGGCCTGAAAATCACCTGCACCACCAGCTCATAACAGATTTGAACATTTTGCGCTGATCCATCAAGCAAAGGCCAAGAAAATGCAGCATCCCAAAACATTTATTTCCCATATTAACTCCCATGAGAAACTTTGCTCTCCGATACAGAAACAAATGGATGAACAAGATTACATCGAATTTGGCAGAAAGGAATTTTCTCAGAATCATTTTTGTAATTTGGTGTAAATCAGTTCAGCCGTTTTTGAGAAATGAATTTTAAAAAGTGTGCTCTCATTTTACCTTCTGCAGCACTTTCCGTAACCTCTATGAGAAAACCATTCATGGAGCACCTCCTGACAACTTGACTCAGAGGGGGAGGGGCAAGATTAGATTACAATGAACAAAAATATTTTTGCTGTAGAGTTTACTGACTTGAGGCATGGTTTGCAGACCTCAGTGATGCTCTGAGATCTATAAACCATGCTTCTAAGCCCACAACCTCAACAGCGAGGCTCCAGGACACTTGTTCGGCCCCCTCTTGGTTCCGCAAACCTAGACCCTGGGCTGTGAATCCAAGAGGGTGCCAGCAAGTGCAGGCACCTCTAAGGTTTCGCAAACCTCCATGGAGATTCTTCAACCCTCCATAAAATGTTTAAAAATACAGAAGAAAAGAATAAAAGATTGCACAGAAAGAGACAGCCGTCATTGGTGGACTGAGTAGTACAAATGATGGGGTAACTCGGTGTCCCTCAGAACCTGGGTATAAGTATTAAGTAGAACAATTGGTTCTGTTGGGGATTCTCAATTGCTTAGACTACTGAATGAGTAGAGATTTATTTATAACACATATATCAATAAATGAAGATAACACACACCAGACTTAGAATTTTCAATAATGTATTCAAAATTAAATATCAAAAAATGTTTAAAGCTGTCACGCTTTACAAATTCAATTGTAGTGAGGAATAGGTGACTGACTATGGTGAAAATAGTGACATATAGTGATTGGCGATATTGACAGTACACTATGTACAAGACAAATAGACATGACACTAAGCTTGGGGAGAAAGGGGATTTTGTTTTGTCCATATCATTTATTCACATATGCTGTTGGATCCATTGATAAGTATAAACTGTGATCATGAGCACTGTGCAGACATATGCAGAAAGTCGACGTTTCGACCCTGTACGTGGCGCAAATGTAAAAGCATCAAGGCGGGTCTTCCTCAGGACTGAAGAAGGGGGTGTTGTTTGACAGCCAAAGGCAGATGCTTCAGTGGATGAAATCTGCCGGGTTGTGTGGATTCTTCTTATTTAGTATAGAGCCAGGTCTCACCAGTCGGTTGGAGCCTCAAATAGTTCTTCACTTAACTATCCACCATTCGGTTAGAATCCGGTGAATTTAGCCATTCAAGTCATTTACGTGATAAGGCAAAAGCGTGTCCATCCGGTAACTGCTTCTTTCAAAGACTGGGAGCAGGAACTTGCCGAAGGCAAGCTCTGCAGGCAACCAACTCAGCACACGAAGGCCATGCTGGTTGGCCACCTGAAATGGGTTGGGCATAGACTCTAGTCAAAGGGGTAGTCAAAGATTGCATGGACAGTACACAAGTCCGTGCACAATAGTGGACTTGTTTTGAAGCCTATGAAAGGGTATGAATTACTATGTTGCTGCCGTCAGCCTGTATGTGTTGATTATAAAAATTAGCATGGTAGGGAAGACTTCCCTGCTCCTGCACCTTATTGGCAAAGAGGTACACAAAAAGTGAAGTGGACTAATGCATGATTGTTAGAATTGGGAATCTCTGGTTGGCACAGGTATGCACTTGTGACAAGCAGGGACTCTTACTTCTAAGTCAGAGTAAGGGGATCACCCTTTCAAATAACCCCTGCTCACCCTTTAGGTAGTGTGGCGCAAGCAGTCAAGACTATTCTCAGGGCGTCATAGGTTAAGCATTTGTGAACACATACAGTAATGCAATGACACACCACAAATGGACACCAGTCAAGGTTATATCAAAAATAGTTCTCTTTATATAAGGCTTAGCACAAGACCAGAATAACGTATAAAATGACCACAGTATTATTTTAAAGTTCCATGTTCTTGTAAAAAGGCTTAAAATGCAAAAATAGGCTTCTTTTACTCAATTCTGATTCTTTTCAGGCTTTGTACGGTTCGTACCTGGGAGTGCGACTCGTCCGCATTAAAAACAAGGAAAGTACGAGTCAAACAATCGGTGCGGACTCCGGGGTCCGTGACGCGCACGCTGCGGTGCGAACAGAACAAAGTACCTTAAGTTCGTGGGGTCCACGACGGACAGTGCGGGACAATTTGATGGGTCCGGGTTGTAGTTCGGCAGCGTATTCAGGTGCAGGTCGGGTCGCGGCGTTGGGACGCGGCGTTGGTACGCGACCTTCAGGGATACGTGCGGATGGCCCGGATCAGCTTGCAGAGTCCGTGGCGTTCGGCGTTCGAGCCGTACCTTCGGTGCGGATAGGCGGCGACACTTCTCGGCGCCGTACAGCGTACGGTGAGGATCAGCGTACTGCGGCTTCTCGGCTCTGAGTACGGCACGGTGTAGTACGTTAGCAGCGTACAGACCGTACCTTCGGGATGATGGAACTTGGGTCCGGCGTACAGGGTTCGGCAGCCAGTGATGTACGTCTCGAATCGGCGGGGAAGGTTAGGTGCAATGCGGCCGGGAGGGATACGGCGCGTACAAACGCTTTTGGATCAGCGTAGACGCACGGTGCCGGGCGGCAAAGACACGGCTTCGCGGCGGATGGGGTACGAGGCGTACTGTGGCCAAATCCAGCGGGAAACAAGCATAGATCGTCCAGGCAACTCAATTTTGGAAGGCAGAAGAGTCCAATGGTCCTAGGACTCAGTTCAGGGGGCAAGTTCTTCTTCCAAGCCCTTGGAGATAGTTGAAAAACAAAGTGCAAAGTCTCTTTCAGTCTTTTCCTCTCCTTTCTCAGCAAGACACCAACTGCAGGCCAATCCCCCAGGTCAGGGAAAGTTACTCCTCCTTCAGCTTCTTCCAGGTCCTTCTAGTCAGGCAGAGTTCCTTCGTGGTTCAATCAGGATCTGATTTCTTAGGAGCAGGGCTCCTTCTTTTATAGCACAATTCTTTTGTTCTTTGTCGCCAGGGGGCCTGGGTCTGGCTCAGTCCAGTTTTGGAGCACTTTGTTGTGGTGACTCTGCTCTTTCCTTTCAGCAGCAGGGCAGAGACATCAGCCGCTCCACAGGGGGCGGAGCCGGCATTGTGGTGGCAGAGCACAGGTCTATTCAGAGTCAAAGGTGTACTCCTCCCACCCATCCTCGTGTAATCTTTCTACCCACCACCTGGCAGCCAGCCTGTCTCCTGGAATTCCCCAGCCCTGCTCCTTTACTGTTACTAGGCAGAACACACACACACAGCAGAGGCGGACTGAAATGGCCAGGTCAGTAAATACTAACTTTCTAAAAGTAGTATTTACAAACACAGGATATTAAAATAAACTTTACTAAAAGAAGTATTTTATTATTCTGAGTTCAGGCATACTAAACTTGACTTTCTACCATGCTCTCGGAGTCCACTGGGATTACAGCGTGTAGTAATTCCAGCAGCCCATTCTGGCCTATGGAGAGCAGGTAGCCTTCAATAGTGAAAAACGAAAATGGCTGTAATTCACTATTAGGACATGCCACACACCTCAGGGCATGTCCTACCTTATCCTTACAGTGCACCTTGCCCTAGGGCCTACCTTAGGGGTGACTAACATGAAGGTAAGGGAAGGTTTAGGGACTGGCAAGTGGGGACACTTGCCCAGTCAGTATGACAGTACCAGACCGCATGCAGGTTCTGCAATGGCAGACCTTAGACACATTTTACCAGGCTGCTTCTGTGGGTGGCACAACCAGTGCTGCAGCCCACTAGCAGCATTTGGATATACAAGCCCTTGGCACCCCTGGTGCACTCTACTAGGGACTGATAGTAAACCAAATAGCCAAACATGGAAGTCAATTCACATAATACATTTTACCATAGGGAGAGCATATGCACCTTAGCACTGATCAGCAGTGGTAAGGTGCCCAGAGTCATAAATCAGCCAACAACAGGTCAGGAAAAATACAGGAGGAAGGCAAAACGTTTAGGGATGACCCTGCAAAAAGGGCCAAGTCCAACACAACCCCCTTCCAGCCAAAATGCAGGGTAGCCCAATCACCACCGTGATGGGCTTCCCTGCTTGGGGTGATAGAACAAGGACCTGGCCCGCAACTGCAGGGGCAGACGCCAGTTCTACGCCAATCTGAACCTATTGGCATCCCTCTGTCCATACTCTCAGGGCCCACCAAACCAATCCATGGGGAACCCTTCTCCTCACCTGTGGACACCACCTGTGCTACACCTAACCTTAACTGGCCCACAGGTGTGTCCCAACAGACAGACAGCAAAATGCTACAGCGGCCACTGACAGTAGTCAGGGATGAGACCCAGGCCGTATGCCTCTCAGGGCTCTCAAACCTCTGTGGCGCCAGGGAGCGGGGGCAGTAGCCCCAGGTGCTTAGCACCCTTTGTCCATTCTCCCCCTTGTCAGGTCAGGTATGACATCCTGGCACTGACCCACCAGCCCCAGGACTGTACCCGGCGGCTGGACTAAAGACTGGGGTGGCCTCTCCCACACCCGGTCCTCCCTCTTGGGGCTCTGTACCCTCCCACCTGGAGTGGTACCCCCTTCCAGAATTGCCAGGGCACCTGGGGCAGGTGTCCTGCGCAATTCGCCCACCAGTTCAGGGGTTCTATCCTGCAACTGGGCGTCCAGGTCAGGGGGGACACCCTGAACCTGGCCCTCCAACCTAGGGTCTAAACCCTTCAGTTGAGCCGGGGTCAGAGGCGAGGACTCCCTCCCTCTGCACCGCCTTCCAGAGTACTGCCCACTCCCAACTGGCGTGGTACCCCTAGAAGCAACATGGGTCAGGACACTGCTTACAGTGGTCCCACCCTCCAGGTCAGACAACACCTGAACCTGCCTTCCCAACCCTGGGTCCAACCCATGCGGTTGAACGCTCGCCTGGCGCACCAGGACTTCCCGGGGAGCACGCATGCCCCCCCTGAGGGTGACACATATCTCATTTGTCGGGTGACAGTCTGCCTGGTGCTGATCTCCCCACCCCTGTCCCTCTGACAGTGCCTGAAGATCCCCCAGGACAGAAGTGGTGTCACCATGGTCATTCACTGGTGACGCAGCCCTTCTGGCTGGCCCCTGACCCACTGGTTCTTCCACTGGGGACTCTTTCCCCTACTCACCCCTCACTCTGGACTTCTGCACCCTCCCAACTAGAGCGGTACTGCCAGACACCAGAACCGAGGGAGGCCTGCTTATAGACCCTCTCCGTCCACTAGACACTAGGGGATCCCCCTCAACGGGCGGACCATCAGGACAGCCTAGGCTCCCCGCCTGGTGTTCCCTTAAAGAACCATCCAGGCTCTGAGACTGGGTTTCGGGCACCTGGGGGCACGCAGCCCCACACTCACTCCTTCTCCACTGAGACAGGACGTGAGCCCCTACACCCCTCCCACTACCAGGGGACCTAGCTGGGCTACTCTGCACCACTTCCACCACTCTGGGTTGGAAGATACCCGAGCCACTCCCCACGGGGTCACTCCCCAATGCCTCTCCAGACCCTCTGGAATCCACCAAAAGGTCTGCCTCCAGTGTGAGCTATCTGCGGTCAGAGAACTCACCATCACACAGGTGTTGGCATAGCTCTGGAAAACAGGGACTTACAATATGCTCTCCCACAATTGGATCACACAGCCCCCTAGCAGGATTAACCAAACTATCCTTCACCTTACCATCCAGTGCCTCGCACACATACTCCACACCACTCTCTTGAGACTGGCAAGACAGTATCTGACTGTCTCTGTCACACAACCCACACTCTTCTGGGCGGTCTTCACACTCACCTACCAGGACTTAACTTTGGGGGAACCCCTCTTCCTGCACCCCTCATCTAGAGTCAGTAGAGTGTCCCTCCCACCACTAGGACCATGAACCCCCACGCCAGTTACCCTATTCCCTTCAGGGATACTGCGCACTACTGGAGCTACCTCATGCCCTTGAACCTCCTGGTGTATGTTAACCCCCTCCTTCAAGTCAGGCGCCACACCTCTGGGGGTGCGTACTACTCTCTCAGCACTATAAAATTCAATATTGCTGCCACCAGAGGGAAAGTTGTCTAAACTCTTGGCCTCAAGATCCAACTCCCTCATTCTTACTTCATGCTCCATGGCCAGCCTTTGTCTTTCCATTTCCATTCTCAGTTTTGCCATCTCCACTTCATGTGCTCTTGCAGCCCTCTTGTCGGCAATCTCCTCTGGCGACAGGCCTCTGCCAGGCTTAGAAGCACCTTCTGGGGGTATCACCTCCAGCACATTCTCTAGGAACTTGGATTCGTACCAGGCCCTCAGCGCCTTTGTAATACTGCTCCTTGTTTTTCAATCCAGTTTGGTTAATTCTGTAGTTGGAGAGGTATCCTTTCAAGACTTTCTTTGTGCTCTTCAGCAGTGCCCTCTCCTCCCAATCTATGTCATCAACTCCAGTGAATATAGAGGTAGCCCCGCCTCCATTGACTGAGCTAGGCATGGTTTCTTAGCGTGGAGATTCTTCAGCAAAACAAAAATCAATACTGTGTGGCTGCGTTATCGGTCTGAACTCACTACGTGGTGTTCACTCAATCACTGTACATGAATCACAAATGCAAATTCAAATCCCACAGCTGCCACCAATGTTAGAATTGGGAATCTCTGGTTGGCACAGGTATGCACTTGTGACAAGCAGGGACTCTTACTTCTAAGTCAGAGTAAGAGGATCACCCTTTCAAATAACCCCTGCTCACCCTTTAGGTAGTGTGGCGCAAGCAGTCAAGACTATTCTCAGGGCGTCATAGGTTAAGCATTTGTGAACACATACAGTAATGCAATGACACACCACAAATGGACACCAGTCAAGGTTATATCAAAAATAGTTCTCTTTATATAAGGCTTAGCACAAGACCAGAATAACGAATAAAATGACCACAGTATTATTTTAAAGTTCCATGTTCTTGTAAAAAGGCTTAAAATGCAAAAATAGGCTTCTTTTACTCAATTCTGATTCTTTGTACGGTTCGTACCTGGGAGTGCGACTCGTCCGCATTAAAAACAAGGAAAGTACGAGTCAAACAATCGGTGCGGACTCCGGGGTCCGTGACGCGCACGCTGCGGTGCGAACAGAACAAAGTACCTTAAGTTCGTGGGGTCCGCGACGGACAGTGCGGGACAAGTGGATGGGTCCGGGTCGTAGTTCGGCAGCGTATTCAGGTGCAGGTCGGGTCGCGGCGTCGGGACGCGGCGTTGGTACGCGACCTTCAGGGATACGTGCGGATGGCCCGGATCAGCTTGCAGAGTCCGTGGCGTTCGGCGTTCGAACCGTACCTTCGGTGCGGATAGGCGAAAACACTTCTCGGCGCCGTACAGCGTACGGGGAGGATCAGCGTACTGCGGCTTCTCGGCTCTGAGTACGGCACGGTGCAGTACGTTAGCAGCGTACGGACCGTACCTGCGGGATGATGGAACTTGGGTCCGGCGTACAGGGTTCGGCAGCCAGTGATGTACGTCTCGAATCGGCGGGGAAGGTTAGGTGCAATGCGGCCGGGAGGGATACGGCGCGTACTAATGCTTTTGGATCAGCGTAGACGCACGGTGCCGGGCGGCAAAGACACGGCTTCGCGGCGGATGGGGTACGAGGTGTACTGGGGCCAAATCCAGCGGGAAACAAGCACAGATCGTCCAGGCAACTCAATTTAGGAAGGCAGATGAGTCCAATGGTCCTGGGACTCAGTTCAGGGGGAAAGCTCTTCTTCCAAGCCCTTGGAGATAGTTGAAAAACAAAGTGCAAAGTATCTTTCAGTCTTTTCCTCTCCTTTCTCAGCAAGGCACCAACTGCAGGCCAATCCCCCAGGTCAGGGAAAGTTACTCCTCCTTCAGCTTCTTCCAGGTCCTTCTAGTCAGGCAGAGTTCCGTCGTGGTTCAATCAGGATCTGATTTCTAAGGAGCAGGGCTCCTTCTTTTATAGCACAATTCTTTTGTTCTTTGTCGCCAGGGGGCCTGGGCCTGGCTCAGTCCAGTTTTGGAGCACTTTGTTGTGGTGACTCTGCTCTTTCCTTTCAGCAGCAGGGCAGAGACATCAGCCGCTCCACAGGGGGCGGAGCCGGCATTGTGGTGGCAGAGCACAGGTCTATTCAGAGTCAAAGGTGTACTCCTCCCACCCATCCTGGTGTAATCTCTCTACCCACCACCTGGCAGCCAGCCTGTCTCTTTGAATTCCCCAGCCCTGCTCCTTTACTGTTGCTGGGCAGAACACACACACACAGCAGAGGCGGACTGAAATGGCCAGGTCAGTAAATACTAACTTTCTAAAAGTAGTGTTTACAAACACAGGATATTAAAATAAACTTTACTAAAAGAAGTATTTTATTATTCTGAGTTCAGGCATACTAAACTTGACTTTCTACCATGCTCTCTGAGTCCACTGGGATTACAGCATGTAGTAATTCCAGCAGCCCATCCTGGCCTATGGAGAGCAGGTAGCCTTCAATAGTGAAAAACGAAAATGGCTGTAATTCACTATTACGACATGCCACACACCTCAGGGCATGTCCTACCTTATCCTTACAATGCACCCTGCCCTAGGGCCTACCTTAGGGGTGACTAACATGAAGGTAAGGGAAGGTTTAGGGACTGGCAAGTGGGGACACTTGCCCAGTCAGTATGACAGTACCAGACCGCATGCAGGTTCTGCAATGGCAGACCTTAGACACATTTTACCAGGCTGCTTCTGTGGGTGGCACAACCAGTGCTGCAAGCCCACTAGCAGCATTTGGATATACAAGCCCTTGGCACCCCTGGTGCACTCTACTAGGGACTGATAGTAAACCAAATAGCCAAACATGGAAGTCAATTCACATAATTCATTTTACCATAGGGAGAGCATATGCACCTTAGCACTGATCAGCAGTGGTAAGGTGCCCAGAGTCATAAATTAGCCAACAACAGGTCAGGAAAAATACAGGAGGAAGGCAAAAAGTTTAGGGATGACCCTGCTAAAAGGGCCAAGTCCAACAATGATTAATTCCAGGAAGTTGGAAATGTATTCAAAATGTATGTGTAAGCCTAGGTATGTAAATGTATGACTTTCATTAGGAACTGGGTCATATCTGTTTTTATTGATAGCCACTTGAAGTTCACTTGGCCTGAAGTGCTATACGTGCTCAATGGTTTCTTAATGCAAGTCCAACACCCTCAGAGCATCCATGCAGAGTGTAATAAAATCTACAGATGTGACCCAGTCTGAAAGTTGAGTAACTCTCTGGGGCACTAGAATCATCTCTCACCTCCATCTCCAAGAGTGCGTTTGAACTTGTGGCTGAGGTTGCTGACTGGCGGAGTGTGGTAAGCAGGAAGACGTGTAGTTTTGACTTATACTCATCACAGGTTAGGAACTTCTCTTGCTCGGCGTGAAACAAGCGCACAACATCCCCCTGGAATGGTGGGACACAAGATAGAACAGCAAGGGATAAGGTGAGAAGTTACACCAATGGTTTGCATCATTATCAGCATTTTTTCATCAATATTATCATCTGTATTGTTATTATCAACATATCATCGGCATTCTCATAATCCTCAATAATTTATCATCACCAATAGTGGAAGCATTAATAATGGGAGAAATATCATCATAATTATTATTATTAGCATAATCTTTATTATCACCAAAATAGCAAATTAAGAAATGAAACTGAATAGTTGAAGAAAGACATGAGGTTTCTAAAAGAGTTTAAATAATAGGTAAGCAGAAAAAGAAGGGAAACACAAATGATGAACGGGTAGGCAGCAGATGTAAACTTCCATTGAAGTCATTTCTGACAATGGGTGCGGTTGCTAAAAGCACAGGAATGACTCAACAGCAGTATATTCTTTTTCTGGATATTCTCAAAAAGGACTGCCTCACCCAGGAACCACAAAAACCACTGTACTTCCAGTATCATAAGAGTGGCTCATTCTTCATTTGGACACATGAAGATTAGTCATTTAAAGGAAATGGACCACCTTACGCTGCTTTTCTAGCTACAAAAGGGCAAAGATGAACAGTTAGTTCTTGGCCTCCACTTTTTGCGAAAATCACTATCACAGTTTTTTGGTATCCTTCTCTAACAGAAAATGTGTGCTTGTTGACGCCTTGGAGTAACAGCTCTTCACCCTTCATTAAACAAATGTACATGTGTTGTTGATAAAGCATGCATCTGGAAGCTTGAAGTAAATATTTTTCTCAAGTGAAAGAAATATGCATGACAATGCCCGATGCTGCTGCATTGTGCTACCGAGATTTGTCTCAAGCACCATGGCTCCACTTCTGAGGCTTAGCTCCTGAAGTCTAGATTAGTCCTGAGGCAAGTTTGGAATAATTGGCGCTTGTTCTTCTTGGCAAATAAGAGGAATTCTATCATGGTGGCGTTGAGCCTCAAGTTGGTGCTGGACATCCAGGTCTGGATGCGGTGTAGGCAGTGTCTGAGGTTTTGGATGTCTGGAGCAGAGGATTCTTTCAAGTAGAGTTGACATATAGTTTAATTAATTTTGATGCTGTTATTTGTGAGTAGAAACCCAAAGATCTGCATGTAATTTTGAGAATGATAAGGGGACAGGATTGAACCCCATGGTTTTGCACAGCCGATAGGGATTTTCTGGGACCTGTAGGTGCCTGTGTGCATGAACTGATGTTGGATTGACAGGTAAAAGAACCTGTGAAGGTCCTTTCAGGATCTGGATGAGGGTTGGTTTTGAAGACAACTAGGAGATCCAACAATAAGACAAGATTCTTCATCTGTGGGCAGGATGCCATTGGCTAAGATATGACAAGGGAACTAGTCAGTTCCACTAGATGGTTAGTTTGGAGTAACAGGGGGATATTACGAAGTTGTAGAGCTAGAGATTGCTCACTTTACAACTGCACCGACTTGCTGTTTTGTGCAGGAGGTCCTTAAGTGAGGCCAGTATGGAGTTTGGGGAGCTATAGAGCAGGGATTGCCACCATGCAGATGCGAGACACTGAGGGCTTGAACAGCAAATCTGAAGTAGCTTAAAAGGAAGAAACTATTTCGCTATCTTTAGCAGAGGGATCTGGTACGAGACCTTCTTTATTTAAATGACAAATGTGTTCTTTGAGTGACTTGGCATTGCATGAAAATTGGGTTTGAACAAGAGTTCTAAGTGGTTGATGTAGGGGTCAGTTGAAGTGCAGTGAGAAAAGATCTCTCTTTCCCATAATGATGATCTTAGTCTAGGGTCCGCCCATAAAGGTAAAGCTCTATTTCATCCAAAGGAGGACATGATAACAAATTGTATCAAAATGTTTTAATGTGTATGCTTGCCTAGTGGATTAGTACATCTGTAGCTATTGTACCCGAAAGGCACAGTATCCATAGTACTTCTCTGATGTTATCCTTTGAACATCATGTAAATGTCATTCCTTACAGGATATATAACTGAGGGTGTACTGTGATTTGGTCATGGGTTTGTTTCACAATCAGGGGCAAGAGAGTGCCCTTTATGCATTCGCCAATTGACCCCATTAGGTCAGAATGCTACGTGTGGGTTTGCAATAATTAAGTTGAAACAGGTAACATGGGGTGTTGACTTGGCAGGAGAAGGTTTTAAATATGCAGCATGATTGGTGGAGTTGCCCAAGGGGCATGAATGGTTCCTCCTTAAAGAGAGAAGGTTGAGGAATTTGTTTAAGATGCTGAGAGCGCCATCAGAAGGAAAGCCTCGAAGGAGGAGGCTGTCACTTGCTCTTTCGAGAGGCTCTTGTGGCCAAGAATGAACACATCCCATTGGAATGGATGTATGTGGAAGATACAGTTCTGCACTGGAGATCCTGATCAAGCTTCATTCCTGTTAAAGGGACTTATCTGTCTCCCGTATGGGAGTGTAGCACACAACCACTTCATTCCTTAGTAGAGAAGCTGTATGCATATTGAATCTCTCACCCGTAGGTTCTTGGCGGTCACCAAACTCACATCAGCCACTATCATTCACCTGTCAGACTTACGCGGGCCTCTCATGTTTGATACTACAGGCTCTGCCACCTCTGATACTGGTCATTGGGATAGAGAACTATGTCCTATGATATGAAGTTCATTTTCTTGAAGTGTGTGGATGGTACCAGAGGCTATAATAGTATCTGCAGCTTCTCCTCATACGTCTTTCTGGCTGACACTAAAACAGAATTTTCATTTGAAAATTGCAGTTTATGACAGTAGCATTACATCATATGCAGTGTTTCTAAAAATGAAATGTCCTTCTGGCTGCAGGAACCATCAAAGGTTTACCACACTCTTGCCCACTCGGTTATGGTTATGAACGTTTGAATGGCTGTTTCTAACTGGGCCCTATGGGCTTCACAGATGCTCTGTCTTTTATTTCACTAGGACTGCCTACAGTCAGCATGTAAGCACTCACAAATGAAGGACTATGCTCCTCTGATGAGCAGCAAGAACCATGAAAAGCATCAGAAGATTTCCAGCACTGGCTGAGCAAAAAAATAAATAACCCACTTACCTGAAATGGTTGGCCCGCCAGCCTACCAGCCGCCGCCTCCCCTGCATCCTCCGTCATTTTCCGGCAGACTCCAAGCCAGCAGTAGGAAGCACCCGGCTCCCAGGCTCCCATGAGCCAATCACAACGCTGCAGCGCAGTGGTTCAGCGCTCAGACAGGGACAGGGAGGCTTTGCATGTTCCTCACCAGGATGTGTAATGCAGCCTGGTGGAGAACATGCAAAGTGTACATGACTGTTTGGCCGGCTCAAGAGGTAACGATAGTTATTATCATTTTATTTTCCCCTATGGTCAGTGGGGCGACACTCCCCCAACTTAGCGGAGGATCCGCCACTGCTCAGCGAGAGCTTCTAACCAAGGATCTTTTACTGTATTGCCATGTATATGGCCAGGGCCGGGCTGGGAACAGAAACCGGCCCTGGCAAACTGCTTGGCCAGCCCCCCTGGAGGGGAGGGGAGGTGCAGGTGAGCTGTTTGTTAGGGCCGTTTCTGCCGATTTTGTTACAGGGGGCCGATATTGCCGACCCCCGGTAACAAAAACGGCCCCCCAGGGGGCTAAAACCGGCCCCCACCCTGGCGGCCCACCGGGGGAACGCCCGGTACCCGCTACAGCCACTCCAGCCCTGTATATAGCCACTTATGAGGCACTGACGTCCTTTGTAGATGGGGAGCATGCCACTCTGTCAGTTGTCATACAAAATGTCTGCAGTTTGCAGTTTGTCCTACAATTTATCAGTCAGCTGTCATACAAATGTATGCAGTTTGCAGTTTGTCCTACAGTTTATCAGTCAGTTGTCATACAATTGTATGCAGTTTGCCAACCAATATATCCAGCAATCTGTTATAAGAAGCTGTCACAAACTATCATGCAGCCTGTCATGGCATATATCCTCAAGATAGTATGCAGGCTGTCATGCAGGTGGTCATTCAGATGATTGCACAGGCCACCGTGTAGTGATAATGTAAACGGCAGGAAGCAGCAGTGTGTGATTCCCTCAAAGATACCAGATACAACATTCAGGGAGCAGTACTTCAAGCTTCCCTCACTAAGACCAGATACAAAGCTTCCATCACAAAGACCAGATACAGTATTCAGGGAGCAGCAATGCAAGCTTCCCTCACTGAGACCAGCTACAGCATTCACAGAGCAGCTCTGCAAGCTTCCCTCACTGAGACCAGATACAGCATTCACAGAGCAGCGCTGCAAGCTTCCCACCCTGAGACCAGATGCAAAGCTTTCCTTAGAGAGACCAGAAGCAGCATTCTTGAAGCAGCACCGTAAGCTTCACTCACTGAGACCAGATACAGCATTCACAGAGCAGCGCTGCAAGCTTCCTACCCTGAGACCAGATGCAAAGCTTTCCTTAGAGAGACCAGATGCAGCATTCATGAAGCAGCACCGTAAGCTTCACTCACTGAGGCCAGATACAGCATTCACAGAGCAGCGCTGCAAGCTTCCCACCCTGAGACCAGGTGCAAAGCTTTCCTTAGAGAGACCAGAAGCAGCATTCATGAAGCAGCACCTTAAGCTTCACTCACTGAGACCAGATACAGCATTCGCAGAGCAGCGCTGCAAGCTTCCCACCCTGAGACCAGATGCAAAGCTTTCCTTAGAGAGACCAGAAGCAGCATTCATGAAGCAGCACCGTAAGCTTCACTCACTGAGACCAGATACAGCATTCACAGAGCAGCGCTGCAAGCTTCCTACCCTGAGACCAGATGCAAAGCTTTCCTTAGAGAGACCAGAAGCAGCATTCATGAAGCAGCACCGTAAGCTTCACTCACTGAGACCAGATACAGCATTCACAGAGCAGCGCTGCAAGCTTCCCACCCTGAGACCAGATGCAAAGCTTTCCTTAGAGAGACCAGAAGCAGTATTCATGAAGCAGCACCGTAAGCTTCACTCACTGAGACCAGATACAGCATTCACAGAGCAGCGCTGCAAGCTTCCTACCCTGAGACCAGATGCAAAGCTTTCCTTAGAGAGACCAGATGCAGCATTCATGAAGCAGCACCGTAAGCTTCACTCACTGAGACCAGATACAGCATTCACAGAGCAGCGCTGCAAGCTTCCTACCCTGAGACCAGATGCAAAGCTTTCCTTAGAGAGACCAGAAGCAGCATTCATGAAGCAGCACCGTAAGCTTCACTCACTGAGACCAGATACAGCATTCACAGAGCAGCGCTGCAAGCTTCCTACCCTGAGACCAGATGCAAAGCTTTCCTTAGAGAGACCAGAAGCAGCATTCATGAAGCAGCACCGTAAGCTTCACTCACTGAGACCAGATACAGCATTCACAGAGCAGCGCTGCAAGCTTCCCTCACAAGCATCATTAGGGTAAAGACACTCAGTACAGAAAGCCAGGCATGCCCCACAAAGCCCATAAACAGATGTGCAAACCCGGTAAAAACCTAAATATTTCCTAGTTAGGTTCTCCTTACAAGCCCCGTTAAGAGGCCTTAGCGCTTGCCTGTCACTCTGCCCCCCTCCCCGTACCTACCAATCCCAGAGGAATTGGTAACACAAAGCCAGAGTTACCCGTAAATCCACGGGGAGATGATAACTGCGATTACAAATGACAAATGGGACCCTGAGGATCCCCTCAGAAAAGAGCAATTGCTGAGTGACTCGTTATCAGAATTCTAGGTTTATTGGTGTCTTTGCCCCTTCCTCCTCCTCTGAATGAATGAAGGCTTCTTCCAGCTTCACTTTAATTTAAGGGTTTTCTGAAGCACCATTTTTAGTAACAAAGCAACCACTTGCAGATTTAATGGCCTCTGGGATCCGTTCATCTATTTTATTGTTTCTATGAGGTTTATGGATTATTCTGAAATAGTTTTGCTTATCCAGTCTGGTGAGGCAAGTGATGTCACTAGAACAATCGATGGTTTGGTTTTATTTTCCTTTAACTTTGTACAATGGAGAGCAACACAGATGCATTGGTATACTCAACGTACTTTGCTTATATGCATAATACTCATTCTATAGATAACCATTCTCTTTTTTTTCTTTTCACATTTGACCCTTTTGTGATTGACTCACACTTGGTTTGCGAGTCATCTCCTATAACGATCCCTTGGACATTGTCAGGGTGATTTATCTTGTTATGATTGTACTTTTTAAGTCAGTTTTATTGGACAAAGTGTTCTAATTTAGCCCTGGAATGGGCGTTCAGTTCTTTCTAGCAAACAAGAGGCAGGGGGAGATCACTCATATGGCTGGTGGAGACTGTGTGACCAGGCAGCTTTAGCTTAGATTGTGGCTCCCACTTACTTGAATGATGTTACTCTTGGCAAACCATGACTTTACCTCACTCTGCGTACTTTTGCTTAACAGCAAAAATAGGTAAACACTTCTTCGTGCGTGCTTTATTAGAGTTTCATGTTACTCTATAGATAATAGCGTCTGTTGACAAACTCACTGCATTGTTTTGAGAGTTTTCCTTCGCAAATCTTCCTAAATGTAAGGTAAAGCCAGGTTATGAATACTAATAAATGCTCCCCAATATAGTTATATAATCTAACACATTCAATTGAAACTTTCACAACTGTACAAAAAAAACACAAGAAAAATAATGATCCGGTTTTGATTGATTTTTTTTCCGCGTAAAGTGTGATACATTTTCATCAGCTTGGCTGGTTCTTTGTGCTCTGCAGAATTCCATCCAGGACTGACAGAACAACAAGAAATCATATGATGAGTGTGGAAGAAAGACAGGACTAGAGTTATGTAAAAGCCATTATAACTGCTGCAGACGTTTGTATGGCAGAAGGGGAAATGCAGGAAACATATGGCACGTCCCTTACCCCTTTGAGGACATCCTCTTATTCCCTCTCTTGATGTCTCCTCCTCACTCACTAAAAACAAACACTTTGGCTTCTCGTGCTCTCTCGCTATCAGCTTCCACTCCCCCCTCTCTCTTTGATTCTCTTATTACCTCTCCTGTCTCTGTGTCAGTCCTCCTCAGTGGTCGCAAAGTGCCCAGATTGGTTCAAGATCAGGTAACAAACTGCACCATTCCCGGAGGTACTATAATAAGTGGTGCAGCCTCGGGACGGACACAAAAAAGGGTCAAAATATCAAAGGATGCCAGATTAATTGTATTCACAACTACATTCATTAGCGCCACGACAGAGTTTTCCTGTGAAGCACTACTTTCGTTTTATCGTGTTTGTTTAAACAGCACTGTTCACTTCTGCTTTGCCACTAATAGCTGGCCCTCTCTCTCTTTATTTCAGGTATTGCCTCTTCTTTTGTTTCTGTCTCGCTCCTCCTCCTCCTCAGTGGCCGTAAAGTGGCCAGATTGGTGTTACAACCACACACATTAGCACCACTTCACAGAGTTTGCCAGTAGAGCTCCACTTTAGTTTTCTCCTCCTTCTTAAAACAACATTGTTTTCTTCACATAAGGAAGTGCACCATTTCTAGAGGTACTGCAAAACCTGGTGCAGCATGGGCAGAGAGAAAAAACAAACATTTGCAATGCAATAGGTCTCACATTTACGCGAGTTTAAGGTATTGGCATTTTAAATGACAATCCCTTTAATTTATGTTTTAAAAAACAAAAATAATGCGCATTGTCTTTTACAATGCCAATAGCTTAAACTTGCATAAATGCGAGACCTAGCGCATTGCGAGACGCATTTGCGAGAGTTTAAGCTATTGTCATTGTAAATGACAATTCCTTTTATTTATGTGTTTTATAAACAACACATAAATAAAAGGCATTGCCATTTACAATGCCAATAGCTCAAACTCTCATAAATGCGAGACCTATTGCATTGCAAATGCTTGTTTAGAACTTGTGCCCTGACTCCAGGGTCCTCCTGGCACCCGTAGTCCCTCCTTGTTGTCGCAGGCACATTCATCCCTTTCCTTCAGTGTCTGTAAAGGCAACTGTAAATAGATGGAAACGATTCAACATGACTCCCACATTCTTGTTCCCTAGACATCATGTGTAATCGTGTGCACTGTTTCTCTGTGGGGTTCCACAACAGCAGCTGTGAATGAGACTAGGAAGGTTTTTGGAGTGGGAATAGCTCATTATAATTTTGACTTTGCCTGAAGGAATTCTTTCCCAATACTGAGCTGAGCAGTCCAGGGAGATCGTCATAACATCCATGACAGCACAGATAAATTATCTGTCCATGTTCCTCGTAGTGGATTTAACTCAAGTTGACCATTCAGTCTCTAGTGGAGGTTGCAAAAAACCCCGGAACTGCATGAAAAGGTTGATCTTCCAGCTGGTGTTCGAGTCTACGGAATTGACCTGGAAAGAGAAGCAGACAGAGGTCAGAGAAGCACTGACAAAAGCATAGGTTCAGTGACCAGCATGGTGAGGCAGAGGGGCTTTACAGAGTGGATAACAAAATACAAAAACAAAACCACTTATCTTCTCACGGCCGCCGTCCCCCCACCGTCGTCTCTCCGCTTCTCTTCCTGACGAGTCCAGGAAGCACACAGGCTCCCCTAAGTCAATCGCAACGCATTATGATTGGTCTGAGCACCCTGGTTTGGCGCTCAGACGGGGACTGGAAGCCTTTGCATGTTCTCCTCCCAGGCTGTGGATTACAGCCCGGTGGAGAACATTCTAAGTGCGCATGACTGTTTGGCCAGCCCAAGATGGCCGGCCAAACTGTCATGTGCACTTAAGTGCATAAACCACTACTCCCCCTGTGACACCAGCCACACCCACCCTGACCCAGCCCTATAGCTACGAAAAATAAAATAATAAAAATAAAATGATAATAACGATGTCATTATCATTTTATTTTTCATTTTTACTGCTCTGAGAGCAGTGGGGTGAAGCTCCTCCACCTTAGCAGAGAAGCCGCCCCTGGATCAGCCCAGCCTGCCGCACCCAGACATTTTTGCTATGGCGAAGGGAGACTGGTATTAAGGGGCAACCAAACCTTTTCATCCAAGAAATAATGTAATCACAGCTTGACCGCTCAAATTCATTTCATCTCGCCTTATACTAATTCACTACTAATCCTCTTTGTGTTCCTGAGTAGCGTGCTACTCACCGAAAATCACTTCAATGGCTCGTCAGGGGTAGTGAGCGCTATATAAATACAATTACAATTATTTGATTGACAAGGTGTCTGTTTCATAATTACCATGTTACAGTGATTAATACAAAAAACAATAACAAATTAAAATGCAAGTAATCATTTTATTACCTTTGTGACACTGTGAAAACGACACATTATAAAAGTGTTCACTATTTGTTTTAAAATATTTTCACTACGAATGAGTTCTAAGTTTAATTATTTCTGTACCTGTGAAAGGCATGTGATTTAAAATTTGTAAAAATGTAATCTCAATGTGCGTTTCTACTCACTACCTCCCCACTACCACACCAAAAATACTCCAATGCTTCTGAGGCTGCAGCTGATATCCTGGGTGAATTTCAACAGCCCAGAAAGGACATTGCCTGTGCTGAGCCTCCAACAGGAGCTGGAACCCACAATGTGTAGGCTTTTCCACCTCACTTTGTGTTTTACCCTATAGTATTGTCTCTTCACCTGGAGACCTTTTAAAGGGAGCTGATATTGTATGACACAAAGGTCACTGTAAGGAAGTCTCAATCATTTGTGTTTGTAAAAACCCCCGTCAGAGGGCCCCGGGGCAAGCAGGAGCTATGTGTCCCAACCTTTACAGTTTAGGCCTTTTACTCCTGATGTTCAGGGTCCGAAATACTATGGGTCCTTAGTAACTGGGCCAAGTACTACCTCTGCAGCACTTGACTCTCAGTGGTAGCATGGGTTGAGCAGTCCAAGGCTTCTTGGTAAGGGAGGTAGATCCAAGGTATACACAGACTCACAACTCAAAACACTTCCAACAACTTCAATGAATTGATGCCCAGCCAGATATTCACTTTTATGAAACAAGCATTGATAATGCCAATATTTCCTGCCTTATGTGCTTTTTAGCAGATGTTGAGTAGCATCACCAACAATCAAAAATGGATATTGCTGTATGGCCTCAGCTCAACATCTTGCTGTTCGAGGCAAATCACTTAATTTTTCTGTGCTAAAAACTTTTATAATGGTCTCGTACTCATGTAAAGGGCTCAAATGCCATTGGGCCTAGCTCACGCTATATAAAACTGCAAAAAATACACAGCAGAAGATTAACACATAGTGAATAATAATAGGAACAAAGGTGACAGGTTCAATCAATCAAACACAGATCAGTTTCCAAACTGAATCATTTTAGGCAAACCACAACATCAAGTTCTCTTAACTAACCAATGACAGGAGCCACCAACATACTTCCCTGCAGTTAAGCCTTCTTCCTTACATTACCCATAAAGAGGCACCACTGATCAGCCTTTTATGGGATGCATTTGTAGCCAATCACTTTGTAATGCAAAAGCATATTGTAAAGCATGTTGTACTTAATAACCTGCACCATGTACAGGGTTTACATGACAACTGTCTTGCCTTGTAAGTTTAATAATGGTTCATGATTAAACTATCACTTCTGATAAGTAATTCTCAGTACAGTGCTATAATATTATGTATTAATGTCAAAGCTTCCATATGTTAAAGAAGTACACATTTTTTTAATTTTAAAGAGAATTTATCATTTTTCATGTGGTTTGTTGTATGATTTACAAACTTTTCAGCTTGGGACCGAGCTCTAAGAGCAAAACTAGAGCGTTGGCTAAGGTCTGTTTCTGCTTTCTCCATACAAAGGTTGGAGAAGAGCTTAGTGGGGTTTTTTGCAACCTCCACTAGAGACTGAATGGTCAACTTGAGTTAAATCCACTACGAGGAACATGGACAGATAATTTATCTGTGCTGTCATGGATGTTATGACGATCTCCCTGGACTGCTCAGCTCAGTATTGGGAAAGAATTCCTTCAGGCAAAGTCAAAATTATAATGAGCTATTCCCACTCCAAAAACCTTCCTAGTCTCATTCACAGCTGCTGTTGTGGAACCCCACAGAGAAACAGTGCACACGATTACACATGATGTCTAGGGAACAAGAATGTGGGAGTCATGTTGAATCGTTTCCATCTATTTACAGTTGCCTTTACAGACACTGAAGGAAAGGGATGAATGTGCCTGCGACAACAAGGAGGGACTACGGGTGCCAGGAGGACCCTGGAGTCAGGGCACAAGTTCTAAACAAGCATTTGCAATGCAATAGGTCTCGCATTTATGAGAGTTTGAGCTATTGGCATTGTAAATGGCAATGCCTTTTATTTATGTGTTGTTTATAAAACACATAAATAAAAGGAATTGTCATTTACAATGACAATAGCTTAAACTCTCGCAAATGCGTCTCGCAATGCGCTAGGTCTCGCATTTATGCAAGTTTAAGCTATTGGCATTGTAAAAGACAATGCGCATTATTTTTGTTTTTTAAAACATAAATTAAAGGGATTGTCATTTAAAATGCCAATACCTTAAACTCGCGTAAATGTGAGACCTATTGCATTGCAAATGTTTGTTTTTTCTCTCTGCCCATGCTGCACCAGGTTTTGCAGTACCTCTAGAAATGGTGCACTTCCTTATCTGAAGAAAACAATGTTGTTTTAAGAAGGAGGAGAAAACTAAAGTGGAGCTCTACTGGCAAACTCTGTAAAGTGGTGCTAATGTGTGTGGTTGTAACACCAATCTGGCCACTTTACGGCCACTGAGGAGGAGGAGCGAGACAGAAACAAAAGGAGAGGCAATACCTGAAATAAAGAGAGAGAGGGCCAGCTATTAGTGGCAAAGCAGAAGTGAACAGTGCTGTTTAAACAAACACGATAAAACGAAAGTAGTGCTTCACAGGAAAACTCTGTCGTGGCGCTAATGAATGTAGTTGTGAATACAATTAATCTGGCATCCTTTGATATTTTGACCCTTTTTTGTGTCCGTCCCGAGGCTGCACCACTTATTATAGTACCTCCGGGAATGGTGCAGTTTGTTACCTGATCTTGAACCAATCTGGGCACTTTGCGACCACTGAGGAGGACTGACACAGAGACAGGAGAGGTAATAAGAGAATCAAAGAGAGAGGGGGGAGTGGAAGCTGATAGCGAGAGAGCACGAGAAGCCAAAGTGTTTGTTTTTAGTGAGTGAGGAGGAGACATCAAGAGAGGGAATAAGAGGAAGAATTAGAGAGGGTAAAGGTAAAGAGAAAGCATGTGACACGCTGCAAGCATTTATTACCAATTATAAATATATTTTAAAAAGTGAGTCATACTCACCGCATCCACTGCACAGCACCTGGATTGCTGCACTGTGATAACAGACCAAGTGGGGCAGTGGCGGCTGGTGACATTTGAAAGTGGTGAGCGTAAATATTGCACTGAGGCGAGCGAGCGAGCGTAGCGAGCGAGCCGGAACAACCTACAGCGGGTTCACTAAGCCTGCATTCACCCATCCACATAACTCACCCTGGACTCATACAGGCACACTGCTCAACCTGCACGCACACAGACATCACTCACCCTTCGCTGCACTGCACTCAAAGATGCACACTGTTTCATCAGAGAACTATATACCGAAAAACAAATTAGTGTGAAAGCTAATGAACACTTTACAAGTAGCTGCTGGTTGCTTTCTGGACATATGTGAATTCATTCATAGCATCAAAAACAACCTCCTCACAGAAATGAAAATCTAGTTAACATAGAGTCTGAAGGCCTGTACGTGGCCCAATGGCATCCCTAGGCATCACCACGACGAGAGAGAGTCTGACAACGCACATGCTCATATAGCCAATGTATATTGAAAGGGTCCATTGTTATCAGACCACCACAGAGGCCCTTTCTGGCAGTGATGTCCAATGTTGGTCCATGAAGGATGGATTCATATCAGATTTTGAAATTATGGCTAAATTCAAGCTCTTGTGAAGAAAAACTCGGGACATCCCTGCTTCATATGATCCAAAATGACATTATATGACATGGCCACAAAACTGCAAATATTTCCAAACATTCCACATTTCAAGCTGTGCGAGAATTCAATAATAAATTCTTCTCATAAGCAGTATTCTCAATGATTTTTTACACCATTCCGGAAAGTAATAATCGAGTTTCCTCACATCCAGAATTAAAATATAAACAGCACAAACCTACCCTGTAACACCCCAAGAGAGGGAATACACTACACAAAAATAAAGCAATTGAAAAGAGGACAAACTAATGCACAGGGACAGCACAAGGGGTGAAAGGGCCATGGCTTAGGGTAGGGGGGCACTTGCCAGTACCAGAGGCCCTGAGAGATCCTGCCCCTTCCACCTTCAGACACTGGCCTCCTGCCCAGTGGTGGAAACCTCTTCACTAATTTCCTTTCGGATCAGGCTTTGGTACATGGACCAGGCAGTGGTCACCTCAACACAACCACTTTTCTGGAGTACTGGTCAATGCTAGATTAAACTAAGACTAACCAAACACTGAAAACTGAACTTCTGGCATGGCCATCTCTTCCGAACTTCGTTAGCCTTATAAATGCTGTCGTGGTGCCAGCAACACTTTGCATTAGTGCTAACTCGTGAACTATGCTCCCACAGGGAAGCCCTTCTCACCGCGGAAAAGGGTTTCTGCACAGCATTCTCTGTACCAGAGCGGTGAGGCCTAGAGGATTGCCTGTTGCTGATGCGTCCCAGAATGCACTTTGGTGACTTTGTATTAAACGCTATTAGGAGGATTGTCTCTTTTTATATTGTGAGCATGCAAGTTTTGCACATTGACAAAATATGAGAGCTATTTGAGATGTGATTTAAATAAAAATGTTGATACATTCATTAATTGAAAAGAAAAAACTTTATTGGTCGCTTTGTTTTGTTTCTGGGTGACCTTTTCAAATTAGGTATCAAAGAGAGATCAGCATTGGCATTCTTTTGGTTATTGTGCTTTTTATATGGCACATCTTTTCACTATAGGGTCGGGGAGGCTCGACTCACAGGTTCAAATATTCACTTCAAAAAATTTACATCACTATCCTCAAAAAGCCTATTCACACACGAGAGAAAAGTCACCTGCACTGCTCTGTCTGGTCAATGCTCAAACACCTCGAGGTGAATCCCTAAACAATCTGATCCCTCTACATACACAATCACAGCAAAACAGACTGTCACTACTATTTAATACTCTGGATGGGGTATGCGACTATGCGGTAAAGCCAGTAGGTCTGGTGAGACCGCTAGGTATGCACGTATCTTGCGTGTATCCGTCTTACTGGCTGTGCAGATACATTTTGCTATTCAAATCCTCACAAGGTTTTTCAAATATCGTTGCTTAATTGGACATTTTAAGAGCAAAACATAGTTCAACATGAAGTTGAATTCAGTGCTTGATACCAGACAGACTAGTGTGCATGAAAGAACCACATAAAGCACTCCTAGAATGATGTAATTAATCACAATCTAACCTTATGTGCACGTCTTCGCCAATGTCTGAGGTCTCACTTTTAACTAACCCTGAATCACAACCTAAAAATGACTGTTTCAAAATGTCTAGTTAAGAGCATGAGAAACAAACTTTAATCAACAGGGCGGTAATACCCTCGTGCAAAAACTACAACTAAGTGTAAAATTATCCATGTAACTAAACATCTTATTGCCCAAATAACCTCTCTGTAAAACTTCCCAGTAAACTTCCATGAGTACATAATGCACGAAATTGTTAAAAATACAATAACATACCATCGCAAATCATAACCATCAAGCGTGAGATGGCCGGGGGTCTGATGGCCGGTGGTCTGAGGCAGCGAGAGGGACCGTGAGAACATAATTAAATAATTACTAGCCGCAGTCTTCTGCTGCTGCCTGTGGCTGCCACCGAAGCTGCAGGCCTCAGGTGAGTCAGAGTCTGAGACCTGGTGGGCCCCGCAGCCCCCGCACCGCGCCTGCCTCCAGGGGCCCCTCAGCACAGTAGCGCACACATTAATTATTATAAATATGGTCCTGCTTTCGTCATTTTGTGTAGGAAGTTCGAGCACATGCCTGTTATATATTCGCTGTTGCTGTGTAGTAATTGGTATGATTGGTGTTCTGTGGTTGTTTACCATGACAGGTGTAACGACTGTAACAGATGTGTGGCTTCCTCGGAGGTATGGGTTGCTGTTAGCCCGCATGCACATTTTCGCGTTTACAATTATTTTCAATTCTAAAATAAATGTGTTTGTTTTACCCTCCGGGATTTGTTGTGTCATCAGTACAGTATCTACTAAGGTGCCTAATTGCACATTGAATTAATTCAGTTATCTAGAAGTTTTAGCTGTCACATTTGAGCATGCTTTGTTATTCCAGCTCTCGAGACAGTCTGCACAATGTTGACATAGTCCCGGCGTAATGTATTACGTTGCAAGTATTTTTTTAAGGGTCGACGTGCAGCCTTTCTTGAAAGGTGTGTACAGTATTGCATTCATGACTGACTACACTTGCTGACTGCAGGGTCTGTGACATCCGTTTGGGACGAAGTTTTAAAATTACGCTCCCCGCCGCGCCTTAGGGATTAGAATGGCTACGAGAGTGAGCACGCGGGGAGGGAATTAATAATAATTTTAAAACCAGTCGTGGCTCACTTACCTAACAGCCGGTCCACGCCACCTCTCAGACCTCTGCTCCCGCGCCTTCACTAACGGCACTGAAGGGGCCTGCCAACCCCTCTCAGCCAATCCTGACGCTGCCAGCAGCGCCAGGATTGGCTGAAGGCACAGTTTACGCTACGTCGGCCGCCTGCCCATTAGGAGACCGAGGGGCTCCTAATGGGCATGCGCAAGCCAGTGCAAACACAAGTGCGCATGACTGGGTACGGTGAAAAATTCGCTCACCTTCCCCACTCATGCGCACTTGTGCTGCTGCATGTAACCCCTGGTCTGAAAATCATGTCAGTCAACATGATGCCGGACCGCCCACCCCCTTCAG
Source organism: Triturus cristatus (assembly GCF_964204655.1). Lineage (NCBI taxonomy): Eukaryota > Metazoa > Chordata > Amphibia > Caudata > Salamandridae > Triturus > Triturus cristatus. The sequence continues at coordinate 1,071,603,851 of NC_140579.1, read as the reverse complement.
ACTCTGAAGGGGGTGGGCGGTCCAACGTCATGCTGCTGACATGATAATTTGTCAGTTGAGTTCTCCCTCGGCGTCGTCTTTGAACTTAAGTAAACTGAGTGATTCAGTTTACTTAAGTTCAGAAACGCGGCACGCCGAGGGAGCTACGGGCGGGGGGGCAACGCCCCAACGCCCCCAATGGACGCACCGCCACTGAAGTGGGGTACTACCTGCAGGGGTGAGGGGTGCTTTTATTAATTGGTGGGAGGTGGTGGGGGTAGTGAGGGCACTCCCTGGGGATTAGGAGCAACGGCGGACAGCGCCATTTGCAAAACAAAGGTGTGTTTGATGACACATGGCGAAATGGTGCTTTGAACGCAAGCATGTTACTCTTCTCATAATGACCAAGGCCTGGCAGCTGAGACGGGCAGGATGCTGCCGGCCTCCCATTTAAGGGCACTCCGCTTCCTATCAATGGCAGCGTGAACAAAGAGCACGGCCTGCTCCGTGGACTGTATGGTGTGCTGCACAGAACAAAGCAAAGCGTGCCCACCATACTTAAAGAATACAATGCAGGGTGCCCAGTGCAACAATTAGAAAAAAAGGTTATTACCAACAACTGTGGGACTGCGCTGTTTGCAAAATGAAGTTGTTTTCAATGAGAAATGGTGCTTTGAACGCAAGCGTGTGGTGTTACCCTTTTTATAATGACACAGTGCCGGCAGCATGTGCAGCGGACACGGGCAGGACGCTGCCAGCCTCCATTTAAGGGCACTCAGCTCGCTATCAATGACAGCGCTAATAAAGTGCGCACCCTGCTCTATGGACTCTTTGGTGTACCGTGCAGTACAAAGCAAAGTGCACAACCAACAAACGCCAGAGCTAACATTTGGAACAGAAAGGAGGAAACGCGCTGCATAAAGAGAAAGATAAACAGCGAAATAGGAAGACTGAAGGACAGAGATGGGAGTACAATGAAGGGAGAGGAAGGGAAGCGGAATGGAGGAAGGCAGGGTATGCCGTAGAAAGGCAGAAGAGACTGGGTGGTGAAAGGGAAGGGCGCGTTCTAAAGAGAGGGGCACAAAGGGGGCTCTGGAAGAGGAGGGAAGTGAGCAAGAGGAAACAAAAACGTATATAACAAGGATTAAGGAGAAACACATGAGTTTGTGTGTGTAGAGGAGCCTGCAGGTGGGCAAGGGCTGGGACGGGACACTGCAGTACCTGACCGACTGTTGGGAAAACAAAACTTCACTTTCTGCCCAGTCGAGTCCCGGGGGCTGATCCACACTGACATCCGTCCAGCAGCAGCACTCGGCAGCAGAAGGATGAGCGGCTGTCCCTGGCAGCCGGGATGTAGACGGTGGCGCCCCCACTCACCACGGGTGACTGCAGGAGGGAAACTGCGGCTATAGAGAGCTCCAACCCCCACCGAACAGGGATTATAAAATGAAAAGCAACCAGGAGCGCTCAGCCCCAGTGAACAGAGCCGCTTGCAGGGGAAAGGCAGCGCGGTCACAGCGCCAACAAGCACGTCCATGGCCCATAAGCTGGGAGACAACGGACAGCGGGAGGGGGGCGGGAACATGATTAAACAAGCGTTGGCTGTGCGCGAGCGGCCGGAGACTCAAAATGTGGTGGGGGAGGAGTTGTGTGTGTGCGTGCGTCATCGCGATCGCTCTGAAAGCGAAAGTGATCGTGATGACGCACACGAGTTTTCAAAGTGCTGCTGGCGGCCGGCTGCGCGCGTGCACGATCGCGTGAACGCAAGCGTTAGGCCAGCCAGCAGCACTTTGAAAATCCCACATACAAAATGTCTCTTCGAGCCAGCGCAAGCGCTGGGGCTCAGCGTGACCTAAAAAACGAAGTGGGAGGACTAACCAAGTTAGCCAGTATGCCAGTATGCAAGTAACAGCAGGTGACATCATATGTAACATCACAGGAAGTGGAATCACAACCCATAACCTCACAGGAAGTGACATCAAAAAAGTGAAATCAGATCTTAGGGCCGTGCACATATGTTTCTCAGGTTTATCAGGAGCACATTTGAGTGCATTACAATCTCAAATAAATGTTATTTTGCGTTGGGGTTGTGCCAAAAAAAGTGACACAACTCCAACGCAAAATCTGGGCCTCAACTGATAAATGTATTTTTTAAACTGTCACAAAGAAATTGGTAACAAGGAGAAACGTAGCAGTAAATCTTTGCTACTTAATTGATTGCAAATTCTGCTTTTTTAAATATCTTAGGGGGTTATGGCACCTGCTGCAGAGATCTTTGTGTACCCAGTAAATCTAAGGGAAAATAATAATGGTAAGAGAACTCTAGAGGCTAATGCACTTGCTGGAGAGATCTGTGTTTTGACTGGTCCCAGTTTTGAATCAAAGTAGCATAGCGAGTTAATATGTCTCCTGCAAAACACATCATGTAACACACAGATAACAGATTTTTATTTTACGTAGATGGGTAAGTGGGTTACAGTTTTTTAATCAGAGATCCTTGTGTTACTTGCAGTTCATACATCTTAAGTCTTCTAATATAGCACAGTGAGCCATGAAGGACATGCGACTACTACACCTTGTAACCCTCACTGTCTTATGTAACACATCCTGTACATTTATTTACACACATATGATTTATTGTAAATTTATAATGTGTACGTGTGATGTAAAGCACTCCAACACCCTACATTTGGATGAGCAGCTCTATGAAAGAAATAAAACAAAATAGTGGTATTTAAATTGTTAGAACAGACCAACACAGCTGACATTTTTACAGTGCGTGCATATCTCTTATATACAAGCTATCTTGGCTGAAGAGGGGTGAAACTCCGAAACCGGTTCTAGGATGCTTGATTCCGGTCCAGGGAAGACATGGCTTGGCAGTTCGGGCTGGACTGTTCCCATGAGGCACAGGGTCAAGACTGATTTGCATATGGCCATGTCTGAACTGGGGTGGCGTGGTGAGCAAAATAACGATGGATTAAACCCAGATCTGTGACTTGGGATGAATGTTTTGCCGATGTGCAACATTCCGTCCATCATCTTGTGTGTTTTGCTGTTCGCCCTATGTGGGAAGGGTATGCCCAGACGTGGGTCCCGTGCTCACTACGCCACTGGAGTCAAGCTATCCTAGCTGAAGAGGGGTGAAACCCCGAAACCGGTCCTAGGATGCTTGATTCCGGTCCAGGGAAGACATGGCTTGGCAGTTTGGGCTGAACTGTTCCCATGAGGCACAGGGTCAAGTCTGATTTGCATATGGCCATGTCTGAACTGGGGTGGCGTGGTGAGCAAAATAACGATGGATTAAACCCAGATCTGTGACTTGGGATGAATGTTTTGCCAATGTGCAACATTCCGTCCATCATCTTGTGTGTTTTGCTGTTCGCCCTATGTGGGAAGGGTATTCCCAGACGTGGGTCCCGTGCTCACTACGCCACTGGAGTCAAGCTATCCTAGCTGAAGAGGGGTGAAACCCCGAAACCGGTCCTAGGATGCTTGATTCCGGTCCAGGGAAGACATGGCTTGGCAGTTCGGGCTGGACTGTTCCCATGAGGCACAGGGTCAAGACTGATTTGCATATGGCCATGTCTGAACTGGGGTGGAGTGGTGAGCAAAATAACGATGGATTAAACCCAGAAGTGACTGGGGTGAATGTTTTGCCAATGTGCAACATTCCGTCCATCATCTTGTGTGTTTTGCTGTTCGCCCTATGTGGGAAGGGTATGCCCAGACGTGGGTCCCGTGCTCACTACGCCACTGGAGTCAAGCTATCCTGGCTGAAGAGGGGTGAAACCCCGAAACCGGTCCTAGGATGCTTGATTCCGGTCCAGGGAAGACATGGCTTGGCAGTTCGGGCTGGACTGTTCCCATGAGGCACAGGGTCAAGACTGATTTGCATATGGCCATGTCTGAACTGGGGTGGCGTGGTGAGCAAAATAACGATTGATTAAACCCAGATCGGTGACTGGGGGTGAATGTTTTGCCAATGTGCAACATTCCGTCCATCATCTTGTGTGTTTTGCATAACAGACAGAAGCCATGCTGAGCTTCTCCACGCTGATGTACAGCTCGTTTGGTAATTTTGGGAGGCTCAAGCTCCCCTTTCTTTTTATACTCCCATTTCCAGATACATATGTGATTTAATGTCTTAGTTTTTGAAGTTCCTGATGTTTAGATTTCCCACTTTGAAATGCGGACTCCTGTGTTCTGTCCTTTGTCCAGGAAACAGTCTGTCACAGCAGAAAAGACTCCAAACTTGATAGTCTCACACACAGGCCATGGCAGAAACTAGAGGATCACACCTGGATGTCAGCCTCACTCATATATGCCTTACAAAATGTTACCAAGGTCCCTAGCCTATTCTTTATGATTCCCTTATCAATCCCATCACCGTCCTAAGATGTGTCCATGTCCCACTGACCAGTGACCTTTACAGAAACAAAGAACACATTTGAAGTGCACAAGAGTGTCTGGCTGTCCTGTCTTCCAGGGTGTTTGTATACAACCCAGTTCTCAGGAATGCATGTAATCCACAAATCTGTGTGGGTTGGCTCCTCCACCTCGACCTCCACATGCCTCGCCAAGGCCCTGGGGTTCCAATATGGCACCCACAGGCCTCCAGGTACTGTTCCATACACAGCACGCACATGTAATCACACACAAGCTACATACTATTACGATGGAGGTCATGGGAGAATGAAGCACACAGTAGCTGAATTTTACATGAGTGGGCAGTTAAGCCTCACTCCAGTGCCAGACTTTGGGCAAGAGCAGCAGCCGATTATCGATACCAGGGTAATGTTTTGTGTGGCCCGCTCACTCTCACAGCACACGTATAATCTGTTTTCGCCCTTGGTGAAAAATTGGTGCCAAGGATCCAGATATCACTGTAGCTGGTGACCTCAGGGCAGGGTTGCGCGTCCATTACCATGCAGGGGGTGACTTTTCTGTTTCAACAATGTTCTTTTTATATAGCTCCAAAGCATTCAGGAGGCAGCTTGAGGGCGCTAATAAAAAACACATGATCACAAATATTGTATATTGTGTCACACACTATTAAGGCATCCCTGACAGCCAGGTGATTAGTTTGAAATAGACATAATGACCAAATTAAAGGTGCAGAGCTTCTCAGAGCATTGTCTTCCTTTATTGCTTAAAATATATTATTGCTAATGGTCCCAGTTAATGTTTCAATGTATATGTTAAATAAATAACTTCTTGATTTATGCATTTGTGTTGTATGCGTGCATGGTTGCCTGCACCCATGCCAGAAAGGGACAGGTGTGATAGAGAGTACGTGGGTATTTTCGCCCAGGGTAGCAACATCTCTATGGCTGACCTGGACTCTGTTCAGCACAGCAGCTAGGATGGGGGTGAGGGCTGCTGTGGAATTTTGTAGAATAAAGGTTTCTGAGCAGAGAAGGGTCAGATTGAGACATTGTCAAGGTTCGATTATGGGGCAGAAAGGTGGGAATACCTGGAAGTGTCATAACCGCAGTGCGTGAGCTCAATGAAATGGGATCATTGTACATAAATAGTTGTAATGGGGCTCAGGGCAACAGGGGGCCCGAGAAGATATCCAGGCTTCAGACAAGGAGGGTCAAAGTTCGATGTGCATGGTCAGCATTTACATAGGTTGGGTGAAAACAAAAACTGGAAAATCACAAAAATCCAATTGTAGTGGTAAGATTTTTTCAGAACATTCACAAAATGTATAGATGCGACATTTTAGACATTATATGACATGATGCTAAGTAATAATAATATTTAGAGTTAGTATGAAGTATTTTTTATTACATTTTCCATCAGCTGTCAGGCTGGACCCAGTCAACTTAATGATTGTCCCGGGTTACCAGTTTAAATACCAGCAAGGCAGATGCAAACTCAGCACTACATGCTTCTGAGGTCTGTAAACGGAGTGATTTAAATTGGCTGATAGTGGCATAGGCTTTAGTGCCAATATCGGCAACTGTAGTCACATAACACACAAATACATTAATAAACCACACGACACTTTTGTAAGTGGAGAAATATTGCTGCAGGTTTATTAGCATAACCAATATGCAAACATGGTGGGTTATCTTACGGGCGATCCGATCCCAGGGCAGGCCAACCCCTATGCCGCCTGCCCTTCTGATATGCCTAAATTACACCGTGGCAGTCGCAAAATGGTGCATACCAAATCTTGGGAGGGGCCACCCCCTCCCATCCGTGGACCACCAGTCTACTTGCTTACTTACGCCCCCCCCGAAAGAGGTTGGCGGAGCGTATTATGGCAGCCCCAGGTTGCTCAGACCCACAACCGCCCGTAGGACTAACAGGGCGCCGTAGTTCTTCCAGGGGACAACCTAAGACATCCCTGGGTATCCTGGCTTAGCACCACGCTGTGCTGCTGCATGAAGTACCCCTTGGTATCTGCAGACTCTGGATCGCCCTGTAACTCCTCCTGCAACACAAAATAACATGTTAGAAAACCTAACCCCCCTCACTCCTTGTACCTCCGGCTGCAGGGTAAGCAGAGGGGTGGGCAAGGCGAGATGTCGAGGGACAAGAGGGCGAACATCGCGCGGGGACAGCCTAAATACCCTTGTCCCCTCCCCCTTCCCCGGAAGTGGGTCCGCCGGACATCCTCCCTGGCCATGGCCTAGGGACTAGACTGGTGCCTCCAGTGCCTTCCTGTGGCACTAAGGCGGCCGCCCTTTTAGGGGGGGCTGCTGCGCAACCCCCCCCCCCCCCGGGCAGCCTTGCATAGTGCCAATATCGGCAACTGAAGTCACATAACACACAAATACATCATTAAACCACACGCCACTTTTGTAAGTGTCGAAATATTGCTGCAGGTTTATTAGCATAACCAATATGCAAACATGGTGGGTTATCTTACGGGCGATCCGATCCCAGGGCAGGCCAACCCCTATGCCGCCTGCCCGTCTGATAAGCCTAAATTACACCGTGGCAGTCGCCAAATGGTGCATACCAAATCTTGGGAGGGGCCACCCCATCCGTTGACCACCAGTCCACTTGCTTACTCACGCCCCCCCCCCCCGAAAGAGGTGGGCGGAGCGTATTATGGCAGCCCCCGGTCTCTCAGACCCACAACCGCCTGTAGGACTGACGGGGCACCGTAGTTCTTCCAGGGGACAACCTAAGACATCCCTGGGTATCCTGGCTTAGCACCACGCTGTGCTGCTGCATGAAGTACCCCTTGGTATCTGCAGACTCTGGATCGCCCTGTAACTCCTCCACAGCCTTGGGAGTGGCCACCGTCACTACCAGGGCCCCCCACCAAGGTAGACCTATTTACTTACAACCTGCTGCAGCCCAAAGCTTCCCCTAGATCCAGTAGGAAAAGATCCATGCCTAAACTAGAGAGGTGCACCCCATCTCCCTCCAGGCACCCTGCGGACTCGGCATGTATAAGACCTTGCCTGATGAAGCCAAAACCTCTTTGCCTTTTAACTTACAACATGCTGATAACCGGGCTTCCCCAGGTCCAGCCAAACAAGTCTTAGCCCATGCAGGACCGGAGCCAGCATGCCCCCTCAGAACAAGTGCCCCCATTCTTTCAAAACTCCCCGTGGATTTTGACTGATATGACCTGAAACCTATAAATAGGCGTTGGTCCAATGTTAACTTTGCATGGCTGAAGAACAATACCTATGACAAGCCACTCCTGCCAGGAAGTGCCAATGCTGGTGGAGGTAAGAGTTGACAAGCCCGCTCTACCTCCCCTTTCCTCAGTTATCTGAGTCTAGCACTAGTCGGAGTATGACCATCGCCTTCCGACGGTCACCACCCTATGTGAAGCCTTGCCCTCCCAAACTTCTGCTAGCATACCAGGGAGCCGACAGGCCAGCGTGACCCAGGGGGGAACCAAAGCATAAATACCTCTCTGTGTTAGAAAACTGGGAATGCCAATAGTTCTCCTGCTACTTTGTAGCCCAAATATGTTTCCCAGGAGTTTCCCCCAATCATATGGACCAAATCGCCCCCGTTGGAAGGCCACTTCCGCCCTGCATAGCTGCCAGCCAGTGCTGGAGGGCGGGAGACGTTCCCTGTTACCGTTACTCACATCAATGGTACCTGTTTCGTCGAACTCAAGGACGGGCTACTAAGTGAGCTTACCAGGCTCTGCCCTTGTATCCAGAGGTCAGACCAAAGCCCCTCTAAGTTCTGCTGCTTCACCTGCCTGTTAACACTAATCCCAGGGCAGACCACCGGCCTCTAACCCATGCTTGGCCATGCCTGAGCTAAAACACCTCTGAAAAGCATGACAACAGGCTAACCACCAACATTGCATCCTGAATGTTCCTGACACTGCCAAGGAACAGGCGCATAACTGAAGCAACTGGCACCCTGCCATAAAAGTATCAATTTTGCCTTCTATGAATGCAAGATGAGCTCTTATGGCTATCCGTATTAGTGCTCCCTCCCAACAAGCAGCCCTAACCAGGCAACCCGCACCCTCTTGGCACTGGCACACTCCCGCCCCAGCTGCCCTAGCGTGCCTGTTCGTGTGTAGCCACAACCTTACGTTTATCACTAACAGTATACCAGGGTATGATGACACTCAGCTGACTCTACTGCTGAGTGCCCGTTGCACCATCGCAAGTATGTCTTATGCCTAATCAGTGTCTGGCTGCAAAGTTAGATGACATTGGCAGCACCAGTCCCGTGCTATTCACGGTACACGTAGCCTGATGGAACATAATGCAATTCCCTTACTCCTGTTGAGCATGAACCCACAACCAACTGCTCACTATGGTTCAATACCTTCCTGCTAATAATCATTTCCTAGAAGAATGTTGACAAATCTATGTTCTGCAATGGCACTACTTAGCAGTCTGCACCATTCTGCCAGTGCCGAAAAGACCTTTGTCATGCTGCCTGGCCTAATCAATCTGGCCCTGCTCTAGAAGCGCCCGCTTCGGCCTTAGGTCAAACAAGTCGCCAGAACATAGCTTAGCAGAGTGTGCTGCAGGGTTGTGCCTCCTCATCCATCACAACCAATATGAATCAACCCTCATCCGGCCCTGCAGCAAGCAGGACTAGGACTCAAAGCGTCACACCAGGACTCACAGTCACAACCCCCGGAACGGACGTGCTCCCCCCCAACCTACTGATCCACAGACCGCTTGCATACTGCTCACAGTATGGCCGAGAAGAGAGGCTGTTGATTTAAAACCCTTTTAGATGAACATTAGACAGACCCGGCAGGGAGCATCATACGAAATGAGGTCGAGACCACCGTACCCGCCTGTGAATCAGCCCCGGTGATTTTTGTCATGACCCCTCCTAAGCCCTTGGAGATCACCATCAACAACATGCAGTGGCCAGGTGGCAGGCACCCAGCGGGACCTTCAAATCCCAGATACTCTCCAAGTCCTTGCCGCCTGGCGGCGCTCCCTGCTGCAGGAATATTGCTGCCCCACAACTCGCCCCTCTTGGCCCGTTGGAAATTAAAACGCTGAAATTGTGTGATCACCTCTCGTGGGGGTGGTCGGTGGAACGTATAACATGCGTCCCGACCGTACAATATACGCGAAGGTGTGCCGGCGTGTAGGAACCAGAACCTAACAGTGACTGTGCATAGGCCTAGTATTCAAACTGCGACCTATATAATATGCGTGGTGCTATGCAGCACATCTTGGCCCATCTGATCCACTTCACAAACCTTGGAAGCAAGCCTTTGCTGTTTACCCTCCGATCCTAGCCGTGCACACCTAACCCAGGGGGTTCCCTTACTAACGGAGCATTAGTCCTAATGCTAGCCAGCTTACCGCTCAGGGTCCCAGGACATGAAATGCTAAATCCACCACATAATCTACGTTCTCCGACCGCAAGTTAAGGATAATGTGTTCACCAAACCAATGTAAACTAAAATTGCAAGCAGCACTTGTCTGGAGACATTCAACATCTGTCATGAAGCGCAGCAACGTGGCAATCAAGCTTGGGGAGCTGACACGCCTCTATTTCCCTTGAACTCCAAGAGGCCAAAAGAGGCAAACCCGCCCCCCCCCCCCCAAGGCTAGAAGGATAGCTTAGGCAGGAGGAAAGCTGAATGTAACCGATGAGCCAAATCCTACCACAGGGGAGCACACAGTTACTGCGAAAATGGGTACTCCTACCTTCAACAGGATCCAACAAAAGACCGTCATGATAGCCCTAGTGGTATAGGTTCCACTGCCTCACTCGTGAAATTACCGGGCACCCAAAGTGAATGGCTAACATAAAGACACCAACGGAGCAGAGGGAGCCCTGCGCAGGGTTCAAGGATCGTTTAACAGTTAACTAATCTGCAGGGCTACACAGCTTGCTGAGGCGATCACTATGGCAAGCCGACCGGCCACCAGCACACCGCGCCTTTACTAGCTGTTCCGCGCACTGAAAAGCCTGACTGATCACTATTCATGGCGTTAATCTCACGCGCATTGAGAATATATCTCAATTATACACATGTAAATGATGTTATGTGCGATACTGAGCACATGTCATGCATCCCTATATTAACTACCAAATAAGCACTCCCTACAACAAGTCCATCTATTGGCTAACCAGCTGAACCAAGAGAAACGGATTAAAACAGGGTCACACGTGCCCGTGTCGTGGGCCCACTGGAAAGCAACAGCCAAATGATGCCTGACTGGTGATGTACACTCCTTGCGCTGGCAGTGAAGCCGACCACCTTCTAGCCGGCTGCCGTTCAATAGGCTCATTGCCTACAAGACCCTGAAGCACAGAGGTGCCTTACACCCTTACGGTCTTGGGGCACTGGCCGTTACTGCACAGCCGGAAAGTGCGGAGCACAGCGGCTTCATTTACAAGGTTGAACGGTTAACAGCCCCTCCCCCTGCAGTCTTCCATATCTACAGCAGGAAACTGGAGAAGGCTGGAAATGGGCAAATGGAACCTGGGCGACACGACAGCAACGTGATTATGCCTGATCGTTTCCGTAGCGCGGACACGGGGCTCCAAGCTCATTACGAACGGTAAACCCTTTTAACGGTGAGCCCACATCTTAGCTGACACATTAATATCAAAATTCCCCCAAGGCGAGTGCTAATCCGAGCAGATTAAACCTCTCGCCTCACCTCTGAGGACTACACAGCCAGTCTAATACCGCTGTGCTGCCCAGAGGACACGGTTGACGATCTCAGCACTGGCACCCTGCCCAATATGGAACACACACCCCATCGCATTAATTTGGGATTGGCAACCAAAAGACAGGCATAACCTCAACACCCTAAATTATAATCGAATTAACCGCAGACTGAGAAGAGAAACGCCTACGGCTTCCCGAGGGACCAGGCACCCTTAGTCATTTCATCCGCAAAGAAAAACATCTCTGGGGTGCATGGTAGGAGCATATTGTTCTTAGGGGAATCGGGAACACCAGAATGATGACCAGTGTTCCCCCAGTGGGTAACTGTGCCAAAAGCACCCAGGCCTCCCCTAGGACAAAGCTGATCCTCTACCGGGAAACGTGCTTTGCTTTGCAGGCCGAGACACCTTGTGTGTGAATGCACGCCGTGCCACACATGAACACGCCCCGTGCGAAAAGTCATGACAGTTCAATGCCGAAAGTAGGTGCTATGTGGCAGCAAATAAACCAACTCAAAATTGCGCATGCATGCCTAACTCACCCCTCTGACAAGAAACTAGGCAACCCATGAATGCGCAGGAGTAGGTGGTATCCACAACACCTAGGTTGGGCGGCCCTGGCATCTGGAACACCACCCGATTTCAGCAAGTCCGCTAGCCCTGACATGCGTGACCCCAGCCACAATAACCTGGGAGACCCGATATGCGCCTACATGTCTGGCTGCTGAACATCGTGTCTGGCCAAAAACGCTCTTACAATGGGATTGATGAACACAAATACAGCTGCAGGCTGCAGCCATCTACACGGCTTCAATTCATGCCAGGGAGGGAAATAAAATCAGCATCCAAAATATAACCAACTCTGCCGATCGCACCTTTTGTCACCAATGTGCCACACCAACACACCCCTGGAAATAGTGGAGACTCGATAATTCAATAGGACGGTATGGGCCAAACGAACACAATGCGGCAGTGACACCCGGTGGCCAATACACCACTAGCCTCAATCCTACCCGTCAGAACTACAGACTTCGTCAAAGGTTGTTCGTTGCCTAAGAAAATTAAGCAGCAACGAAGGCTTGTGGATACTAAAGAAAGCTGACAACTTGGCCGCTACAAACCTGATATTGCCGAGACAGGGCACCAGACAGCCTGAGATCATGTCCGAGTCCGGATGTGCTCTCGCAGCCCAGGTACCCAAGGGGCCGCTGGGGGAGCACTCGACGCGAAACCGGACCCCTACTACTATCCAACAACAAGCTTACAGGATTCTGGGCATATAGATGCTATAAGCGGAACCCAGCACCACCAACAGCCCCCCAGCACAAAGAAAATGCCGAAGATACCGCAAGCGGCTGAGGAGGAAAATCCCCAGCAGACAGAGAAGGAAGGCCTTATAAAACTGTGGGTAGCTCTAGTTCCGCCTGTGTACAATCCAGAGCCAGCAGAATTCGAAAGGAAATCCTGATCCCTTATTTCTAGATCCAGACTTATTCTCAACTGTTTCGAACTTCCTAACCAAATCTCCCTACCTCTCCAATCCCAAGTAATCATAACAACAAGAGAGCGCGTTCACCCGTAGGTAACTTGGCGCTAAATAATAGATGGTTCTTGTTACCCAACTCAATGGAACTCATTCGATCGCCACAGGTGGATGAAAGGCAGAGCAGTATGATAACTTGGCACTCAATAACAGATGGTTCCTGTTACCCGAACTCAATGGTACTCATTTTATCGACCTGAGATGGATGAAAGGCTGAGCAGTTAGGTAACTTGGCACTAAATAACAGATGTTACTTGTTACCCGACTCCATGGTACTCATTTTATCGATCTCCTATGGATGAAAGGCTGAGCAAATAGGTAACTAGGCACTAAATAACAGATGATTCAAGTTACCCAACTCAGAGGTACTCATTTATTTCAACCTCAGATGGATGAAAGGCTGAGCAATTGAACCTGTGACCCTGAGGTCGGACACCCGTCCCTGTAGGGGGGGTATAGTTCACTGAGCCACCGACCCGGTCCTATTACCAAAGTAATAGACCACTTCCTTAAAAAACAGATATTGCATCATACAGTAATAGGTTGCATATCCTATATAATAATAGAATTTGAATGATAGAACATTTAATTACCCTCTGTCACACATGAATATTTCAACAAGACAAGACTCTCCTGCATATAATCCCATGTATCTCCTCTGAGGGTTGTAGTCTGACAGATGAGGTGCCCAACTCACATACTTCAACCCCCTCGAGGTGATTAGTGGGCATCAGGATGGCTCTAAAGTCCACACACAAGTATGTCTCACTCATTGTCCTGCCCCACTAACGCTCGCCTCACCCATATCGCTCGAGAATAAAACACTGCCACTCCGTGTGGTGGGGGGGGGGGCAAGCGACTGGCGATGTTGAGCACCGCTGCTACCCCCAGGCGAGCCTCCCATAGGTTACTGCCCGCCACCGTATAACATTACACGGATTAGGAGCGCTATCCTAAGCTCCGTATGTAAATGACACAATCCGGCACGGACTCACAGGATGGGACGCGCCCGCGAGACTCGAACCCTGGTTTCCCGCACAATATTCGGCAGAATAGCATCCAACTGTTCCAAAAATCGTGAACCACCACTGGGCGCGGGCAGGATCTTAGCGCACCCGAGCCCAGCAACCCGACGCTCATTTTACCGCAACCAAAATATAATAGCGTAGAGAACACACACGGCCTGCCCGGGGACAAAACGCACATCCCACCACTCCCAACCGTGAACCATGAAACCTCCAACGGCAAGGAGTACCGCCCTAGAGGGACTTGCTCTTAAGTGCCCGCCTCCCGTTCTCAGCTCACACCAAGTTTCCGTTATCATCGGCTGCTGTATCCCGCCTGATTCGTGTGAGCTCGCAAAGGGATAGATCACCCTTACATATAGTGGACAAGCTGAGCAGTCGGCGTGAGGCGGGCAGGGTCCGAGCTGCCTGAGGTTTTTGCCTCACGCACCAGTCGAGCCATATTGGACTCCCTTAAGTTTAAAGTGGTAACCAGGGCAGAACCAGGATGACTACAGCCTATTCTACTACCCGGACGCCGCTTTTAGATCCCCCATACAACGCAGTGCCGGACGTGCCCCAAAGCCAGACTAGTAAACTTCCCAATTCACCCCGCATACCAGAAGCATCCAGATAAAGTCAGGTTACACTCCGGGGCGAAAACTTCCCCAAACCACACCGGAACGACCAGGCTGACAACCCCTGTGCCAGTAATGACACGAGCAAGTGCCCCAGGGCTCGCCGCATGACCCGCGAAAATGTGACCCAACAGTCCCTCGCAATCAAGGTGCCCAGAACTTCTCCACGGAGGTTATAGGAGTTCTACATATCTCATACACCGCTCGGCAATTGGCCCGCACTCACCGCAAACGAAGCTAAACCCGACGATGACCATGCCGGCGGGACTGGACAGGATGTCCCGCAGGGTATAGAGACGGGCCGGGGCGGGGAGATGCAGACCGGCAAACTCACCGCAACAAATGTACTGATGAAGCTGAGCGAGCGACGAACAAGCAGCGACCAGCGACGACGAGACGATCGACCAGCGCAAGGCGAGACGTCGAGGGACAAGAGGGCGAACATCGCGCGGGGACAGCCTAAATACCCTTGTCCCCTCCCCCTTCCCCGGAAGTGGGTCCGCCGGACATCCTCCCTGGCCGTGGCCCAGGGACTAGACTGGTGCCTCCAGTGCCTACCTGTGGCACTAAGGCGGCCGCCCTTTTAGGGGGGGCTGCTGCGCAACCCCCCCCCGGCAGCCTTGCATTACAGCGCTTCGAAACCATAGAAGTGTGGCATGAAACGTTATATGAAAAATATTTTTGAGCATCTCTACGCAAGCTTCAGCTCCCCACACTGGAGAGTAGTCGGGCAGTTCTGAACTACAGACTTTTCAGCGCCCAACTATAGTGGGCCACAAGATGGCTTCTGACCTCTCCTTCCCCAGAAATCAAACTTGGTGACAGGAAAACTGGCACCTGGTGGACGTGAGAGGGCTTTTGATGAAACCTAGAAACTGCATGGAGGAAAACACAAGCTGCTGAGAGCAGCTGAGTACTATTGGGCCAAATGCCTAAAACGAACGGCCTTATCGGCCATAGACTACCTGGTGTGGGGAGACTCAATGGTCCGAGCTGGCTGGCGGTCTGCACCTGGGCAGGGGTGTCTACAGCGGGTGACTACATAAAGCCGGCTTGCTTAAAGAATTTGCAGAGCTGATGCACAATAACAATATTCCAGCAGGGCAACCAATTCCCGTTCACACCAAAATTATTCGGGTGATACATGAGCTATGGGGTAATGAAGGTAAGGAGCCTCAAACTCACTTAGTAGTAAATGTATTAATTACCATTAGTGAAATGAGGAGAATAGTCATGAAACATTGCTAAGCCATGGTAGGACTCTCCACGTGGGATCTAGCATATCTAAAGGAGAAATTAACTAGATACATAGGTAGGCCCTTAGGAGACACAACCTGGGCACTTACACTTGAATATGCTCTGAAAGTGTCCTGAAATGCAAGGTTTAATCTACTCCAATGTACTATATTGCAGAGGATATATTTAATCCCAAAACCTGTGTGCAAAGTATACTCCCTACCGCTGGGGGTTTGCTCATGACGTGAGGACCCGGATGCTGGTTGTTTCCATGTGTTAGGCCATACCCAAACGTTGTAGTAGGGTACGGGCTAGATGTAACTACAGCGAAACACACCTTTTCGTCTAATGCTGCACCTTCAGAAACAAAAGAGTAGGTGCAAACTCGTGGATTTTGCATAGTCTACGTCTGCGGCGAACAGAACAGCTAAGAGCTGGAAATCAGCCAGAGCACCGGACACGGCTCTGAGGAAGTGAGATGGGGGACCACAGTCTGGCTCAGACGGCGCAGCAATCCATTGGAGAGAAGGAGGGGCCCTGGAGACAGACAGGATGTGGGTGCCCACGGCCCCTGGCATGCCTGCCCCCTTACACTGCTGTCTGACGCTTATGCAGCAAGACGGGTTTATCAGCAGAGCGGTACCTTCGATGGCAGCTGAATACACACACAGACACGTGCGACGGGGTGAACCGGGGACTCGACGCCCACGGTACATTTCCTTAGGTTGTTTATTGTTCATTGTCACCTGCTCAGGTTGCGCTTGGCGCGGCTCCAGCGCGCCCATGAAAGAGCTCGCGTGCTCTGCTGGATACTAACAGTACTTTGTAGTTAACAACACTTTGAACGGCTTTTGCGATCATTCGAGAATTGAAAACAACTTGTGAGAAATGTTTATGCAAATAAAGTAATACAACTGGTCTAAACTATTATTTAAATATTACTAAAATTACTGGCTTTGTGTTGAGAGCTACTATACGCAGACAGCCGGATAACGGCCATGCAAAACGACAACGGGGTTCCTAGAATTCACAATGAAATAAAAAAAAAATCCTTAATCAGTTAATTCACAGACACTGTATAGAGGGGCATTTACATGTACATGTACATGGTAGAGAAATCAAAAGCGATGATGTCATCAAGGAATGGAATGTGGGGAGGAAGTTGATTGACTTGCCACGCAAGAGAGAAGGCCCACTCAGAAAGCTAAGAGAAACAAGCATTGGCACAGCCAATAGGTCTCGGCTTTGGGACTGTATAAGTGTTTAGTTATCCAGCACAATATCCTTGGTGCAACATCAACTGTTGCATGGCTAAACACTTATAAGGTCCCAAAGGCGAGACCTATTGGCTATGCCAATGCTTATTTTACATGCGTCAGCTGTTCTTAACCCGCCCTCCCCTTGTTTTAACCCACCACCCCCGACAGCCGCTGTTGTTTTTAACCAACCCCACTGTTTTTAACCCACAACACCTCCTCCCCATTGCTTCACCCCCCCCCCCCCCCCACACGTTTCATCCACCCTCCTCGCACTTTCCCCAAGCTCCTCCCTCGTATTGTTTTATCTCCATTTGGGTCTTTTTCTGTCAGTATTACATAGCGCAAACTCGATTGAAGTGCTTAACATAAGCACCAGTTACATTACACAGGGGCACGTTCATTGTTTGGTTTTTAGGCCCGGGGAGATCGTGATTTCCCCAGAATCACACGATTTTACTCCGACGCCAAGGCTCCAACCGATTACACAGTTCCAAGGTCAGCAGGTTATGGTCACTCCTGCGCAACATGGCTAAAAAGTGGAGACAAGTAACAGCACTTTTTTCCTTTACGTGAAGCCATGCTGGACATCATCCCGCCCTGCTGTGCAACATGTGTAAGAAACATTGACAGCCAATAGATCTAACAGAGGCGAAACATATTGGCTTTGCCAGTGCTAGTTAACTTTAATGATTCCAACAAAAGCTCAGAACAAGGCCTTAAATTAAAAGCAGTAGAAGTAGTAGAAATGTTTTGGGCAGTAAAAATAAGTTTACATTTAAAAAAAAATTACAAAAATTGGCAAAACCAAGGAAAGCATTATGGGTAGCTAGCTCTTTAACTCAATTTAAGCAATGTCAACAATCATTAACATTGTGTTCAAACATTTCCTGCAATTTAGAGAGAGGGAAGGCTCTGACGGTATGAATAGGCAACAGCAGATAGATACGTGCAGAAACAGGTGACAGCCCCAGTACAAACTTGCAAAACATTGCACAGGTAACATTAGGGGGCAGACATGTTGTATAATCCTCACAAATGCAAAACAATCGAGTAAGGCTACACAAATACAGAAAGGGTGGGTACAGCTATTTTCCAATTTTATTCACAATCAAACTTTGGAGCAATCAGTTGTGTTCGACCCGCTGCGTAAAACATTTGAAAAGAAAAAAAAAAGACAACGCTCTAATAAAACAAGCACTGAAAATGCAATAGGTCTCGCCTTTGATTAAGTTAAAGCCATTTGCTTTGCTAATGGTATTGTATAGCAAAGCAAATGGCTTTAACTTAATGAGAGGCGAGACCTATTGAATTTTTAATGCTTGTTATTTCCCCCCCCCCCCCAATCAATGTGAGGGGCGCGGTGCGGATGCTAAAGACGTAGGGATTTGTACATTTGCATGAAACCACAGCAAGCCTCTCTTTTAGAGTAAGACTTCATACACAATAAATGGCATACATTAGAGATGTTTATTTATATTTTAAATGCTTTCAGCTAACGTCTGACTTTGCTCTTTTCCATTTCGCAAGGAAAAAAACTAAAACGTAACCCTACTCAAAACACATCCCCAAAAACGTTTAAAACCAAATGAGTTCGAGTCATCTTTGTTGTTCGAAATGCGTGTCGTTTGGCTAAACCCCAAATATTCCTACCACAAAATGGGCTAAATTGTCAGTTAGTCAGGCGGAAGGAACTGTGTTTTTGTTTTATTTTACACTTTAAGGAATGAGGAACAACACAGTACAAGAAATTATGGAAGGCGAGAAGGCGCAGTCTGTTAATCAAGCAGGATTACATTTGATGATAGTACCCCTTATGTACAGTGCTTAGAAACAGCAAGAGCGTGACAAGACGCACAATATACGCATTATAAGTTATTATCACTATAAGAGAAAGGTACTACCCCACTAAATGTATGGCAGCCTTCTGGGGACATGCTGGCCTGACCCTTTGACAATATAGCAACTGTCAGGGGGCGCCATTACAGTGGCAGCAGCCCCTCTGGGAAGCGATGAGCCTGCAAGCCTAACAGGACAGTAGCCTTGCTTAGAATGCAGCTACAGTTCCATTAAAATATGGAATTTATGCTCCGAAATTCTGATACTGTCCCATTAAAAGTATGGAATACATGCTGAGAAATCCTAGCATTATCCCAATAAAAACATATCCTGAAAAGTTCTGGTAATGTCTGTTTATAAGTATAGAATACATGCTCACACGTGCTAGTACTGTGTATATACAATCATACAATGCATCCTGAAAAGTTCTGGTACTGCCCCCATTCAAAGTACAGAATTCCTGCTGAGAAGTGCTGATACTGTCTCACTAAAAGTGTAGAATATAATCTGAGAAGTGCTGGCACTGTCCCACTAAAAGTGTGGACTATATGCATAGTGGTGGAACTGTCCCATTAAAAGTGTGGAATATAATCTGAAAAGTGCTGGCGCTGTCCCAGGAGAAGCTTAGAATAGAAGATGAGAAACACTGGCTCTGAACACTTTAGCATACCCCCCTGAGAGCATCACTGAAAGAACACCGGCTCCGTTTCCTCTGCAAAGGACGTGTGCCCCTCCCTCCCGCTGTGTGTAGGGACCATCTAGAACCGGCACCTACCAGAGGTCACTGGGGGAAGGTCACAGAGAACAAGTTCAGAGCACTGTAGGTTAACCCTGTGTGAAGGCACACTGGCCTTTGGTGCTGGGGGCCGGTGGATACAGGGAGTGCCTGCCGCCCTCTGGGTACAGAAAGCAGGGTGACCTCTGCGAAGTGGGGCTGCGTTTCCGGTTCCGAGGGAGGAGGTGGAAGCCTGTTTAGAATGTGAGGATGGCTGGTGCTGCTACAAGAGCAGCACCTGTGATCAGACGTGTTTGTACCACCACGTGACATTACTGCAGCCGTCTTCCGAAGTACCCAGCCGTCGTGTAATTGCACAGCAGGAAGGGAAAGGGTGATGGTAGATTCCGTGCCCATCCAATCCTTGTCCTTGAAGCTGATCCTACCAACACCTTTCACGGCCTCTGTGACATGCTCTTAAATAACTATATCAACTCCCTGCTGATCAGCCCGCACACATTTCCACTGCAAAAAAAACCCTACACTTGGTTTGCCGTTAAAATGTCTGCTTTCTTGTTGTCGGAAGCAGACCTTCCTTCCTTACTGCTTTCAGTTACAATGGCTTCTAAGTCGTCGATCAAGTGTTTACCTGATGACTTTATAACCGCAGATCTGATGGCAGCCTCAGAGCTGTACTTTCAAAATCCGAAAATACATTTTCCAAAAAGGATTCAACAGCCAAAATTTCACTTATAAATAAGCACAACTGATCGACTTTGACTAGCGGAGCCATCTTTCCAGCATTCAATGTAAAATTCAAAATAGCAAAGGTGAATTCATTTATTTTCCTTATTTCTATCCCACCCAATAAAATTACGTTTCTATTCTTTCCCTTCTCGCATCTGTTTTTTTCTTTCCTTTATTTTCTGTCATCCTCTTTTTCTTTCTGTCCTCTCTCTTTTCTTCCGTTCTGCCCTTCCTTTCCTGCTGGGTCGTCTTACTTTCTTGCGCTTATTCCCAATTTCCGCGCGAGAGCTGCTGCTTGTGTCTTTCGATTTAGAAGCTCTCTGCGTCCCCTGTGACTGGTCTCCGGTAGTCTGTGGGTTCCAGTGGTCGAAGTGGGGGAAAAAAAGTAGGGGAACTGTGGGCGGAGACTCAGGGGGCGGGAATAACCCAAGGATTGGATTAGTGGGCGGAGTCAGAGGTGTGGCTAGGAATAGCAAAACATACCAATTTTTGAACGTTTGGCATTTCACTGACCAGTTACAGTTTATAACGTTATTTAATTCAAAGAATCAATAAACATGTTTATTTGAGGTTTAATATATAAGTTGTTTATATTTAATTCATTTACAATGTGGGACATGTTTCCAATCACAGAATATTCCAAATACGCTTATAAGTGGAATCATAAGCCATTTGTCTCCGAGCCATGCAGTTTCTTTCATCTGCACTTCTCCTCCCTTTTTCTAACCATTTCTGAACATAAAATTCAGGTTTAAATTCTATGACAGCCCCACGATATTTATGAACATTGTAGAAGACAGACGATTGATTGATATTCTGTTCCGCAGTGGTGTGAGCACATCATTCATTACACTAAAGCCCCGTTCACATTCAGCAGTTGAGGTACAAAAGGTGTTTATAATGTGCATTAATGGTTTCAGGCTTTCAGAGATGCAATTTTTATTTTGTTTGTACTCTCTGAAACCAAGGATGTACTGCCTGGTATCAAATACATGCAACCTGCTACAAAGGTTTTGTAATTCTCCCTCACCGTATAAGATGTCTACTGGATCTGGCCAATAAACTGGTTGTAGAAGTTTCATTCTATGTACTAACTCTTTGTATTCTCTTTCATCATTGTTTGTGGTTGTGCATCTAGAAACATTTGATGCATTAGACATTGTTATTCTTTTTCGCAGGTTATTTGCTAAGCTCCTAAAGAACTGTGCCCTATTGATGCTAACACAGCCTTTGTTCTGTTGCAGTCCTACACCAGCAAACTGCATCCGTTCAGCAGCATCTAACGCAGTTGTAGCAAACAAAGGGCCCAGGTGCATCAGCCATTGATTCAAACACTAAAATCTGCATCTGTATTGAACGATCGGCCTCATATATGGTCATATCACGCCGCTGCAGCCTTCTGGATAGGTCACCCAATTCTGTGAGAGCATCATATAAAATGCCCATATTTTCAACAAACACCAGGGAGGTTAATAAACGGTTTAAACCAGCATATTTCCTCTGCTCAATGTCACTCCTCGTTGAGTCTTCGGAAGATTCCATGAAATGTTTAATAAGTCCTTTGTAGTTATTCCAAACAGCTCTCACAGATCTTTCACTTGAGGACACCCAACGTATATCTAGCACCTTTCCAATTGCCAGAAGTCTTACTTCTACCTCCAGAGCACATTCCCCAAGCTCTCTCTGATGTTTCGGAGAGGCATGGTAGGTGGTATATAGTTTATCAAAAAAACATTTGAGCTGATTAATGCCTGCGACTTGTTTACAAATATCACCCACAGCAAGCTCCAGCTTGTGGTTAGCACAGTGCCATACACTCAACTGTGGATATTTCAGTTTCAGAAGAGTTGCCACACCGGATTTCCTACCTATCATATTGGAAGCACCATCTGTTACAAGCTGAACCAAATGACTTTTTAAATACTCATCAGTAAAACCGTGTCTCTCTAAGCATGCAAGTAAGGTATCTAAGATTAGATCTGCTGCTGTGCTTGGCAACTCAACAAGGTCCAAGAAAAAGGTCAGTGGCTCATTGTGTTTATCAATACATGCTCTTACACAGATAATTAGTCTGGTCAATTTACTATTTGTGAGCTTAGGGACATATTTATGGGAATGGTGGCGCAGGGCAGCACAGCAAGTTACTTTGCTGCGCTGCCCTGCATCACAGGGAAAGGGCGGGAAGGTGCCGTATTTATCCAATATGGTGCATTCCGGTCTTTTCCCCCTGCACTGGCGCCATTTCGACAGCCTAGCTTCAACGCAGGCACACTGGCCCCATGGTGCAAGGGTGCCTCCTTTGCATGCAGGATTGTTTTTGTGCAGGAAGGGGCACCTTCCTGTACAAAAACAATCTTGAGAGGCTTTTTCATCTTTCTATGTGGGCTGCAGAATAAAGCACAGTTTGAAAGAGGAAAAAGCAAGGAGAAATAAAGATATTCTCCTAGTTATGCCTCCTCTGGGGCAGCGCAAGATTTTGCCGCATTCCCAGGATTACAAGTCCTTGTAAATCTATGAATGCGTCAAAAACCGTGGGGGTTGTGTGGGAGACTTTTATTATTGCAGGAAAACTACTGCGTGACAAAGCCACTGCTGCTCTAGGGTGTGCTGCTTTGTAGACCTGCCCGCAAGACTGGTGGTGAACCTGGGTATGAATTGTGGTGGACAGGGCTTCAAGTTTACCCAACTAGCCACCGGTAGGGTTCACCTGCTGGTGCTAAGAGACCAGGGCTTCTAAGGTCTAGTGGGGCCTTCTAAAGTCTATCATGGGTGCTCCCTCAGGAGTGGTCTGATGGACAAGGCATGAAGGCTGAACCAGGTTCCCCAGTTCCAAATTTGGTAGCTCTGGCCATAATGCCACATCCTATCCCCACCGAACACCCTTCTGCCCCACTGAGTGAAACTCGCACTGTCTTCACCTACAACCCAATTCTGCCCCATTATAAGCACCTGGATGTGACTCATTTCAAATTATGCAGTGCCTGAAAAAAAGTAACAACATTCTGGGAAAAGCAAATACTCATAGGGAATGCAGGATTATGTAAAGCATGCAAAATATAAGCAGGAACGACATGTTACCTTAACGCTTTTACTCTCGTTCAGAAATCAATGAGTATTTTTTGTCTCAAACATTGAGGACATGAATATAGGGCTCCTCCTGTACACATGGGCTCAGAGACAAAGGAACTCTTCAAGAGAATCTGATCTGACTCACGGAAACCCACAAGGGCTCCTTCTTATCCACAAATTGTGCACTCTTGATTGTCAGCGCCAGGATGCCTGTTAGGTGAGAGTGCGCTTTACAAGTGAGATAAATAAATAAATAATTCTTATTCATGTCAGCCAGCTAGCTGCTCAAACATAGTATAGCACATATGTATTCAAGTGTCCTGCAAAGAAGAATGAGTGCGAGTAAGTAAATGTGGGTGTGAATGATTGAGTGCCTGAATGTAACTGAGCATGAGTGAAAGAGTGTATGTCGATGAAAGTGAGAGAAAGTGAGTGAGAAGGAGTCACGTAGAGTAAGTGAAACTGTAAGTTAGAATGAGGTAATCAGAGTAGGAAAAAGTGGTGAGACTGAGTGAGTGAGAATGTGATACCGAATGTTGAAGAGTGAGTGCAAGTGAGCAATTTTGAGTAAAAGGGAAAGTGAATGAGAATGAATAATGGGGGTAGTGAGCCTGAGTGAGATAACATGTGAGCAAGCAGGACAAAACACAGGCCTTGGCAAAGTGGAGGTAAATATTTACTTATGGGAGGAACATATTGTGCATCTTGAAAAAAAATGTGGTCAACTCCTGGGGATGTTGTTTTGGATCAGTAATGGCTTTTGAGAGAATTTGTGTAAAAATGGGGTGTTGAAAATAAAATGCAGTATTTGACCCTATAGTTTTTTTTTCAAAATTATCTTGGGAGTAGCAACACCCAGACTGCAAATCCTCCGGGCCCTCCTTTATCTCTTCTTAGTCTTACAAGGCCCAGTAAATCGCACTCTTTTCCAAATCTCTTTCTAAATATTATCACTCTCAAAAACTGTTTTTTCTATGTAATTTTCCTTTGATGGGAAGAGGAGGTTTCTGAGGTGGTAGTATCAGGCAAGTGACACTACTTGTGCTCCCTCTGTTCGAGCCTTCATGGAGGATCCCTCTTCATTGCTACCTCCGCCTGACCCCAGACTCCGCAACGCACTCCCTTACAGGCTTGATTATCCACTACTCCTCTCCAGTGCACCTTATCTCACAGCTGACCTTGGGCCCCTGCCCCATATCAGGCACCATCGGGCTCCACTTTCATTTTTCCAGGTAAAAACATTAGTAAAATCACCTTCAAACTTAAAACATTGAATATAGCAGTAAATATAATTAGCACACACTTTAAAGTATGTTCCACAGTAGCCCTTATGACCCGACTGCTAATTAAATAAACAAAAACAGAAAGGCCATGACAAGGCCGGCTTTAGCGCTGATGCGAAAGTCTTTTTTGGCGCCACACCAATAATCACTGCCATACGCCACAAGTGCTCCTCATCTCCCCATAGCCCCTCCCCCTCATCACCTCCTCCTCGGATTCCCTCACTGCCACCCTCCACCAGTGCCCCTCATTTCGCTGTAGCCCCTCCCCCTCATGACCTTCTCCTCAGAATCCCTCACTACCATCCTCCAGCAGTGCCCCTCATCTCTCCCTAGCTCCCCCTCCCCCCCATGACCTCTTCCTTAGATTCCCTCACTGCCACCCTCCAACAGTGCCCCTCATCGCTCCATAGCCACTCCCACTACCTCCTCCTCGGATTCCCTCACTGCCACCCTCCAACAGTGCCCCTCATCTTTATGTAGCCCCTCTCTCATATGCATTTCATTTGTTGTGTAGCGCTACTCATATCAGTGTAGTGTGTGTCAGTACTTTACACCACGCACACATTATACAGAGACAATAAATCACACAAGTATGTAAATCAGCCTACAGGGAATGTCACATAAGCCAATGAGGATTACAAGGTGTATGAATCACATGTCATCCATACTGGTGGGCAGTTATTTTAAGAGGGTTTGGTCTGGAGAAGCACAAACTCAGGATTTAAAGAGTATTCCATGGGGGTCAGCTTTACTGATGAAAATGTATCTCTGCCCAAACATACTCATTTTAGCAACATTAGAATAATGAAAGACTGGGGAAGTTCTAACTATATCACAAAACAAAAAACGCGAAGTTCTAACTATATCATTCAGGTTTGCATACAGCTCTTTGATGACAGTTCATTGGTCACTGTCCTATGTTAGGATTGTAACTTCTGAACTGCAAGTAACACAAGGGTCTCTGTGACAAAGGCAGTAACCCACTGAGCTTCCACATAAAATACAGTTCATCTGAACGTAACTACTAACAGAGAAATGATTGCTCTCCAGCAGGATCATTAATCCCCAGCGTTATCTGGGCATTTTTTATTGTCTTATAGTTGTCCTGCATCGGCCATGATAATGATGAAAACTGATTAAATGAAGCACGCACAAAGTACGTGTCCTGCTGCGTCTGTGCAGAATTTAAATAGAAAAACAAATAGTGACACATTCTCCTACCTACTCCGTGAGTCAATCTTAGTGTCGCAGCCTGAAGTGATAAGCAGCTGCAGGGGTCAGGAAAGGTGAATCAAAATAAACAAACTTCTTTTCTCCTGCGCTGCATAGAAAAAGAATATCCACGCAGCAGGACAGTAGGCAAAGGTTACCGAGGCCAAAGAAAGGATGTGTCGCCTTTCGCCATGCCCCTGTTGGAGATGAAGGGGTGAAAAAATAAACAAAGCCTCGCTAACATGTAAATGGTCTTTTAAAGACCTGTGAAGTACTCGGGTAAGGCTGCGATAATCTCAAAAACTGTCTGTGTGCGCGACGGGGGAGGTGTGGGGGGGGCGGCTTTGAAGCACTTTGAGCCCCATGGCGTTTCGCGCCTGCCTTCAAGCCCTTACTGGAACCGGGCCTGAATTAGGGCAGTCCCGGGACGCTTTTTTTAAATCAAGAAGTAGGGGAACGGACTAGCATAATTTTTAAAAGTAGGGGCACGCCGTGCCCCTCCGTTCCCCCCCACTTCTAACACTGGTGGGTTCACAATATTTAACATTTGTCAAGGGCACGCCCGTGTTTACATGCACTGACGCATTAAAGCCAGACCTCTTGGTTTTACCAACGCTTTTTATTAAAATGAGGGCTCCTGGGGGCGGCAATCGCAGATTGTCCGCCCCCGGGTAGCTTCGGGCAATGGTATGCCCTGGACAGGTGGTGCGCGCGCTGATTGGTTGGAACAGCAGCGCGAGCGCGAGGCGTTCAAACTAACCGTTGCGCTTCACGTTCCTGAGGTGGTGAGGTAGGGGGGCTCATTAATTTGGCGGTTTGGCAAGGATTTATTAAGATTTTATCAGCGCGACGAAGTTATGGAGGCAGCTGCTTCCGTTCGTGAAGCGCTGCGGGTGCTTTGTGAGGCAGGGAGGGAAGACCTGTTAATGCCCGGAATTTTAGAGCAGGCTTGGGTAGGTGTGGAGCGCAAGCCACGCAGGGCTGCTGGTGGAGTAGCGGCTTGCGCATCAAGCGAAGTTTCACCAGTGCCTTCAATTGGGGTGATTAGTTTGAGGGAGGAGGGCTCACCGGCGCGAGGTGTGTGTATGCCCCGGGCTCCTGCGTTGTCATCAGCTCCTGCGCCATTGAAGAGAGGGAGGGGCAGGCCACGCACGCGCGCAACAAATATCATGCCTAAAACCAAAGGGACTGGTGACAAGGATGGAATGGCTTTTCCTCAGGTACCGCAGGGAGTTGGGGAGAAAGAAAATACGCCACCTCGTGGTTGCTCAACAGTAATGCATGACATTGGGGGGAAAAAGCAAGCATTTACAAACAGCAAACAGGATATTTTTATTTTTAATAAGAAACAATTCAATGTTTCAAGTTTCTCTTCACAGTCATCGGAAGAGAGGTGTTTGTCACCAATTTTTTCTAACACAAGGGGTGACTTTATGACAAAAATGTCTGGGACGAAACAGAACGAAGAGGAGGGACCGGTCGCATCCAAGCTGGCTGAGGCAGTGGTAATAGGTGATGGTTTAATGGATCCCACATGCAAGACAGTGGAGGGTCAGGCGTCTGAAGTATTTGGGAAAGGGGCAGAAGGGCAGTGGGTCTGGATGCCGAAAGAAATTATGAATACGGCCAGACTATCTCAGTTTAAAGGAGGCAGATCACAACCAGCTGCAGGTTTAAGCGGCTTGCAGCTCGCCGTGGGCGAGACGCTGCCATGCACAAAAAAGGGCAGTGGAGTCATATCGGCCAGGCCTTTTGCATCCTGCAACGTACGAAATAAGGAGGATGGGGATTTTCAAGCGAAATTCCCAACGCCGTTGGATGCCAAGAGAGCGTCTCGTTTTAAGGGAGCCATTAACTGGAATGTATATGATGGGGGGGTTGGGGATGGGGAGCTTCCTGGGGGCAGTAACAGGGGTGGTAGAGTAGGCGAGGCTGGGGTGGTAGATCATATGTAGTTGGAAGAAGAATGTGCATCTTTGGAGGAAGGGGAACTCGAAGATGAGGACGCCCTAGTGAAAAATTCCCCTTTTTCTTTTCGGGATAAGGGGGGGTCTACTAAAGATATCTCCAGAAAATATTTTTCACAGGAAATTTCCGGTGACGGTGCTCCAAAAGGGAACAATACCAGAAATAGCGCTAAGGGAATGAAGAGGAGAATTTTGTCCGAAGAAAGCTCGGCCATAAAAACAGGTGAGGTGCATTTTCGTCCTCGTCAAAAACGCTTATGTTTTGATAAGGGAGTTGGCACAGATGGTGGGGGCGCTAAAGGTGCATTGGAGGAGACAGCTAGCCAGGTAGTTGCAGGCGCTGTAGTTCAGGTGGGCAAGCATGTTGGGGTGGTAGGTCCAGATAAGGGTGCGAAAACAGAAGGGGATGCATCACAGCCCTCAGGTTTAAAACGATTACCTTATATGGGTTTATCGATGCCGCTGGGTGCTCATTTGTCTAGAGTCACGAAAGAGAAAATATGGAAGGGGGAGTTTGTGGATGTGTTTAAGCTCCTTCATCTGGAGATTCAGGCAAAGGAAGGGTCCAAAGAAGAGGCATGGGAGTTAGCTAGGAGACCTCGGGTTCCAACCAATATAGATAATTGGACGTCCGCTTTCCTCATTTTCGCGAGTGTTTATTGTGAAAGGTTTCCTGAGAGGTCAGTGGCTATTTTCAAATATGTGGATACCATCAGGAAAGCGGCCATGGAGTTTGGTGGGTTTGCATGGTTGCATTATGATGAAGAGTTTCGGGCACGTTTAGTCATTATACCGGATAAACCATGGGGCGAAGTGGATAATGAACTTTGGGTGCAATGGATGTACCCGCAAAGGCCCCCTCCATCCATGCATACGGCGAGTTGCCTAGCAGTGCCCGGTCAGCCCTTTCCGCTCAGACCCACCCTGGGGGGGGGGGGGGGGTGGGTAATTGGAACAGACAACAACCTTCCATTTCTGGCGCATGGTGGAATTTTAACAAAGGATTCTGTGCCAAAAACCCCTGTAAATACAAGCATGAGTGTCAGCGATGCGGTGGGAGGCACGCGGTCACCCAGTGTTTTGGGGAGCAATTACATTGGGAGAGCGGTTTGCCAGTCAGAGGAAGGGGAGGGGTTTTCCAACCTGTTAACAAGGGCTTCTACACCAATTAATATAGATAGGTTGAGAGTATATTTAACATGCTATCCGGACACTCAAGAGGCAGCACTCCTTGACTGGGGTTTCAGGGAAGGGTCCAGGTTAGGTTACCAGGGACCCAGATATCGTCGTTTTGCAAAAAATTTGAAGTCCGCAGAGGATTTCCCACAAATTGTGAGGGACAAGTTGTTGACTGAGGTGGCAGAGGGCAGAATGGCAGGTCCTTTTGATACATGGCCGTTGCATGATCTTATGGTGTCACCTTTGGGTGTGGTCCCTAAGAAAGTTGAAGGGGAATTTAGGATGATCCACCATCTCTCCTGGCCCCATGGTGCATCCATCAATGATTTCATTGCCAAGGAAGATTCCATGGTAAAGTTTGCCTCTGTGGATACGGCTTTAGGGATGGTAAGAATTGCGGGAGAGGGTTCTGAGCTGGCGAAATGTGACATAAAGTCAGCTTTTCGGTTACTACCTGTTCACCCCTCGGATTTTTCCCTTTTGGGTATTCATTTTGAAGAAAAATTCTTTGTGGACAAGGCCCTCCCAATGGGGTGCGCGATATCCTGCAGGCTTTTTTTGAATCTTTTAGTTCATTCTTGCAGTGGTGCTTTTCTTGGACGATTTTTTGTTTGTGGGGGCTTCAGGTTCCCAACAATGCGGAAAAGCGCTACAGGATTTTCAATCTTTTGCACAAGAGATGGGTGTCCCACTAGCACCTGACAAAACGGAGGGGCCCAGCTGTTGTTTAACATACCTGGGTATTGAAATTGATACACTCAAGATGGAAGCCAGACTTCCGGGGAAAAGAGTGCTTGAAATCACCCGGCTATTAGAATATGCCACAAAAGCGGACAAATTGAAGTTGCTTGAGGTACAATGTTTGCTTGGCCATTTGAACTTCGCCTGTAGGGTTATACGCGCAGGCAGGGCATTTTGCAGACATTTGGGGTTTGCCATGTCGGGCTGTTGGCTTCCACACCATCGGATCAGAATAACCGCCAACATGAAGGCTGATTTGGAGGTGTGGTTGTGTTTTTTGAGAGAATTTAACCGCGTAACGAGCTGGTCGTTAGAAGAGGATTTCATATGGCAGGTACAACTATATTCTGATGCTTCGGGGGCCAATGGTTTTGGCCTAATTTGGGAGGGGAGGTGGTATGCCGAACAGTGGCCGCGCACGTGGATTACAGAGAAAAGGAGCATAGCCTTCCTAGAATGTTTCCCACTTGTAGTTGCATTGGCTATCTGGGGTCCAAAATTGGCCAACAGAAAGGTAGTTTTTAATGTCGATAACAAAACTGTAGTGGACCTAGTCAACGGGCTAAATGTCAGAGATAAGCAATTGTTGAAGCTATCACAGAACTTTATGTTGGGGTGCTTGCAATTTAATATAATTTTCAAAGCTAGGCATATTGCAGGAGTGGCAAATAACATCGCAGACGCCCTGTCTCGTTTTCAGTGGGCGAGATTCCGTGGTTTGGCACCCGGAGCAGATTGTCAGAAGACTCCGGTCCCCCAAGAGGTGTGGGATTTGGCGATTTGACTGCTCAGCGTCTCATCGAGAGCTCTTTAGCTAACAGCACCAAATTGGCCTACAGACGAGCTTGGCTGGAGTTTTTAGATTCAGGGGCTAAGTATAGACCACCGACTGAGATAGGCTTATGGCAGCGTAGAGATGATGTAAGTAATTTCATTATGGGCAAAATACAGCGGAGTATATCGTCCACCACGATAGCTGGAAAATTAGCGGGGGTGGCCTTTTATGGAAAAAATTTCTTGGGCTATGAACCCTCAGCGGGTGAGATGGGGCGGAGAATTTTGCAAGGCTGGGCGAAAACGATAAAGAGGGGTCACCACAAAAGGGAACCAATATCTTTGGAATTATTGTACAAGGTTACAAGTGTTTTAACTGTGGTTTGTTTTTCCCATTTTTAATGTTGTTTTTTCAAGCTATGTATGATTTGGCTCTTTTTTGGAGCATTTAGGATTTCAGAATTGCTGGGTACAGCTCACATTGAGGGCCTCAAGGTTCGCAACGTTTCTTTATTGAGTTCCTCTATTTGTATTTTTCTAGAAAGATCAAAAACGGACCAAACAGGTAAAGGGTCGAAAGTGTTTTTGCAAGCCATAAACGGTCCTTTATGCCCTAGGCAAGCATGGTCCGAGTTTTTGTTAGTGGGAGGGGCAACCTCAGATTATGTTTTTAGGCATCAAGATGGATCCCGGCTTCAAGCTACTCAAATCCTAGCAATTATGCGCAAAGCTTTGAAGAAGGTAGGGGAGAATCCTGTCAATTTTGGGACACATTCTTTCCGAATAGGAGCGGCTTCAGAAGCCGCTAGGTGGGGGTTTTCCTTCAGTGATGTTAAGAAGCTAGGACGCTGGACCTCAGATTGCTGTTTACGTCACATTAGAAATTTAGAGGGCGATGTTTCAAAGTCAGGATGTTAATTGTTTTTTCTTTTCAGGTGTGTCGGCCGGTAACATACTGTCTCAACGCCAAGTTTGGATTATTGGACACGCCTTCATTAAGTGGGCCGCTAAACAAGCTGAAAAACGACATTTTGGTAGGAACTTGGGTTTCCATTCAGAGGAGGTCATATTGTCCTGGTTTGGGAAAAGCGGCATGAGGTGGGGTCAGCTCATGCCCCTTATGAGCGAGTTCTCTTGTAAATATAAGCCGGAAATGTTGCTGATTCATCTTGGCGAAAACGACCTAGTACAATTGTCAGGTCTTGGTTTAATTATTGATATGAAAGCAGATCTCGAAATCTTGTTAAAAACATGGCCCAACACACATCTGGTTTTGACGGCGCTAATGCCACGAAGGGTTTGGAAAAGAGCAGAAAGGTTTACAGCAGTCGAGAGAGCACGGAAGAAGGTGAATAGAAATCTGCATCGTTTTTGCTACAGTGCTGGTATAGACTGGTTGGCTCATGAGTCAATTACAAAAGATGACTATCAATTTTTTAGACATGATGGTGTTCACTTGTCTTTTATAGGTAATGAAATTTATATTTTAAATATAAAAGAGATGGGGCCTCATGTAGGTAAATAAATTTTACCGGTTCTTAAATACCGAGCCGGACCGAATCGGTAAATTAGAATCGGAAAGTTATATGTAGGTAAAAATTCGGTAACAGTTACCGATTCGGTAACATTCGGTAATCACGAATCGGAATTCACCGAATCGGTAAATACCGAGGTGGTATTTACCGAATCGGAAAATACCGAGGTGGTATTTACCGAATCGGAAAATACCGAGGTGGTATTTACCGAATCGGAAAATACCGAATCGGTATGTACGGATTCGGTAAATAAAATCACATGACTTGACGAAACAGCTAATCCTGTGCAACGACAGCCCACCCAACCAGGAAGTGCCCACACCCAGGCAGGTGTACATAATTAGCCGAAGTGGCCACACCCAGGCAGGTGTACATAATTAGCCGACCCTGGAGAGGCTTGGAGTGCAGAGGAGAGGCAGGGAGCCGTTGCATGTGCGAGCGGGTAAACGAACAGCATGTCCAGCCAGAGAACACAGAGAGACGGAGGGGAAAGGAGGAGGAAGCTGAAATTTAGCCCCAAGGAACTCCAGGTGCTGGTGGAGGAGGTGGTGAAGCAGCACCAGAAGCTGTTTGGAAGGCAATCCCTGCAAGTGCCTGAGGCTGAAAAGCGCAACATATGGCTGGCCATCCAGGCGCAGGTCAATGCTGTGGGAGTGACCCACAGGGACATTGAGGTCCTCAAAAAGCGCTGGTATGACCTGAGGATTGTAACCAAGAGGAAGATGGGCGACATCCAGAAGGAGGCCAGCCAGACCGGAGGTGGAACCAACAGGGCACCTGCCCTCACCGAACTGGAGGAGCTGGTGGCAGCCACAATCGAGCAGGAGAGCGTCGTGGGTCTTGGGGACGCCGACAGCTCTGCCAGAGCCGCAACACACCAAGGTAAGACGAAAGCACAGCAATGTAGCCCCCCCTACCCCTATCCCACATCCCCCATTGTGAAACGAGAATCACACTGCAGTCCACACGTGTCAGTGCAGACAGGCAATGCATTCCGGGAGATGTAGTCAGGGCAACACTAACCATGACGTAAATGTTACAGGGCAACAAGGCATGTCACGCATTCGAGGCACAAGGAGACAGAGGACATATTGGAATGTGAAATGATTTATTGTGACGCTTGCAATGCAGCCCTTCGGGGACACTGAGCCAATGTTGTATTTCTGTCCACAGATGTGACATCATGCAGGACAGGGCATGCTGCAGGAGAGACGGCACACCGGCCACAAATATCACCTCTAGCCAGCACAAGTTCAGACCAGGGAGCAGGCCCACTGGCAGCCGCACCACCAACACAGCCAGCCTCGCCGCACCCAGAGCCAGCATCACCTCACCGAGAGCCAGCATCACCACAACCAGAGCCAGCATCGCCACTCATGTTCGAATCACCGGCCACATCTCCGCTTGCAGGTGTGAGAATGAGGAGGCGTCCAGCAGCCAGGCTACGAGCCTTAGACACCTCGTCAGACGACAGCATGGGCCCAGAAGACCGCACCGGGCCCCAGGAAGGGAGCCATGCCACTGTGCCCCACACCTCACAGGCAGCACAGACGGGAGCAAGAGGGCGCCGCAGGTCGCGTGTCCAGAGTCCACCAGCACCCACTGACGGCCATGGTGTCTTCTTGGGGCTCGAGGGCCAAATGTTGAAGCAACAGCGCCTGCAATCAAAGGCAGTTATGTCAGTCCAGAGGCACATGCGGGTGATGAAGACAACATTAGTCAACATGGACAATAACATTAGCGGCATGGCTGCGGGCATTCGGGACATGTCCCAGTCAATCCAGCAGTTGTGCAGCAAATTAGATGCTGACATCGAAGCACGGCGCCGGGAACGCCAGAGAAGGGACACTACCAGCAGGGCACTCAACCGTCTGGCAACTGCGACTTCTCTACTGTGCCGGCGCTCTGTGACGATGCAGGAGGGCCTAACACAGTGCTGCAGCGACCTGTCTCGGGGGATGGTGCAGGTGACAAGTGCACTAGGGGTGCTATTGACTAGTCAGGCGTCGACAACTGCTGCAGGGGATGCTGCGGAGAGCATCGACACCAGCAGCAGCATCACACCCCCCGTCCCAGAAGCACGCAGGAGCAGCAGGCGGCTTGGGGTTGGCTCTAGTGAGGATGCACAGGCCGTGCAATCCACCACTGCAGCGCGTATGCGCAAACATTGATGTAGCCCTGCTTAGCCACTTCCCATTGGGTGACGTAACCCTGGACATACTCCTTGTATAGATGGTATATTGCCAGATTGGCCTGTTCATGTGTTCATGGCGTGGTGCCACATTAAAACTACGTCATGACTTCTCACAACTCGCTGTGTCCCCTCACTTACTCAGAAATAGTTGCATGTGATCTCTGCCCGTCTCTCTCTCCCATCGATTGCAGTTGGCACTCTAGCTGCGTTGCCCTCTGGCTGGCCTGACTCATCCTCGTTGTCCTCAAAATATGTCAGTTCCACATCTGTCCCTTTTTTCGTGGCAAGGTTGTGCAGCATTGCACAAGTGGCAATAATCTTGCAGCAGGTGATGGGTTTGTACTGGCGTGCGCCTCCGCTCTTGTGCAGGCAGCGGAACCTGCTCTTCAGTAGTCCAAACGTGCGCTCCACCACATTGCGTGTTGTTTTGTGTGCCACGTTGTATCGTCTCTCACTCTGGGTTGCTGGGTGTAGGTAGGGAGTGAGGATGAATGAACGGCATGCATATGCACTGTCGCCTGGATGAGTAAAAGGGAACCATCAGTAACATGCCTCTATACAGTATGATTTGCAGGTTTCAAGGGGCGTCACTGTTACTTACCTAGCAGGTATCCCTCTCCGAATTCTCCGGCACTCAGTCGTGTGTAGATCCCACTATTCTGGAAGATGTAAGAGTCGTGGGTGCTCCCAGGAAACTTTGCAACAATATCTGTGATGATGTTCCCTGCATCACAGATCACCTGCACATTGATGGAGTGGGTGGACTTCCTGTTCCTGTAGATGTGCTCTGT
The DNA here is from genome assembly GCF_964204655.1 of Triturus cristatus. Taxonomy (NCBI): domain Eukaryota; kingdom Metazoa; phylum Chordata; class Amphibia; order Caudata; family Salamandridae; genus Triturus; species Triturus cristatus. The sequence goes on along the minus strand of NC_140579.1, from coordinate 1,071,569,049 downwards.
GTCAGCTGGTGGACAGATTGGGATGTGTGTACCATCAATACAGCCGATGACATGGGGGAACTGTGCCATGTGATAAAAGTCTGTTTTTGTTTTCTGCAGTGCAGCCTGTGTGATTGGGAAGCTTATGTAGTGGTGCATTCTCTGCATCATGGCATCCAGGAACTTCCTGAAGACACGTGACAGGCAACTCTGGGATACCCCACCCACCGCAGCTATCACCACCTGATAACTGCCGGATGCCAACAGATGTAGGCTGCAGAGCACCTGCACATGTGGGGGTATGGCGTGCGCCCTTCTTATTGGATGGTCCAGGAGTGGGTGTAGGTCCCTGATTAAGTCCATGATGGTTTCGGGGTGTAGCCTGTACCTCTCATGTATCTCTGCATCAGTCAGCTGGAATAGTGTGATGCGCTGTCTGTGGATTTGTTCCTCCCGTCGCCACACCCTCAGTCCTGCTGCCTGTAGACGTAGGCGCCTTGCAATGACGTACATAGCGGCCATGTTGTCCACGCTGTTGCATTTTGGGATTGCTTATGTGCACTGTTGATGGTTACCACCTGCTTTCAATCCGTGTTAATTACCGACTCTTATTTACCGATTTTCCTGGATTTCTTAATTACCGAGTGCTCCTACATGTCATTTTAATTTTTACCACTTCAAATTTACCACTTCATATTTACCGATTCGTTAAGTATGTATTCGGTAAATCTGATTCGGTATTTTAGAATTCGGTAAATATGATTCGGTATTTACCGCCTCATATTTACCGAAAAGTGGTTTTTGGACTCCTACATCTCACTTGTCTGAATACCGGTCGGTAACGGCATATTTACCGAAAATCGGCCATTACCGACCGGTATTTGGCTACCTACATGAGGCCCATGGTCTCTAAAATTCTTCAGATTAGTACCTGGTGTTAGGATGTGCTGATTTAGCGACAGCATCACTGTTATCGCAGCAATTGTTTGAAGTTTTGGGAATTTCTTTTGCAACTGCATTGATATTCTTGCCCTCCCCACCCCCCTCCCCAAAATATTTCTCTGCCCCCCCCCCCCCCCTTTTTTAATGCGTAAGTGGTAAGATGTTGGGGAAAGTTATTTCTGCCTGGAGTTTTTTCTGCAAATGTCATGGAACAATTTGGGGATTCTTTGGTCAAGTGTTTGCCATTCGGCATAATGTTATGGTGTGAATAAAATTTTCACTGGTTGGGCGACAGTGGTGGTATGTTTTCTCTTAACTGATGATGAGCGTACAGTTAACAGTATCAGGGTGTTTTTTCTAAGGGGGGGGGGACAGGAAAAACTCCTGTGTTAGGGTTTTTCCTGGTGGCAGAGTGGGAGGAGAGCAAGACAGGCAGGAAGGGTTGGGGGCATCACGAATAGTTCTGGACAGAGGGAAGCAAGGGAGTGAGGTTGGAGGCAAGGGGTAGGCAGGAGAGGTAGATAGGGGTTTGGGGAGGAGGATTAGGCTGAACAACGTGTGGGAAGTTGGTTGTTGGGGAAAATTCAGTAGGGGCGGGGTGTGGAAATATGGATTTTTCTGGTCAGTTATGTCCCCTATCTTGGACCCCAACGGTTCCATGTGCATGTCACAAGTACATGTATGTTCCCTCCAGTTCCAGTTATGAAGACGCAAATACATGTGCGTCCACCGTCAACATGTCCTTTGACAGATCCGCCATGTATAGGCCGGATATCCCATTCCTAAATATGAAAGGCCATCGGCTTTATATGGTTCACTTATGCCACTTTACAGTCCAGGCAAGTAGGCCCTGATTCTGTCATCAAAACTCCTCTTGCCTTCTGCCTCTGAAAGCTCCAGTCCGAGCCTGCATCTGTGACCATGAACTTTGTCTCATTCTCTGCGCGGCTCACGAAGCCTGACATCAGCCTACTCTCTGCCAAGAACTGTATTTCACCTTCGAATTATCTGCCTCCCCCTCAGCCGATGCATTCCTGCCTAGTGGTTTAAGTAAACATTCTTCCAGTTACCAAGCAGAAAGGCCCATCTTCTCTGTCCTCATGCAAGTAATTCATAGCCCTGTTACCATGGAATATTCCTACCCCCTCGCATTCATTGTAGACACTTAGACGCTTGTACACGCACGCACAGTCAGTATAGAATAGATTCTGTCCGAGAGTCCCTCTTTTATGGATAACATAGTTCTTTAAACATAGGATGTTAGATATGATTTGGGATTAGGTTGACTTGACCCCCCAGACTTCTCGTCTCCACATATAGAGCTAAATGTCAAGTCCCCGTCACCCCCTAGTTACACGTCAATTACACGTCATACTGCTGCGCGCGCATCTATGCCAAGTATTATCTTATAGATCCACCTATGTATTACATCATAACCAATCATGTTCCTTTTTACTCATTATTACACCCATTTTCGGTTACGCAGACCAAACGTCAATGTCCTTATCAATTGTTACGCCTACTGTATTCACTTCATTATAATGTATGTACTATAAAAGTTGCTTCTTGTCAATAAAGTATGTACTTCACTTCCTGAACCCCCGTGGTGATGGAACTTGAAGCATCCGATTATAATCGATTATTGGAATAAAGCCCATTCCGAAACTCTAATATCATGGATTCTGCCTCTCATTTTACTGAGCTATTTTATAATGTTTCTGTATCAAATTCAGTCCCGGTAAAGGAATTTTTATTTACCACATGATGGCGCCCGAACAGGGACACTTTCTCATCTCACGCGCCGGCGGTGCGTTGCAGGCCCGGTCTCCTGCCACAGCTGGACGGACAATAACGCGTACCAGCAGGATTTCCTGTATCTCCCTCCGGTCAAGCGGGGGCGACTGAGACTGCGATCAACACCCAGACGAGGCGGTGAGAAGTGCGAAGTATCCCGACCAGAGCCTAGCTGAGAGAGCAAGATCCGAGGTATACAGAGACCCACCAGTCCGAAGTCAAGCCCAGTGTCCGACGAGTCGAGTCGAGTCGAGTCCAGTCCGGTTCAAGTTCAAGTTACTGAGGCCTTCCGTTTCCGAAGCTACCCGGTGAGTACCATTGCTGGGGAGGCATTTCTGACGTGCACATAGGTTGTGCCGGTCAAGACGGGTTTGGGTACACAAATCCGGTCTGCACTGTTTTAGCAGTGTATCTGTACTGTTTAGCAGTATATCAAGTATTCCGAAGTATTCCGAAGTATCTAGTTATTGTCTAGTTATTGTCGAGAATTAAGCTTGGTGATTAGTTATGCAGACGATCATCATTGTTGTTTCAGTTAAAGGTTTAATGTTAAATGTTTAAAGTGTTTAAGTATGTTCTGTATATCGTGGTATGAATGACTGTTCATTATCGTGTTTATTGTATTAAGTCTGTTCAAATTCAAGTATCAGGTCAAAATCAAGTATAAGGTCAGTTCTCAATATGCCGCTCTTTTCGAAATTAAGACAGATCACTACTAGAAAAGGGGTACTTGAAGAAGCCGTCCCTATTCCTCCTAGGGATACTCCAGGGCACTTCATGTATCACAAACATGGCTTAGACGCTATATTATTTCTTGATTTATGGGTAGACTACACCAAGGGATTACCAGAAAGTCAGAGATGGCCCGCAGCGGGAACCTGGGATGCAGAGTGCATCATGAAGGTCGAGGAAGAGTTATGGAAAAGGAAAGTCAGACAGTCACAGAAAGACGCCGTTGAGTTATGGCGTAAAGAATCTCATAGACGTACGGAAAAAGCACGTAGACAGGAAGAGAAGAGTAAAGAGAGTTCAAACAAAATTCAAGAAAATCTATTAATTGAGGAAGGTATCCGAGTGAAATCAGAACAAGTAGACAGACAAAGAAATGCCCTTATGAATGGTATGTATCCCCTTCTGGCCGAAGGATTACCTAAGGCTACTCCAGAGATACCGAAAGACTTGCCACCCCCATTATTCCCAATCAAGGTACATCCTAAGGGGCATCCTAGAACCGCAGAAGATGTTTTTCTTTCCTCATATTTAGATGACGCAGCTCCCGAGTATGCTAATTCCGCCCCACGTAGACCGCATACCAGGGAGGTCCAACGCCAAGATCCAGCACCCGTATCCCTGCAGCAACAAATCGAGTCACAAGTTCCGGCAAGCACATCTGTTTCTGCATCTGTTCCTACAGGTACTTCTATAGCTGAGTCCACACCTATAGTTGCTGTGTCACGTTCGACGAATCCTTTCACACCCGACGCCCCAGACGGGGCCACGGGAGGTGCTACCGATATTTTTTCTACGCCACCTAGAATAAATAAACTTATTTTCCAAGAGTCAGCGCATTCACGTACACCCAAATTCGTAAGTGATCGTACGCTTAAGGAACTTCTTATAGATTGTAGATATGACCCGGTGCTCGGTAAAGAGGACGAAATGATCCTGGCATCATTACGTATCAGACGAGCCGCAGGGTATTTAGCGAAGCTACCAGGAATGACTGCGTATCTAGATAAAATATATCATTTTGTTCAAACAGGGCGAGATCCAGAATGTATTAACAGAGCTATGGAATACCAGAAAGTAGAGATACAGGGGGAACTGTTGCGTTTCCTCATAAACTGTGTGATCAGAAATCAAGACCGACCGGGGGTAGATCCGGAAGCAATGAAAATTCTTACAAAATGGAGCCAGAATATATCAGAAGGGAGACACGATAAGCAAAATTGTATAATAGCCATGTGCCGAAAGATCCGTAAAGAAATAGAACGCCTACACGAAGAGAGATTAGAGACAGACGAGTTCGAGCAAAGCGAGGAAGAAGGGTCAGGACTGCCCGCCGGACAGTCAGACACCATAGCCTATGTAGGTAGAGGAAGATCTTGTAATAGGAATCAGACTAGATGTCATACTGACCCAATACGTCCAATATGTCCAGATAATGACAGGAATTTCCAAATACCTATAATTAACATAAGGTCTAACGAGCATTCGTTCCAAACCGCCGACAAACTACTCCGAGAACGAAGGGGTTATCATTTTCTCGATTCTATGGATGAACAAGATTTAGCGAGGGCAGCTGTTCATTGGGTGGACAGTCCCGGAAAATATAGTGATGAGACAGTAGTACGCACATTTTTGAATCTCACCCCAGATGAGCAGAGGTTAGCTGGGATTTATATGATTCAACAACTCATTATACTATATCAGAGTCAGCATTCGGACCCTGGTCCCTTACCTGACATATTGACTGAATTGCTTATGAATAAATGGAGAGGTCCAGGTACCAAATTAATTAAAGAAATTCTAGTATCTAGAAAGCAGTATATTCTTTTTGTATGCTCAGAGCATGTCTCATTGCCTGTCAAGGAAAGAACGACGTATCACCTGGATAGACAGAATCCCTTACGAGAAGTACACCCAATAAAAGGCGAGGACAATCAGTTTAAACGTGTATTTGTATATACGCCTATATCGAAAATAGAATTGTTAGAAATGAAGAAAGTAGTACCCAGTCATGACAAGGACCCAGCGGGTTTTCACCGAGAAATTAAAGACATGTTACTCATGGGAGAGTATACCTACCCCGACATTATGACAATATTAAAGGTGTTGATGCCTGCTGGCATTTATGAGAAACTCAAGGAAAAAGAGTGGGAGGTAGGTGATCAAAAGATAGAATGGTCAGCATTAGAAGCAGAAGAAAGGGCCCGAGGTCCAGGTTCGGGGCTTGGGGACAAAACTAAAGCACTACCAGGTCTACTAGTACAGGTACTGCCACGTTTATTAACTACGAAAAAGGAAGATTGGGGTACAATTTCAGCCTGTAAACAGAAGCAAGATGAAGACACTAGCGATTACTATGCCCGATTCGAGAAATGTTTTGGTATAAATAGTGGCATAAAAGCAAGTAGCGAATCATACCCGCATCTGTTTGTAACAAAATTAGTGGAAAATGCCCTGCCCCCAGTAAAGAATAGAGTATTAAAATTCGAGAGTACCTGGCAAGGTAACACTCCAACACAAATGTTACAAATGTTACAGTACCACCACAATAGAATTAAAGAGGAACAAGAACATGAACACAGACGCATGAAAGACACGAAAATGAAAATGCTAGTTTCCCAGACAGTTCCAGCTGAAGGACATAAAAAGGGTATGACACATTCCGATTCAGCAGGACCTGTAAAAGGGACATGCAATTATTGTAAAAAGCCAGGTCATTACGTACACGATTGTCCAGTGCTAAAACATAATATCGCCATAGGTAAAACACAAGAAAGATCACGGCCACTAAGACAAGATCAGAATGAACAAGGAGCTACGCAGCATGCCCAGGCCATGCCAGCCGCACAACAGCCAATACAGTTTGTGCCAGCTGCACCACCGTTGCCTGTTGCTGCCACACAGACAACAACACGACAAATGTATCAGACTGCACAGTATGAATATCCGGAGTATCAACGTTACGCATGAACTAGCCTAGAGAGGGAAGTTGACTTACCCCTTATCGAGATTCCTGTAGATCAAGAAGGACCTTATGTACATAGTGAATTATTAGGTCAAGATAGAAAATTTTTACTCGATACAGGGGCAAGTCGAACAACTATAAGACGAAGTGAAGTCCCAGGGGCACCCCTCTCAGGCTCACAGAATATTTCCCTTGGTTTTTCAGGAAAACCTATTGTTAATGAAGTGTCACAGCCTCTTCCACTTACGATAGGACCTCTGACCCGAACTACAGATTTATTGCTTACTAAATCATGTCCAGAAAACTTGTTAGGAATAAAAACGTTGAAAGCCCTAGGAGCCATAATATGTTGTTCTCCGGAAGGAGTAAGGTTGTTTTTACGTGATTTTAAAGGTCACTATGTATCTAGAGACATGGATCCCCGACTGCAGACTTTACCTACACATCTATGGGCACAAGGCCCTACTGATGTTGGTTGCATGAATATTACACCATATCGAGTCACACTAAAGGCAGGAGTGGTGCTACCACGAATGCGACAATACAAGTTACCACCAGATGCTGTAACGGCTTTACTACAAATCATTGACGAGCTTATTGCCCAAGGAGTAGTTGTAGAAACAGACTCCAATGTATGTAATTCACCGATAATTCCGATTCTTAAACGAACAGATCCTACAGCTCCGCCAGTATATCGATTGGTTATTGATCTGCGCGAGTTAAACAAATGTATTGTGCCACAATTTCCTGTGGTCCCAGATATCTCGTCATTATTGACAGCTATTGATTCCGAAGCAACATTCTTTACTGTAATTGATCTCAAAAATGCCTTTTTCAGCGTCCCAATAGATCCGGAAAGCCAATATTTGTTCGGATTTAGTTTAAATGGGCGTAGCTTTAAATTCACCCGCGCACCTCAAGGATTTACAGAAAGCCCCAGCATCTATAGCCAAGCACTGAAACGAGAACTTGACAGTATCCACATGCCGGTTAACACTGCCCTGCTTCAATATGTCGATGATCTGCTGATCACCGCTAGAAGCGAACCCGAATGTGAGAAAGCATCACTGACAGTTTTACAATTTCTAGCCGAAAAGGGGCACAAGGTGTCCCCTTCTAAGCTGCAATTCTGTGTCCAGCGAGTTGTTTATCTTGGTCACTCGCTGTCCAAGGAGGGAAGGCAGCTTACACCCGACCGCATTCAGTTAATTGCTAACATGTCAATACCCAAGACACAAAAGGAGGTGCGGGCTTTCATAGGCCTCACTTCATATTGTAGACAGTGGATCCCTCAGTATGCATTTCTAGCAAAACCACTCATTCAATTGACAACACAGGAGGCAGCCACACCGACTGTTCTCCCTTGGACTCAGGAACACACACAAGCTTTTGAAAGCTTAAAGAAAGCTTTATGTCAAGCACCCGTTTTAGCAACGCCATGTTACAGAAAACAGTTTACACTCTTTGTTACAGAACGCGAAGGTACTGCCTTGTCAGTACTCACACAGGAACAAGCAGGAGCACACAAACCATGTGCTTATTTTTCTAGTACATTAGATCCCGTAGCTCAGGCTTTGCCTGCATGCCTAAAATCAGTAGCAGCAACAGCTTTAGCAATCAGACAAAGCGATGCCATAGTGTTAGGACATCCATTGACAGTTCAAGTACCACATGCAGTAGAGGTTCTTGTAAATAGAACGCAAACACAACACTTGACTGTAGCGCGACTTACAGGATACGAGCTTACATTGTTTCAGCCACATATAGAAATCAGACGCTGTAACACATTGAATCCTGCCACACTTTTACCAGTAGTCGGAACAGACCCACTAGCCCATGACTGTATTGAAGTTATTACAATAACAACAAAACCCAGACAAGACTTAACCGATGTCCCATTGTCAGATCCAGACCTGACCTTGTATGTAGATGGTTCATGCATGAGAACAAGTACAGGAGAGTTAGTAGCCGCCTACGCAGTCACAACAGATACTGAGGTCATTGAAACTAATCGTATAACTACTTTGTCAGCTCAAGCCGCAGAACTTATCGCTCTGACACAAGCCTGTATTCAAGCCATGAATAAAAAAGTCAACATATACACTGACTCACGTTATGCATTCGGAGTTGTACATGACTTCGGCGTGCTGTGGCGAGAGAGAGGTTATTTAACTTCCCACGGTGCCCACATTCAGCACGGACCCCTCATTCATGCATTATTAGATGCAATACATCTACCCACTGAAATATCAATTATGAAATGTAAGGCCCATACAAAGGTTACTGATATCATTTCCCAAGGCAATGATCTAGCCGACAGAACAGCTAAACTGATTGCTCAAACTCAAACCCCCGATATGACAAAGACAATAGTCCCGACACCGACACATTGTATGACAGTTAAAGATCCTACTCTTGACGTAATTGACATACAGACACATGCTACACCAGACGAAATAAAGAAATGGACTGAATTAGGAGGGATCCAAACGGACCAAGGATGGATGATGAAGGAAAGGTCTGTATGGTTCCTTCCTGATTCAATGGTCCAAGTCATAATTAACACTATACATAGTCCAGCACATCTAGGAGAAAAAGCTATGCTAGACAGCATTCAACACATTTGGTTCAATAAACATTTACGAGCAGCAGCAAAACAAAAGGTCCGTACCTGTATGATCTGTTGTCAGTTCAACCCAGGAAAAAGCGTTCCCGTAGAACAGGGTGGATTTCATACCCCTAATCATCCTTTTGAAGTACTCCAGATGGATTATATCCAGATGGAACGATGCAGAGGATTCAAATATGTTCTCGTAGTTGTTTGCGCTCTGTCCCGTTGGACGGAGGCATACCCGGTTTCAGATTACACTGCCCCGACTACTGCCAAACAGTTGGTTCGAGAATTCTTCCCACGATACGGTTTACCACGTGCTGTTTACTCAGATAACGGCCAGCCGTTCTCATCCGAATTAATAAAACACGTTTCACTTCTGTTAGGATATCAGTGGAAATTCCACTGTGTCCGACATCCCGAGGCAGCAGGTCTCGTAGAAAGACATAACCAGATACTGAAAATTAGAATGTCCAAAATATGCAGAGAGAAAGGTGTCGACTGGGTAGTAGCGTTACCAGTTGCACTCTTTTACATGAGAATGGTAGCACACTCTCGAACAGGGCTATCCCCGTATGAGGTGATCTTCGGTAGACCACCGAATATGTGGGGGACGCCTATACCACGCAAAATAACTGATATTGACTGTAATATGCTGACAGATTACTTGGCTTCCTTGATGTCTGCACTACAATCTTCTCGTTCACAGGTAGCTGCAGCCTTTCCCGACAACACTGAGGTGAAACCCCATGACGTTGTTCCGGGTAATCTTGTCTTTGTGAGGAATTTCGACCGAAAGACTCAGCTGGAGCCCAGGTGGAAAGCACCCAAGTTGGTCCTGTTGACCACAAGAACAGCCGTGAAGATCGAGGGCCGCAAGGGCTGGATTCATTCAAGCCACATCAAGAAATTTCATGGACTATCTTCGGATATAGACATTGTGCCCTGCACTCCCTCACAGACTGATACAAAACTCCCTTTTGTTGAACCTAACAAATCTGAAAATTACAAACTAAAGCTTAGGCCCAACCAGTCGAGCAATTTGATTGTTTAAGTCCTCTCCAAGGTGAAGCGGTTGAATTGTCTCTGACATGTATCCCTTGGACCTGAGTAGAGAAAATACCCGAAAAATGTTGAAACGACAGGCGTATTGTAAATCACTGCGTAGCCACTGCATAGTGACATTATTAATTTTGTTTTTATTGAGTCTTTTAATAATTATTACAAGTATGTTGTTGCACATATATTACCCTATTTCTAGACATGTTTATAATGTTGCTGCTGAACATTCTTTTAGTGACTTACCTCCGCATGAATTGTCTTATAGACTTGCGCTGCGCAATAACACTTTCATTAGTATGTTACATCATTCCCATCAGACTAGTAATGCCACCAATTGTTGGGTGTGTGGCCGACTCCCTCCCTATCAGAATTATGAAGGAGTCCTGCCTTTCTTTCCACATCCATTTACACATAATGGCTCCTGTGGAGCATGGTTTAGCTTAATTAATTCCATAGACTCAGACACAGCAGTTTACCAAGATCATTGGGTATGGGGAAATCTGAACCTAGCTTTACTCAAGGTCTGTTACCCTGACAAGGAGGGTCGCCCCAAAAGAACAGGAACTGATCTAGAAAATGAAGTATATGGATTAGGTAATTTTACACCTAATCTCATGATTCTAAATGTCGTATCTGAAATTGAACTAGTCTTACCCACCATGTCAGTATTCCCAGCGAGGGGTGAATTATGTGTAAGAAAGGTTGGTTCCATACATATGGGCCATAGTAAATGCACTACTATAGTAGAATTCAGTGATCAAGGAAAATCTTCATTTAGAGCTTCTCGCCACTCCTACTTTATATGTGGTCAGACTGCATATATGCGTCTACCTCTAGATTGGGATGGTACCTGCTACATTGCATTCCTTTTGCCACCTGTTTTCCTAGCTCCTCCTGATTATTACAGAAATATTCATTTAGTACACAACAGAGAACGGAGAGATCTCCCCATTGTCGATTACACTGAGACGGCATGGGACAAGTATGTAGATTTTAATAAAGGCATCTTTCCCTATATAGGTACTGTTACTAATAGTAAGCTGATACGTAGATTAACTAGAACTCTCGAAGCAGTAGTGAATGAGACTATTTCCGCCTTAGGCAATTTAACGGAAGAGCAGTCTGCTATGCGGATTGTTGTGCTTCAAAATCGTCTTGTCCTTGACGTCATCCTGGCTGATAGGGGCGGAGCTTGTAGGGTCATCGGATCAAGCTGCTGCGTATTCATACCAGAAAATTCGCCATCTGTATATAAAGCCATCACTCGCCTTCATAAGATTGTAAGCCAGATACACCAGAACCCAGGCACTTGGACTTGGTCCAGTTGGTTTTGGAATGCGGTATCAGCCTGGGGATGGAGAGTTTTATCCTTCCTAGGTATTGGCCTTCTCATACTATTCAGTTGCTGTCTATGTCTACAATGTGGACCAGCAATTTGTGGTCTGTGTGCCACATCGTGCATTCCACATCAAGATTTTCATTCAAGATCCCGGAAGAAGAAAGAAGAACAAATGATGCTATATGAACAGATCAATGGATTGATGAAGATTGATATCTCTTGAAGGGCAAGTAGGGGACAAGGAGGGAATGTGGAAATATGGATTTTTCTGGTCAGTTATGTCCCCTATCTTGGACCCCAACGGTTCCATGTGCATGTCACAAGTACATGTATGTTCCCTCCAGTTCCAGTTATGAAGACGCAAATACATGTGCGTCCACCGTCAACATGTCCTTTGACAGATCCGCCATGTATAGGCCGGATATCCCATTCCTAAATATGAAAGGCCATCGGCTTTATATGGTTCACTTATGCCACTTTACAGTCCAGGCAAGTAGGCCCTGATTCTGTCATCAAAACTCCTCTTGCCTTCTGCCTCTGAAAGCTCCAGTCCGAGCCTGCATCTGTGACCATGAACTTTGTCTCATTCTCTGCGCGGCTCACGAAGCCTGACATCAGCCTACTCTCTGCCAAGAACTGTATTTCACCTTCGAATTATCTGCCTCCCCCTCAGCCGATGCATTCCTGCCTAGTGGTTTAAGTAAACATTCTTCCAGTTACCAAGCAGAAAGGCCCATCTTCTCTGTCCTCATGCAAGTAATTCATAGCCCTGTTACCATGGAATATTCCTACCCCCTCGCATTCAGTGTAGACACTTAGACGCTTGTACACGCACGCACAGTCAGTATAGAATAGATTCTGTCCGAGAGTCCCTCTTTTATGGATAACATAGTTCTTTAAACATAGGATGTTAGATATGATTTGGGATTAGGTTGACTTGACCCCCCAGACTTCTCGTCTCCACATATAGAGCTAAATGTCAAGTCCCCGTCACCCCCTAGTTACACGTCAATTACACGTCATACTGCTGCGCGCGCATCTATGCCAAGTATTATCTTATAGATCCACCTATGTATTACATCATAACCAATCATGTTCCTTTTTACTCATTATTACACCCATTTTCGGTTACGCAGACCAAACGTCAATGTCCTTATCAATTGTTACGCCTACTGTATTCACTTCATTATAATGTATGTACTATAAAAGTTGCTTCTTGTCAATAAAGTATGTACTTCACTTCCTGAACCCCCGTGGTGATGGAACTTGAAGCATCCGATTATAATCGATTATTGGAATAAAGCCCATTCCGAAACTCTAATATCACGGATTCTGCCTCTCATTTTACTGAGCTATTTTATAATGTTTCTGTATCAAATTCAGTCCCGGTAAAGGAATTTTTATTTACCACAGGGGGGTGATAGGTCGGAATATGTATTGTTGTACAAATGATGTATTATTCCGCCCACCTGTCCAATAAAGCGGCCTTTTACCCCTTTACTTGGCTTGGGGTCATTATTATTGCCCGATGAGGGCTCCTGGGGGCGGCAATCGCAGATTGTCTGCCCCTGGTAGCTTCGGGCAATGGTATGCCCTGGACAGGTGGTGCGCGCGCTGATTGGTTGGAACAGCAGCGCGAGCGCGAGGCGTTCAAACTAACCGTCGCGCTTCGTGTTCCTGAGGTGGTGAGGTAGGGGGGCTCATTAATTTGGCCCTCCCGCCCTCCCCGTTCTTATGAGACTTACAAAAATATTTGGGATGTATATATTTATATATATTGTGTTCATATTTTAGAGGTTGTCGCTTGGACAGGTGGCAGAGTGGGAGGAGAGCAAGACAGGCAGGAAGGGTTGGGGGCATCACGATTAGTTCCGGACAGAGGGAAGCAAGGGAGCGAGGTTGGAGGCAAGGGGTAGGCAGGAGAGGTAGATAGGGGTTTGGGGAGGAGGATTAGGCTGAACAACGTGGGGGAAGTTGGTTGTTGGGGAAAATTCAGTAGGGGCGGGGGGTGATAGGTCGGAATATGTATTGTTGTACAAATGATGTATTATTCTGCCCACCTGTCCAATAAAGCGGCCTTATACCCCTTTATTTGGCTTGGGGTTATTATTATTGCCCGAAGAGTCTATTGGGAATAATCGACCATGTTCACATCCCTCTGAGGAACTTTCAGTCATGAATTGATTTCAGTTTGTACCACCATAAAATTCAGTAACACGATGCACTGATGATAACAGGAGGCCAAGGCCGCATGAAGTGAGACATCAAGTAGGTACCTTTTATTTCCAGTTTTTACAAGGCTGATGGTACCAATGATAGCGGCCAATTAGTGTTGCCGCTTCGTGCTCAGCATCACAAAATCCCAGACGCTGCACTTGACGTGTCATTTATTTCTAGTAAAAGGGTTCACACAGTGAGAGATATCAGATGCAGCCAGGAAAAACTGACATACCTTAGTAATACAAACCGCCATTTTATAGGAAAATTGCAGGTGCAGTAAATCAACAGGAGCCGGCCTGCAGCTCGCGCCGCTTGCAGACGTTCTCTTGCAGAAACGTTTTACATCTAGAGCGTTTCTGTGCAAAATATTGTCTGAAGGACCGGATGTCAGCTGCAGATGTCCTTTGCGACTATGGAGGTTAATTTAATGTGTGCAGGGGCCTCAAAGCACTGCCAATTTTTCAGCTTTGTTAAAGCAATACAGTTCAAATATTCAGATGTGTTAACAGGCATTCTCTGTCCTAGCTGGGGAATATTATTTTTAAAAAAGCGGCGCTGGCTCATGAATAGAGATTAGCGCATTTTTGAATAAATGGGCGAAGAATTGTGGATGCGCTCTCGCGCTGGAACAAGGGCCTTTGTTTCAGATTGATTTAACAGGCTATCTCAATGAGCCGAACATCAAACATCACAGGAAGTACAAACTGACTGCTGATGTGTGTAATAGAGTTAGCAGTCTAGTAGCTGGGGAGGGAAGAGGAGGAGTCCCGACAGGATAGAGTCAGTTAGTGTAGGGACAAGGCAGAGATAAGAGGCTGATAAATAAAGCTCCTATAAACCACAAGAAGTGTCCGTGGTTCATTGTAGCACGATGCTACAACTGGCGACGAGAGTGGGATAAGCAAGCCCCCACTGTCCAAGGAGCCCCCGAGATTATTGAAGAGCCGGGAGCAGCCACAGGAGCAGGTGTGGACCTGCCTGAAGCGACTGATCGCTCCGAAGCGCGATGCACGCTGGATGTGTAAGAGTTCGATGCCACCAGTGAGTACAGAAGTCGGGAGCCCACCCCGACCCTGCCTTGTGCCCCAGAACGAAGAGAGGAGTGCCTCTACGTTGGAGACGCTGTCTCCGAAAGCCTGCCAGCGCGCGTCGTTGAGCGCGTTGAAATACGAGCTGAAAGCCCGTTGATGCCGGTTAACCTCACGCCCGATGCGTGAGCTTTGGCACGCGGTCGCGAAGGAAAAGCGGGAAGCTGCAGAATAAGGGGGGAGCCCACCCCGACCTCACCTGATAGCTGTCGTCGTCGGAGATAAGCAGAATTTGAAGAGTGCCACCCTGAAGCTGCCCACCGGTGAGTCCAGCATGGAAATGACTGACTGAGCCAGGAGAGAGAGCCTCGTGTGTGTGCAGGGACGGCGGCCATCTTGAAGTCAGGCAGTTTTCGAGACAGTCCCCTTGAGTGGTGCAGAGCGGCCATTTTGAAGCCAGGCACCCAGCAAATAAGCAAGCCTTGTCAAGTGCAAATAAACAAGCATTGGCGAAGGGACGTAAAACAAGCATTGGCAAGCACAAGTAAACAAGCACTGATATGTGCAAACAAACAAGCATTGGCAAGAAGAAATAAACAAGCATTGGCGAAGGGACGCAAAACAAGCATTGGCAAGTACAAGTAAACAAGCATTGATATGTGCAAACAAACAAGCATTGGCAAGAAGAAATAAACAAGCATTGACGAGAGCAAATAAACAAGCATTGGCGAGAACACATAAAGAAACAAGCACCACCGAGGGAGTGGAAAGAAGACAACGACGCAATGTCGACCTCACCACAGCGGAAGCTCCTTGTTGCGGGAGGATCACACCTGCGAGCTCCGGAATGTCTGACCGTAACCACAGGAGGGAGCATGGGCCCCAAGTGGCAAGAATGGTTAGAAGACTTCGAAGACTATATTGAGGGATCCAAGGTGACGGAAGACAAAGAGAAGTTAATTGCCCTCCGCAACCTCGCAGGCCGAGAAATAAGCAAAATTATAAAGGATCTTCCGCCTGCTGAAACGGGGATGTATGACAAACTGCGTGAGGCACTGAACAAAAAATTCCTTCACAAAAGAGACGTAGATTATGAGCGCCATACATTCCATCAAGCACGCCAAGGAAAGGAGGAAGCGATGGGTGCATTCATCACCAGGCTACGACGGCTGTCAAGATACTGCGAGTTTGAAACATTCTCGCCTGATGCTGCCATCAAATCGCAAATAATAACAGGTTGCCACTCAGAGATACTCCGGAGACGGCTACTGAGGAAACCCCATGAACTAGAAGAGATTGAAGAAATGACCCGCATATATGACCAAGCGGAGGAACACACTGCCACCATTGAAACAGGTCACAACGTCAGCCATGAGCAAGCGCACCGCGTTCAAGAACGCTCGAGTGGCAGAAGGAAATATTCGCCGGAGAACAAATGGAGGCACAGCACGTCGTCTCACCAACGGCGTCCGGAGTATGGGAGAAGGGAGATCAGGCGAAGAGATCGCAAGACAGAAAGGACTAAGCGATGTTATCGGTGTGGACATGACTATCCCCATGTGGACACCTGTCCGGCCATGGGCCAACGGTGCAGGAAATGTGGGCGGTCCAATCACTTCGAAGCAATGTGTGGGGACTACCACCGAAACAAGCGAAGCGAAACGACGAGATCGTCCCGCTCAGACACCCGGAAACATCACATACGAGCCGTTCAAGGAGAGCTCGTGCGGTCCCCAGGCTCATCACATTCTAGCCGGGAATCACTCAGGTCATGTTGGGAACGCCGATCCCCATCTCGGGACTCGAGCTCATCATCCTCCCGAGATTCTACATACACAGTGGAATACTTGAACATGATTGCAGACCCCGATCAGCTAAAACAATATCCGCGACTAGACATTAAAGTGGGAAATCACAACACTAAATTTGTCATGGATAGCGGTGCTTCGCTGAACTACATTCCAGTTACGGAGCATGACAAAATGGTCCCAAAACCTCCATTGACTTTTGCACCGGTCCGTGTTTTCACGTGGATGTCCAACAAACCGCTTCCCTGTCTGGGCAAATTCCACACAACGCTCACGCATGGCAACATCACCATACAGGCGGTCATACATGTCATCAAAGGGCCTGAAGCCGACTGCCTTCTCAGCCTCCCCACAGCGGAGCGGCTTCGTCTGGTGGAAATTCTATTCAAAATCAACAACACACAGGACTACGTTACCAAGTTTCCCGAACTCTTTCACGGTCTAGGCAAGCTGAGAGGTTGCAAAATTCGGCTGCACATCAATGAACAGGTCAAGCCCGTTGCGCAGCACCCACGACGGGTCCCCTATCATCTTCAAAGTGCGGTTGAAGAGGAACTTCAGGAACTGCTTTCAGCGGACATCATCGAGCACACGGATGGCCCGATGCCGTGGGTATCGCCGGTGGTCATCGTACCGAAAAAAGGGACTCCCAACAAAGTGAGATTTTGCGTTGACATGCGCTTGCCCAATACCGCAATTGAAAGAGAGCGACACCCTGGACCACACCTGAGCGATATGATCGCTGTTCTGAATGGCGCAAGGGTGTTTTCAAAGCTGGACCTGAATAAAGGTTATCACCAGCTAGAACTGGACGCCAAGTCTCGTTACATCACCACGTTCGCTACCCACCTAGGACTGTTCCGGTACAAACGGCTGAGCGTGGGTGTCTCGTCTGCCGCGGAAATTTTCCAGGAAGCTATCCGCCAGATCATTCAACACATTCCGAACACGCTGAATTACAGCGACGACATCCTGGTCTATGGGTCTGATGTGAGTGAGCATGACATTGCTCTTGATCGCGTTTGCCATGCCCTGCTGGATGCAAATTTGACGCTGAACAAAGAGAAATGTGAGTTCCACAAGGCCACTCTGAAGTTCTTCGGTCATATCTTCTCCGACGAGGGCATGAAGCCTGACCCGGATAAGATTGCGACGTTGAACAACACCAACAGCCCGCAGGATGTCAATGACTTGAGGTCTTTCTTAGGGATGGCCAGCTATTGTGCTCGCTACATCCGGGACTACGCGACTATCAGTCACCCTCTTCGGATCCTGACCAAGCTTGGTCAACCGTTTGACTGGACACCTGAGTTTGAGAGGGCGTTCACGGAGATAAAGCGCGCCGTGGAGTCGGCCGACAGCCTTTCCTATTTCAATCCACGACAGAAGACGGAGATCACTGTTGATGCCAGCCCTGTTGGATTGGGGGCCATCCTGGCTCAATATGATAATGACTCTGACCAGAGGCGGATCGTCGCATATACCAGCCGCAGCATGTCGGATCCCGAGAAGAAGTACTCGCAGCCAGAGAAGGAAAGTCTTGCTGTAGTATGGGCGTGCGAACATTTTCATGTGTTCATATATGGTAAGCACTTTACCTTGATCACGGATCATCAGGCGCTGCTCACCCTCTACAGCAATCCCAAATCCAAGATGCCTCCGAGAGTTGAGAGATGGGGTCTCCGACTTCAGGAGTACACTTTCACAATTATTCATAAACCGGGGAAGGCGGAGAACCCGGCTGACTACATGTCCGGTCATCCTCAACCATCTTCAGAATCGAGCCCATCGATTGCCGAGGAATATATTCACTTCGTGGCTGCCCGAGCACTGCCACCGGCCATTCCCATGGATGTCATTCGGGAGGTCACCGCCCAGGACACCATCCTGCAAATAGTGTTACACCGGATCCGAACTAATAAATGGAGACATAACACGCAAGAAGAAGACACAGATTCGACAATCCGGAAAGAGATTCAGGCATTCCGGCACGTCTGTGATGAACTATCGGTCACCACGGATGGAGTCATCTTAAGTGGCCAACAACTCGTCATCCCCAGTCAACTACGGCAGGGAGTCATCGACCTGGCCCATGAAGGCCATAGAGGAGTGGTGTCCACAAAGCGAGCTCTATGGGAACGCGTCTGGTTCCCCTTCCTGGATCAGAGTCCACGCTAAGGGACTGCCACCTCTGTCAACTGACCAGCCAAAGCAATCCACCGGCACCGCTACAGATGACCACCTTACCCAGTGGAGTATGGCAAGAAATTGCCATGGACTTTTATGGGCCACTGCAGTCTGGCAAATACGTGGTTGCCATAATCGATGAATATTCACGATTTCCCATAGCACAAATCATATCATCTACTAGCGCCTCTTGCACTCTCAAAGTGCTAGACGAAGTATTTGCAACATGGGGTGTCCCCAGAGAAGTCAAAATGGACAATGGTCCCCCATTCAATGGACACGAATTCAGTGCCTTTGCGAAGCACATGGACTTCAAACACCGAAAGGTCACGCCACTCTGGCCCCAAGCAAATGGCACCATTGAGAGATTTATGGCCACGATTAAAAAGACATTTCAGCAAGCGTCCGCTGAGAAGAAAGAACTACAGGCAGCCCTGACTGAAGTCCTCAGAGCGTACCGGACAACACCACACTCAACCACCGGACAATGCCCTGCAACCCTCATGCTAGGGCGACCAATGAGAAATCGCATCCCGACATGGGAGGGTGCCTTGCAAGCAGTATCACCAAATCTCATCCATCAGGAAATGGTAGTGACGGATAAGCACCACAAGGACAAAATGAAATCGTATGCTGACGCAAAGAGAAGAGCGAGGTCTCCGTCCTTGCATGAAGGGGATCACGTCCTCGTCAAACAAGAGCAGCGGAAAAAGACTGATTCCCGCTTCCGTGATGAGCCACTGGTAGTTACCCAACAGAAGGGCACTATGCTGACCACGGAATCTGAGCAGCGCAGAATAACCAGAAATGTCTCCCATTTCAAGAGGACCGCGAGACCCGAACGGACCAGGGATAGACACGACTCTCATGCCTGCAAGTGAAGAACATGACCCTATTGACACTGGAGACAGAGGTCAGCAAAGTGAGCCAGTGACGAGTGCGCTCACCGGGAACATGTCACTGCGGCCACGTTGTGAAATCCGGCCACCCAAGAGACTCATCGTAGAGATGGACTAGAGCACTGTTGCTCGTTTGTTTTATGAAGAAAAGGGGAGATGTAATAGAGTTAGCAGTCTAGTAGCTGGGGAGGGCGGAGCCGGAGGGACCGAAAAAATGTGGCGATGCAGCGCACGCAACAAAATTTGTTTTATTAATTTTTTTCGTAACTTACCTGAAATCGGCCGTTTGCCACATTTTGCAACCCCCCACCCTGCCCCTCCTCTGCGCCACGTCACCGCCCCGGTAAAACGCCCTACACGGGCCGTCACTGCCTGTGCGACAAACAGCACCCGGTCATATGGGAGAAAAAAAAAGATGCTCCAACACGATTTATTTTTGCATCGCGCTTTCATTTTAAAGTGAAAGTGAGGTGCAAAAATAAACACACAGCGCCATGTCTCCTTTTTTGTCCGGCCCAATCAAAGAGTTCGTGCAAGGCAGCGTGACAAAACTTCTGATAAGAAACTTCGTCATGACAGCCGTAATGCAGGCAAGCCAGTCCAGGTGGGCCGGAACAAAAAGCCAAAGGGAGGCAACCAAAAACCCTCCTTTTCAATGGGAAGCCAGCGTTTAACATAAACACTGAAGCTACCCAATGAAAATGAGGAGCGAGGCTTCGAGTCCCCTTTTCCAAACTGACTTGTTCACTATAGCTCTCGCAGGCGAGGAGCGCATGCGCGCTCCAACGCCAGCCGAGACCTAAAAAAACATTGGAAAGTAGAGTCAGTGATATTGAGGATCATTATAGAGTAGAGTTGAAAAGGGTGGTCAGCCATGTTAAAAGGCTGTGGTGAGATCAATGTATGAAATGTGTTTGCATGTTTTGGTATTTCTAAAGCATTATTTGAGCTGACTAGCTATGGAGTGCTTTATGATGGGCCAGCTCAAGTGGGGATACGTGGGGCTAGAAGACATAGGACTGAGGTAGTGGAAGGGGTTAGAAGTCAGCCTATCTGCCTATCTGAGGTAGAGTTCCTTCAAGAGGTGAGTTTTCAGTTTCTTCCTGAACTGTAGAAGGATGGGTAGTGTTCTGATTTTGAATTCCGTTTGAGGAGGCATAGGCAGAGAAAATTTGCGTTGTAGTTTGCTCCTTCCTTTACTGATTAGTCTATAATCTGGTGATGTCGGACCAGCTCATCTGGCATTGACCTGAAATTGCTAGTTTGTTGGCTAGGTAGGCATGGTGTTTGGTGTAGAGGCACTTGAAAGTGATGCAGCTGAACTTCAAGATGATCTGGGCATGGAGGGGGAGCCAGTGATCCTTTAGCGTGACAGTGATGCGGTTCCATTTCCTCAGCCCCTTGATGAGCTGTGTTGCTGCATGGAGGATGCCTTTCAGGGGAGTGAGGGTGGTCTCTGGGATGCTGTTGAACAGGGTGTTTCCTTCATCAAGCAAGAAGGGGACTAGGGATTGAAATGTTGTCCTGCAGTCTTCTTCTGGGGGAAAAGGCTTCACTTTTTTTTGTACAGAGAGTGAGTTGGAACTCGGCTATTTTTGTCTCCTTAACAAATATGTTCTTTGAGTGAGAGGTGCAGGGTGACGTTGAATTCTAGGAATTTGGCCCCAGTCAGTTTGGTTGCAAAGCCGATTAGGTTGAAGGTGGAGAGCCATGACTGAACCAGAGAATGTTAATGAAGAATATATGTAATAAGGACGGATGACAGGTGGTTGTGGTGAGCAGAGGAAATAAAGTTAGCCTCATGTCAGAGGGATGTTTCTCTGGAGTTAATGTTAATGTTAATTGGGATTTCTATAGCGCATTATCACCTACTGGTCTCTAAGCGCTTAGAGAGAACGCCCAAGATTACACCCCAGGATGCGGTAAAAAGGAGGGTTTTTAATTTTTTCCTAAATGGAAGGAGGTCAGGCTCTTTGCGGAGCCCAGCAGGCAGTTCATTCCAGAGTTGGGGAATCATGGTAGAAAAGGCTCTGCCCCCTGTAGAGGAGGTTGAGAAGGGGGGGCAGGCTAGCAAGCCCGCATCAGTGGACCGGAGCGACCGACCCGGAGTGTAATTTACCAGACGCTCCTTAATATATGCTGCGGCCTGACCATAGATGGCTTTGTGAGCTATGCATAGCCCCTTGAATCTGGTTCTCTGCTTAACCGGGAGCCAGTGAAGCTGCTGCAACAGTGGAGTGGCATGGGCTCGCCTTGGGCGCCTGAAAACCAGTCTGGCAGCGTCGTTCATGACTACCAGGAGTTTAATCAGCAGTTTATCCGGGAGACCCAGATAAAGGGAGTTCCCGTAATCCAGACGGGAAATGATTAGAGCTGATACTGCTATACGGAGTGCTGTAAACGAGGGTAAGGGGGACAGTTTTCGCAGAAATCTCAGTAGGCCTACACATGTGTCTACCACGGTTGAAACCTGGTGGGACATAGAAAGTTTGGAGTCTATTTTTATTCCCAAACTCTTTACAGCTGGGGCGGGTTCGGGAGTAGGGCCAAGTTTTTGTGGCCAAAAGAGGGCGCTCCAAGGATTAACATTCGTGGTGATAGCCAGAACCTCGGTTTTATCGGGGTTGATTTTGAGGTGGTTAGCTGTCATCCAGTTGACTGTGAATTTTAGAACATTCTGCAACCGAGCATGTGCCATAGGGGAGTTGTCAAACTGGATGAGAATCTGTGTGTCGTCCGCGTAGTTGAAGACCTGGCACTCCATTCGGGACAGTGCGGTCACCAGGGGCTGAAGGTATACATTAAAAAGAAGGGGGGACAGTGCTGATTTATTTATTGATTTGTGCATTTTTATAAAGCGCGGACATTACCCGAAGGTGTCAGAGCGCTGTACAATAGAGCCAGTTACATTACAAAAGAACACAATAAAACATTGCAAAGAAAAACAGGAGACTAAAAATGAAGGTTACATAGACACACATTCCGATAAAGCACGCAAGAGAGAGGAATGTACAGGAAAAAATAAAAAATTTTACAATGAGGAGCGAACTTCCAAGAGGGGCCTGAGAATGAAAGTATTAGTTCTCAAAGTGTCTTTGGAAGAGGAGAGATTTGAGATCAGCTTTGAAGATCCGGGTAGAGGAGGTGGCACGGAGCAATGGGGGAAGTGAGTTCCAGATTCTCACCGCATTGCCTGAGAAGGATTGTGCCATCGATCTTTCCCTTTTGAAGATGGGGGGCTCAAGCAGAAGCTTTTCCGCATTGCGAGAGGGTCAATTTCAATTTGTTTTTCCAGGTAACGAGGGGAGGACGTGTCTAAGGCTTTATGCGTGATGCAGGCAGTTTTGTAAATGGATCTTGCCGCAATCGGGAGCCATCGAAGAGTGGACAGTAAAGGGGTGATGTGGTCGCTTCGTTTAGACCCTGAAATGAAGCGAGCTGCTGAATGGAGGATGGATTTGAGAGGGGAGAGGTGGGATTTAGGTAGGCCCGTCAGGAGAGAATTGCAAGAATCCAGTCTTGAGAGAACCAGCGATTGTACCAAGGTTTTTAAGTCTTTCTCCTGGAAGTACAGACGGATCCCCCACAGGAGGCGCAACTGGTATCGTGCGTTCTTGGCAATAGAGTTGATGTGGGAGATTAGGTTGAGTCTTTTGTCGAGAATGACACCTAGGGATTTAGCGCAGTCGGCAATGATGGGTTTGCTGTTTAGTAAGTTCAGCTGATCCATCCACGATTGAACGGGAGGAGGTGAGAGAGAGGTGGAAAGGAGGAGGAATTCAGTTTTGGCGGGATTTAGAATGAGTTGGTGACCTAACATCCAGTTGTAAATGGAGTTGAGAGTAGAGTTGAGTAGTGAGAAATCATGTGCAGAAGACACCTTGAGGTAGATTTGAGTGTCATCCGCATATAGATGGTAATGGATCCCAGATTTGCTTAGGAGTTTCCCTAATGGTGACAGGTAGAGATTAAACAAGGTGGGTGCCAGGATAGAACCTTGAGGGACGCTTTGACCTACAGCCAATGGGGATGAAAGACTGTTTGCTATCTTAAGCATTTGGGATCTGTCCGAGAGGAAAGAGGCAAAACATTTAAGCACTGTGCCATCCAATCCCATTCTCTGTTGAAGAGTGTTCAGGAGGGTACTATGATTAACAATGTCAAAGGCAGCAGAGAGGTCTAGAAGAATCAGAAGGCATGATTCCCCAGAGTCGAGTATATGCAGCGCATCATCAATCACTTGCAGCAGGGCTGTTTCAGTGCTGCAATTTTGGATGAAGCCAGATTGGAAAACGTCGAGGAGATTATTGTCCATAATATGTAGGGCCAGTTGTTTCGCAACACATATTTCGGTGATTTTCAACAGAAAAGGGAGGTTGGTGATAGGGCGGAAGTTGTTGAGGTCGTTCGCATCAGCGGAGGTTTTTTTTAGAAGAGGGGTAACCTGTCCTGATTTAAGGGCGACAGGGAGGGAGCCTTGACTGAGGGAGAGATTAACTAGCCTGGTCCAGTAAGAGAGAGTTTGGGGGTAGAAATCGATGGCGATGCCGCTAGGGATGGGGTCAGAAGAATGGTTGGATGGTTTGGTTTCGAGGATGCATTTGAGGAGTTCATCTTCCGAGATGACGTCAAAGTGTTGCCAGGTGGCTAAGGATTTCCACTCCTCAAAGGGGGTGGGGTGGGCGACCTGATTCACCAGTGCTTTGACCTTTTCATCAAAGAAAATAGCAAAATCAGCTGCTTTCTTTGTGGAGTCCTCAGGCTTAGTAGTTAGGGGAGAACAGTTTGGGTTTTTGATGAGGTCAAAAAGTTTTTGGGGTCTGTTTTTGGCTGAGTCGAGGAGGGATCTGAAATGTGATGCTTTTTCATGGAAGATGTGGTTGTGGTATTTGGATCTTGCTGAACGTAAATGAGAGAGATTAGAGGTGGAAGGAGATTTTCTCCAATGTTTCTCCAGGGTTCTAAGGTTTTTCCTTTCATCGTAGAGGGCTTAATTGAACCACGGTGCTGAGGGGGTGGGTCTTTTCCTTTTGCTTTGGAGTGGAGCTACATTGTCAATTTCGACTGCTAGGACTGAGAGGCACTGAGAGGTGAGAACGTTGACATCCATGTTGGGGTCAAGTCTAGGAAGTGACCGCATAGCAGAGTCACAAAAAGTGACAAGATCAATGTTTTTAGTGTTGCGGAACCAGGTAGTAGCTCTTTTAGGTTGACCGAGCGTTATAACGTGCGAAAGGTGAAAACGGAAGGGAACAAGGAAGTGGTCAGACCAGTCTACATGGATAGGGGGAGCAGTAGTCAGCAGGTCTGCTTTGGATATGACAAGGTCCATAATTGATCCCTTGGAAGGAGTGGTTTCCAAGCAATGTTGGAATAGATCATTGGCTGAGAGAAAGGTGGCAAGCTTGTTGGCAGCCGAGTCTTACAGAGAGCCCAATGGAGATTAAAATCACCGGGAAGATCTGCCTGTCATTATGGGAAAATTGGTCACTGATGAAGTCAGTGAGTTCCTCCACAAAGGCAGAGCAGTTACCGGGCAGCTGGTAGATGGCATGGAATCTAAAGGGTGAGCCATGATGTATTTGAAGTTCTAGGGATGGGCATTCGAATGTACGGAAAGGGATGGTAGGGAAGGCTTTCATTTGAAGGGAATTCCTGAAGATGATAGCGACACCGCCCCCAATTTTGTCTGGTCTGTCATTTCTGAGGATAGAGTAGTCGGTGGGTACCAGAAGATCAAACAAAGTATGAGAGGAGTCATTTAACCAGGTCTCAGTGAGGAAGAACATGTCAAGATTCTGGAGGGTGATAATGTCAGAGATTTCCAATTTATGTTTGATTGCAGATCTGCAGTTGTGGAGCAAGCAGTGCAGCTCTAACGCAACTATTTTGGTGACAGGGGTGTTAGGGCTGTTAAGGGAGATAGGGATGAGATTCTTGAATGAGGGTGTCCGGTAAGAGGGAGGCTGGTAGGTTCTGACAGAGGAGCTAGTCTGAATAGTGAACTGCGTAGAATTCTTAGGAGAGGATGGTGGAGGGGGGGGGTGATGCTGGTGGAGTTGTAGCTGGCTAGTAAGTTGGAGATGCCTGTAGAGGACAGACTGTGGTTGGCTTTATTGGGGCGCGGGAGCACGGAACTCCTCGGGAGGATATTAGGAAAGTGTGGGGACGGGGAGGGGTGGGGTAACGGGATAAGGGAGGTGGTGCAGAGGGTGATTGAGGGCGGGGCGGGATGGAGGATCGGGAAACGGGAGGGAGAGCAGGGAGTGCGGGAGGACGGGGCAGTGTGGGGGAACGGGATAAGGGAGGAAGTGCAGAGGGAGGGAGGGGAGGGGTAGGGGAATCGGTGGGGATTTGGGATCCCTGGGGAGCGGCGCATGTTAGCTCACCAGCATCGGAAACCTGGTCGGCCAGTTGGATCCTTTGAGATCGGCCTGACAGAAAGGACGCCAGCCATTGAAATGCTACCCCCTGGACTCCTAGCTCGCTAATCCGCGACAAGAGTAGGTCGTGATTGACCGTGTCAAATGCCGCGGACAGGTCCAGGAGAACCAGCGCGCAAGGTTTCTTCCTGTCTGCCATCACTCTCAGTTCGTTCAGGACTGACAACATGACCAGTTCGGTGCTGAGGTGTGCACGGAAACCCGCCTGTTTCATATGGAAGAGGTGGTTGCCTTCTAGGTGGAGCGATAGGGTTTTCAGCACATGTTGTTCCAGTACCTTTGCCAAAAAAGGTAGCTGGGAAATAGGCCTGTAATTTTTAAAATTCGTTGTATCGGCACCAGGTTTTTTCAGCAGGGGTATGACTCTTGCCTCTTTGAAGTTGGTCGGGACTTGGCCGGCGTCAAGGGACCGATTTAATAGGTTCAGGACCTCGCTCTCCAATCCAGGAAGTGCCATGCGGAATACTTTAGGTGGGCAGGGGTCCGCAGGAGACCCTGATTTGGTGCGGGCCAGAAGGAGACTCAGAGAATCATGGTTTAATTTTGGAAAAGCGGAAAGGGGTTTGTCATAGGCAAGGAGTTTGGGGGCATCTACTGGGGGGATGTGAACAGCGGGGGTATGGTGAATGATCGACAGGAGGTCAGTGACTTTTTGCAGGAAGTAGAACTGAAACTTGTTGCAGTCTTCGGGCGAGCTGGGGGTTTCTGTTCTTGTGGCTGTCTTAGCTCCGTTAGGATCCGAAAAGTCTCCTTCTGTTTATTGTCGGCGGCTAGAATCCTAGATTCATAGAAGTCCGCCTTCCTGTCTATGATAGTTTTTTTGTAGGTGGTTGTAGGAACCTGGGTTCACCAGGCCCTAAGGGCGGTAACGTGGCGCTAGCCGGTCAGGCAATCAGAGGGCTATGTGTTAAGCAACCATACACCACACGCTTCTCATGGACTAGAGTCACACACAATAAGGGACGCCACACCGTTTAAATTATGCAAATACTTCAAGTTTATCCAAGTATAGCTGGTCAGTTGCAGTTCAGGAAATGACAAGGTAATACATAAATCATAATACCATCGTTCAGTACATGCGACACTCTTGGTGATATCTATGCAGTGCCTAACCTCGTTCATGTACCCACGCCCGCGGGTTGAATGCGGGAGATTCTAGCGCTGTGCGCGCTAATGTAAAGTCTTTCCCTGAACAGGCCGTCTAACACAGCGCACTACTTGTAAGGGGGAACATTGGGGTCATCAACATGGCGCCCGTCGAACTGAGCGCTCCTCGTGACCACTGGCCCCTAGTACTGTGAAGCAAGGCATATAAAACACAGCGCTACGCGCAATCAGTTGCATATGGAAACGTTCGCGTAGAACAGTTATCACAACGCGTTACTCGTAATCAGTTGCATATCATTAATTTCGAGCAGAGCATATAACACCGTGCGCTACTCGCATTCCTTGGCATGTAATTTACTTTCGAGCAGAGCATATAACACAGTGCGCTACTCGCATTCCTTGGCATGTAATTTACTTTCGAGCAGAGCATATAACACAGTGCGCTACTCGCATTCCTTGGCATGTAATCTACTTTCGAGCAGAGCATATAACACAGTGCGCTACTCGCATTCCTTGGCATGTAATTTACTTTCGAGCAGAGCATATAACACAGTGCGCTACTCGCATTCCTTGGCATGTAATCTACTTTCGAGCAGAGCATATAACACAGTGGGTTACTCGCAGTCCCGGTCTCTCCGGCTGGGGAAGCAGGGTCGGTGGCGTGAAGCGCCACACGAGGGTAATGTCAGTCAGTTCTTTGGGCGGCTTCCAGCGGGGAGGGTGACCGGACTTGAGGAGCGGGTCCCTATGCTCCGGTGCAGTTCACAGAGCACCGCGCTCAGTATTACCAAAGGGGGGACACGGACAGGATCCCTCGGCGGGGTCTCTCCGTCGCGCAGGCAGGGGAGGGGACTCCCACGGAGGGGACAACCCGGGCCAAGTGCGGTGTGGTTTCCAGACCAGCAGGGGGCGCACCAGGGGGGATCTCGGCCTCCGGGCTTACCTCCGTCTCGGCGTCAGCAGGCGTCCGTCCTCACGACGTTGGGGGAACTCGGCCCCGACCTTGCGCACCTCCTCACACGGCTGCGACGGCAGCGACGGGGCCCCGGGCTTCGCCTGGGCCTCGCGACACAGCAGGGCACTCCTCCAGGCCTCCAGGCCGCGGCGGTGAGCGCGCTGGCTTCGTCGTCGCAGGGGGGGGGCTCAAATTAAGGATGGGGTAAAGTGCTCAGCGGAGCACGCTGCCGGGGGTCCCATACCAGGGCAGGGAGCGCGGGGGTCACAGCGCTAGTACCTGGTCGATCCCCAGTGGCTTGGCAATCGGTTTAGCAATTAGTTCAATGGGTTAGCTTGGACACGCAGTCTCAGCTATGGCATTCAAGGCTTACAGCTCGCTCTTGTCATGCAGTCTCAGTTCTTAAAGTTAGGTTTCAGTTCTCAGTTGACAGATGAAGTCTTTTGGCGCAGATGTATCTGGCGCCCTTAAGGGGTTCTGTTACAGGGGTAGGAATGGAGAGGGCGACTAGGTCCTTCCTAGTCAGGCTGGCAGAGAGTCTCTGGGTCCTCCTACTACTGGGCAAGATCAGTGGGATTCACAGGGCACCTCACTCACTTAAGAGGCAGTATCTAAATCCTGTCACTCTCAGAGGCATAAGTCCCTGGCTAGGCCCTACCGCCTACACTCCTGGTGGATTCTTCCAGCTCTGCTTCACCCCAATGGCCAACTCACCTCAAAAGTTTCCCTCCCACTCTTAAGTAGCCCTAGGTCAGGTGACCTTTAGCCAAGGCGGCAAAAGTAAAACCCCACCTCCCTTCTAGAAGGTTCCAGCTTCTTCCAGGAGCTTCCCCACTCCTGGCAGCTAGGGTGCTACTATGAAAAACGACCACCCTGCAGTAGCAGGGGTCTGTGGCAGCCATCTTGGGAGAAGGGAGCACCTGCACCTTAACACTGCCTGGCAATGAAAAGGCGCCCGGAGACCTAGTCCAACATAAAAATGAGGGTGGAAAAAATGAGGCACGATACAAAAATAGAAGGGGAGACCACCCTAGGGCTGACAGGTCCAACATGCGTCCCCCCCAGCCGAAAGAGGGGAGAGCTACCCAACCTCTAGGGAGTTCTCTTCACTAAGGCGGAAAAACCTGGAGAGACCGTCAGCATTGGCGTGGTCAACTCCGGGCCGATGTTCCACCCGAAAGTCCATCCCCTGTAGGGAAATGGACCACCTCAACAACTTGGGGTTTTCGCCTCTCATCTGCATGAGCCAGCGAAGGGGGCGGTGGTCGGTCTGGATAAGGAAGTGAGTGCCAAAGAGGTATGGCCTCAACTTCTTCAGAGCCCATACCACCGCGAAGGCTTCTCTCTCAATGGTGCTCCATCGCCGTTCCCGAGGGAGGAGTCTTCGAGATATGAAGGCCACAGGTTGGTCCTGGTCCTCGGTGTTGAGTTGCGAGAGCACCGCACCTATGCCGTGCTCTGAGGCGTCGGTCTGTACAATAAATTCCTTGCTGAAATCGTGTGTTGCTAGTACTGGAGCTGTACACATCGCATTTTTCAGCGTATCAAAGGCTTCTTGGCATGCAGCTGTCCATATGACCTTGCAAGGTTGTTTCTTTGAGGTCAACTCCGTCAAGGGGGTCACGATGGTACCATATCCCTTGACGAACCGGCGGTAATACCCAGTGAGGCCGAGGAAAGCTCGGACCTCGGTTTGGGTCTTGGGGGGCTCCCAAGCCAAGATGGTTTCAATTTTGGCCTGGAGGGGTTGCACCTTACCTCCGCCCACCAGGTGTCCCAGGTACACGACAGATCCCTGTCCAATCTGGCACTTGCTGGCTTTAATGGTTAAACCAGCGCGTTGCAGCGCCTGCAATACCTCCTGGAGGTGTCGCAGATGGTCCTCCCAGCTGCTACTGAAGACAGCTATGTCATCCAAGTAGGCTGCTGAGAAGGACTCCAGGCCAGATAGTACCTGATTCACTAACCGCTGGAATGTGGCCGGAGCATTTTTGAGCCCAAAGGGCATCACTCGAAATTGGTAGTGGCCCTCTGGGGTGGAGAACACTGTCTTCTCCCGTGCTCCGTCGGCCATGGCAATCTGCCAATATCCGGACGTCAGGTCAATGGTGCTGAGGTACCGGGCTGCTCCCAGCCGGTCCACCAGCTCATCTGCACGTGGGATGGGGTGAGCATCTGTCTTCGTGACAGAGTTCAACCCCCGGTAGTCCACACAGAACCGGAGTTCTGGCGTCGTACCCGGTGGGGCCGCTTTCGGCACCAACACCACTGGACTAGCCCACGGGCTGCTGGAAGGTTCTATCACCCCCAGCTCCAGCATCTTTGCCACCTCACGCTGGATGCTATCCTTCACTCGGTCAGAAAGCCGGTAAGACTTGTTCTTTACCGGGGGGCTATCCCCTGTGTGCACATCATGGGTACACCAATGAGTGATTCCCGGCGTGAGGGAGAACAACGAGGCGAACTGTCCCAGGACATGGCGACAGTCCCTCTGTTGCTCTGGGGTCAAGGATGGGGAGAGGACTACACCTTCCACCGAACCATCCTTCTCTTGTACCGCAAGAAGGTCAGGAAGAGCTTCACTCTCTTCCTCTTCGCTCCCATCCGTCACCATAAGGAGAGCAAGCTCCGATCGCTCATGGTGCGGCTTCAGGCGGTTGACGTGGAGCACCCTGAGGGGCTGACGGGGGGTTTTTACATCCACAACGTATGTGGTCGGGCCTCGCCGCACCACAATGTCGAACGGGCCAGTCCACCGGTCCTGGAGGGCACAAAGCTCCCCAGGTTCCATAACCCACACCTTCTGTCCAACGTCCAACTCGACCGTCCGAGAGTTGCGGTCATACCACTCCTTCATCACGGTCTGGCTAGCCTCCAGGTTCTCTGTGGCTGCCTTCCACAGCTTGGCCATCTGGCTGCGGAACGCCAGCATGTAGCTGACAATGTCACGGGGAAGCTTCTGCGAAGTCTTCTCCCACCCCTCTTTCACTAAGCTGAGGGGACCCCTAACGGGATGGCCATAGAGCAATTCAAACGGGCTGAACCCGACTCCCTTCTACGGTACCTCCCGATAGGAGAATAACAAGCAGGGGAGGAGGACGTCCCACTTACGCCTCAAGCCTTCGGGAAGGCTTCGGATCATCCCCTTCAATGTCTTATTGAAGCGCTCTACAAGTCCGTTAGTCTGGGGGTGGTAAGGGGTGGAGAACCGGTAGGTCACTCCACACTCCTTCCACATGGCCTGCATGTAGGCCGACATGAAATTGGTGCCCCTGTCCGACACCACGACCTTCGGGAATCCCACTCGGGTAAAAATTCCCAACAGTGCCCGCGCCACCACCGGTGCAGTGATGGTCCTCAGAGGAATAGCCTCTGGGTACCTTGTGGCGTGGTCCACCAAAACCAAGATGAACCGGTGTCCCGCTGCGGTCGGAGGGTCCAATGGCCCAACAATATCGATACCGACCCTCTCAAAAGGGGTCCCGACCACGGGGAGCGGTTCCAACGGGACTTTCAACTTTGTCCCGGTCTTGCCACTAGCCTGACAAGACTTGCAGGTCTTGCAAAAGGCGTCTGAGGCAATCCTCATCCTGGGCCAATAAAAATGGGGGACTAACCGTGCAAAGGTTTTGTCCTGGCCCAGGTGTCCAGCTAAGGGGATCTCGTGCGCTAACTCCAGCAGGAAGGCCCGGTAACGCTGGGGGACCACTATGGCCCTCGAAGATCCAGGTACCGGCACCCTGGGCTCACTGTATAGGAGACCATCCTCCCAATACACATGATAACCTCCCAGTTCCTGACTAGCCACTTGAGCTTCGGCCTGCCGCCGCATACCCTCAAGAGTGGGGCACGTCCTTTGTGCTCGACAAAACTCCTCCCGGGTAGGCCCTCCTTCCACTTGCCAGTCAGCAAGGGTCGGCAAGTCCTCCACAGGAACGACATCTACCTCCGCGGACTCCGGGGGCACCTCTGCGGCCTCCCCATCCGACTCACGGGGCATGTCCTCTACCACCTTCTTCTTCCCACGTTTGGGTTTGGGTTGGGCCATGATTCCAGGCTCCAACTCCGGATGAGTTCCATGCCAGGCAGTCATGGACCGCGTGCTCACGCAAGTCCACCCTGGTAATCCCAGCATCTCAGTGTGAGCGTGAAACTCGACGTCCTTCCATTTGGTGTGCTCCAGGTCGTTCCCTAGCAAACACCCCACAGGCAAGGCAGGGCTCACAGCAACTCGCAGTAGGCCTTTGACTCCTCCCCACTCGAATGGAACACGAGCCACTGGATAGTGACTCAAACTGCCGTCAGCCAATACGGCTGGATGGAACTCCTCGGGGACTACTTGGTCTGGGGACACCAGCCGCCGCACGACAGTGGTCATGCTGGCCCCTGTGTCCCTCAGAGCTTCCACCTCCTCCCCATTAATTCTCACCCTCTGCTGATATTTAGCAGTGTTCGGGGGCAGGGACACTACGGGGACCACCTCTCTATCCCCGAGTGAAACCAGTGTCAGGCCTGTCCACTCCCCTTCCCTATCTAAGGGCAGCTCCACCCCAAGCGCTATACTACTCACCCCGGGACTTTTCCCGCCCAATGGGGCTGGTGGTCGCTTGCGACACTTGGGATCTCCTCTATAGTGTCCAATCTCCCCACACTCGTAGCACCGCACAATCTTTGGCTGCTGACTCCTGTCAGGGTAAGTGGGTCTTGTGGAATTGGACGGGGGTGGGGTTCCTACTCCCTTCCCAAACTTATTTTGGGGACCTTTCGAGAACTCCACCTTTTTATCTCCCCCCTCTCTCTTCTGGGGGAAACCCTGTCCGCCTTTCGAGCCATCTCCCCCGGGGCCCTTGTGATACACCCGGGTGCTCACCCAAATATCTGCCTCCTCCGCAAGCTCTCGAGGATCCTTCAGCTTGCGGTCCACCAGATGTTGGAGCAGCTCCGGAAAGCTCTTATCCAAGAGGTGCTCCCTTAAAAAAAGATCCTACAACCCTTGGTAGTCCTGTACCTCGCTGCCACGCACCCAACCATCTAGTGCCTTCCTCGCATAATCAAAAAAATCTACCCATGTCTGGGTGGACAGCTTATGGCTGCCACGAAACTTCTGCCTATACTTCTCGGGGTTCAGGCCAAACTTCTTTAACAAGGCCTCTTTCATGGGGGCGTACTTAACCTGATCCGCCTTGGCCAAATATAACAGGGTGTCCCTAACAGTGGGAGGTATATACCGGTAGAGACCACCTCCCCAGTTACTCTCGGGTACCCCATGGCCCGTTAAGGCTACCTCGTATGCCTCCAACCACTTTATGATGTCATCCCCTAGTGTATAATTGGCTATGACTTCTTTGGGTAGGTAGAATTTCGGTTCTTGAGGTTCCCTGGGTATGCTGCCACCATTGTCTTTGTTAGACGCGTTCAATTGGAGGGCGCGTAGCTCCAGCTCTTTTAACTGAAGCTCGTGCGCCAGCTTCTTCTCCTCCATTGCCCATTTCTTATTCTCCCTTTCCCTTTCTCTTTCCTGTTCCAGTTTGGCTAGCTCTCATTTTAACTGCCTCTCTTCCCTTCTGTCCTCATACTCCTTTGGAGACGCGC
This sequence comes from Triturus cristatus, assembly GCF_964204655.1. Classification (NCBI taxonomy): domain Eukaryota; kingdom Metazoa; phylum Chordata; class Amphibia; order Caudata; family Salamandridae; genus Triturus; species Triturus cristatus. Next base: position 1,071,535,389 of record NC_140579.1, on the reverse strand, counting down.
TCCTACTAGACCCTGTCCTACTACTGGCCCCAGAACGTCTCCCTGGGGGCACATTTTCAGACTCCTCTATGTTTACAATGTCTAGGACTTCTTGGGCGCTCTCCTCCTGAGGTGCATCTGGCGCCCCCTGTCCCTCATCCCCTCTCCCTTCTGGGTGGGCTTCTACCCATGCCCTAATGGCGGTACGGAGTTCCGGCGCTTTAGCCTTCCGCATCCCGGGCACCCCCAACTCCTGCGTGAACTCCCTTAGTTGCTTCACTGTGTACCCCTCGAGGTCAGCTAACCGGGATTCCATTCTGGCAGGTGGGGACCTAGACACTAAGGAGAAAATTCCTAGGGTATAGGCAACAGTTACCGGCTCACCAGGCTTCTTGCACTCTCAACCTGGACAGTGGAACTAACAATGCAGCAATCAATGTTTTTAGAGCTTTGGAACACAACAGGCGTTTAATTGTGGCGCCCTTTGCCTCACGGAAGGGTGCTGTATGGTCACAAGTCCCAAGGATCCCACCGCTCGCCAACAATGTAGGAACCTGGGTTCACCAGGCCCTAACGGCGGTAACGTGGCGCGAGCCGGTCAGGCAATCAGAGGGCTATGTGTTAAGCAACCATACACCACACGCTTCTCATGGACTAGAGTCACACACAATAAGGGACGCCACACCGTTTAAATTATGCAAATACTTCAAGTTTATCCAAGTATAGCTGGCCAGTTGCAGTTCAGGAAATGACAAGGTAATACATGAATCATAATACCATCGTTCAGTACATGCGACACTCTTGGTGATATCTATGCAGTGCCTAACCTCGTTCATGTACCCACGCCCGCGGGTTGAATGCGGGAGATTCTAGCGCTGTGCGCGCTTATGTAAAGTCTTTCCCTGAACAGGCCGTCTAACACAGCGCACTACTTGTAAGGGGGAACATTGGGGTCATCAACATGGCGCCCGTCGAACTGAGCGCTCCTCGTGACCACTGGCCCCTAGTACTGTGAAGCAAGGCATATAAAACACAGCGCTACGCGCAATCAGTTGCATATGGAAACGTTCGCGTAGAACAGTTATCACAACGCGTTACTCGTAATCAGTTGCATATCATTAATTTCGAGCAGAGCATATAACACCGTGCGCTACTCGCATTCCTTGGCATGTAATTTACTTTCGAGCAGAGCATATAACACAGTGCGCTACTCGCATTCCTTGGCATGTAATTTACTTTCGAGCAGAGCATATAACACAGTGCGCTACTCGCATTCCTTGGCATGTAATCTACTTTCGAGCAGAGCATATAACACAGTGCGCTACTCGCATTCCTTGGCATGTAATTTACTTTCGAGCAGAGCATATAACACAGTGCGCTACTCGCATTCCTTGGCATGTAATCTACTTTCGAGCAGAGCATATAACACAGTGGGTTACTCGCAGTCCCGGTCTCTCCGGCTGGGGAAGCAGGGTCGGTGGCGTGAAGCGCCACACGAGGGTAATGTCAGTCAGTTCTTTGGGCGGCTTCCAGCGGGGAGGGTGACCGGACTTGAGGAGCGGGTCCCTATGCTCCGGTGCAGTTCACAGAGCACCGCGCTCAGTATTACCAAAGGGGTGACACGGACAGGATCCCTCGGCGGGGTCTCTCCGTCGCGCAGGCAGGGGAGGGGACTCCCACGGAGGGGACAACCCGGGCCAAGTGCGGTGTGGTTTTCAGACCAGCAGGGGGCGCACCAGGGGGGATCTCGGCCTCCGGGCTTACCTCCGTCTCGGCGTCAGCAGGCGTCTGTCCTCACGACGTTGGGGGAACTCGGCCCCGACCTTGCGCACCTCCTCACACGGCTGCGACGGCAACGACGGGGCCCCGGGCTTCGCCTGGGCCTCGCGACACAGCAGGGCACTCCTCCAGGCCGCGGCGGTGAGCGCGCTGGCTTCGTCGTCGCAGGGGGGGGGCTTAAATTAAGGATGGGGTAAAGTGCTCAGCGGAGCACGCTGCCGGGGGTCCCAGACCAGGGCAGGGAGCGCGGGGGTCACAGCGCTAGTACCTGGTCGATCCCCAGTGGCTTGGCAATCGGTTTAGCAATTAGTTCAATGGGTTAGCTTGGACACGCAGTCTCAGCTCTGGCATTCAAGGCTTACAGCTCGCTCTTGTCATGCAGTCTCAGTTCTTAAAGTTAGGTTTCAGTTCTCAGTTGACAGATGAAGTCTTTTGGCGCAGATGTATCTGGCGCCCTTACGGGGTTCTGTTACAGGGGTAGGAATGGAGAGGGCGACTAGGTCCTTCCTAGTCAGGCTGGCAGAGAGTCTCTGGGTCCTCCTACTACTGGGCAAGATCAGTGGGATTCACAGGGCACCTCACTCACTTAAGAGGCAGTATCTAAATCCTGTCACTCTCAGAGGCATAAGTCCCTGGCTAGGCCCTACCGCCTACACTCTTGGTGGATTCTTCCAGCTCTGCTTCACCCCAATGGCCAACTCACCTCAAAAGTTTCCCTCCCACTCTTAAGTAGCCCTAGGTCAGGTGACCTCTAGCCAAGGCGGCAAAAGTAAAACCCCACCTCCCTTCTAGAAGGTTCCAGCTTCTTCCAGGAGCTTCCCCACTCTAACTATGGGACAAAAAGGAGGGCTGGTATCGCAACATTGTTGTGGGTCCCAGCCAGCTCCTGGCAGCTAGGGTGCTACTATGAAAAACGACCACCCTGCAGTAGCAGGGGTCTGTGGCAGCCATCTTGGGAGAAGGGAGCACCTGCACCTTAACACTGCCTGGCAATGAAAAGGCGCCCGGAGACCTAGTCCAACATAAAAATGAGGGTGGAAAAAATGAGGCACGATACAAAAATAGAAGGGGAGACCACCCTAGGGCTGACAGGTCCAACAGTGGTGAACATGGTTTTATATTCAGAGTGAGCACCTGTGTCATAGGCTTTACACCAGGCTCTCTCCAATTGGCGCAATGATTTTTTCAACTCTCGCAAGGTCTTATTGAACCAGGGGGCCCCTTTGCCTTTGTGCCTAACTCTTTCACTGCGTGATGGAGCGACTTTGTCGATGGCATTTCTCAACCTAAGCGAGAGGAGTTCGCTTTCCTGGTCGAGATTACCTGGTATTGGCTTTTCTAATACTGAGTTAAGTAGGGTCCCCACAAGGTCGCATTCCTTTAACCTGATATACTGAAACCTGATATAAGGAGGTTTGAACAAATTGCAAGAGGTAGGAAATACTGTAAGTTACTTTAAAAGAAGGTATTCCAATATCTTGGAGAAACAGAGAAGTGGAGATACTGTTCAGTAGTTTGATGGGAACATGGGGTCAGCTATAGGTTTTTTCAAATCCTGGTAGAACTATAGCAGATTCAAAGCATGAAGGATAGATACTACATTTAATCGAGGGTTACAAAGATTAGAACATTGAAGGTGTGGGCAAAATATTGTGGTAGTTTTGTGTGCTGAATGGGTCATATCAAGAGCATGATGGGTTAGGATATTTGACTATTAAGGAAGATTTAGTGGGTGAAGTTGAAGTGTAGACATAAGGTTCAGCAGAGTGGGAGTTATAGGAGGTAGAAGGCTGGAAGAGAAGGGGTGAGTAATGTAGCAAGGGGTTGTTTAATAGTGGTGACTTTAGACAAGAGGTAGGGTGGAAAACTGGTTGCAAAGAGGGAGAACATAGAATAAGGGTAATGCATGGCAGAGAGATTAGGTTATTAATTGAACACACCCTTTGTTGGGAGTTGGGTCACAGTGAGGGGGCGTCATTTTGAAAGTAGAGTGAAAAAAAGCTCAATGACACAGACACTGCTGACCAGGTTATAGAGCTTTTTCCGTGTCACCTCTCCCACAGTATTGCCCCCTTCCCTGCGCCTCCCACCGTTCCCTCCCTCCCTCCAAGATCAGCAATAGAGCTATTACGCGGCAAGTGCTGACTGCAACTTAGCACTTTATTTTCTGACTTTAAGGCATACTGCACAGCGGCTGCACTGCTGTAGAACATGGCTAAACATTGACAAAGCCAATAGCTATCGTCTTAGAAGTGATAACAATGCATGTTTAACTATGAGATAAATGCTGCTATTAAGCAGTTAGGACACATGTGAAACTTCTATATGGATTACTAATTAACATATGCCTACATTGACTGTGTAATACATTACACCTGTTATTGATTTTATATGTTTTGTATAAGAAATATGATGATGAGAGCAATAATGAGTTGACCCCGTTTGCGTCTTACGAAAATCTTTAGGAGTTCAGTCATTGAGATAATGGTAGAAAATAACCCCCAGGTAATAATAACATATTAGCAGTGATGCTTAAGACTAGCTCATAAAAATAATATAGGATATTAATCCCCATGTGAGAATGCTAACATAATACTGTTGTGTGCAGATTTAGATTCTGTATATAGGTTTCCCAACTTATGCCCTTATTTAGGTACAATCCACATTGCCCTTATTTAGACATAGAAATCCTGCCCTTATTTAGACATTGTCCGTACAAACCAAATACAGGCATGGCCACCTACATCCGTCCATCCACGTCACAACGAATTCTTGGAAAACCAGACACTTAAGCCTTTAAGAATTTCCCTCAGCTTGAATATTGATTTCTTCAAGAACTCATTAAGTATGCATAAACATCTATTCCTTAGGGGTTCATTTATGACGTTACTCTGCCCGACTTTTACATCAATACTGGCATTCCTAGACACCTTCAAGGTATAAATATACCAGCACTTGCCCTGGCAAATTGTGGTTCCCGGAGGATTCGATCCAACCCAGACTACGCGGTTCGCCACGGCAAGTTCGGAAGGAGATTGAGTTCCAGCCTGATGCACTGACCTGACGCTGCCATCCTCCTCGCAGAGAATCCAGCTCCAGTGCTCTCTGACTTCCCTTGCGGGGGTAAGACTATCGAGTCCAGAAAAGAGATTCCAACCTCTCTCATTCTAAGGTATGGAGCTGACTAGAACTTAGAGAAACTTTTGGCAACCCTTGGCTAAACTAAAATATAGCAAGCTATACTTTAGAAATGGCACCTACTTCAAACCTCGTACTGCACTTAGGTTAGGTACACTGGGGTAGAACAATTTAGAAGCATCAGATGAGTATCACATTTTAGCTTATGTTATTTATGTATGTATTTTGATTAATATATGTCATAGCTACAAACCATGCTATTGCAGTATTATTTTATCTTACTGCTAACCTCGTATCTATTGTACTTCGCAGTCTGTCTTACGATTGTAGCAATTCATATCTCTTGTATGAGAAATAAGACTGTTCAATAAACCCTTTATTGACACACCCGTCTCTCTATTTCTGTGCAACTCTGTAAAAACGAAGCATGCACGATTGACTGAGTGAAACTGTTATCTATTGTTTCCACGATTCTGAGACTGTTCTGATTCTAAAGGGAAACAAAGTTGTCATGTTTATGCGGTTGTCAGAGACTAATCCCTTCTTGTATATTCGAGAAGTTTCTATTGACCTCTGAGTTAGCTGGCACACACAAGTAATTAAGTTTAATATAATCGATAGAGACGTACTGACCATAGTCCTATGTCAAATCTATAGTGTATGATATTCCAATGCGCAGAGCCTATCAGGGATATAGGACGAACACTACATGGCGCCCAACGGTTTGGTAAGGCACCAATTTAACGCTAGATACTGAAGTAACTCAGTCGTGCTTTTCTCAGAGACCCTCTACTCATAAAACTCCATAAGACGTCTGGAGTGGGTAGGGATAATATCCGCCGTAGCTTAGTAGGACAAAAGTCCTATGTATTAGCTGTTTGGTTTTGTTCAACGTTGAAGGATACAGTATTCCAAAATATTGTGCACCTTATCTTTGTTCTCTTAAAACTTGCTCTGCATTTTTCATTAAACAATGTCCGACCACGGTGATGTTGTCGTTGAAAACAGTACAGCTGCGGCTGACGTTACAGGTTTTAATGAAAACAAAGCGGGTGTTATACACATCCCACCAAATTTAAGGAGAGCCATCACTCTAAAACTTATAAAACGTGGTCTGACACCAAGGGGTGGTTGAGCAGTTTTCGTGATAGAGGCACATGAATCTCACCAGACAGAGGTATTCTATTCATGGATAGTATTCCCAGAATCAAATCCAGTAACACACTTGTTTCACTTCTACAAAGAACATGAACCACCTGAGGAATATATTCCTTTCGAGGATATTGAAATTCCACTCACATACCAGGAGCATGAACTCTGGTTTAAAGGCGCCCTAAAACATTACAATCACATTACCAGGCTCGGTCCACTAGGTAGACCTCATCCTGACATTGAAGAAATGTCAGATGTAGAATTACTTGCTCAACTAAAGGAGCTAATCAAAATTTAATGACAATTGGTTCAATATGTCATGAGGACTTTCACAGTCCAACCACCGTTAACCATTCAAAATCCAGCCCCTCATCAGAGGAATACACTAAAAATCACTCCACAAACTTTACACGCAGTCATGGGTAAAATGCCCACAAAACGTGAGCAAATTCCATTCTGGATAGCTAAAAAAATTACTCAAATCGAAGCAGTATTTCCTAATACCAACCCTTATGAGAAACACAGAAACAATCTGTTTACCAATGGGGATCACACCACATCTGGAAAACTGCACCACTTGGGGCACAGTCTTTGCTGCAATCTACACAAAAACACACGGTGTTCCATCCATGGCGGTAATACCTGATGTCCTGAAACAGATTCAAAACAAATACGGGGCAGAGCCTGCTCTGAAATTAGGTATGAAGTTACTTAAAAATTTCGACCAGGTCTCAACAATAATATTATCTAATATTAAAGGAGAAGCAGCATCAGTGGCAATCCGCCAAAAACGAAGAGAATTTGATGTAACAGAACAACCTCAAGAACTGAGTGTGGCGACATTTGCCAACAGGAGTTTAATTTTTTGAATAAAACTTGTCCTAAAACCGCGGCATTTTATGGTCTTCCAAAAACTCATAAGGATGTTATGAATCCACCTATGCGTCCGATTATCTCGACCATAGGCTCTAGCACTGAGCCACTTTCAAAATATGTGGACTCATTTCTATGTCCCCTTACTCAGACATACACCTCCTATATCCAAGACACTGGAGATATTATTGGTGAACTCGAGGGTAGACAATTTAACCCCATGACTGAAATTTTGGTAACGCTTGAGATTGAGGCGTTGTACACTAACATCCCTCAATGTCGGGCTTTACAGGCTGTAGCCTCTCTACTGCGGAGATTTCCTGGAGATAGACCTGACAGTTTTGTGTTTGAATGTCTGGAAATAGTCCTGTTGAATAATTTCTTTGAATTCAATGGTTCTTTATATCAGCAGGTTAAAGGTACCAGCATGGGAGCTTCCTGTGCTCCCAGTGTAGCCAATGCATACATGGGGAAATGGGAAATTAAGCATGTCTTCAATGAGGCGTCTCCATTTTTTGACAATGTCGAGAATTGGAGGTGCTTCATTGACGACATTTTCTTCATTTGGAAAGGGGATAGTGACTCTCTCAGTGAATATATCGCGTGGTCGAATGTTAGCGATAGCAATCTGAGGTTCACAGTCAAGAGCAGTGTCCATTCTGTGGAGTTTTTGGATATCCTGATCTCAGGATTTAATAATATTCTGGAGGTTAGCTTGTTCAGGAAACCCACTGCCAAAAACACAATTTTACAATATCAGAGTTATCGCCCTAGTATCCAAAAGGATTCCATCCCATTTGGTGAGTTCCTCCGGGTGAGAAGAAATTGCACTAACATGTCTGATTTTCATATTCATGGTGATGCTCTCAGAACTAGACTTTTAGCTAGGGGATATCCCAAAAGACTGATACGTCACTCATACAAGAGGGCGAAGTACTACAATAGCGATGCCCTTTTGGAGGGAGTACAACGTGCATCTAAGGAACAAGTGGTTTGTGTGATCAATCATTCCCCTTTAAATTTTAAGATTAAAAACATCATCCAGAAGAATTGGAAAATCTTGAATACTGATACTGAAGAAATCCAGCAACAACAACTCCTGGTAGCTTATCGCAGAAATCGGAATCTACGTGATATCTTCGTTCATACTAGACCTAGCACACATAATACCATGCGTCAGACCACTATAGCGGGTCTTCCAGCTGTGACGGGAACCCACACATGTGGATCCTGTCATGCCTGTGACTCCGCTCTAGTTACTGACCTGTTTGAGTATCAGGGATACAATGCCAAGCTCAAGGACCTTACAAATTGCAGAAGTCAGAATATAATTTATATTCTCACTTGTCCGTGTAACTTAGCCTATATAGGTGAGACATCACTTGAATTTAGGGTAAGGGACAGTGAGCATAAATCTGCGATACGTACCGGTAAGCTCACTGCCCCACTTGTCCAACACTTTCTTGCAAAACACCATACTGAAAAAGATATTAAATGGTGTATTTTAGAGAAGGTAAAAGGTCAGGCAGGGACTCCCATGGAAATCTTACGTAAAAGAAGAGAGACTTTTTGGATTTTCACTTTGTATAGTGTGAGGCAAGGTTTAAATGAGGAAATCCAATGGAATATTACACAACCATGGTGAATCTCTTTTTTTGATGATGATTCGAATTGACTCTTGGAGTTAGCTGTGCCCCTCTGATACCTCTTAGGTAGACAGGTGAGTGTTGTTGAAAGATATGCCTAAGGTAATTTGGGGAATTTGTAAGCGGGCGGCTGTCCGTTTTTGTGCTTGTGGTCTGGGGTTTGCAAACCCATCAACATACGTTGTAACTTCTTACATACAGTTGGTAGGGGTAGTGCCAAGGATTTTGTCGTAGTCCCGATTTGGGTCTAATTAAGTTAGCCTGTGAATAGACTATATCCGGGTATTAAAAAATTGTTTTCAATAGCACCAGATGTAGAGCGTATTCGCTTAGCATGAGGCGAGTTAAGTAGTGACCCTTGTGATCCTTGTGATAATACTTTTTAAGCTTTTTTCTTTATTATGGTAATTAGTTGGTGATTTTGTATCTTTTGTATCTGTATCACGTATTTGGGTATAGGTGATCAATAAGAGTTATATGTTATGTTTTTGATTATGTTTACCAACTACAACATGGCGTCACTGGTTTGATTATGTTAGTCCTTTGACGCTGTCAGTTATAGACTTCAAAAGTATTAATTCTCTTTTGAGGCGATAAGTGACATACTTACTCATGATGGCGCCTTTGGTAGCATAGTTGTGTGAGTCCGTCGTCTCTGTTTGGGACCTTAACAGGTGATGGTGTTTTAGTAATCTTAGTTTCATTACCTAGTGCTTGCCGTTTTGGAGTTTTTTTTGGCCCAGGGGATGTAGGTAGAATACTATGTCGAATAGCTTAAATTATTGAGTTTTTGCCGTTTGGGAGTTGTTTCTGCCTAGGGTATGTAGGTATTATATTATGTCGAATCTGAATACATGACTCATATTGCTGAGCCTCTGCTCTCTTTGACTTTGTAGTAAAATACGTTATCACATTCATGTCCTTTCTTCTGATAGGGACTTCAAGAAGAATTATAAAAACGTGAATTTCATCTGGGACCGCTGTGAGTCCTGATATTTGTGAAATAGAAGTTTCAGTGTGACACCAGTCTAAGAGACGATACAAAGGTACTATAGTCTTTTCATTCTATACTCATCCTGGAGAGATAGTATGATAGGGATGCTATTCATATTGTGGTATAGGAGGCAGTGCTAAAAATGAAAACTCTCCCACACAGGTATACGGAGCACATTGGTAGATTAATATCGTATGGAGTGTGGCACTCACATAAATGAGGAGAAAATAGAAGGTGTCTCTTTGTCGGTAAGTAAGCACTGTGTTTGGATAGAAGAAAAGCCTATATAGTTTGCAGTATAGTATAGTTAAATAAGACTCAGTATTAAATCACAACCACCCTTTGTTTTCACTCTGCTAGGATATCGTTATACAGGGTATATCTGTGGTTGCCGTTTTGTGTAACATCGAGAGGTATTTCATTCCAGTATCAGATTCGTTTATAGTAAGTATCAATTCATAAAATTATGGCAGGATAAGACTCGTATATTTTAGCTATACCGAAAAGTATTACTTTCATGCAATTTAGCCTAATTTGGACAAGTTCCCTTCAGACTCACTAGACTAGTTTCCTCTACTTTCTGTCTCTTAGTAGGGGATGTAAGGTGTCAAAAAGCGTACTGTCACATTTGTTTGGGTTACCAATATTTGTACTTTTGCATGAGACAATACGATACTTGTGCACTTGAACATTATTATATGTTGTTAATGTTGGTTATCTGGTTCAATCAGTGTCTTTTAAATTTTAGATAGTTTTGGGCTAGTAATTGATTGTATTTTATATATTTCTATAGGAAACCCCAGGGTTTGAGAACCTGTGATGTGATAAGTGGCGGGTCCTGATGAAGGTGGCTTCTACGTTTTCTTACGCCACCGAAACGCGTTGACCGAGTCCTCTTAAAATTCTACCAACTTTTTAGTAGTCCCTTTTAGGGTCACAGAGATTGTAACCAACTTATAAGTGTCAACTGGGATAGCTATATAGATTTACATGTGGGATGTGTATGGTATGTGAATGTATGAATGAGTAGTATGAGTGATGTGTGTTCTCTACCTGGGTTTTTGTTTGGAATAATAATTTTGTATTAGGGATTTGATGTAAATATAGGAAATGTATTATTTTGATAATGTCACAAATGAATATTGACACAAAAAAAAGGATAATTTCAAAATAAAATAAAAAAAAGTAAAGAACTAAATTATAGTGGCAAATTGATTTGTTCGTTCAAAAGCCCATGTTTCTTTACATGTTTTAATAGTAGTTTGATAATTATAAGAAATAATATATAGGTCGTGAGGGAGCTTTATTTGTCGGATTGTTCAACCTCAAGAACTAGCCAGAATAATTGAAAAATCCTATGAGGAATTAGGCAGAGACAGTCTGGGAGGGAAACCAGTAAAACCACAACTGTCTGAAAGTCCTGATAAGGTCTTTCCTAAAAACACTACTACCTCTTCTAAAAAGAAGTGGGAAAATAGCAGAATTCCAAAGAGAAGCGTTCTCATTCCCTAGGCAGGTCTCCTCCACAGAAGGAGCCCTCTGAAAGGAGGTACAACCATGTTCCAGTTCATTTAAAATATACATTAGCCAGGAAATGGGCAGTAGCCCAAGCCCCATCACTGTATAAAAATCATGTAGGATGGGATGAGGACTCACCTCACCATAAAATCCAGTTAAAAAATCAACCGACTGCACAAAGGCAGTACCCAGTTAAGCAAGAAGCTAAAAAACAGGTCAGGGAGATTTTAGATCAACTTGAATATCAGGGAGTGATTGAAACATGCACCTCATCAATGAACAATCCTTTGTTTCCTGTCTCCAAACCAGACAACACATATCGTCTAGTTTTGGATTACAGACACTGAAATTCTTGTTGCAAAACCTTTGCAGTGCAAAATGCACATGGTACAGCATTAAAGAATAACATTGTACGTAAAAAATATAAAACCACATTAGACATTTCAAATGGTTTCTTTTGTCAAAATATTACACCAGAAAGCAGATATTTGACCGCTTTCTCCATAATGGGGACGCGGCGTCAATTTTGTCGACTGCCCCAGGGATTCAAAAACAGCCCGGGGTTATTCTCAGCAAGGGTAACAGAGTTACTACAAACTTATGATGACGAGGCATTGTCATATGTCGATGATATATATCTGACAGACGATGACCTCGATAGGCAATTGAATAGGGTGAGCACCATAATATTGGGTTTCGCCTCAGAGGGTTACAAATTCAACTTTAAAAATCAAGAATTGCCCACCTCAACGTCACCTCAACGTCCTGTTTCTAGGATATGAACTATCAAGTGAAGGCAAAAGCCTGGCAACCAACTTTTTAGAAAAGTGTGCGCTGCTCCAACCTCCAAAAACGCTGAAAGATTTACAGTCAATTCCAGGTTTCCTGAAGTTTGGAAGAATTACATTTTAAATTATGCAGAAAGGGTTAAACCTCTCTTCGAATTAATCAAACCTGATTTTAAAATCACACATTGGACACAAAAACTCACAGAAATTTTGCGTTCACTTCAAACAGACATGTTAGCAACAAAACACTTGCAAACACGCGTAAATGTACGCAACTTAGTGATCCGAATAATTACGGGTCAATGCGGAATCACCGACTGAACTTTAAATGAAGGTGAAAAAGTACCAATTGCATACAAATCCCACTTGTATACACAAGCAGAAATGAAAATCACTTCTACAGAAAAAATTCTGACAGCAGTTCAAACCGCTGTAGCAAAAGAAAGAACCCTAGCACAGGGGAAACGCATTATGGTTGTGACTCCTTTACCAGCCCTAGAGGCAGTTACAAAGGCTAGCATTCCAAATGCAAAAGCTTTACATCCGAGATGAATACAATGGGTTAATTCTCTTGCTGCAACTGATGTTGAATACGTTTTTGATCCATATTTAAAAACACAAGCATTCCTGCAATATGAACACAAATGTCCTCTGCCTACTGAAAGTCTCCCTCTTGACCAGTACTAATTTATAATTTATACTGACGGATCTGCACAGCCCACTACGGGGAGCAAACAAGCTTACAGTGCAGCGTGTGCTATCGTTAAGGGTCTCATGCGAGATGGCAAATTCAGACTAATGGTCACAAAAACCCAATCTCTAGGAGATTGTACAGCTCAGCGAGCTGAACTACAAGCATTTAAGATGGCACTTGAAATTAAGATCGCGAATTCCCCACACTGATAGTGTACGATTCTTTTTACTGTGTTCAATCTTGCAATTAATATTTACAGAATTGGATTCAAAATGGTTTCAAAGATGCAAAAGGTGGCACAATCAAGCACAAATTGCTTTTGGAACAAGTAGTTCAGTTGCGAAACGGACTACAGAACACTCACGTGATACACACGCTGAGTCACCAACGTCATGGCGTTCACGTTGAAGGGAATTCATTGGCTGATGAAGCCGCGAAAGGGGCTGTGCAAACGGCTTCTGTAGCTGCAATCACTCGTTCAAAAATGAAAACAGACAGCGAAATAATGCTGGCTGTCAATGCATCAAGCAAAGGCAGCGGTGCGGCATTACCTAAAAAGTTTCCACTCATATATAATTGATGCGAATGGCGTTCCGTTTGCTCTAATCCCTGGAGTGGGGGATAGAGCAATTCCAAACAGGGAACGTAGAGCAGCTTTGATTTACAAAGCGCATCTGGGAGAGGGTCTGATGCATCAGGGGATCTCAAAGACAATTTTAGAACTAAAAGAGATGTACTGGTGGCCAGTAATGAATACACTGATTCATATCTTCATCAATAACTGCATAGACTGCAATAGAGATCGCAGTACAGAACGCCACCAGATACCTGACTACAACATAGCCAGCCCAGTTCAGACACCATTATTAGACAGCATTAGACTATCTACGTGCAGGCGTCCGCTTGGACAAATGCAGTCCCACAAACACTAAATCAAGGTTCCTATGGATGTGGCCTCAGCGCTCGGCTGACGCTCGAACTGTTATAAAAGATTTGCGAGTCTTTATCGGCACATACGCAATAGGCACACTAAGGGCTTACAAAGAAGCCATGGCCAGTCTGGGCGTAGCATTTGGGTATTCTTCTCCATTACATCCTGAGGGAAATTCTGTTGTGGAAAGAAAAAACCGGGACATAAAGCAGTCTATAACAGCTAGGGTATTAGGTTCGGGTGATGGGTGGGTCAAACATTTATATGGGGTCCGGCGTGCAATAAACAACTTGCCAAGAAGTTCTCTAGGGGGTGTCACTCCATATGAGGTCCTGTTTGGTACTAGAATGTTGGTTCCGGACTTACATATGAAAGGCACAGTGGTGGAAAATAAACAATTTGATATCAAAGATCGTTTGGTTGTTTTACAGGACTTAAATAAACTAAGAACGCACCAAAGCAACGTGGTCCTGAAGCCAACCACCACTGAGAAAAATCCTGCCGTCCCAACAAGGCCTGTCTGGATCCCAAAGCTTGGGGATCTAGTCAGAGAAAAGATTGCGGACAAGAAGGAATTTGGGCTTTCTTACAGACAACCAGTACCTGTCCTAGCAATCCACGGATCAAGAACAGTACTTTTGCAGCCCCTTGCTGGTAAAAAGGAGAAAAGATTTGTGTCCATCGACCTGATCAAATCACACTATGTGGCCAATACTGAAGAGTAGGCCAAGTGGACTCCGCCAATGTAGCAGACGCACTCCTCTAGCTACAATCCAAGAGGTTCAAACTGAGAGACTCATCACCTTTGAAGATTCGACAGTAAGAAATAGAGGACTAAGCAACAATGCTATGGACCTTGTACATCTTGAGACCCAAATAACAGTTCGTCCAGATACACCTGTTTACAACGAAGTAACAAGTGATCAACTGGTTTTAGCAATTTATTCAAATACGAAAGCAATTCCAACCATTGACAGAACTGCTTCTGGCTATTTCATGAACTTTGATACGTTTTCTGAGGATCCCAGCGAGCCTGAAACAACGCCAGTACAAAGAACTTTCAAAGAACAAGCAACAGACGTTTTTCATCTACTGGTAAAAACTTATCTGGTTTCACCATGGATTGAACTATGGATTGTTTTGGGAATATTCTTCTTTCTACTTTGGTTAGCTCTGGTAATAACTCTGGGTATGCTGATTAATGGAAGATATATTCAAATCGACACAGCAAGTAAAAGAGTGAACTTACTTCTCCAGCCACACAAATCATCCCATCGTGAAGCAAGAGACTTGTCAGCAGTGAACATCACAGCGATTCCTATACCTGATGGTATAGTTTGGGACAAAACTGAATATGACATTTTTGGCCCGTCTGAGCTTTTGAAGATTCCACATTTATTTAAAATTTCATTAAGTGACCTTATTACCTCCAGTACCTTTTCTGATGATTGTGACTTCGAGACTGTTAATAATAGGATGTCTGATCTAGAGATGTCAACTGCATTCACTAATAATGAATATTTACAAGGTTCATCAGACTATGAACAACTGTATTGTTATAACCACTATGGTCATCATTTCTTGCATAAATCTGCAACACCTAGAAATTTATTTATGTATAACCAATGGGAACATTGTCCTACGCCACCAAAGGGTAGCTCGAAAACATTTGCAATTAAATTTCCATATTTTTCAGGGTTTAATATCTCGAATGCAGAGACATTTTACTTTAAGAATGTCAATAAGACAGGAATGCAAACTATGTTAACGAATACCAAACAGATTTATTCTGCAGCCTTTATTGCCCAACTGTCTAGACAGGGTTACGACTTTTGGAAAGACAACGTTGAGACAAAAACTGTCTGGGGTACTAAAGACTGGCAAGTACAGGGAATTGAAGCTTTGTTTAGAGCCTGTATCATCCCTGAGCAAATTATGTTTTTGAACGACACTGTCCAACAAACATCATGCCTTGGAATAGCCAAGATAAAAGACATGAATACTCTGTCTATACCTGCACCTACAAGTGAAAGCACTACACAGGGGGAGGTCGACGTACATAATATTTTGAAAAATAACAGATCAGATCCTGAATGGGAAAAATGGTTGCTCTGGCCCTTAGACAGAAACAACTGTCAAGATAGATTCCTGAACAAAACACAAGGTTTTACCTTTCATAGGCCAGACCCACGCTATGTCCAAAGACAGCATCCAGGGGTAGTAACAACTTACAGTATAGGGAAACTTTGCCTTGATTGGCTACAGAAAGCTACACTGGAGGATGTAAAACAACACTTAACTTTACTTCAAGAAGACGCAGACCATAGGGAATTCTTGCTAGGAACAAGAAAACAGCTTCAAAAACGTTTCATATTGCCGGTATCTACGGTACTTATAATGAAGCATGGAAGGTCACGCAAGCAGAGACTGCAGAACGAATACGAGAAATTGATCGTATCAATTTAGAGAAATCTCTCTCTATAGTAGACAATGGGTTAACGACTCTGTCGTCCAGGATATATTCTTTGGACAGCATTGTATCCTCTGTCATAGACATCATGGAACAAGACTTGGTCATGTTGCAACATGGTCAGTCACAGCTACATTCTCTCATGCTATCAGGCTGGACGCTTCAAAACCTGCGTTCTGGCTATGTGCCTTGGCGTTTAATCAATACTACGTCACTGTTTGCAGAATTTAATCTCACTGATAGACAGATCAAACTGGCACAAAGGGGAGCAGACTATACGGTGCTGAGCATTGAAAAACTGGAGAAATTACCATTCACAGTGGCAGAAAAACCAGCTACTGAGTGGATCATACATGGTAAGATTACTCTGCCTGTTACAACTTTCCATTTTCAGTATTGCCTAAAAAATATACCAGCAGGCAAATATGAAAGGTTGGGTAAAGAATACATCAAGACATCCTGGGATTTACCTTACACACACAGATGTTGGAGTGGGGGACGTGAAGTGTTTCTTAGCGGTTCTCTCCTTTGTCAGGGTATTAACTTACACAGGGCCTGTGACGGTTCCACTACAAACTTATCCTGCCACCTGCACGGTTCACCGGCAGCAGTGATTAATCCAATCTTTGGTCAACTTTCAAATGGGAGTTACATTATGTTGAATGATCACAGCTGCTGTGGCATGCTGCCAGGTATCCCATATATAGTAACGGTTACATCCAGGGTCACTTGCTGTATGCAAGTCTTGTTTCCCCAAATAGACATAGTCAGGGAGTCGCCTTTATGGCTTTCACTGAATATCTCTTCTATACGAGTGGTTACTCTAAGCAGAATGAATTAACCACCACAAGGGCAGCCCAAACCACCTGAACCAGGGGCATTCAGTACTTATTCCAGACAAAGGTTCAGAGTGTACAATTCACAATAAATATAAAGACAATTAATGAGACACAAATTATATGTATAACAATGCACACATTGAGATACAAGAAAGAAAAAAAGAGAAGAAAGGGAGGCCCTAATAGAAAAAGCATACAAAATGTATTCAATGAAACATATCAACAGGGCTCAGTATTATAAGCTGGTACATACAACATATAAAAAACCTACATAACCAGACAAGTGGCAGACAAGGAGAAAGTTACATAAAAGGAGGAGTTTCAGAACTTTGCATAAAACTCCAACAAACAGAAAAATGTGTCCTCCAATAATTGCGGCCACAATTGCGTTGACGGCGTTTCGACCTTTGGCATTAATCCACGGTCATCTTCAGGACATAAAATTTAACTGAGCATCCCAAATGAACAATTTATATATCAACCGGGTTTGTTCTGCTGTAAATTCAATTCAGCAATTGGCCTCCATGAATTTACAGCAAAACTAAACCCAGTTGATATATAAATTGTTCATTTGGGATGCTCAGTTAAATTTTATGTCCTGAAGATGACCGTGGATTAATGCTAAAGGTCGAAACGCCGTCAACGCAATTGTGGCCGCAATTATTGGAGGACACATTTTTCTGTTTGTTGGAGTTTTATGCAAAGTTCTGAAACTCCTCCTTTTATGTAATTTTCTCCTTGTCTGCCACTTGTCTGGTTATGTAGGTTTTTTATATGTTGTATGTACCAGCTTATAATACTGAGCCCTGTTGATATGTTTCATTGAATACATTTTGTATGCTTTTTCTATTAGGGCCTCCCTTTCTTCTCTTTTTTTCTTTCTTGTATCTCAATGTGTGCATTGTTATACATATAATTTGTGTCTCATTAGCTAAGCAGAATGAAAGCCATTCTTTTACAAGAAACTGTGCCTTTGACCTCTGCCAAAGAAACCTATGATCTCCAAGTCGCAAGGACTTCTGCAGAGATACATACCCTTTTGTATGCAAACTGCCCTGTGTATTTCTCAGAAATGTTAGGTTGTATCTTAAACATGTCTGATACGAGTGGTATTGTACATGTATTTAAGAACGTGTGTGCAGGACAGTTAGCGCCTTTTCAAGCAGTCCTCTGAACTTTTCCAAACTTCGTGTGTTTGGCGGACTGCCGCTCCTTTTAGCACTCGTTGCAGGGATACTATTTTTGCTCCTAGTGCTACGATATGGCAAGCCAAATCACCAGCGACACCCAGTTCACATGGAAAGAACTCTTTTGGAGATGAAGTGTCGTAAGCGCATCGTCCAAATTCTGGGTTTACCTCGTCTACGAGAATTAAGCACCACTTGGTTTCTGTCATTCAGACCAAATCTGGCAAGATTGCATCTTACCTGTTCTACACTGCCTGCTATGCGGTGAAGAATGCGTGCTGGATATTTGTCTGACACTCCCATCAGTCATGCCTACGGATATCGATACTCTGCTGGACCCGATAACGGCCCATGCTATGTGTTGTCCCCAGCGGCTACCAATCCTGATGGCGGCATTCATTGAGATCTCACAGACGCAAAATGCTACTGCTGAGGTACGAGAGGAAACACCGGGTGCGCAGGTAACATCCAATCCGGACATTGCTGATGCTTCCCATGCTGAAGGCGATAGTTCTCATCTATGTGCTGTTGATCTTCTACACAAGGTATTCCAACTCTCACCCACGGTAGACGACTTGTTGTCTACAGGAATAGAACATTTTGGTGCCGATTCAGATCCTGGAAAAACCGGGTACGAACCGTCGGTCGGAGCGTATTCTCCGTCCGACTCGTGCCCGGTCAAAAAACATTACAAAAATGCAAGTACGATTCGTATGGAAACCCTATTTCTGTACGATTCGTACAAAACACCGACCGACGAAAACATACATACAAATGTGATCCGGGAAAGCGCCGACGTGACGTCGGGACGCATTCAGGCTGCGTTTCACGAACCAGGAAGTACGATCCGTACCGACGTCACCCCGCACGGATTATATTTTCCGGCTGCCAAAAACTGCCGGGAAATCAGGATGACGCGCACAAGGAGCACCTGTACGCGACGGACAGCCATGGACCCGAACCTACGTGTCATCCCAGCCCTCATAGCAGTCCACCTGCTCTACAGGAACCGACGCAGACGCCGCAGAAGGTCAGAACAACACCCAGGGGCAAAGGGGGGGCAGGGGCAGGACACATAACCCCCACCCAAGTCACAAATCACACATGCCCTGGACATACCTGACCTTCAGGGCCTGGTCACTTCGAGGGGGTGGGGAGTGTCCAGCAACGCATGCGTCCGCCACAACGGAAGTGGATGTTGATGCGAACCGGCAACACCACAATTCCAGTACGTACAGTACCCACGCCTTAAGAGTGTGGGTACGGGTCGTACCACGCCCACCCCTACGTCACCCCAACAATGGCGGTACGGCCCGTATCCACGTTCTGAAGGCCTGGGTACGGGCCGTACCAGCATTGTTGGGGTGACGTAGGGGTACACGTGGTACGACCCGTACCCATGCTCTGAAGGCCTGGGTACGGTGCGTACCCCTACGGCACCCCATTGGGGGTTCCACCGTACCCAGGCCTTAAGAGTGTGGGTACGGGTCGTACCACGCCCACCCCTACGTCACCCCAACAATGGCGGTACGGCCCGTATCCACGTTCTAAAGGCCTGGGTACGGTGCGGACCCCCAATGGGGTGCCGTGGGGGTACGCACCGTACCCAGGCCTTAAGAGCGTGGGTACGGGTCGTACCACGCCCACCCCTACGTCACCCCAACAATGGCGTTACGGTCCGTACCCACGTTCTAAAGGCCTGGGTACGGTGCGGACCCCCAATGGGGTGCCGTAGGGGTACGCACCGTACCCAGGCCTTAAGAGCGTGGGTACGGGTCGTACCACGCCCACCCCTATGTCACCCCAACAATGGCGGTACGGCCCGTACCCACATTCCAAAGGCCTGGGTACGGGCCGTACCAGCATTGTTGGGGTGATGTAGGAGTGGGCGTGGTACGACCCGTACCCACACTCTTAAGGCCTGGGTACGGTGGGACCCCCAATGGGGTGCCGTAGGGGTATGCACCGTACCCAGGCCCTGAAGGCCTGGGTACGATGCGGACCCCTACGGCACCCCAACAATGGGGGTACGCACCGTACCCACGTTCCAAAGGCATGGGTACGGGCCGTACCCAGGCCTGCAGAGCGTGGGTACGGGTATGTACGGAGCGTACCCCCACCCGTGTATGTATGGAGCGTACCCACACCACACCAGTGTATGTTCGGAGCGTACCCCCACCCGTGTATGTCCCGAGCGTACATGGCCAGACATAGGAGGGGTGGGTGCCTATCACTCCCAGCAGTGCCCAGACATAGGAGGGGTGGGTGCCTATCACTCCCAGCAGTGCCCAGACACAGGAGGGGTGGGTGCAGAGTCCTCCCAGCAGTGCCCAGACATAGGAGGGGTGGGTGCCTATCACTCCCAGCAGTGCCCAGACACAGGAGGGGTGGGTGCAGAGTCCTCCCAGCAGTGCCCAGACATAGGAGGGGTGGGTGCCTATCACTCCCAGCAGTGTCCAGACACAGGAGGGGTGGGTGCAGAGTCCTCCCAGCAGTGCCCAGACATAGGAGGGGTGGGTGCAGAGTCCTCCCAGCAGTGCCCAGACACAGGAGGGGTGGGTTCAGAGTCCTCCCAGCAGAGCCCAGACACAGGAGGGGTGGGTGCAGAGTCCTCCCAGCAGTGCCCAGACATAGGAGGGGTGGGTGCAGAGTCCTCCCAGCAGTGCCCAGACACAGGAGGGGTGGGTGCAGAGTCCTCCCAGCAGTGCCCAGACATAGGAGGGGTGGGTGCCTATCACTCCCAGCAGTGCCCAGACCCAGGAGGGGTGGGTGCAGAGTCCTCCCAGCAGTGCCCAGACATACGAGGGGTGGGTGCCTATCACTCCCAGCAGTGCCCAGACACAGGAGGGGTGGGTGCAGAGTCCTCCCAGCAGTGCCCAGACATAGGAGGGGTGGGTGCCTATCATCATCAAGATATCTTTATTTCGGCGATTTGCCTTAAAAAGTACAAAATAAATATATACACAGACAGACCCTACACAGCATAAAATATGTCAGACCTTACACAGCATAAAATATGTCATAGCAATACATTAAATGATTATCAGACCCCTTTTTCTGTTCCACATTGCAAATAGAAATTGGGATACTGCGAAAACTATACATTCAGATGTGTCTGTCTTGAGGATTCTAAAAGCATGGCTACATTGCCGAAAACCCATGTTTTTGCAGATAGGCACTATCCAATGTTTCCTTGCTTTGGTGTATGCAGGGCAAAAAAACAATACATGGAGCTCATCCTCTTTATCACAGATACAACCAGGGCAAGCCTCAGTAGAGGTGTGTGCCCAACTACTGGTGAAAGCTCTCAAGGGTAAAGTGCCATATCTCCATTGAAGATATAATTTTCTTGATGCAATGGGATAAATAATGTCCAAAAATTTCTCAAATTGATAAAAATCCTTGACACTTAAAAATGATTTGGTTAAAACTCCATTCTTGGGAGCAGTCTGTACTCTGGTAAGTTGCTCCGCCACGTAGGTCTTGGTAAGCAGCTTCCGCGAGATCACCTTACAGCTTATTTCAGGTTCATACCACATGTCGTCTAACCCGAGTTTGATAAACTGGGATTTTAAGAACATAAACCAAGGGATTTTTGGTAAGCCATTACTAGCCAAAATTTCCTTCAACTCTACTCTATAATGCAATAGTTCCGGCGTAGTCCACAACCTATGCCAGTACCTAAGGGGTTTCAGGGCTAGTTCATCATCGATCGACCTCAGGCCCAGATCCATCCTTAAAGGATGCAGCGGGGTGCTTTGTGGGAGTGACAATAATTGTCTGACGAACTTATTTTCTATTTTAGGGAGTTCCGACCCTGTTGAATGCCCCCAAAGTTCCGCTCCATATAAAATTGCTGCCCTAGCCTGGCTCTTGTAGACTTCAAGCGGGAGTTTGATAGGTTTATATGTAGACGTATTAGAAAGCCTGAGAATACCCCCTGCATACTGGGATAGTTTCAGCTGCGCTTTAGCTATTTGTGGAGCCCATGAAAGATTCTCTCTAAGAGTTACTCCTAGGTATTCAAAGGTTTTTTCATACTACAAAAAGAGGGGGGGGACCGGGAGCGTAATTGGAAATAGGTCCAGTACCCGTGCTCCCTCAGAATCACGTATATGTATTAAGAGGGTAACTGTTCCTAAAGACACGACTAAGGAGATTGTGTGTGCTCTCAAGATGTAGACAGGTCGGGTAGAGTGTGGGGAATTTCTCCTTTTGAATATAGTGCCCTCACACACCCTTTCGAGTGTCCTGCTTCATCATAGGGCGTTGCTCCTCGTGGGGGTGGCGCTGCAGTCCCCCACGGGCCCCGCAAGAGGGCTCTTTGTCGGAGATCTTTTGTTTGGAGACGCCGCAGTTGTGCATGGGGGTGTGTGGGCCTATCTAAAGGGAGGTGGGTGGTGCGTTAAAAATTACTGGATAGAGTACAAGACCTTTATTCACAACTCTACCTAGTAAAAATTAAAAATAGTGATCCTGGAGCTCCTCTTGGAAAAGAAATAGAGAGGGCAGATGTGAAGATAACTGCTGCTCTCAGGATAGTGAGTGAAAGTCCTAATAATAAATGGTCAACATGTTTCGCGCTTCAGGGTGGGTCCTTAAGGGATCCCAATGCGCTTCGTCAGGACCAAACTATAAAATGAGTGAAACAATTGTGAATATACAAAAAGGTTTCAAATAAGGTGCTGTGTTGTAAACCTGTGGTACCTTAATAATAGGGAAATACAGCGTCCTCGCGCTGGTAGGTACTCCTTCTTATTTGGATAACCTTTACCCAACCTGGTAGGGTAGAAATACAAAAAGGACACACACATGGATAGAGGAGAGGGAAAACAATAAAGGTAAAACATAGCTTCTGGTAATCATTAAACATAGTCTGTTGTGATTACAATGTAAACCAGCACAAGGAGTATGATCTCAAACCATGCTTCTAATGATTACATGCAGGTACAAACGACTTGTGTTAGAAAAATATCCAACATCGTGCAGTATACCGCTATAGTAGGGTGCGAGTAATGTTTTGTCAATTTACAATACTCGAGTGCCATCAAAAAGTTATCTGACAACCTGTGAAAAAGAGACTAACACCGGTCATAGCGTGATAATGAAACACTATTACTCGTGAAAATCTTACAAAAAACGGAACTACATGATAAAGCCTACCCTTAAAGTATAGGGAATGGGCTCCATCAGCAACGCGGAGTAGGCAGAAAGAGAGACTGGTCAAGGGAAACAGAAAGGTATACCATGAATGTTGGTTTCTGGTAAAATGTCGAAAGACTCAGAGCGTATGAGCTCACCTCTTCGTTATAAGTGGATACTCACGGGTGCTATTTCGCCAAGGATGTGGTAACCTACCCCTCCTCCGTACAGCGCTGGAATGGATTAGGGACGATGTGAGAACGTGCTTATTAAGTATGTTCCTTCATTAGTGCTGAGTTCCGGGTTGGGGCGGTCCCGGGGCGCCGGACAATGACGTCATGACGTAGCGTCATATGTAGTCATGGTGATTTTGGAAATCTTATGACGCTATTGGTGGACGTGTTAGCGTGGTGCGAGTTCTTGCCCTGGAAATCGGGGGAGTTGCTTAGTGCCAGAAAATGACGTAGTGGCTCTGAACAATCCGTTGTTATGGTGACCGGGGGTGTGTACGACGCGGTACGAAATGTCAACGCATTCGTAAAGATACAGGCTTACATTCATTGAGAGACATCAATAAAGTTTTGAGACATAAAAAAATGTCGAGAAGAGTCTCATGAAAGAAAGTGATGTCCCTGGGGGGAGTGTACTATGAAGCCATGGTGGTAGGTCGGCGCCAGGGAATGGCGTGAATATATCGTGTTCATACAATGCTTTTGACCTTTATGTTCGTATTATAACGAGTATCTCATCATTTTTCTAGTTAATCCATGCATGAGAGTGTATGTCATGTTTGATGCGCAGGATGGAATTAGAGGGAGATCTCGGGTAGGGATATGATATTACATTAGTCTAATTAATATCAGCATAGATAAGTTCAATGTTAGAAATGGGTTGTCATGTTAACTCAACCCAAGGAATTTCGTCATTCAAACCCCTAGTATCACATCTCAATCTGTGGACCCATCGTTGTTCCTGTCTGAACAGAGTGTGTTTTGTCCAGTGAGGGTTGGAGACAATGATGGTCCATCTTAGACTGTTCGCTGTGTGTCCTTGTTCTGCGAAATGTGTCAATAATTTCGTGTTGGTTTTCCCTCGTCTTATGGTGCTTTTGTGCTCCCCCATACGAGTCTTGACTGCTCTTGTGGTCATACCCACGTATCTCATGTTGCATGGGCAGACTATAGTGTAGACACAGTTGGTCGTGTTACAATTCATGTGTCTGGTTTGGCGCCAAGGTGTTGTGAGGCCCAAGTTGATTTCTTTTGAAATCGTGGTCTCTGCACATGCAGAGCAGGAGCCGCACGGGTAATGGCCTACTACAGGTGGTAAAGACCAAAGTGTGGATTGATGTGTGGTTTGTAGTCTTGGCCTAGTGTGTACCAGGTAGTCTCTTAAATTCTGCGTACGTCTAAATGCAAACAGAGGTGGTGGGCCAGGGTCAAATGAACCTGAATTCAATATTGGCCAATGTTTCTTGATCGCCTTCTGTACACTGTTGGAGCTGGGAGTGAATGTAGTGACACAAGTCATGGTGTCTACTCCAGATTTCTCTTTTATCTCGAGGAGAGATGCCCTGGGGCTGTTTCTGGCTCTCTTTTGAGCTTGACGAATAATATTTCTCGGGTAATGTCGTTTAGCCAGATTGTTTCTGAGAAGATCAGACTGTATCTCAAATTCCTTGATAGTGTCACAATTCCTCCGAAGACGTAAGAATTGGCCAACTGGAAGGTTGTTTCTGAGTGCCCTAGGGTGGTGGCTGTCATAGATCAGGAGGTTGTTCCTGTCTGTCGGCTTCTTGTAATTAGTTGTTTGAAGGCAACCATTCTCCAATGAGATAAGGAGGTCCAAAAAGGGGATCTTGTGACGTGATCTTGTGCTTGTGAATTTTAAATAAGGGTTGAGAGTGTTGACCCAATTGCAGAATTCCATGCATTGTTCTTCATTCCCTCGCCAAAATAAAATGACATCGTCTATGTAACGACGCCATAGAAGAATGTGTTCCTTAAAGGGGTTGTTATCTCCTAAAATGTGTCGTTCTTCAAAATGGGCCATGTAAAGGCATGCCAGACTCGGCGCGAATGTGCTTCCCATGCTCGTGCCTTGTATTTGATGGAATAGTTGCGATTTAAAGGCAAAGAAATTTTCTTTTAGAGCAAGGGAAGCACAGTCGCAGATAAATGGAATGGGAGTCATGAAGGGCCAAGGTTTGATGTTCTGGAGGGTGTCCTCTAGTACTTCCAAAGTGGCGTCCTGCGGTATGTTCGTATAGAGGGCTTCCACGTCCATGGTCACTAGGAAGTCTATTTTATCTGCATCTGGAAAGAGTTCAATGAGATTGAGAACCTCTGTGGTGTCCCTCAGATAGGTGGGAGTCTGACTCACTAAGGGGCGTAGATAAAAATCGCAGAATTTGCTTAGTGGTTCTAGAACAGAGTTGATGCCAGAGACAATCGGACGCCCGGGAGGGGGGGTGACCCCCTTGTGGATCTTGGGAAGTGTATAAAAATACGGGGTCCGAGGGTCTTCTGTCGTAAGAAAATTGGCTTCCTGTTGTGAGATCCAACCTTCAGCGGATGCCTCGCTGACCATGCTCTTAATCCGGGTCAGAAGGCGCTTGGTGGGATCTTCCGTGATCACTTCATAATATGTGGTGTTGACCAGTTGGCGGGTGCATTCTCTGTCATAAGTATCCTGGTCTTGAATGACAATTGCACCTCCCTTGTCAGCTGGTTTAATTATAATATCCCGATCTTCGGTGATGGTTCGGAGGATGGTTCTTTCTTCTTTGGATAGATTGTCATAAGGTCGCTTCTGTTTTAAAGCTCCTACTTCTTTGAGGACCGCTTGTTCGTAGGTAAGGACCTCATGAGGTGTCGTAGCTGTTGTAGGGGTAAATTTTGAAGGTTTCTTCAGACCCGTCTCAGTGGGGGGGTTGTCCGGTTTTCCTTGAAAAAAAGCCTTCAGTCTGACTTTTCAGAAGAACTGATGAAGTTCTTGATGTAACCTGAAGGGGTCTTCTTTGGGTGTGGGGACAAATCCCAACCCCTTTTCCAGTAGCGTGGTTTCTCTGTCTGTGAGTAGTCTAGATGAAAGGTTCACCACTAAGGTCTCTGGCCTCTCGTCTGGCTCCGTAGCGTCATTGGTTCCTGGTCTTGCCATTGTACCTTCTTGTAATTTCCTCTTCTTCTGCCTCTTCCTTTGCCCCTCCGTCTGTTGTGAAAAGGTGGGTTCGGGAATTGTTGGAAATGGGTCAGCAGAAGATGATGGTTTGGAGGTACGTGCCACATAGGTGGAGGTCCCATCCATTGTCCCGGGTAGCCTGGTGGTTGGAAAGATGGATGAGAAAATTGAGGTGGTGGTGGAGGATTCTGGAACAAGGGAGGGCGTGTTGATTGCGGTGTCCCTCTGGCGTATTGTGTGTACCGTTGTCCTTCATAACTCGAATCACTTCCAAATGATCCTGTTCTGCTAGATCTGGTGCTACTTCCTTCATCAGAAGTTGTGTCGTAGTTTTGAAAAACATAATCTTCTTTCGTATAAGGGTACACCTTCTCTTTATTGAACCTTTTTAAGTCTTTCTGGAATTTTGTGATCTTCTGCTTGGTTAGAAAGTCTTTGTGTTCGTTCATTTCATCATTAATTTCAGCTAATCTTAACTTGAATGAAGAAATAGAGATACCTGTTTTTAGACCGTTCTCAGCTATGGTAATTTGAATAAGGAGTTCATCTGAGAGACGTTTTGCCGTGTTGATTATTAACACGAGCCAGTCTCGTGTGCACTTCCATGCAATTTGTGACCATTCCGTGCGGAATGTCAGGTCTTCTAGAAAAATCCTTGGGGATATGGTAACTAAGAGACCATTGGGTGCTACATTAGCCCTCAGGTATTCTGTCATCATCAGCCCGTGCAGAGCTGTCTTAATTTGTAGTTTCCTCAGTGATAATAGGGATTTCCAGTCGTCTGCTTTACTGCCTGTTGCTGCGCTACCATCTTCTCCTAATAGTGAGGGTGCCCGGAGTATTTCAGCTACCGTGGCATCATCAAAACTGAGACCAACGGTATCCATAGTTGGTATGGGTGTAGGGGTTGATACAGACTCCCTGGGTGGTGTAACTATGAAGAGATCAGTAGTGTTGATGTGGATAGGAAAGAGGAAGTATAGATAAAATGGTCCCACGGCTAACTGCCGTACGTTAAATCATACTACAAAAAGAGGGGGGACCGGGAGCGTAATTGGAAATAGGTCCAGTACCCGTGCTCCCTCAGAATCACGTATATGTATTAAGAGGGTAACTGTTCCTAAAGACACGACTAAGGAGATTGTGTGTGCTCTCAAGATGTAGACAGGTTTTTTTACCCTTTCCAGATTTGATGAGTCTAGTTTGGGGTTCGGCCGTGTGGAAGGTGAGGGATTAAAGACCATATACTTTGTTTTATTCACATTGATTTCTAGGCCACGACCTCTGCAGAAGTCCTCGAAGCTGTTGAGCACACGCTGAATTCCCATTGGTGATTTAGAGAGTAGCAGAGTGTCATCCACGAACATAATCGCTGGCACCCTGCTACCTGCCAGAATTGGGGCATCATTGTTGGGGGCACTGTTGAGATGGGAGATCACACCATTGACGTATAGGCAAAACAGGGTAGGTGCTAGAACGCACCCCTGCCTCACCCCTCTGCCAATGGGGAACTAAGATGTTAAAGCCCCATTCTTGCCATGATGCACCTGGGCAAAGTTACCCTCATGCAACTTCATCAATATTGCCAGGATTGGTAGTGGCACACCCAAACTGACCAGCACAGTCCAAAGTTTTCCTCGGGGCACTAAATCAAAAGCGGAGCGGAGGTCCACGAATACCATGTAGAGGCTGCCACCCTCAATCTTTGCTGTTTTCCAGAATAGTAATAACAAGCGAAAGATTTGGTCCATTGTAGAGGTGTTCCTCCTAAACCCCGCTTGGTATTGGCTCAGTATGGCGTGCTCCTCCATCCAGTCCTGGAGTCGATCAAGGATGAGCCGCGCGAAGATTTTTTGCGGGACATCTATGAGGCTGATGGGCCTATAGTTTACCGGTAGCAGAGGGGAACCCTTCTTAAAGATGGGAACGATTTCTGCACCCAACCAGGTGCAGGGCACGTTCATTCCTCTCAAGATTGCATTGAATAAAATACATAAATACGGTCCCCAGATCCCCGTTTGATGTTTAAAGAGATCTCCCGGCAGTTTGTCTAGCCCTGGGGCCTTGCTGGATGCAATTTTGGAGATGGCATTAACAACTTCCTCAACCGAAAACTCTATAAAATCACAGGGATCATTCGATGTTGGTAGAACCGGATGTAAATCCATATCAGCTTCAACAGCGTACAGGGCTCTAAAATGATCTTCCCAGATGTTTGCCTCTATATTAGGTTCGGTTGCGGATTTGGGATCGCCGCTTCCTGTGTTAATTATAGCCCAAAATTTACGGGCGTCATTCTGTTCTAGGGCACAGGACAGATCGGTCCATTTTGCATAGTCCCAATCCTGTTTGGCCAGCTTCAGCATAGCTTTATAGTGTGTTCTCTTGGCAGAGATAAGGATCTTGTCATTGCCAAGTTTTACTGCCCGAATCAGCTCTTTTTTTGCCAAACGACATGCATCGTTAAACCAGGAGGAGAGAGGAATCCTATTCTTTCTCTTGATTACCAATGGGTTGAACACATCAAGTAGGGTACTAACTAGATTCATATGCAGAGCCTGCAATTTAATATTAAAGTCAGGAGGAGGTTGTTGAGATGTTAAAGCATCTAATTCAATGAACCAGGGCAAAATTGAGTTATATAATTTTGCCAGGTCCTCGGAACACGCCTCCACCTTGTTCCACTTGACCCTGCGCCGATCATTCGTTAGGACTACCCTATCTGCTAGAGCATCTCTGTATCCTGGTTCCTTCGCTTGTGGGGCCGGAAAAACCAACTCCAGTCTCAGAAGATTGTGATCACTGTCGTCCCTTACAATGACCTCGAGGTCAATAACCTTTGACCACAGCTTTGTCCCGACCATGATATAATCTAAACGTGATTCATGGCCCTTTTTATTATATGTGCACCTAGAAGGTGTATCTGAGTGGGTGCGTCCGTTACAGGCCCTAATTGAATGACTTAATGTGAGGGCCGTTATTTGGACTGCTAAAGGGGACCATGTCCTGGTGTGTGGAGATTGGATTTGCGGAATGGACCAATAGTCATCCTCAGTTGCAAGTGCACCATAATCCATCCCCGATAAAGGTTCAAAGTGACAATTCAAATCTCCTGCTACTAGTAGGAACGTGTCCGTTGGAATAGAATACAGAAAATTTGATAACTCGTCAACCGTGGTGGACTCGCTAGCTAAACTAACAGGTCTCGAGTAGACATTCACAGCAGCCAGCTTGAAGCTGTTAGGCCATTTCAGGATCACGCACTGTATATCATCCGTGTGGGTGCAAACAGACTCTGCTGTGCAACCCAGATGAGTTGCCACCCATGTGGTAAGACCCCCAGACAGTCGTCCCTTGCCCCCCCATCGTGCAGGTATGTGAAAACCCGCAAATCCCACTCTCCTTTCCTCTGTCCTAGCCCACGTCTCTTGGAATAGGCATATGTCCATTCCATCAATAAAAATGCCCCAGTCATCACACACTGTTTTACTATGTAGACCCGCAACATTCCAGGACGCAATCACCAAGGATTCAATATTCGTGGTTGCCCTGGAGTTGCAGTCACTCCTGTTTGTGATGGTGGTTTCACACAGGTGCTGCTCTATGACTGCTGGGGCTTCAAGGCGACTGCCGTCAGATATGACCTCGTGGAGTTCAAGGGGGAGTTCGACAGTGGGGGTATAGTTCTCTATATCAGTATTTGATATCCCATCCATGCTTAACGAGCACTCAGCCTCACCGATAGCCTTGCCCCTACTATTATTCTGGATTTGGGTATCACTCATTACCCGAGCAAGTCAATCCACTTGGTCCAAACAGCTGTATCTATTTTGAATTGGTATTTTGGGAGCTGCTAGCAGATGTTCATATGGAACCCTTGGAGGCCTATCTCCTCCTCTATGTTGTACCAGTGACCACCCATTCTCCAAAGTGTTCCAACGAGTCGGTGGATAAAAGTGGGACAGAGGGTATGTTTGGATCATTGCTCCCTGGTCATAATGCCTCCAGTTGCAGATGTGTTCAACAGTTCGGGGATCTTTGAAATTTACTAGGATACAATCACCCCTAATAGTTTTAGGACCATGCCCCACCCACGATACTCTACGTGCCATAAGGATTTCACTAGTGATATGGGGCGGAAGTGGTCGGTTTTTATTAAGCCAATCTATGACTTTATTTTTGAGAGAGGGGAATGATTCTATAGTTGGGTTTGGAAGCTCAGGGACTCCAACCAAAATTGCCACATAGGGACTGCATTCAGGTGGCAAGTCTGTAATACGTTCCTTAGGGGAATGACCCTTGCTCTCCATCTGACCACCCTTCCCTTTATCTAAGTTGGCATCCCCCCTCCGCAGTGAAGTGATTGGCATTGTAGTTGGTATTATTGGTGGGACAGGCGTGGTATTATTGATTGTAGCTACTTCGGGCTGAGGGTGCCTAGTTTCAGATGGAGCAGAACATGGATTTAAGGTATCTGTCTTTAGATTACTCTGTATATCCAGAGCCACCTGTTCCATCCGCAAAAGCTGTTGCTCAATGCGAGACAATCTCAATTCCAGGGGCTTGATGATAGCACTCAGTAGGGCGCTTATGGTGGCATGTGTCTCTACTAGGGTGTCACTACTAATAGAGGTTCCTAACTGAATTTCTGAGGGTGTAGGTGGGGCATGAACTAGGGCAACAATAGATGGGGCTGTTGTGATTGGATTGGTTGTCATCTGACTACCAATGTTATCTTTAGCAAGTTTCGCTTTTTCGCCCCCAGCCCTAGGGGCCATATTCCTCTTCCTTTTTGGCATAGCTCCCTCACGTTTTCCTCGCAGCTGGGGGAGACTTAATCTCTCGGTGAGCTTAGCATTGTTGAAGCTATAGTGGAATCTAAAACTTGTTCAGGTAGAAGAGACTGTGGTGGATCTATGCTACAATGTACATTATCACTACTTGGGGGGCCTTTGGCTGACGTTTCCCTCCTGATAGCATCCGGAGTGCGAGCATTGGCGATATGACCCATAGAGGATCTTTTCGCAAAGGCTAAATCTTGTGAGACTCTTCTTTCCATTAGTATTATCCCCTGGTCAATTACGGAATTTGCTCTTGTGATGAAGTTGTCCAAACTTCCTGTTAATGCAGTCCTGCTTCTAGTTTGTGATGCGGCCATAATACGTAGAACAGGCTGCAGGAATAACAGTACTTACGATCCTTCGGTCCTCGGTAAGACAGGGGATATTTGGGATGACAGAGGGGTGGCCCGGTCCGGTCTTGTCCGGGCTTAAACGGGCCCGCCCTTGGCCCGGGCTTCGCCCGGGACACGCCCCGAACGCGTCCCGCGTACGCGTTGATGTGAAATTAGTTATAGTGGGAAAGGGGGGAGGGGCCGGGAAGAGTCAGCAGCTGCGGCCAATGTCCGTCAGCAGAGGGGCCGCTGGTACTCGCAGTCCCGGCTCCGTTTGCAGGTCGTCCCCAGTGCTCCCAGAACCTTCAGCAACCAGCAATCACCACCAAATGGCTCCGCAATACACCTCCCAAAGTCCGTGAGCAAGGGCTTGGCTCCGAGCGGCACCCGCTTCGGTACGGTGGGACCCCCAATGGGGTGCCGTAGGGGTATGCACCGTACCCAGGCCCTGAAGGCCTGGGTACGATGCGGACCCCTACGGCACCCCAACAATGGGGGTACGCACCGTACCCACATTCCAAAGGCATGGGTACGGGCCGTACCCAGGCCTGCAGAGCGTGGGTACGGGTATGTACGGAGCGTACCCCCACCCGTGTATGTATGGAGCGTACCCACACCACACCAGTGTATGTTCGGAGCGTACCCCCACCCGTGTATGTCCCGAGCGTACATGGCCAGACATAGAAGGGGTGGGTGCCTATCACTCCCAGCAGTGCCCAGACATAGGAGGGGTGGGTGCCTATCACTCCCAGCATTGCCCAGACACAGGAGGGGTGGGTGCAGAGTCCTCCTAGCAGTGCCCAGACATAGGAGGGGTGGGTGCCTATCACTCCCAGCAGTGCACAGACACAGGAGGGGTGGGTGCAGAGTCCTCCCAGCAGTGCCCAGACATAGGAGGGGTGGGTGCAGAGTCCTCCAAGCAGTGCCCAGACACAGGAGGGGTGGGTGCAGAGTCCTCCCAGCAGTGCCCAGACACAGGAGGGGGGGGGTGCAGAGTCCTCCCAGCAGTGCCCAGACACAGGAGGGGTGGGTGCAGAGTCCTCCCAGCAGTGCCCAGACATAGGAGGGGTGGGTGCAGAGCCCCTCCAGCAGTGCCCATGGAAAGAAAAGGGTGCAGTACCCACAGATACAATGCTCACAATTGTCAGTCAAGTGCTCAAAGACCCTGCAGAACACGTAACATGTGTGCGAGGCTGGGAGTACACACATGCATAGTGTGTAAAAGGGAACATGTCCACATGATGTCATGTCAATATACTCCACACACAAGTACAGTGACCACCAAGGATGCCACAAATGATGCAGGTGGAGACATTGCCCAGCATGCATGGGCAAAGTTGAACGGATCCATCACACACCAAGGATATGTAGACACAGCTCAGCACAACATTTAGGAAACACCCTGCAGGGAAGATGTCAGGGTCCACAGAGGAAGGAACACACCTTGGGACAATGTCACCATGCAGTAAGAGCTTACATGAACAAAGTTATTTCGCAAATACCTTGTGATGGCACACAGATACCAGGTTCCACCCCATGAGCAGCACACTACTACATTTCCCAGACACCTAACACATTATCCCCACCCCAAATCATGGAGCAGCACCACCAACAGCAATACCAGAAAAGCAGTAGTGTGCAAAGGGAAAAAAACATTGTTTTATTCAGCATTAAAAAACATTTGTTATTAAAAGTTCAATATGTACAAGGCCCATAGGGCAGTCCATAGTCCAATTCCTGGTGGGGGACACATAGGGACGTGTGTCCCCTAGCTTGCCTGCACAGTTCATACCTCCTTTGCTTCCACAGGGGGGGGGGGGCATCATGTGGGGGGGAAGGACCAGGCACCACAAGGACAGGAGGGGCAAGGGTAGGTGTTGTGGGTGCAGGGACGGAGGACTCCACCACAGGGGGTGGGGCAGCGCCAAAGGTGGAGGTGAGAATGGCGCTGCACACGGTTGCAAGGTCCTCCAGCGTCTCCCCTGCACCCGAAGGAACCACAGGCCCCAAGGAGGGGGGGGGGTGTCGGAGGGATGGGTTGCAGCGCTACTGGGGGAGGGTGTGGACAGGGGGGGTGACTCAACTACCCTGACTGGGGACTCCTTCGACCGCTTGCGGGGTGGTGTCACACTGGGGCTCAGGGACAGAGCGGCCAGGAAGGATTCTTTGGTGGAATCTTGGCCAGGAGAGCTGAGGGGAGTGGATTTGGAGGGAGTGGGTTGTGATGAATGTGGACTCCCACTGTGGCTGCGTGTCTTCCATTTGCCCCCGACCCAGTGGGTGTGCCTACTTCACCCTGTGTGTGCGTGACAGGAGGTGTGCGCTTGGCCTTCCCTGGTGGTGTGGTGCCTGTGTCTGGTGGGGTGCGTGCATGGGTATGTCTGGGTGTGCTTTGGACAGGCATGGGAGTGGGAAGTGTGGATGGTGCAGGGGTAGGGAGGGGGACGTAGCGCTGCAGGAGACCCACTGCTGCAGTCAGTGTCGAGTCTATGGACCTCAGCAACTGGCGTTGGTCAGACTGCGCAGCTGAGATGCCCTCCATGTATGCCTCCATCTGGGTGAGCACTCGGGTGTGGCCATGGAGGACATTAAGAATCGCAGTCTGACCAACCTGCAACTGGCGCAGGATGTCCACAGACTCGGCATTCATGGCAGCAGTGGAGACAGGGGCAGGGGGTGCGGTGCCTGGCAAGAAGGAGACACGTGGTGACCTAGCACAGCGGGAAGGGACCAGAGCAAGTGGGAGGCCGGTGATGGGATTGGAGGGGGCGGGTAGAGATCGAGTGCTGCTTTCAGCTGTGGGAGCAGCCTCCGCCCCCTCTGGGAGCTCAGCCTCGGACCCGTCATCGTCATAGTCGGTGGTGGTACTGGACAGGTCCTCCGCCTCACTCCCCTCACTCCCCTCGGCCTCCGTGCCACTCGATGCACCAGACAAAACAACACTGCTGCCACTGGTGCCTGCTCCCTCCTCACGGTCCGTGCCAGTGTCTGCCTCGGAGTCCCCCGACGATGCTGTGGGCAAGGTGAAGAGACAGGAAATAATCAGACACCTGTATACATATGTCACATGAGTCAAATCTACATAGGTCACAGTGCATAGCCTGAAAAGCAACATGAGTAACATCTACAATACAAGGTACATATGTAGGCCCTGCAACACACAGCTGGTTGACCCACCATGCCACTGAGAAACAATGGAGAGCATGACCCAACAGCAAATTACTTGATATCAAATTGGACAGAGGAGCCCGGCTCTGGGGACAATCGTGCACAGCATCTGTACCACACAGCGTTGCCAAAAAAGGGATGAGCAGGAACCATGTCTATTAACTTTTTGCACATGCTGCAAAGCTAATACATTAAAACATGAGTGTATGTCCAGACAAACATCACACACAGGCCAGACCTAGCAGGGAGACTTCAGATTTGGACATGTAGGCCTTGCCCGTACAAACCACCCCCTACCTGAGACAATGTGATTGAGACAGAGGAAGTACTTACACCTCTTACTCTGGGATAAAAACACATGGCCTGCACTAAATCCTGATTGTACACAAACTACCCCTGGTGCGCCTGTCCACATATATCATTGACAATAAACCATCATCAGATTGTCGTTCCAAGACACACAGGCACTGCCCACTGTGAGTATGCACAAGCAAAATTGGGTCACACTGTACAGTGGACACATGTAGCACAGTTTACGTCAATACAGATGAGGCCAGGGTACAATGCCACAGAGCCCAACCTATGCCGAAGACACAGAGAATGTCCACATTGTTGGATGACACACATGATACCTAGGAAAAGGTGCCCCAGGGCACGGTAGTGGCCACACTCCTCCATGGTCCTGGATAGATATGACTGCAACTGAAGCAACCGTCCCTGCACTATGCATTACTCCCACTCATGCACATCATGTCAGAGGGCACAACATTGGACATGCATGCTGGAAGGCAGTACACTTTTAAGACACACTCCTATGTTGGGACTCAGCATCAGTGCCAACTGACATGGACCCCACAATGACTGAACTGGCCAGGGCACAGCCAAGGTCCCAAAACCTGTTACACACCACCCCCACACATGATGCTGCAAGCATTGGGCACTTGGATTAACTGCCAGCCTATATTACCTTGTGCAAGAGTGACTACACACAGACCAGGGAACACATGGCAAGGAGGGGAAGGGAGGAAGAACAGCACCAGTTTACTTTGGGGAACTGGTTATGCACTGCACATTTAAACCCTGGCAGTGTATCCATGCAACTGCGCACTTCCAAAAGCTGGTGACACACAACAAACACACATGTACCTACCCCCTTCCTGCTGCTGCTTCTCCTGTAAGCGCCTATCCAAGTCGGGGAAGACCACCGCCAGCACACGCTTATGGATGTGGGTCAGGCGCCGGCGCCAACGGTTCTTCTGGCTCTCAGGTGAGTCCCCCAGCAGGACCTGTGCAATCCTCCTCATCCAGCACCGGATATCCTGCCAGCGTTTCCTCACCTGGGCTAGGCACCGATTCCGACCCTCCGTCATCCTCACGGCACTGACGGCTTGCTTCCATATCTCCCCCTTGGCATGGACGCCTACCTGTGAGGATGCAAAAGTGAGAATACTTTAATACACCTGAGCAATGACACAGAGACACACATATTAACAATTTGTCTTGTTTGAACAAGTCATGGTATGCAGGCAACTCATTGCACCTTTGTCATAGGGACATAATCCTCTGTGGAAGGCAAAATGCACTACGTGGCAGTGAAAGTACACAGGTGGCATGAGGGGTGCCACACAATCAATGATCCTGGATCACACTGTGCATCACAAGCTACACAAGGATTATGGACAGCACCTCAAAGCAGTCACATGCCCCAGCCCACTGACGCAACCTCAGCAGAGTACACAGACACACACAGGCACAGGACAATCACCTGCCATTGCCAACTGCGGGTACAAACCTCACTCTGCCCATGTGCCACTAGACTGGGGGGTGTCACAGGTGTGGGGCTGGCTCAGCACGGCAGTCACACAGCACTGCTCCCTGCTCACATCACATGGGCAGGGTATATCCATCCCTCATGCAGCTGGTGTGCAACACTCCCCATATGCACTCACCCACATGACAGGGGACTTACACACACACACCAATGTCCAGGGGACGAACACATCATTTGGACACTCACAGCACAGGTACACTAAACAAACACACATCTATGGGTACTGTCACCTGTCACACTGGGGGGACCACAGAATCACATCAGGACTGTAGCAACAACATTCCCAGGAGGAGTAGCCAGGCAGAATGTGGCATGCACCATGCATTGATTGTCACAGTAAGCACTATGCAAGTGAGGAGTGCACACAGGAACTACAGCATGCTCTGCATGGGAGACATGAGGCCTTCCCCACCCTGGGACCCACTCTAAACAACATTGCATGTCTGTCACACAGGGACACAATGCCAGAAGTCACAGTCACAAAAAAGGGGCACAGTCTAAGCTAGTAGAGTCAGCACTCACCTGCTCCCCTGGTCGACCATACAGCATGGTGTACTGTGGGAGGATCACATCCACCAACGCCATATTCTCCTCCATGGTGAATGGCTGGGCCCTCTCCACAGACCTGGACATGGTGCCAGAGGAATCACGAGCAGCAGCAGTGTTGTGGAATGAAAGGATGTGCAGGCAAGTGCTCTCTCATGGGACCTGGCTGCCTTATATCTGCCTTGCTGGCCTGTTTCATTTACAGGAGTACAGAGTGATTGGTCAGTCACATTAGCATCCTACGTTTCCTCCAATCCCTTTACACCTACACCAGTGAGTGGCTTTGCATGGTTTAAAAATTGAGCATGATGTCAAGTCAACAACCACTTTGCAACAAAGTATATTGTTTCCAACCGACTTCTGCTGGCCACCTGATGCAATAATTCAAACTTTAAACTCGGTCTCCATGACAACCAGCATGCATTTAGGCCCTTATACTTGTCCCTCATGGGTCCCCTATGTTATTTCAATATTTACACACAGGTATGGTCCGTTCCACGGCCCTAGGGTACCCCAAATGCAGTGATACGGACCGTACACGCGTGTGTAGGGTCCCTATCACTATGGGAGTGCTGGCATATGCGTACGCCATAGTGATACGGACCGTACACACGTGTGTAGGGTCCCTATCACTATGGGAGTGCTGGCGTATGCGTACGCCATAGTAATACGGACCGTACACACGCATGTACGGTCCGTATCACTATGGCGTACGCATACGCCAGCACTCCCATAGTGATAGGGACCCTACACACGCATGTACGGTCCGTATCACTATGGCGTACGCATACGCCAGCACTCCCATAGTGATAGGGACCCTACACACTATGGGGACCCTACACACGCGTGTACGGTCCGTATCACTATGGCGTACGCATACGCCAGCACTCCCATAATGATAGGGATCCCACACACGCGTGTACGGTCCGTATCACTATGGCGTACGCATACGCCAGCACTCCCATAGTGATAGGGACCCTACACACGCGTGTACGGTCCGTATCACTATGGCGTACGCATACGCCAGCACTCCCATAGTGATAGGGACCCTACACATGCGTTTACGGTCCGTATCACTATGGCGTACGCATACGCCAGCATTCCCATAGTGATAGAGACCCTACACACTATGGGGACCCTACACACGCGTGTACGGTCCATATCACTATGGCGTACGCATACGCCAGCACTCCCATAGTGATAGGGACCCTACACACGCGTGTACGGTCCGTATCACTATGGCGTACGCATACGCCAGCACTCCCATAGTGATAGGGACCCTACACATGCATGTACGGTCCGTATCACTATGGCGTATGCATACGCCAGCATTCCCATAGTGATAGAGACCCTACACGCGCGTGTACGGTCCGTATCACTATGGCATACGCATACGCCAGCACTCCCATAGTGATAGGGACCCTACACACGCATGTACGGTCTGTATCACTATGGCGTACGCATACGCCAGCACTCCCATAGTGATAGGGACCCTACACATGCCCTCAGAGCGTATGTACGGTGCGTTTCACACCTGACAGTGGTGACAGGCGGCACACAGACAGGAATAGAGCTGTCATACTTGGCCAAGGCTGGACATCAAGGCATTGTCTGTGCAGTACTACATGTGTCCGGCACAGGTGTGTCAGGCTGTGATGTGGCACTTTACTCCTGAGGTGTGAAGCAAATAAAAGTATGATGAGCTGTGTACACATGTCATGTGTGATGGTGCCCTATGTGCCACACATCCCCTTCACTCCTTTGACATGTGTGCATGTAGTACAGACTTGTTGAGCCATGCGTCACTGGCATGGCACAGTCACCGACACCCGCAACTGTCCCCTGATGCCAGGTACACGGAATATTACCCCTGACATGTGATTGCCCGCGTTGCACGCTGTAACTATGTCATGTGTGTGTCATGTGTTCCCATAGGTTTGCTGTAGGTGTTTGGTCAAATGCATCTGCAGTTGCTGCAACCAACATGTGTCTGTGTGTAGATGGGCATGGCACACTGTTAC
Organism: Triturus cristatus; assembly: GCF_964204655.1. Classification (NCBI taxonomy): domain Eukaryota; kingdom Metazoa; phylum Chordata; class Amphibia; order Caudata; family Salamandridae; genus Triturus; species Triturus cristatus. Next base: position 1,071,496,340 of record NC_140579.1, on the reverse strand, counting down.
GCACACCAGCCCACATGTGTAATCCGACGTAAGGTGTGTATGTATGCATCGACACGGAGTTTCGAAACAAGGACATATCTGCATACTCTCAATGTATGTGTGATCAGTCTTGACATGTACTCCTTCATGGCAAGGTGTGTGGTGTGTCCTTTTTCTATGACATGTGACCTGTGCATCTAGTGTTCCGCAACCTGTCTGTACAATAAACATCCTTCTTCTGCACATATGTGGATGTCTGTAACTCCTGTAATGCGTCTGCCTGTTCACTTACACTGGCCCACAGCTAGTTTCATGGCATGGCATATTGAGGTTGAGAATCGACGTTTGTAGCTGGCTCTTGGTAGGAGTGTCACCTGCCTGGCATACGTGTCCAGGGCATATTGCACAGACCTGACTCTGTATGTAGCATATGTGTATTGCCTGTTGAACATGTGCTCAGTACATTGACATTGGTGGTGTACTGTACTCACTCTTCGTTGTCCCTTCAAATTCACTGCAGGGCTCCGCCTCTCCCTCGACCAATTCCGGACTTGGCTGACCTGAGGGAACATGACTGTATACGCCGCTACCGCTTCCCCCAACAGTTGATTGAGGACTTGACGACACGGCTGGCACCACACCTCCAACCGCTACACAGGTATCCTACTGCACTGACACCCAAGATGAAGGTGATGGCAGCCCTACATTTCTTTGCTACGGGTACCTTTCAATATACCATTGCTCATGTTGGTGGCATGTCCCAAACCATGTTCAGCCGTGTTCTGCATGATTTTTTAGAGGCCATGTTGGATCACCTGGATGAGTTCATTAAATTCCCAACTCCTGAGCAGTTGACAGGTGTCAAGCGTGAGTTCTATACCCTGGGAGGGATGCCCCATGTCATTGGGTCCATAGATGGAACACATGTGGCTTTGGTACCACCACAGGCACAGGAGGTAGCGTATAGGAACCGCAAGCATTACCACTCCATTAATGCCCTTGTGGTGTGTCTTGCCAACATGGTGATTTCACATGTCTGTGCTCGTTTTCCAGGATCAGCACATGATGCCTACATCATGAGGCGTAGCAGGGTGCCTGAAATGATGCTGCAGCTGCGCAACGAACGAGCATGTATTGTTGGTGGGTATACTCTGGCAGTCCTGTATTTAACGTCATCTTCCTGTCTTACTGCTTCTCCTGACCCACTTCTCTCCATGATGTTTCCATGTAGGGAACACTGGCTATCCCAACATGCCATGGCTGATCACGCCTCTCCGCAACCCCAGCACGGCTGCCGAGCACCGCTACAACAACGCCCATGGGCGGACCAGGCGAGTGATAGAGAGGACGTTTGGCCTCCTGAAGAGCTGATTCCGTTGCCTCCACAAGACCGGTGGCGCACTCCCATATGCACCGGTGAAGGTCTGCAAGATCTTCCTCGTGTGCTGCATGCTGCACTACATGGCAGTGGAGGAAGCCGTGCCACTCATTATGGATCCGGATGAGCAGGACCATCCACCCATGGAGGATGAAGGGCTTGGTCACGAGGCAAGTGATGTGGAGGAGAAGGAGGCGGTAGAGGACATCCGGAGTCGGCTCATACGCAACTTCTTTGCTTAGTGGTGAGTTCCAGTGTCTGAGTGTGCACGCATTGGGCCGTGTGTGGCATGTGTTGCAATGTGTGTGTCCATCTGCATGTCTGCCAAGTGAGTCAGAGGTGTGTTTGGATGTGTCACTCGAGTGATGGTGCAATAGAAGAATGTTTTTCCGGAGTCATCATTGTCACCCAGCATGTTGACAACCTTATACGTGTCGAGTACATGCACATGCATGCGGATGTGCTTCTTTTGGCTGACTTCTGGTGTGTCTCTCATCCACAGGTACTTGCGCATGCTGTCTGCTGGTGGCATTGTTGTGCTCCTGCTATTCCTCATGAACACAGCAACATGTGCTGAATCAGCGTTACATGCACGGACAAGTTTGAAAATCTCCTTAGGGTAAGGGATGCAGCACGGCTTTTTGGGTGTGGTATTTGTTTTGAATGTGTGTGCACTGCTCCTGTTCATGTTTGGTTACTTTGCATACATGTAGAATCACCATGGGGCACATGACATGGAGCTGAATTCACCTGAATTGATGGTCAGACTTGGTGACAGTCATCTGTAATGGGATTGTGGATTGTGATGAAGCCATCAATGTGTGTAACACTGCCCTCAGAAACATACGGGTTGCACCGGGTTGACATGGTGTGTGAATTCCCCATTAGAGGCTCAATGGTGTATAGCAGCCTCTCCGTGAGCAGCAGGGCGTGTTTAGCTGTAACCCGTCACTTGTGTGCCAGTTCTATGGATTTCCAGCATCTGTGGTGCAAAGGGGGGTGCCAGTGTCGGTCCCACATGTTCATCCACATGACCTGTGTATGTGTTGACAGAGTTGCATTAGCATTCCGACACACATGACTAATAAAGGTGTCCCTCTGCCTCTAAGGTGCCTCATCTCTGTCAATGGTGGTCTGTTGCCACTGTGCATGCGGCATGTCTGGCATAGTTATCAGAGACAGTGCATATGAGTCTATGTGTAGAGTAGCAAGATGCAAGCTGTTTGTCAGGGATTAGAATCTGTATTGTGCATGATGTCCATGGCTGTGTAGGTATTGTGGCATGTCAGTCTCCACGACGGCCACTGTGCTGCATGTGCATCCATTGTGTGTGTGTGTGCCATGTGGAACCAGACATTCCTTCCTTGACATACACCTTTTGCATAGTTCCTTCCTGAGATCCTTGTCTGTGTGTGCAACTTGTGGCATTGTTTTCTTGACATGGCGCATGCTGCTGCAGGCCCTGCAGCAAGGGCACCCAGTGTCCACGCAAACGAGCTGGTGTTCATCATGGATTGCTTGCTGACATGTGCTATGCTGATCAGCAGCATCTGTGCCTCATGCTGCAGCACACTCTGCATTATGCACAAGATCCCCAGTTCCATCCACCTCAAGGCAAGAGAGACCATCCCCCAGGTCAACTACGACATCCGTGTCTAATCCTACCCTGCACTCTACGGACATGTGCGTTACAACTCCCATGATACTTGTCCACATCCAGGGTGCATCTGCCCAGCTCTGCTTCTACATCCGGCGACCAGGCCACATCAACGTCCAACAGAGATGGGGGGAATGGATCACTGCCAGCTGCAGGATGACCTTCTCAATCCACGCACACACTCAGGATGCAGCCCACAACCACAACACAACCTTGTGGCACTGTGATCCAACACCCCATTGTGCCATCTCCATGCATCCAACCTTGGCCGGCCCACCATTCTCCACATCCACCTGACTCAAGCATGCAGGACATGGTTCTGCCACGTGTCTACACATACCTGGGAGTAGCACCCCAGGACACTCCACATGATCCCTGACCTCTGCGCATGACTGTTGCTCTTCTAAATAGGTCTGTAGACACAGTTGTGCGGGCACCCCCTCAGCTGGTTGGGCCCATCATGGGTGAGTATGGTGCTCCATGTCTGTATTGGATGATACATTGTGACCCATGTGTGTCCTGTGCCAGACTCAGACCCCAGGGTATGGATGGTTGGAGTTACTTCAGAAAACAGGCATGGTTTAACTTTACAGCACACACATGTAGTGGAATAATGCAAAATGACGGCATCATCTCGTGATTGTGATGATTTTTATTTGTGGTGGGGTACGTGTTTGGGGGGATGACAAGAGATGCTTGGCGGGAGTGTAGAATCCAAAGTTCACAGGGGGAGTTGGTATCCTTGCCATTGGAAGTCATCAGAGTCTATGCCACAGTCTTTGTCAACATTGGTCAGACAGTGACCAGCAAGTCCATGTGCCAGACAATGTCATGTGATGATGTGCTGCTGTTGGGCCAGAGGGCCAGGTGCCAGGCCAGGTGACCTGGGAGATGGCGATGTTCCGCTGACTATCACGGTCTTTTGCGTGGACGACCCCCCTTCCTGCGGGGACCTTCAGAAGCAGGCCGTGACGATGCTTGTGATGCTCCGTCGGATGAATCCTCCTCCTCCTGATCCCTCCCTGTGGGTGGTGATGTTCTTCGCCTGGTGGCACAGGGAGGGTTGCCCATGTTTTCGGCAATCCGACGGAGTACACGGGTCATGTCCGTTTGCACCGCCAGGAGCTCAGCCTGTCTTGCCTCCATCCGTCCTTGGTGTCGCTGTTGACAGGCATTTTGCTCGGCCTGCAGGGTCTTCATCTCCTCGAGGGTCCCCTTGATGTCTGTGAGGGTGGACGCAATCTGGACCATGCCCCTGGTGTCACGCCGGTATGTGTCCAGGATGTTGCTGACGTGTGACATTACCGGTTCCTGAGCCAACTGGTCAGGTTCGCGCCTCCGCCGTCCTCCACTCCCACCACCCCTGCCCACTTGCGCCCGGCCTGCCGTTCTGGGCACATCGGGTCTCCGGGACCCCTGAGGGATGGCATTTGCGGTGTCGCCTGCCTCCTCCTGGGTGCCCGGAGAACCTTGTCCCTCCTGGAAAGACTGGCTGTGTTGTGTGCAGGCAGGGCTCCTGGGTGTCTCCTGGGATGTGGCAGGAATGGGGGTGGTGGTTGGCACAGTTGTACCTGACGCAGGTGCTGCAGGTGGTTGGACACCAGAGGGGCCAGGTTGGTCTGGGTCATCCACGGAGTGGTGAGAGTCGTCGCTGCCAGTGGGGTCCTCTTCACGCAGAGCCTGGTCCTGTGAGTCTTCCCCCCCAGTGTTGGGGGGAGATCGACGACGTTGACCTGTGTGTGAGAGAGACAATGTTAATTGTGTTACATGCGACTTCCATGTTTCATTCATTTTTGAGTTGGCACAGTTCCTCTGGGTGGTTGGATTTGGCTTGCATTCCTCTCACAGTGCACTTGTGCATGGGTATGTCCCTTGGTCACAGCTTTCGACACTTTACCGATGGGTGACACAATCTTAGTTGATGCATCTTTTTGGAACGCAGTCAGCAGTGTAGTGAGCGGGCGTAACAAGCCATGCAGATCCGCCTTACGTGTTGCACTGTACGTGGCCAAATGGTGTTTTTTCCATGCAATTTGAGAATGCAGGTAGGTAACTTAAGCATTTGTGACAGGGTTCTGACAAACACAGTGGGTGGGTATACTGGGTGTAAGGTTAGGTTTGTGCCTGAAGCATGGATGTACTCGTGCACAGATTGACACATGGCCCAGTGTTTATCAAAGGTTAAAGGGGGGGTTCACACACTGCCAAACCTTGTCTACATGCACACAGTCCACCTGCTGACGAGCGGACATGGCCACACCACCCAAGGGTGATATGGTCTCCCTCTGTCTCCCTTTCACTCTCCCTCTGTCAGCCTCCTCCCTCTGTCTGTCTCCCTCTGTCAACCTCCTCCCTCTGTCCGTCTCCCTCTGTCTCCCTTTCTCCCTCCCTCTGTCAGCCTCCTCCCTCTGTCCGTCTCCCTCTGTCTCCCTTTCTCCCTCCCTCTGTCAGCCTCCTCCCTCTGTCCGTCTCCCTCTGTCTCCCTTTCTCCCTCCCTCTGTCAGCCTCCTCCCTCTGTCCGTCTCCCTCTGTCTCCCTTTCTCCCTCCCTCTGTCACCCTCCTCCCTCCCTCTGTCTGTCTCCCTGTGTCCACCTCTGTCTCCCTCCCTCTCTCTCCCCCTCTCCCTCCCTCTGTGTGTCACCCTCTGTCACCTCAGCCCAGCTTCCTGGGCACACACAGTTTGCAGGTCTTTCAAAGGCCATTGGCTTGTTCATGTGGGTTTGTTTCTTATCTCCGGGCACCCATTGGGCGGAGTGTCTGAGTCTGCGCTGCTGCTGTGGCGGGGTGTGCTGACACTCTTTCAGAGTGATGCGTCTTCATTAGCTGCTGCTATGTGCAAATTGTGCCTTCATACCCATGTCATCCTGCAACGCGGCCACCATTTGCAGGCAACACAGTACTGTTTGTATGGCTGTGCCCTAGGCCATGTGGGCTGAGGGCATTGTTGTGTGCTTCAGAGTTGCTCTATGTTAGTTTTGAGGCCCACCCTCCCGGCATCTGGGACATCCTGTCTTGTGTTGGTGTTTTGTGTGGCCTGTGACTTGGCATGCCCTTGCTTGGGGCATGGGGCATGGAGGCGCTAGTGGCATGTGTGTGTTTTTGGAGTGTGGTTGTGTCCGGTGCTGGCTTTGGGAGGGTTGCGTGCATGATTGGTATTTAGGTTGTGTATGACGTTCCCCCCATGTGAGGTGAGTTGTTTGTGTACTCACCAGGCTCTCGGACTCCTTCTACTCCGTCTACTCCCACCGGCGGCAGCGTGGCCATCACCTTCTCCTCCCAGGGATGGTAGTGTACCGGTCTGCGGGGCGGCCCTTCTCCGGTGATGTTCCCCTGGTTGTGATCGTCCGTCATTTTGCGGCGGACCGTCCTCCGTAGATCGTACCACCTGGCTTGGCACTCATGCCTGGTCCTTCTGGTGTAGAGGGAAACAGTGGTTCTGGATGGCCTAAGAAGGTCCAGGACAAAGAGAAACCCTTAAGAGGGCGGATGATTTTGTATAGGTTCAAAGACTCATACGGGAGAATGATACTTAATATAGAGAAACAGGGGACAGGACAGGTCAATATATGACACTTATTTATTATACATAGGATAAATTCAAGTGCTCACATATTTAGTGACAACAAGCGTGACGTGCAGGTGAGGGTGAACTTTTAAAAGAGAGCATCGCATTGGCAACAATAGAGAACCATTTTTCTTGGTTAAATCAGTACAAAAAGGTTCAAGTTGCGTAAGGTCGACGACGTTTCGAACTCAATTATTTGAGTTCATCTTCAGGACAAATGTGAGCATATGAACTCTAAATATGGAAAATGCAAAAATAAACAAGTATAAATAACTCATAAATTAGTCCCTGAACTGTAAATAGCATCACAATCAATTAAATGTAAGGTACATAGTGTTCTCCAAATAGTGATGCAAGTAGGAAGATCTATTTGTGATAATAATTGAGAAACTGGAAAAAGAATCATGAAGACGAAAAATGAACTGTCTACTGCCCAAAAATTGGACGCATTTAGCATTTACAAGGGTTATTTTCATTAGACCCGTAGGGTCACAAGGACGAATTAGCTATTAAAATTGCTAGCAGGGTGAGAAGGGGGCGTGAGGCAGCGCGAAGAAAATGGACCACTTACTTAGCATATGGGAAGGTAAGTAATGGAGGTGTCGACAGTTAAGGAAGTTGCAATGGTGGAATCGCCACAGCAGTGAATGCCTCGATAAAGAACAATGGCCTGGGGAAACGGAGTGATTTGTGGTTAGCAAGACGTAGTTCGGTGTGGTTATGCGAGAATACGGGGTTGTGCCAGATTAGGAGAGAAACACTTACTCGAATATAAAACTTAGTCCAACCTGCTCAATATATGAAGGCGGGGTTCCGGTGCCGGGAATTTAATCTGCAAGGGAGGGGGAGTAAGTGATTACCGTCAGGCGGACATTAAGGCCGCGAGAAAAGGGGAGGACGAAGAAGATAATTGCAGAATTACTTACTCATTTCAAACGGCACACGGATCATTCAATGGGGGTCTCGCGGGGGGTTGGTGGAGCGGGTCCTGGTAGTGTGGTGGGATGTGGAGGGTATTTGAGGAAGCAGGTTGCTATTGGTTACGTAAAGCGAAAGCAGCTGCGTGCATTGAAGCGCGTGTGGACCCAGCGTCGAGAGTTGGCTCAGGATATGCCTGTTCTAAAGTGGTAGCGAGTGGGAAAAGGAGCATGCGAGTAGGTGCTCGATAGTTAAGAGAAGGGGGCGGGGGGGGGTGGCGGGGGGGGCGTGTGTAATGAATACAGGTGAGTGAAAAAGGGGGGGAAACTGCGGGAACAGTGCATGCTTCCAGAATGCAGGACAAGCTAGTATGAAGACTTGTTATATCTAGATGGAATCAAATAATTAATTAATTTGAAAAAACATATAAGCAACCAGCGTCGCTAGAACGGAGGAGTTCTAGTAGTTGCGGGATCAGTCTTCAATCAAGTGTGTAAATATAGTACAATTAAAATACAGTACATAAACAATGTCATGGCTGAAAAAATGGACAAGAATGCATACATGTAGCCGTAGGGTGAGCAAGAGAAAATAGACTGGAGTTTCAAAAGTTAGTGGCACATGGGGCCACGTTATCTGGTTACAGAATGGTTCTGTATTCGTCCAGAGTGTTAAGCCCATGTTCGATAGAGCGGCATTTGAAGATCCATTTGCATTCCATGCGATTAAGGATTTGTTGTTGATTTCCTCCTCTGTGGTTGTGGTGTAGACTGTCAATCACTTGCCATGTGAAATCAGTTTCAGAGTGTCCTTTGGCCAAAAAATGTTCCACCAGTGGTGCCGTTTGTATTTTGCAACGGATCCTACTCCTATGTTGAGAGATCCTGGTCTTGATTTTTTGCGTAGTTTGTCCGATATAAAGCAATTGGCAAGGGCATTTAATACAGTAGACCACATTTTGTGAATTGCAGTTAGAAAAAAACTGTAAAGTGTGTTTAGTGCCATTATATTAAAAAAACTGGGTGTTACAGGTAGAATCACATGACATACAGTTGTTACACTTATAGTGGCCTTGTAGAGGAGGGAGGCCAAGGAAAGAATGTAGAGTATTGTCCTTGTGTGTAGGTTTTTGGGCTCTAACTAGGTGGTCCTTGATATTACGTCCTCTTTTGAAAGCAAAGAGCGGGGTGCCTGTGTTAAGCTCCAAAGGGCCTAGTACTGACCAATGCTTTTTTATCATTTTGGTAAGTTTGTTGCTGACTGGACAGAAGGTAGTCACGCATGTGATCTTGTTGAGGGATACTTTTTCTAGGGTTGCAGCAGGAATTCACGGTGTGAGTACCATGCTCGTTTCATTGAGCGCTTTACTAAACGTCTAGGGTAGCCCCGGTTAGTGAGTTTCTTGCACAGGATTTCAGCCTCCTGGAAGAAATCCTCTTTGAACCTGCAATTTCTACGAATTCTGAGAAATTGTCCGTAGGGTAGGCCATCTCTCAGTGCCCTGGGATGACAGCTATCGTATTGCAAGAGGGTGTTACGCTCTGTCGGTTTTCTGAATAGTGTAGTGTAGAGTTCGCCATCGGAGTTCTTGACCGTGACGTCTAGGTAATCAATTTTGTTGTTGTCAAAATTGTAGGTGAATTTTAGATCAGGCTGGATGTTATTGAGCTAGGCGCTAAATAGTTGGAGTTCGGTTTCATTGCCAGACCAGATCATGAATACGTCATCTATGTATCTGCGCCAAACACGAATTTTGTTAAAGAAAGGGTCATTGTTATTGAGAATGAACTTGTTTTCAATGTCGTCAACAAAAAGTATGGCAAAATTGGGGGCAAAAATGGCCCCCATCGAAGTGCCTTTGCATTGCCTGTAGTACTGGTCTTCGAACATAAAATAATTTCTGGTAAGAGCTATTTCAAGGAGTGAAATGATAAATTCTGTCGGGACCTGATGTGGTGCTGGGCGTAGATTGAGGTGTTTTTTGATGACTTCTATGCCTTTGTCTTGGGGGATATTGGTGTATAGTGACTCGATGTCCAGAGTGACAAGGAGTTCAGTTTGGGGGTCAAAAGGCTGGGATTCAATGAGATTGATAAAGTGTGTGGTGTCCTTAACATATGTGGTAGTGTCTTGTACCATATTCTTTATAAAAAAGTCAATATAGCTCCCTAGAGGTTCTAGAATTGATCCACACCCAGAGAGGATGGGTCTGCCAGGTGGAGTTTCCAGATTCTTTTGGATCTTGGGGAGAGTATATAGGACTGGAGTCCTAGGGCTTTTGTTATTAAGAAAGGAGAATTCGTGTTTGCTGATGTAGCCTTCTTCTAGAGACGTTTTGGTAACCGTGAGGATGAGATCACTGATGTCTTGAAGGGGGTTGCGCATAAGGCGTTCATAGTGTGACGTGTTCTTGAGTTGGCGGTGAATTTCATTGTCGTAGGCGGTTTTGTCCTGTAGGACGATACCGCCTCCCTTGTCACAGGGTTTTATGACCACATCGTCCAAATTTTTTAGAGTGTTAAGGCTCTGTCTTTCTTCAAGGCTAACATTAAAAGGAGTGAACCTGTAGTTGGTTTTTATGTCGTTGAAGTCTTTTAGTACAAGATGTTCAAAAGCAATAACTTCCGGGGGCATCGAACCACTAGGTGGATTGAATGTGGATTTGGGTCGCAGTCCTGTGATGTCAGTTTTGGTGATTGTCTCTTTATCTTGAAAGAATACATTTAGTCTTACTTTTCTAAAAAATTTAAGAATTTCGGTGTGGATGTCAAACCAGTTTGGTTTTTCCGTGATGACAAAAGACAAACCTCTACTAAGTAGGGCAATATCAGTTGAGGCCAGTTGGTGTTTGGATAAGTTAAAAATAGGCATTTGGTCCATGTTGGACGAGGGAGGTGAGGGGGGAGGGGTTAGTATTGATAACCCCATTGGTAGAATTTCCTGCGTGTTTGTCGTTCCCCTGGGGGGAAGTTGTACCTGGGTCTCCCTCTGCCTCTCCCTCTGCCTCTCGATCTCTCCCCTGTGAATGTTTGGCCTCTCTCTAAAAAATTAGGATTGTATGTAGAGGAGCTAGTGCCTTCCCCGGGGTCAGAGTTGTCGGATTCTAGAGAGGAGGTGGAGAACGTGACCGGTTGTCTATTTCTGAATCTTCCCCAAGTGCCTGTTGGATACCTCTGTTGATCTTGGTTGTTCGATGTAAAAAAGTCTTCTCTGAGGTAGTGGTAGGTTTGCTCTTTATTGTAATTCCTTATGTCTTTTGTCACTTTGGTTGACTTTTTATGGTGTTCAAAATTTTGGAAATCAACAATCGTGCGTTCTAGTTTTTCTAGGGCTGACTTGGCATCTGCCAGGCTATCTAGTTCTAAGATTGCCTTTTCTAGTTCTCGGATTTCTAGTAGTTCTTTTCTGCTGTGTTCTAATGCAGTGTCAAAACCTAGCACCATCCAGTGGCGGGAGCACATAGTGCCAATGTGGGCGAAACCGTTCTTAAATTTTGGGTCTTGTAGGAAAATTGCAGGGATATTTCGTACTTGCAAGCCTACCGGGATGATATCGGCTTTCAGATATTCCATAGGCATACGAGCGTGTAACTCAGTACGTATGTGTTTCTTTTTTAATCTTTCTAGACTAGTCAATTTCTCACTTGCCACATTAGAAGGTGTATTATTAGCAGGTATCGGTGTATGGAAAAGTGAGGGACCATTAATCAATCTCGCAATATATTCCTCGGTATAAGTCGGGATAGTGGGTGTAGACATAGTCTGAGAGCGAGTGTATTATGCGAGGTAGGAATTCTGGCTGTCCTATGAGTTAGGTAGATGTATATAGGTCAAATAGATGAATAGAGTAATTTCTTTATAGTATATCTTAATATAACCACTCAAAAAGTGGAACCCTTGCAGTGAAGCCACTGCTCGTGCAAGTGTTTATGAAGGACAAGGGTACCCCTTATGCGAACCTGGGGTGATACAATGTAGAGGGAAACAGTGGTTCTGGATGGCCTAAGAAGGTCCAGGACAAAGAGAAACCCTTAAGAGGGCGGATGATTTTGTATAGGTTCAAAGACTCATACGGGAGAATGATACTTAATATAGAGAAACAGGGGACAGGACAGGTCAATATATGACACTTATTTATTATACATAGGATAAATTCAAGTGCTCACATATTTAGTGACAACAAGCGTGACGTGCAGGTGAGGGTGAACTTTTAAAAGAGAGCATCACATTGGCAACAATAGAGAACCATTTTTCTTGGTTAAATCAGTACAAAAAGGTTCAAGTTGCGTAAGGTCGACGACGTTTCGAACTCAATTATTTGAGTTCATCTTCAGGACAAATGTGAGCATATGAACTCTAAATATGGAAAATGCAAAAATAAACAAGTATAAATAACTCATAAATTAGTCCCTGAACTGTAAATAGCATCACAATCAATTAAATGTAAGGTACATAGTGTTCTCCAAATAGTGATGCAAGTAGGAAGATCTATTTGTGATAATAATTGAGAAACTGGAAAAAGAATCATGAAGACGAAAAATGAACTGTCTACTGCCCAAAAATTGGATGCATTTAGCATTTACAAGGGTTATTTTCATTAGACCCGTAGGGTCACAAGGACGAATTAGCTATTAAAATTGCTAGCAGGGTGAGAAGGGGGCGTGAGGCAGCGCGAAGAAAATGGACCACTTACTTAGCATATGGGAAGGTAAGTAATGGACACAACCCCGTATTCTCGCATAACCACACCGAACTACGTCTTGCTAACCACAAATCACTCCGTTTCCCCAGGCCATTGTTCTTTATCGAGGCATTCACTGCTGTGGCGATTCCACCGTTGCAACTTCCTTAACTGTCGACACCTCCATTACTTACCTTCCCATATGCTAAGTAAGTGGTCCATTTTCTTCGCGCTGCCTCACGCCCCCTTCTCACCCTGCTAGCAATTTTAATAGCTAATTCGTCCTTGTGACCCTACGGGTCTAATGAAAATAACCCTTGTAAATGCTAAATGCGTCCAATTTTTGGGCAGTAGACAGTTCATTTTTCGTCTTCATGATTCTTTTTCCAGTTTCTCAATTATTATCACAAATAGATCTTCCTACTTGCATCACTATTTGGAGAACACTATGTACCTTACATTTAATTGATTGTGATGCTATTTACAGTTCAGGGACTAATTTATGAGTTATTTATACTTGTTTATTTTTGCATTTTCCATATTTAGAGTTCATATGCTCACATTTGTCCTGAAGATGAACTCAAATAATTGAGTTCGAAACGTCGTCGACCTTACGCAACTTGAACCTTTTTGTACTGATTTAACCAAGAAAAATGGTTCTCTATTGTTGCCAATGCGATGCTCTCTTTTAAAAGTTCACCCTCACCTGCACGTCACTCTTGTTGTCACTAAATATGTGAGCACTTGAATTTATCCTATGTATAATAAATAAGTGTCATATATTGACCTGTCCTGTCCCCTGTTTCTCTATATTAAGTATCATTCTCCCGTATGAGTCTTTGAACCTATACAAAATCATCCGCCCTCTTAAGGGTTTCTCTTTGTCCTGGACCTTCTTAGGCCACCCAGAACCACTGTTTCCCTCTACATTGTATCACCCCAGGTTCGCATAAGGGGTACCCTTGTCCTTCATAAACACTTGCACGAGCAGTGGCTTCACTGCAAGGGTTCCACTTTTTGAGTGGTTATATTAAGATATACTATAAAGAAATTACTCTATTCATCTATTTGACCTATATACATCTACCTAACTCATAGGACAGCCAGAATTCCTACCTCGCATAATACACTCGCTCTCAGACTATGTCTACACCCACTATCCCGACTTATACCGAGGAATATATTGCGAGATTGATTAATGGTCCCTCACTTTTCCATACACCGATACCTGCTAATAATACACCTTCTAATGTGGCAAGTGAGAAATTGACTAGTCTAGAAAGATTAAAAAAGAAACACATACGTACTGAGTTACACGCTCGTATGCTTACGGAATATCTGAAAGCCGATATCATCCCGGTAGGCTTGCAAGTACGAAATATCCCTGCAATTTTCCTACAAGACCCAAAATTTAAGAGCGGTTTCGCCCACATTGGCACTACGTGCTCCCGCCACTGGATGGTGCTAGGTATTGACACTGCATTAGAACACAGCAGAAAAGAACTACTAGAAATCCGAGAACTAGAAAAGGCAATCTTAAAACTAGATAGCCTGGCAGATGCCAAGTCAGCCCTAGAAAAACTAGAACGCACGATTGTTGATTTCCAAAATTTTGAACACCATAAAAAGTCAACCAAAGTGACAAAAGACATAAGGAATTACAATAAAGAGCAAACCTACCCCTACCTCAGAGAACACTTTTTTACATCGAACAACCAAGATCAACAGAGGTATCCAACAGGCACTTGGGGAAGATTCAGAAATAGACAACCGGTCACGTTCTCCACCTCCTCTCTAGAATCCGACAACTCTGACCCCGGGGAAGGCACTAGCTCCTCTACATACAATCCTATTTTTTTAGAGAGAGGCCAAACATTCACAGGGGAGAGATCGAGAGGCAGAGGGAGAGGCAGAGGGAGACCCAGGTACAACTTCCCCCCAGGGGAACGACAAACACGCAGGAAATTCTACCAATGGGGTTATCAATACTAACCCCTCCCCCCTCACCTCCCTCGTCCAACATGGACCAAATGCCTATTTTTAACTTATCCAAACACCAACTGGCCTCAACTGATATTGCCCTACTTAGTAGAGGTTTGTCTTTTGTCATCACGGAAAAACCAAACTGGTTTGACATCCACACTGAAATTCTTCAATTTTTTAGAAAAGTAAGACTAAATGTATTCTTTCAAGATAAAGAGACAATCACCAAAACTGACATCACAGGACTGCGACCCAAATCCACATTCAATCCACCTAGTGGTTCGATGCCCCCGGAAGTTATTGCTTTTGAACATCTTGTACTAAAAGACTTCAATGACATAAACACCAACTACAGGTTCACTCCTTTTAATGTTAGCCTTGAAGAAAGACAGAGCCTTAACACTCTAAAAAATTTGGACGATGTGGTCATAAAACCCTGTGACAAGGGAGGCGGTATCGTCCTACAGGACAAAACCGCCTACGACAATGAAATTCACCGCCAACTCAAGAACACGTCACACTATGAACGCCTTATGCGCAACCCCCTTCAAGACATCAGTGATCTCATCCTCACGGTTACCAAAACGGCTCTAGAAGAAGGCTACATCAGCAAACACGTATTCTCCTTTCTTAATAACAAAAGCCCTAGGACTCCAGTCCTATATACTCTCCCCAAGATCCACAAGAATCTGGAAACTCCACCTGGCAGACCCATCCTCTCTGGGTGTGGATCAATTCTAGAACCTCTAGGGAGCTATATTGACTTTTTTATAAAGAATATGGTACAAGACACTACCACATATGTTAAGGACACCACACACTTTATCAATCTCATTGAATCCCAGCCTTTTGACCCCCAAACTGAACTCCTTGTCACTCTGGACATCGAGTCACTATACACCAATATCCCCCAAGACAAAGGCATAGAAGTCATCAAAAAACACCTCAATCTACGCCCAGCACCACATCAGGTCCCGACAGAATTTATCATTTCACTCCTTGAAATAGCTCTTACCAGAAATTATTTTATGTTCGAAGACCAGTACTACAGGCAATGCAAAGGCACTTCGATGGGGGCCATTTTTGCCCCCAATTTTGCCATACTTTTTGTTGACGACATTGAAAACAAGTTCATTCTCAATAACAATGACCCTTTCTTTAACAAAATTCGTGTTTGGCGCAGATACATAGATGACGTATTCATGATCTGGTCTGGCAATGAAACCGAACTCCAACTATTCAGCGCCTGGCTCAATAACATCCAGCCTGATCTAAAATTCACCTACAATTTTGACAACAACAAAATTGATTACCTAGACGTCACGGTCAAGAACTCCGATGGCGAACTCTACACTACACTATTCAGAAAACCGACAGAGCGTAACACCCTCTTGCAATACGATAGCTGTCATCCCAGGGCACTGAGAGATGGCCTACCCTACGGACAATTTCTCAGAATTCGTAGAAATTGCAGGTTCAAAGAGGATTTCTTCCAGGAGGCTGAAATCCTGTGCAAGAAACTCACTAACCGGGGCTACCCTAGACGTTTAGTAAAGCGCTCAATGAAACGAGCATGGTACTCACACCGTGAATTCCTGCTGCAACCCAAAGAAAAAGTATCCCTCAACAAGATCACATGCGTGACTACCTTCTGTCCAGTCAGCAACAAACTTACCAAAATGATATAAAAGCATTGGTCAGTACTAGGCCCTTTGGAGCTTAACACAGGCACCCCGCTCTTTGCTTTCAAAAGAGGACGTAATATCAAGGACCACCTAGTTAGAGCCCAAAAACCTACACACAAGGACAATACTCTACATTCTTTCCTTGGCCTCCCTCCTCTACAAGGCCACTATAAGTGTAACAACTGTATGTCATGTGATTCTACCTGTAACACCCAGTTTTTTTAATATAATGGCACTAAACACACTTTACAGTTTTTTTCTAACTGCAATTCACAAAATGTGGTCTACTGTATGAAATGCCCTTGCCAATTGCTTTATATCGGACAAACTACGCAAAAAATCAAGACCAGGATCTCTCAACATAGGAGTAGGATCCGTTGCAAAATACAAACGGCACCACTGGTGGAACATTTTTTGGCCAAAGGACACTCTGAAACTGATTTCACATGGCAAGTGATTGACAGTCTACACCACAACCACAGAGGAGGAAATCAACAACAAATCCTTAATCGCATGGAATGCAAATGGATCTTCAAATGCCGCTCTATCGAACATGGGCTTAACACTCTGGACGAATACAGAACCATTCTGTAACCAGATAACGTGGCCCCATGTGCCACTAACTTTTGAAACTCCAGTCTATTTTCTCTTGCTCACCCTACGGCTACATGTATGCATTCTTGTCCATTTTTTCAGCCATGACATTGTTTATGTACTGTATTTTAATTGTACTATATTTACACACTTGATTGAAGACTGATCCCGCAACTACTAGAACTCCTCCGTTCTAGCGACGCTGGTTGCTTATATGTTTTTTCAAATTAATTAATTATTTGATTCCATCTAGATATAACAAGTCTTCATACTAGCTTGTCCTGCATTCTGGAAGCATGCACTGTTCCCGCAGTTTCCCCCCCTTTTTCACTCACCTGTATTCATTACACACGCCCCCCCGCCACCCCCCCCCGCCCCCTTCTCTTAACTATCGAGCACCTACTCGCATGCTCCTTTTCCCACTCGCTACCACTTTAGAACAGGCATATCCTGAGCCAACTCTCGACGCTGGGTCCACACGCGCTTCAATGCACGCAGCTGCTTTCGCTTTACGTAACCAATAGCAACCTGCTTCCTCAAATAACCTCCACATCCCACCACACTACCAGTCGCTGCGCGTACCTGCACGCGACCAGGACCCGCTCCACCAACCCCCCGCGAGACCCCCATTGAATGATCCGTGTGCCGTTTGAAATGAGTAAGTAATTCTGCAATTACCTTCTTCGTCCTCCCCTTTTCTCGCGGCCTTAATGTCCGCCTGACGGTAATCACTTACTCCCCCTCCCTTGCAGATTAAATTCCCGGCACCGGAACCCCGCCTTCATATATTGAGCAGGTTGGACTAAGTTTTATATTCGAGTAAGTGTTTCTCTCCTATTCTGGCACAACCCCGTATTCTCGCATAACCACACCGAACTACGTCTTGCTAACCACAAATCACTCCGTTTCCCCAGGCCATTGTTCTTTATCGAGGCATTCACTGCTGTGGCGATTCCACCGTTGCAACTTCCTTAACTGTCGACACCTCCATTACTTACCTTCCCATATGCTAAGTAAGTGGTCCATTTTCTTCGCGCTGCCTCACGCACCCTTCTCACCCTGCTAGCAATTTTAATAGCTAATTCGTCCTTGTGACCCTACGGGTCTAATGAAAATAACCCTTGTAAATGCTAAATGCGTCCAATTTTTGGGCAGTAGACAGTTCATTTTTCGTCTTCATGATTCTTTTTCCAGTTTCTCAATTATTATCACAAATAGATCTTCCTACTTGCATCACTATTTGGAGAACACTATGTACCTTACATTTAATTGATTGTGATGCTATTTACAGTTCAGGGACTAATTTATGAGTTATTTATACTTGTTTATTTTTGCATTTTCCATTTTTAGAGTTCATATGCTCACATTTGTCCTGAAGATGAACTCAAATAATTGAGTTCGAAACGTCGTCGACTTTACGCAACTTGAACCTTTTTGTACTGATTTAACCAAGAAAAATGGTTCTCTATTGTTGCCAATGCGATGCTCTCTTTTAAAAGTTCACCCTCACCTGCACGTCACGCTTGTTGTCACTAAATATGTGAGCACTTGAATTTATCCTATGTATAATAAATAAGTGTCATATATTGACCTGTCCTGTCCCCTGTTTCTCTATATTAAGTATCATTCTCCCGTATGAGTCTTTGAACCTATACAAAATCATCCGCCCTCTTAATGGTTTCTCTTTGTCCTGGACCTTCTTAGGCCATCCAGAACCACTGTTTCCCTCTACATTGTATCACCCCAGGTTCGCATAAGGGGTACCCTTGTCCTTCATAAACACTTGGTCCTTCTGGTGGCCCCAACAACATTCACAGAATTGACAATCCTCTGCCACATGGCTGATTTTTTGGATATGCGGGTCCGTCTGACCAATGTTCCAAAGAGCTGTGGCTCGACTCTGACGATTTCGTCGACAAGGACCTCCAGCTCCTCCTTTGTGAACTTTGGATTCTTGTTAGTGGGCATGGTGTGGGGTGTGGGTGTGGATGGTTGTGGGGGTGTTGGTGTGGATGGTTGTGGGGGTGTGAGTGTGGTTGTGAAGGTGTGTGTGTGTGAATGTGATGAGGGGGTGTTTGTGATGGTGGTTGTGTGAAGGAGTGCAAGTGTAAGGTGTATTGATGGATGTAGTATGGTGCAGTGCGTTGTCTCTGTGGTCTGGCAGTAGTGGATCTGTTGCAAAGGATCATGGTTTGTGTGTGTTGGGCCTTTTTATTGGTCCATTTGTGGGTGTGGCTGTGTTTGAACTTTGGGTGGGTGTGTTATAAGGAGTGGTTGTGTTTTGGGCCTCTGTTTAGCTGTTTGGCAGTTGCAGGTCAGTGTATAGGATGTATTTGGGCTTGTTGGACATGTTTTGTGGTGTTGTGTGAATCGAATTGACTCTCCTTGTGTTGTTTTGGTTTGTCCTGGTTCAGTACGAGTGTTTTTGGCGTCTGTACGGTGCGTACATGGCCATTTTGTTGTACAGTGCTGTCCTTTGCTATGGCTTAGTACGACTCGTACATGCGCGATGTTGGGTGAGGGTGCTGGTGTAGGGGCCTGGGGTAGGGTGCGTACAGACACGGGCAGGGTGTTGGTCCGCACTGGTCATCGGTGGTGGTGTTTCGCACCATACATACAGGGGGGCTGGGTGTACGCTCTGTACATACACGGGTGGGGGTACGCTCCGTACATACACAGGTGGGGGTACGCTCCGTACATACACTGGTAGGGTGTGGGTACGCTCCAATCATACACGGGTGTGGGTACGCTCCGTCCATACACGGGTGGGGGTACGCTCCATTCTTACACGGGTGGGGGTATGCTCCGTACATACACTGGTGGGGTGTGGGTATGCTCCAATCATACACGGGTGTGGGTACGCTCTGTCCATACACGGGTGGGGGTATGCTCCATTCATACACGGGTGGGGGTACGCTCCGTACATACACTGGTGGGGTGTTGGTACGCACCATTCATACACGGGTGGGGGTACGCTCCGTACATACACTGGTGGGGTGTTGGTACGCTCCATACATACACGGGTGGGGGTACGCTCCGTACATACACTGGTGGGGTGTGGGTACGCTCCATTCATACACTGGTGGGGGTATGCTCCGTACATACACGGGTGGGGGTACGCACCATTCATACACGGGTGGGGGTACGCTCCGTACATACACTGGTGGGGTGTGGGTACGCTCCAATCATACACGGGTGGGGGTACGCTCCGTACATACATTGGTGGGGTGTGGGTACGCTCCATACATACACGGGTGGGGGTTCGCGCCGTACATACATTGGTGGGGGTTCGGCGCGTACATCCGCGGCCGGGGGGGCGTTTGGCGCGTACATGCGGGGGCTGGGGGGGGTGTTCGGCGCGTACATACGAGGGCTGGGGGGGTGTTCAGCGCGTACATACGGGGTCTGGGGTGGGGTGTTCGGCGCGTATGCGGGCACATGTCTCCATGGTTGCTATAGGAGTTCGGTCCGTACGGTGTTTTTTCCATACGGTTGTGAAATCGGAAGGACGGGACGGATCGTACTTGCGCGGGCGGACTTCATTTTTCCGATTCGTACGGTATATCGTCCGGGGATGTGTCGGACACATTTTCCGACCCGAGGACGTGTGGGGAAATGTTCCCAATGTGATTCGTATGGACTTTTTCCCATACGAATCGTACTTGGCAGTTTGTACGCTACTTGTACGATTCGTACGGTAAAAAATCCGGATATGATTCGTACGGGGAACATTTTTCCAGGATCGGAATCGGCCCCTTTATGTTTTCTCCATCCCCACACACTGACTTTTGATTCAAGCACACAGTGTTCCAGAGAGACTCTGAATTTGGCCTTCATTCGTTTTCAAATTTGATACTGACTTTGGAACTTTTTCTATGATTATATATATATTTTTATATCCTCGTCCCAAAATTGTATTTTTCATTTTTTGGCACAGGAATCTGCTTATAGAAGAACTATTCGTAGAGAACAGAATTCTTTGATAACACTTCCAGGGAAAGTATGCCACCTTGTCATGAATAACAATTTGACTTGTGTAACCTGATATGAAATGGTTTCGGCCCCATTTTCTTCTGTATTTACGAGCCATTTCATCACATGTATATATTTTGGTTCATTCATTTAGCATTCCAATGTGATCCTAAGCTTAGAATGGAACATTGCCTTTAATATGTACAACACTTTATGCATAGCAATGGTTTTGTAATGTATTTTTAGAACATGTGTTTTAGATATGTTTTTAGCTTATTTTAGCAAACCCATACGATACTCTGTTTTAAGATATGTTTAGAACGTTTAGGATTTAGTAACGTCGTTCATACGAAACTGGAGTGGGTGTTGTGTGCAGATTTAGATTCCGTATATAGGTTTCCCGACATATGCCCTTATATAGGTACAATTCACATTGCCCTTATTTGGACATAGAAATCCGGCCCTTATTTAGACATTGTCCGTACAAACCAAATACAGGCATGGCCACCTACATCCGTCCATCCACGTCAAAACAAATTCTTGGAAAACCAGACACTTAAGCCTTTAGGAATTTCTCTCAGCTTGATTATTGATTTCTCCAAGAACTCATTAAGTATGCATGAACATCTATTCCTTAGGGGTTCATTCATGACGTTCCTCTGCACGACTTTTACATCAATACTGGCATTCCTAGACACCTTGAAGGTATAAATATACCAGCACTTGCCCTGGCAAATTGCGGTTCCGGTAGGATTCGATCCAACCCAGACTACGCGGTTCGCCACTGCATGTTCGGAAGGAGATCGAGTTCCAGCCTGATGAACTGACCTGACGCTGCCATCCTCCTCGCAGAGAATCCAGCTCCAGTGCTCTCTGACTTCCCTTGTGGGGGGTTAGACTATCGAGTCCAGAAAAGAGATTTCAACCTCTCTCATTCTAAGGTATGGAGCTGACTAGAACTTAGAGAAACCTTTGGCAACTCTTGGCTAAACTAAAATATAGCTAGCTATACTTTAGAAATGGCACCTACTTCAAACCTCGTACTGCACTTACGTTAGGTACACTGGGGTAGAACAATTTAGAAGCATCAGATGAGTATCACATTTTAGCTTATTTATGTATGTATTTTGATTAATATATGTCATAGCTACAAACTATGCTATTGCAGTATTATTTTATCTTACTGCTAACCTCGTACATATTATACTTCGCAGTCTGTCTTACGATTGTAGCAATTCATATCGCTTGCATGAGAAATAAGACTGTTCAATAAACCCTTTTATTGACACGCCAGTCTCTCTATTTCTGTACAACTCTATAGAAACGAAGCATGCACGATTGACTGAGTGAAACTGTTATCTATTGTTTCCACGATTCTGAGACTGTTCCGATTGTAAAGGGAAACAAAGTTGTCATGTTTATGCGGTTGTCAGAGACTAATCCCTTCTTGTATATTCGAGAAGTTTCTAGTGACCTCTGAGTTAGCTGGCACACACAAGTTATTAAGTTTAATATACTCGATAGAGACATACTGACCTTAGTCCTATGTCAAATCTATAGTGTATGTTATTCCAATGCGCAGAGCCTATCAGGGATATAGGAACTACACTACAATACAATATTTATTCTCTTAATTCACTAGGAGTTATCTGGGTATGATAAGTGGAGACACTGGTGTCAGAGGTTATATTTGGCATGGTCATCATATTATGTGACATTCAGAAGCTCTCATATGATAGTTTGCTCTTTAGCAGTTGTTTTGTTCAGGCTCACTTAGCCCAAGTACCATTTGCTTATCTTAATGCCCAGATACAGTGGCGGCTCCTCCATAGGGGCGTTTGGGCGTCGCACACTGCTTTCTCGCAGCGCGAGAAGCAGAAACATAAAATGGTAAAAACTGCCATTTTATGTTTCTGCTTCTCGCACTGCGAGAAAGCAGATGTGCCTGGTTGGGGGCGAGAGGGTGGGCGGCCACGCTTGAGGGCAGGGGGGGAGTGGCTTACCCACTGTTGTGGGTCCTGACTGTTTGGTCGGCCCCTGGAGCCGACCAGTCAGTCAGTACCCACAACAGTGGATAAGCCACTCCCCCCCTGCCCTCAAGCACGACTGCCCACTCTCCCTTTTTAGGTCGAGGACTACCGGTCTGCCGAAAGGCAGAACCGGAAGTCGGAGATTTAATGACTTGGAGAAGAGGGGCTTGATCCAGCCCCTCTTCTCCCCTGTTCTCCATTGGCTGGCCTCGTAAATGCTGGCCAGCCACTGGAGAAGAGGTCAGTCACTCCGATCAGGCCCCGTCCTTTTCGGATCAGGGGGCGTGGTTTTTGCGAAAAGTCTCAGGGAGGAGACAACAGCAAAACACGCCCCCGAATCCGAAAACGACGCTGCCTTTCTCCTCGGAGAAAGGCGGTGGTGTGTGCTTGCTCTTGTTTCTGCTCTCCTCGCTGCTCCCCCTTACATACCCCCACTTCCCATTGTCCCTTTCCTTCTCCCACGAGGACTCCACTTCGTTTTCGCAGGGGAAGCCCAGCTTACAGCAGCTGTAAATCCGCTTGATGTACTGGAAGAGATGCTGGTGGGGAAAGACGGGCCTGGTGGGTCCCGAGGCAGCAGTGCGCACCCGGAGCCTAAAGGGGGCGCTGTCCTCCAGCGCGGCCAACTTGTGGTGCCCGCTGCTCCAGGGCTGGCTCATGTGCAGGCACTGAAGCCGGGGGTCCGCCCTGCCGAGGTCATTGTAGTCCACACCGAAACCCACATCCTCGGACCTTCCCGCGGCCCAGTGCCGGGCGGACACCCTGTGCCTGGGGTAGAGTGGCAGGGTCCGGCCCTCCTGGAGGAGAGAGAGCAGACAGCAAAGATGGAGAGCGTCCCACATGGCGCGGCACAGAGGGGTGAAATGGCCGCGGCGCGCCGGGCCGTCCCTTAAATAGGGTCCCCGGGCCCTGCACAGACTCTCTGGCTGCTCGGACGACATTCACTGGAGGAATCCTTTCTGCGGCTGATGGTCTGAACTCCCCGAACAATGCGCTGCCCATGCTGCGATAATCACTTATATTTACACACCCATCGCCTATGTAAATGGCCGGCAGCGCCTCTGAGGGGTGAAAGTAATAGAACTTAAGAGGAGCAGTGGTGAATAAGAGGAGCAGCGGTGAAAGCACTGCTTAGGCCAGTCTATTCTTGGGAACTGTGCTGAATGTAAACAGTCTATAAAAAGCAAACTTTTTTTTTTTTTAAAGTAAAGAAGGGCGTGATGTCCGTTAGATGTCTCCTGGATTTAATGCGGTTGATGCCAGCCAGCATTACAGTGGTCGGTGCACACAGCGCCTGCAAGGCTGCCCCAGTTCATACACACTGGTCACCAATTGTGTAGCAAGGATGCCATGGAAACCTGGTGCAAGCAAGGAGAATGTCCCCCTTGACTGCACTTGGGCTATTAAAATACAGCAGCGTTCAGTGAGCCCCCAGGACTCTGGGCCCCTGTGCTACTGCACCTGCTGCACCACTGGTAACTACTCCCCTGTATTTCACCCAACTGTCACTGCTCCGAATTGACATTTGGTGTCCATGTGGACTCAAGGACGAGGTCTTTTCCAGCCTGTTCAAAGCTGCCCCGCGTTTTAATGCCTTCGATGGCCTTTCCAGCAACGTTTAAGTCGCAGGGGCTACAGAGACTCCTATCTCGTCAACGCTTTTTAGACCATCCTCGGAGACTAACAGGGGGCAAAAGTACGGGCACTGCAAAAAGTTAAGTTAGAGAGCGCGTGTGCGACAGAAGATGCAAAGTTCGGAATAGAAGGGGCACTGCTCGGGTCAGGTGTTTGTAAATCACTAGTGAGTACTGGGTGGGGAGGGGGCACTCCCGAGGGGAGATTACAGAGTGAGCACAGCAGGGTAATCTGCGCCCACTGACTAATGAGCCCCTCATTGTCTTTTATGTGTGTGCAGAGCCCCTGGAACAAACGCATCGCATTGCTGAGCTAACAGCCCCCATGCACGTTTAGCATGCAGCGGGAGGGGGACGGGGGAGGGTCAGAAAGGAGACTCCCTGGCTGGGCCTGGGGGGTACACGCGGTTTAACCCCCCATACCCAATGACAATACAATTACCCTTATCTTCAGGGTTAGGAAAAAACGTGCAGTGAATTCCAACTCAACCCAGAAAGACAATGACAATTACTTTTAACAAGCATTTACAATGCAACGGTCTCGGCATTGGTAAAGTTAGAGCTATTGGCATTGCTCATGACATTATTTTTGTTTATGTTTTTGTTTTTAAAACATTTCAAGAAACGGCATTGTCATGAGCAATGCCAATAGCTCTAACTTTAACAATGCCGAGACCGTTGCATTGTAAATGCTTGTTTTGCAAGCTCAAGCGGAGCTGTCATTTTGGCTCGATCGTACAATCTTTATTGCTGCCTTTACTGAAGAGATAACGTGATGTCTGTTTGACACAGAATTCCGTTCAAACCTGCCATAAGACTGAACAGAAATACTCAAAGCTGGCTTGTACTTGCTTCTTATGCTGCTGTTAGCGTTTCAGTAGCAAACTAGTTTTCTGGTCTTACCTTTCTCATTTAAAGAAACAGGGGACCATAATTTAAAAAAACAAACAGCGGAAAGGTGAAGGGCTGCCTTCCTCAATGACTGTTGAATATTGCTTACTTTTTCCTACTTTCATAAAGAGAACAAATAAGGAGTTCTTTCTTCGTTATATATGTCTGCAGCTAGTTGCTTTACTTATACATTGTATGCTATTTTGTGTTTTGTATGCATTTCAAGGTGAAGCTTCTTTTAACCTGAGGTCCTTTGCAGGAGTATATATGCACACTGACTCACTTTTTCCCTCACTCTCCTTCCTTGTGTCACACACTACTCTCATTCTCCATCCTCTTGCCTCATGCTGCTGCTCTTCTCACTCTCCTCCCTTGTATCTCCTGCTGCTCTTCTCACTCTCCTTCCTGCTGCCTCATGCTGCTCTTCTCTTCACTCTCCTTCCTTGTACTTCACGCTGCTCTTCTCATCACTCTCCACCCTTGTGCCTCACGCCACTCATCTCCTCACTCTCCGTCCTTGTGCCTCACTCTCCTTGTCTCCTCACTCTCCGTCCTTGTGCCTCACGCTGCTCTTCTCCTGACTTTCCTTCCTTCTGCCTCACGCTGCTCTTCTCCTCACTCTCCTTCCTTCTGCCTCATGCTGATCTTCTCCTCACTCTCCGTCCTTTTGCCTCATGCTGCTCTTCTCCTCACTCTCCATCCTTCTGCCTCACGCTGCTCTCACTCCTTTCCTTTTGCCTCATGCTGCTCTTCTGACGCGCCGTCCTTGTGCCTCATGCTGTTCTTCTGACTCTCCGTACTTGAGCCTCATACTGCTCTTCTCACACTCCTTTGAGCCTCACGCTGCTCTTCACTCTCCTTCCTTGTGCTTCAAGCTGTGATTATCCTCACTCTCCATCCTTTTGCCACGTGCTGCTCTTCTCCTCACTCTGTCCTTGTGCCTCACACTTCTCTCCTCCTCACTCTCTGTCCTAGTGCCTCACGCTGCTCTCCTCCTCACTCTCTGTCCTAGTGCCTCACGCTGCTCTTCTCCTCTTCACTCGTCTTCCTTGTGCCACATGCTGCTCTCCTCCTCACTCTCCATCCTTCTGCTTCACTCTGCTCTCCTCCTCACTCTCCGTCCTTATGTCTCGCGCTGCTCTTTCCTCACTCTCTCCTTCCTTCTGCCTCACGCTTCTCTTCTCACTCCTTTCCTTTTGCCTCGTGCTGCTCTTCTCACTCTCCGTATTTGTGCCTCATGCTGCTCTTCTCACGCTCCGGTCTTGTGCCTCATGCTGCTCTTCTCACACTCCTCTTTCCTTGTGCTTCAAGCTGCTCTTCTCTGCACTCTCCTTTCTTATGCTTCACCCTGCGATTCCCACACTCGTTCCTTCTGCCTCACGCTGCTCTTCTCCTCACTCTCCGTCCTTTAGCCTCACGCTGTTCTTCTCCTCACTCTTCATCCTTGTGCCTTACGCTGCTCTTCTCCTCACACTCCTTCCTTGTGCCTCACGCTGCTCTTCTATTCACTCTCCTTCCTTGTGCCTCACACTTCTCTTCTCCTGCTCACTCTCCTTTCTTGTACCTCATGCTTCTCTCCTCTGCACTCTGTCCTTGTGCCTCACGCTGCTGTTCTCCTCACTCTCATTCCTCACGCTGCTCTTCTCCTCCTCACTGTCCTTCCTTATTCCTCATGCTGCTCTTCTCCCCACTCTCCATCCTTGTGCCTCACGCTGCGCTTTTCCATCCTTGTGCCTCATGCTGCTCTCCTCCACACTCCTTCCTTGTGCTTCATGCTGCTCTCCTCCTCACTCTCCTTCCTTGTGCCTCATGCTGCTCTTTTCATCACTCTATCTCCTTGTGCCTCACGCTGTTCCTCTCATCGCTCTTCTTCCTTGTGCCTCATGCTGCCCTTCTTCTCACTCTTCTTCCTTGTGCCTCACGCCGCTCTTCTCACTCTCCATCCTTGTGCCTCATGCTGCTCTTCTCCTTCCTTGTGCCTCATACTGCTCTCCTCCTCACTCTCCTTCCTTGTGCCTCACGCTTCTCTTCACCTCACTCTCCATCCTTGTACCTCATGCTGTTTTTCACCCACTCACTCTCCTTCCTGATGCTTCATGGTGCTCCACAAATAACAATTCTAATCCAACTCAAAATATTCCACTACACACCACATACATACACTCCTTAACACATGAATACAAAACATTGCCATTTACACTCCAAAAGCTCAAAATCAAAAAAATGCGAGACCTATTGCATTTCCAATGCTTGTTCTCTATGCAGGAGAAAATGGCGCGGCTGGGGCGCCCTCCCCTTCGCCTCACCATTCACAACGCTGCCATTGCAGGTTGTGATTGGCGGAGGGAAGGGAGGGAGGCTGCCTTTTCTTCTGATGACGAGGCGAGGCGAGCTGTAGGAAATGGCGCAGGAGCAGGACGGCGGTTTTCGGGAGTCGGATCCATCCAGAAGGACGGAGTAAGTTTTATTTTATAGTTTTACAGCTTTCCAAGGGTTCCAGGACACATTCCTTTTTTAGCAGCGCTCGTGGCTTGAAAAGGAAAATTGCCAATTTCGAAGTCCCCCACACCACCCCACAGACACACGCTAGGTTTTCCAACGTGGAACTTATGTCCGGCATGTCTCCCCTCACCTAGGACCTGTAGTGTTGCCAGGTGGACCCTTCCACTGTCGTGGGGGTCCCTGGCCAAAGTGAAAGCATGTTCCCCCTGCGAGCGTGCCTCCTGTGGACGTGCCTGACGTCCAGGGAGAGGACACGTGGTATAAGCAAATAAAGAGCCCGGGACACCGGGCGTGGCAAGCAGTGTTCTAGCCACCAGTTGGAGACACGTGTGTTGTGGCCCCCATTATTTCTAGGCCTGTGGCCCAACACTACACTGGCGACGAGGTGGTCTCGCCACCCCATCGCGTGCACCGCCTTGCTGCGCTCTTGCCCAAGGAGCGACTTTGCTTTCCTCACCTCGTGAGGAGTGGTGCCCCCAGCGTGGCCCCCAGCTGCCCTCGCACCACCTACCTTGTTCCCAGCCATGCTGCGCCCATCCACCGCCTAGCAGGGCCCTCCGCTGCCCCCTCGGCCTCCAGCGCCTGCCTCCGGGCTGCCCGAGAAGCTTCTGAGCCCGCGGAGCCTGCACGCGCGGAACATCGGACCCGCCTGCCGTTTCCCACGCATCTCGCGTGCACCGGGTGATCCAGCCTTGCCGTTTCTCACGCATCTCACGTGAGACCCGTTTTTGGCAGTTCTGCTGCCTGGACTTGCCCCTCCTGCCTCCCAGGACGCCCCTGGATGCCGGGAAGGCCCCAGAGGGTCAGTACACGACGCCCGGAAGACGAGTGAGCCGGCCCCGAAAGGGTGAAGGTGAGCCTACCCCCGCTGCTGCGCCCGCCCACGACAACCATGGCCACCGTGCCCCCCCTGGAGCCGTTTGCAGTCACTCGCACACCCCCGTCGCAGGCGGCACGGTGGAGGAAGTGGGTGGAACGACTCGAGAAATACTTCATGGCGGCGGAAATCGCGGCAGAGCGACAGCGCGCCATGCTGTTACACTTAGGAGGTGAGGCGATCCACGACATATCGAAGGACGTGACGGAGGCTGGCCCGCCCAGGACGTATTCCACGCTGCGCGACGCTATCACTGGATACTTTGAGCCATTTGCGAGTGCCAACTATGAGCGATTCTTACTGCGCCAAGCCCGCCAACTCCCGGAGGAGTCGGTGGATGTTTTTCACGTCAGACTAAAGAAGCTAGCCAGCACATGCACACTCCCCAACGTGGACGACGAGATCCACGCCCAATTCATACAAGGTTGCGCGTCATCAAAGTTGTGCGAGAGGGTGTTAGAAACGGACAACATGCCCATGCGGGACATCCTTGCGCTCGGGCGGTCAAAGGAGTTGGCTAAAGCACGTGCCGCCCACATGGAGCCAAAGCCGACAGTCGCGATCAAGACAGAGCCAGTGTGCGCCCTCAAGACTGACGCTGGCGAGAACAACTCAAAGCAGCCTCGGCGGAGGAACCCAAGACCGGCGCAAGCACCCCCCGGCCGCGCGTGCGCGTGGTGCGGAGGAGCGACGCCCCACAGAGGAGCGTGCCCAGCACACGGCAAAGTATGCAGCGCATGCGGAAAGGCCAACCACTTTGCGAGCGTGTGTCTGTCGGCACCCCGGAAGAAACAGAGTGGCCCGCCCAGGAGGGTTAGGCAGGTAGAGCCGCTACCGAGCACATCCACCAGCAGCAACATGGATGACGATGAAGCGGACGTGGCCTCTGTCCATGTCGTGAGAGTTCTACACACCCTGGCGACCTCTCCATCCACAGAACCCATGTGCACAGTCAACGTACGGGACCAAGCTGTGGCGGCCCTGATCGACACAGGCGCATCAATCAACCTGATGGCTGCCAGCGTATACCGGACGCTAGAGAATGCCCCGGCGCTCCATCCCACGAGGGTACAGGTGTACGCCTACGGCACCAGTCGCCCACTCCGCCTGTGCGGGATGTTCCGGACGGACCTGTCCCATGATGCCACTCGACTACAAACCAAGATCTATGTGTCGCAAGAGGGATCAGGATTCCTGCTTGGTTGTCGAACAGCCCAAGACCTCGGGTTGATCCACTTCGCACTCACTGTCCAAGCCAGCAGCCTCGACCACCTAGTTCGGAACCACACATCTCTATTCGAAGGGATAGGCTGCCTGAAAGGACCTGCTATTCACCTCCACATAGACAAGTCGGTCGCCCCGGTGGCCCTCCGGCACCGACGCATTGCATTCCACCTGCGACCCAAGGTGGAAGCAGAACTGAGACTACTTGAGCGGGCTGGCATCATTGAGAGGGTAAGCGGGCCCACCCCGTGGGTGTCACCAATCGTGGTGGCAAAGAAACGGAAGCAGCCGGACGCGGTGCGAATATGCGTGGACATGCGCATCCCCAACCTCGCCATCAAGCGCGAACGCCACCTGACGCCAACTATTGATGAGATAGTCGGAGAGCTGTCCGGCTCAAAGTGGTTCTCCAAGATGGACTTGAGGTCAGGATACCACCAGATTCCCCTGCACACGGATTCGCGTTCAATCACCACCTTCTCAACGCATGCAGGCCTCTGGCGCTACACCCGGCTCAACTTTGGAATCTCGAGTGCCGCGGAGGTGTTCCAAAACATCATCCAGAACGTACTACAGGGACTCGAGGGAGTTCTGAATGTCAGTGACGATATTTTGGTCCATGCACCGACTTTGGACGAGCACATCCAACGCCTCCAGGCCGTGTTCACCCGACTCCAAGAGCAAGGGCTGACCCTCCACCGAGAAAAATGCGACTTCCTACGCAAGGACATCAGTTTCTTCGGCTACCGGTTCTCAGACCACGGAATTGGGCCGGATCCAGAAAAGGTCAAGGACATTCACGCTGCTCCAGCCCCCACGTCGGTGACCGCGGTCCGCAGTTTCCTGGGGATGGTCACCTACTGCGGGAGGTTCATCAAGGACCTGTCCGACCTCACCGGCCCCCTCCGGGACCTCACCAAGGCGGCTGCCACCTGGGAGTGGGGCCCGGCACAGCAAGAGGCGTTTCAGAAGACCAAGGCGGCGCTCTCGGCCGACACCACCCTGGCCTACTTTGACCCCCGTAATGAGTCACAACTCGTGGTGGACGCCAGCCCGACAGGCCTAGGGGCCGTGCTGACCCAACGACAAGCATGCGGGGAGTGGGCCCCCATTGCATACGCGAGCAGGACCCTCACACCAACGGAGCAGCGGTACTCGCAAATTGAACGCGAGGCCATCGCCATCCTATGGGGATGCCGGCATTTCCACATCTACCTGTATGGGCACCCTTTTGTGGTCATCACGGACCACAAACCTCTAGTCCCACTGTTCCAGGGATCCTCCACTCTCCCCCGCCACGCATCGAGAAATGGGTGCTCCAACTCCAGGAATTCCAGTTCACGGTGGAGTATCGACCAGGCACCCGGAACCCTGCTGACTTTCTGTCGAGGCACGCACGTCCTGTCACGGACTCAGAGGCAGCTGAAGCCGCAGCCACGGAGGAGTTTGTCAGGATGATCGTCGAAAGGTCACGGCCACTACCGATCTCTCTAGAGGAAGTGGCGCGAGCCACCAAAGATGATGACTGTCTCCAGATTGCCATCCAAGCCGTCATGTCTGGCAACTGGAAGGACCTCCAAAGCCCAGCGTCGTTCCGCACGTCGGATGCCCAAGCAACCCTTAAAGCCCTACATCAAGTCTGGAACGAACTGTCCGTATCCCCGGAAGGATGCCTCCTGAGAGGGCCCCGTCTGGTACTACCTAGCTGCCTCACCCAACAGGCAGCCCTTCTGGCGCACGGTGCGCACCAAGGCATCGTGAAATCGAAGAACCGCCTCCGGAGCAAGCTCTGGTTCCCCGGCCTCGACAGGGTGGTGGAAACAATCGTCCAGCGGTGTCCCGTGTGCCTAGCAACCAGCCTACCCAACCCTCCAGCACCTGTAATCACTGAGGAAGGCCCAGCGGCTCCATGGGAGCGAGCCAGCGCAGACTTCGGCAGCCTCCCCGGAGGGAAGTACATGCTGGTAGTAGTGGATGATTTCTCGCGATACCCCGAGGTGGAGCTCCTGTCCTCAACAGCCGCTGCGGAAGTGGTCCCCAAGTTGGAAAAGATACTTGCCACCCACGGCCTCATCGGGGAGCTGCGCACGGACAATGGGCCCCCGTTCAATGGCACCGAGCTGGCAGAGTACCTGCAGTCACACAGCATCAAACACCGACGCATAACCCCAAGGTGGCCGCAAGCCAATGGAGAAGTCGAGAGACTAATGAGGACTTTAAACAAGACAATTCAAATCGCACTGGCAGATGGCCAGAGCATAGAACTAGCCCTCTATCAATTTCTACGGGAGTACCGAGTGACGCCTCACTGCACCACGGGGGTTTCTCCGAGCCGCCTCTGTTTTGGCCGAACAGTCACCGACACTATTCCACACCATCCCCGGTGGGCGTCAGCACCAACCCCACCCAACCGGTCCATGGAACAAAGGACAAAAACTAATTGCGAAGCATCACGGAGAAGGAGAGCGGCTGACAGCCCCATCCAAGTGGGGGACCGGGTGCTAGTGAAAGACCGCCACCCCGGGGGAAAGTTCCGACTGCCTTTCGAGTTGGACCCTTGGACTGTCACGCGAGTCTGTGGAACCCTGGTCACGGCGGCCAGGAATGGTGAAGAAGTCACGAGAAACGTATCGTTCTTCAAGAAGGTCCCGGACGGTGGAGAGGAAGAGGGTCCTGAGCAGGAAGATGACGGGCCAATGGCACACACGAGCCCCAGGAAGGCCACGGAACAAGAACCAGCGGCAGCAGGAAGGACTCCCCGCAGCGCCGAAGAAGAGGTGAGCGCCCCGACCGCCTCAGCCCAAGGAGGTCAGGAGTCGCAAGAGACACAGAACCGCCCCCACAGAGCAGGCGCAGACTGTTCGGAGGATATGCGTCTCACCCCTCCCGATGGGCGCAGCCAAAGCAGGTACCACCTACGCCCATGCCCGCAGCCATCCCAGATGTACCGAGACTTTGTGGCCCGCTGTTATCTCCCGAAGCCGAAGTGAGCTGCGCCTAGACCAAGTAAGACTGTTCTGTGTTGATGTTGTGTCTAGAAACCGGCAGAGACTGTGTTTAGAGACTCAAAGGAAATGTGTGGCCATGGTCGCTATGTTTATTGTTGTTTCCCAAGTTTTTCTATTCGTGGGTAAAGGAGGAATGTAGTGTTGCCAGGTGGACCCTTCCACTGTCGTGGGGGTCCCTGGCCAAAGTGAAAGCATGTTTCCCCTGCGAGCGTGCCTCCTGTGGACGTGCCTGACGTCCAGGGAGAGGACACGTGGTATAAGCAAATAAAGAGCCCGGGACACCGGGCGTGGCAAGCAGTGTTCTAGCCACCAGTTGGAGACACGTGTGTTGTGGCCCCCATTATTTCTAGGCCTGTGGCCCAACACTACAGGACCTTCCCGCAGTACCCGAGTGGGGAAGCTTGTTTTGCCTGCGTTGTTGAGTGTACCAGAGTACTGGGTGGTGCGGTGTGTGTGCACTTGCTTGAGTGTGTGTGTGCATGGCAACGCAGCACCAACCCAAAAACAAGCGAGCTACCCTTCCCTGCTCCTTTGCGCCGTAACTTATTGCGTATAACTGAAATTTGCATCCCTGTTATCCCGGGTGTCCCACCATTAACCCAGGATGCTTCAGTGCGCTACAAGCTCCTGGTGGTGTTTTTTTTGTTTTTTTTTTTTAAATAAAGCCAATTCGGTCTCAGTCTCCCTCTGCTCAGTTTATACGCCCACCTAAGTTTGGAGCAACGCAGCCACTAACTTTTGCGGAAGAGGGGAGGGGAGCCGAGGCCACCACCCCAGCTGTGACATAGGGGAAGGTAAACTCGGCATTTTCATCAGCGGCAATGAGCGGTATTTGAGCAGATGTTAGCTGCGTGTTCGAGCCTGCCATTGGTATGGCGATGTCTGTTAGGAGGTTAGGCGAATGTGTGAGCTGAGCTAGCTGTGTGTTTGGCTGTCAGCAGAGGCGCAACTTGAGCCAAATTTCGGGGGGGGGGGGGGCTGAACTTTAAGCAATAGGCAGAGTGGAGCTGCAGGGGCTCTTAGAAGGGGTGAAACAACAGCGAAGCCTCATTATCATGCAAATGGTCTTTTAAAGACCTGTGAAGTGCTCGGGTGCGGCTGATTTTTTGCCCGGGAAGGTGTCTCATCCCGGGCTGCCACACACGACGGGGGGGGGGGGGGCGGGGGGGCCTAAAGTGTTGCGCGCCTGGCTGTCAGCGCACGTGTATGCAACAATTATCTTTTTCTACAGTATGGACTATATGCTTCTAGGTGTGGGTGGGCTTGGGGCATTACGAGTTTGAAAGTGAGTATGTGTATGTTTTTGTACATGCGTCTGTACTGGTGATCATGCGACTGACTGTGACTGAGGACGTGCGGAATTGTTTCAGCGTGTTTAGAAAGGCTTCATACGATACCATGCCATTCTCACTTATTCAGATACCCCGGTTTGCTAACTCATATGATATTTGTATGGTTTCGCCGAAGACTAGCACCCCCACTTAGAAATTTTTTCCTGCACCACTGTCCATGTGTGTTACATTTAAAATGTAGTACAAAAACAGCTTAACATGACCAAATGTGCCCACACTGGCCCATCAAATGATAAATGGCCTGAGACTCGTGAATCTCGCTGTGGTGAAGGGCCGCGGGATTCCCGACAGTGCCAGGGTCATACATTTACCATCCTAAATCTTAGAAACTGTTGAAGGCTATTAAAGGAAGCACAGTAGGTTTTACCATGTATGTGTGCTTTGGTTT
Source organism: Triturus cristatus (assembly GCF_964204655.1). Taxonomy (NCBI): domain Eukaryota; kingdom Metazoa; phylum Chordata; class Amphibia; order Caudata; family Salamandridae; genus Triturus; species Triturus cristatus. The sequence continues at coordinate 1,071,462,022 of NC_140579.1, read as the reverse complement.
GGCGCAGTGATTGGGACACTTTCCTGACAGGGTTTAGCAGAGGGCGGTGTGGAGTTTAAATTCCCACATTTCATCATTTTTTGGCTGTATAGCGGCTTTGATCTATTTAAATTGACATTAGTGCTCGATTTAAAGTTACGAGCGCACAGTCACAGTGGCCGCTCGAGCACACTGCTTTAAATGAACGTGCAGCGGCAAAACAAGATTATGAGAGGCCACACATGCAAGCTTCATTGAACATTACCACCTCAGTATATCATTAACAAAAGGTCAATTTAGCACAAATAAAGATCTTTCTGGAGTAATTTGTACCGGTACGTGAGTTTCCTACTCAACCGGCTGTCGTTCCGTGCCAAACACAAAAAAACAGGAAGAGGAGGACACAGAAAGAGATATTTGGTGGCAAGGCAATGGATAGAGACAGATAAAGCTTTGTAAGGAATTGGGAAAGTTGTTCTAGCAGTGATAAGGCTTGTGCTGTTACGGAGTCACCCTACTACTTTTAAAGGTTTAACAAAGAACATATAAGGCCACCTCTCTCCTATATGGCTCTTTCAGCCACACGTATTTTTAGTATAGAATGTACCTTTCTTTAAGCAGACAGCATGCCATTGTATACGGTATCATAAAGTTCATAATACACAGAGACTGAGACCTGTCTGTGTTAACGGATGAATATGCCATACCACCAGTTGTCTATATTTCTAGATCTACACGTGAAAAAAGTTTGTGGTTTTGTATATGTGGTAGTTCGTGGCAAAGCGCATCCATAAAGACACGCATGCATACTGGAGGCCCAGTTCAAGGAAGCTTCAAGCCTATATTTAGAAACAGAATTACTAGGATTCGATTCCTAATTAGGCCAAAGGCCACCATTTGTCCCTAAGCCTGAGAGGCCGGCTTTGAGTCTGGCGGAGGCTCAAACATCATGTGATTCTGGGCAAATCACTCAATCTCCCAGTGCCTAACAAATGAAGTGTCCCGCTGTAATGCAACTAGTGCTCATGTAAAGCACTCCGATACCTTCGTCCTGATACCTAAAGGCATACAGCAATTTATTTATTTTTTGGCCAGGGTTTCACATTTTTTATTGCAATCTTCATGCACACTTTGTAAAATGGTAACACTAGATAATTCCATAGCGACGTATCTCCATCACCTCTATAGCTCATAAAAATTTGCAATTTCTTAAACGATAAATAATACAATCCTTTTTCTTTATTAAACTTCCTGCTTTCTCAAATTTGCTTGAAAATGCACCATTTGTCCACTCTTATTTCAAAATTTTCTTTGGGGTACCGTATAATCCTCCCGGCCCCCCCCCCCTCCCCCAGGTTGTTCGGGTTAACTCGCTACGCTCGCTCGCCGCAGTGCAGTACAACAATAATTTTACGCCCACCACTTTCAAATGTCACCAGCCACCACTGCCCAGATATTTCATGAAGGCCTTACAATCTATGTTAATTATCCAAACTGGTCTACCATTTTTCTCTATGGGAGGATCCTTGTCAGATTTTAGGATCAGAAGAAACACGACCTCAGTGAATATGCCCTTTTCAAATAGAATGTTATAAAAAAAAAACACAGGTAGCGTTTAAATAGTTTCGATTCACACCATTAACTAAAGACTATATAGAAGAAGAGCAGCAGCCGTCTAGCCCAAAAGTCTTCTCTCTTTTCAGTAAGTTGGTCTGTGTTTTCCAGTCGAGTTATAGGGTCCTTCTGGTAAGTCTTTAGTATCCTGGTGTAAATTTGGAGTGTCAAAAATATTTCTTCAGCTCAGTTAAGGAGGGACGGATTTTAGATGGCTGCAATTGCTGATTTAACTCAGTGATTATTTCACATATTTCAGAGACTAAGGGCCTGGTTTAGAGTTCGGTGAGGGTTACTCTGTCACAAATATGACAGGTATCCCATCCGCCATATTACAAGTGAATTATATCCAATGATATTTGTATTGCGGCAGACAGGATATCTGTCACATTTGTGATGGAGTAACCCGTTCGTAAAACTCTAAATCAGGCCATTAAGTCTTGGTTTTGTTATGTCTGTATGTCTGTTCTTCAGTGTGTTGTCTTTTAGGTTTCAAAGAAAGTTTTCAATCATTTCCACTCCCTTCATTCTACCCCTGTGAAACTGTGATTATTGCTTGTTTATTAGGCAGAGAGTGTTGTTTTTTCTCTAAATAATATGAACATGAAATCCTCCATGGGTTACTCGTCCAACTCATCAACCTTTGTTCATTCAAAGCTCTCAGATCCTCGCCATCCTTTCTTCTGAGAACATCAAGCAGCCAGACGTGATCCCCATCCTCTCATTTGCAGTTTTACTCCATCTAATTGCGAAATATATGTAAATTAAGGCAATGGCAGCTACAATTCCTATGATTTAGCCCGTTTTTCATGTTCTCAGGAAACGCTACAGTTCCTTCTCTGGGTCCACTCGTTGGGGTAACTTGTCCCACGAAGCCCTGTTTTTCGGTCTGTGCAGAATGGAAGCTGAAAGCACAGTCCTGCAGCACAGGCTCTATCTCATGCCTTGGCCGGCGGCACTATACATTGAAACTCCTTTTTTGTCACTACTCTAGTTGCCGGCATATCACTAATGCAGAAAGTAGTCACTACTTCACCCTTCAGCATCATACAGATATCTAGACAAACAATAGACACCTCATACCGCAGTAAGAAATCTCGCATCCCCTCCAAGCTAAAATTCCTTTCTGACTCTAGGGCCAGAATGTCCACCTAGGTGACACCTGAGGCTGTCACAGATTGATGTGTGGTATTTCCTGAATATTAAGTATGAGAAAAACAAGGTTAGTCACACCACACTAGCTTCTTTTGTGGAATTAGTCTGTCAGGGAAGTGCAACATTGTTCCATGGGACTGCATTTGTGCCAGATTTGCAAGACAACCAGTGACAACGTAATTGATCTGCATTAATATTAATTTGGCAGAAATCTATCATACATGCATATACTACAACTCTGCCATTTTTGTGCATGGAAGATGTATGTCTGTTTTTGTGAGTGAGCCTGTCCACACAGCAACAGAGCGCCATTATGTGGATGATCACGGCAGCCCACCTGGGTGGAAAGCGCTCAGAAGATAGAACCATCAACAACAAAGGGTGACTTCCTAAACTAGATCCTTTACAAAAACAGACTCTTCCAAAAGATGTCTCACACATGAAGGCAAATATTATGTTGAGAGAAACCAGTAACGATATTAAAAGCCCGTACTGCATTCTAAGATAAAGAATGGGAAGTAAAAAATTATGAAAACGATAATTACGTTTGATTAACAATTTCCCTGGAAATGTTTTCGTTTTTCCAAAACTTATGAAATATCCAAAAAGCATTACTTGACCACAAAAAGTATTTTATTTCCTAAGGTCTCCTCCCATTAAAACATGTCATTAAATGATTAAAAATGCCTGCTTTTTAAAACATTCTTTTCAACAGGTTTTCTGCTAAAACGTTGTGTGCGTTTTTCTACACTTGACTGCTTTTGAGTGGCTTTATGTTGACATTTGGTTTAATCTGCAATTGAAAAATACATATAAAAAGATTACAAATATACAAATAAGAGAATTGTTAAATTGTTCATATCTTCAAATGAAGAGCGCCCATCTCTAACTTCAGTTATAAAGCTGGAGTTTCACACCTCTGTAATTTAAATACAATAGCGCATTAGACTACCTTTTAAAAACCTCATTTACAACTGACCGATATTGACAAGGCTTAACTCATTTGTTGCATCCAAAAAGCATGAACACTAGAGAAAAGGACTGAATAAGTTTGGAGGCTGGTTGCAATAAATAGAGCTTCCCCTGGAAGCCCTCATCGCACTTCATCCTGACCATCATCCATAGCTTCAGCCTACTACCCAAGCACTGATCCCCTTCGAGCTTTCACAGCCCCCCTCCTTAAAAAACAAACCTATTGTGGTTCTCCTACAACTCATCCCAAACATATCCCGATGTATCCCCTTTTACACCAGTCTTAATTCTGCATCACCAGACCCAGGCACAAAAAGCAGTCATTTTGCATCAGCTTACATGTACAGACCCTACCTTTAGCCACAAGACATTATGTTAACAAATCTACTCCCCCACCCTTCAACACCAATTCCTACAAACCCAACAGACCCAGAGCCATAACGCGCCACCATTTGCACAAAAGCTAGCCTACTGTCGTTTGACACTCCCAGTAATAAATATACTTACCAACATCCACATCAAACTGCCAAACACACACAGACCTACCGGCCCATAGACCTTCACACCTTCCCTCCTCCCCACACCCCAATGTACTTCAGTCATAGTACAGCCCCTCCCAAGCGAAAACTGCCCTTTGGACCCTCCTTCAACAAAAAACAACAAGCATTTGCAATGCAATAGGTCTCGCATTTACTTGAGTTGGTTTTTAAAACATAAATAAAAGGCATTGTCATTAACAATGCCAATTGCTTAAACTCGCGTAAATACGAGACTTATTGCATTGCAAATGCTTGTTAAACTGAGCAATGGTTTTGTCTTTGCTTAAGGGACAAGGGAAGATAAAAACAGTGTGTGCGACAGAGAAAGAAATAGAGAGAAGTAACGTTGTGAAGACGAAAATGAAAGAGAGGGCCAAGGAGGAGTGGCAAGGGAGAAAACAGAGGAGAAAAAAAAGAGGAAAAGTAAGAAAGAGAAAAGAAAAAGAGGAAAAAATAACAGCGTGAGAGAGAAAGAAAGATGTGAGAAGGTTAGTAAGAGATGTGGCAAGTGTAATTGTTATGCAGCCAGTCGGTGTATATATGTGATAGTGAGAGGAGAGAGTTTTACATACATGTTGGCACTGTAACAGAAACAACACACTTTTACTTTCGTGCTCATGGTAAACAAGGCCCAGATTTTCTATTTTTTCTCACATGTGCAGCATCCACATTTATTTACTGTGCTGATTGTGCAAAGAGAAAAATACAGTTCATCCCCTGCGCTGTCACACAAACAGGGCTGCCCTGTGAGAAAGGTGGCTTCACACCAGGGTGCACAGGAGAGTGTAAGCTTCTAGCATAGGATTGTACCTGGGGCACACATTTCCACCACAAATTTATATGCGTAGACAAACTCAAAAGGTTGCCACACATTGGATGTGTGCTGTGCACTGTAACACACATGCAGTGTGTTTTGGTAGAAATGAACACATTCCCCGTTGTTTGCACTTGCTTAAAGTACACATTGCTATTTTAATGTAAAGCCTGGTCTGGCTATTTTCGTAGTTGGGCCTTGAGTCAAAATCTATCACTGTTTACCCCTTGAAACAAAGCAGGGTCTTCCATTTTTTACGCTGTGAAATGTGTGAATGCAAAAGAGCTGGATTGTAAATAGAATGCCATGCTTTGCATCAAGCTACCACTTGCATCAGTGCTTAATTTGTAAAACAATATGTGCCAGGCCTCTCTTAATGAGCCTATCACAGCTCGCACTACCCATTGCCATACCAACACAACTTCTAGCAATCACACTTTTACATGTGTGACAATTCAGACTCTTCCATGCCCCAAAGCTACAAGAACAGCTGGGCCGCAAGGTATTAGTAATTTATAATGTCTTGAATTAATAAACAATTGTTGTTGTGCTCATCTCTGAATCACACAAACAAGTGCCACCATGTAGCAGACAGCTATTCTCACAATTAAGTGCGTGTGCTGAGGACCAGAAACCGAACCGGCACAAATTAAGCACTGACTGGCACATTACAAATGGGCTCAAGTGTTCTTTTCTGTAGATTGCTGGTGTTTTAAAACATGATAAACAATACAGCGGACTTGTTTCCTTTGAGGGTTGCAGCGAGGGACAGGCTGGAGGTTTATATGTTCCAGCGGAGCTGCTCCTTTCATTTGTCAGCGTTAAGCATTAGACTATTCTTATAGCATCTTTAGTTACTATGTTCCTTTTCCAAATGTAAAATGCTTATTAATGTTCAATGATATTATCACGTTGAAACAGTGCATAATAAAAATGTGAATTAGAAAACAGTGACTGATTGACTGGTGTTTTAGAAGTGTTTTTCAAACGGAGACAATAAACTAACGATTTAAAGGGAAACTGGGAACCAAAGACTGAGTGTAACTTTACACGGCTCCCTTTCTATGGAATTTGCGTTACAAGAGTAAGCAAGCCGATCCTCGAGCAGAGATAAGCTTATCAGCAACAGCTTATCAACACAGCTACCCCGGTTCTGGTTTTCGCATCCTGTTTTAGAGTGTCACATTGTGTGTGAGATGGGAGGAACAAAAACCAAAGTCAGCTGCGAGGACCAGAAAAGGCAGAGACAGCGGTGCCCCCTGCTCTGATGCAGGCTGCAGCCAGTGACTCAGCACAACCCTTCCTCTCTGTCCGCTTGGCTCTGCTGTGAAGCAAGCAAGCCCAAGCCCCGTGCCTAATTGCAAGGGAGGGAGGAGGAGAGCAAAAAGAGTGGGGTGGGGGGTGTTGGAGACAGGAGAATTCAATCAAACCATTGCGGTGCTCATGAAAGGGCACCGCGCCTGCCATTACACATAATAGAAAGAACCTGCCAATCTATGCGGAGACAATATCCAGTCCTGGGCCCAGGCAGCTGTGAGGAGCAGGAAAGGCACAGACAGCAGTGCCCTCTGCTCCGAGGCAGCCTGTAGCACAACCCTCCCTCTCCATCTGTCCACATGGCTCTGCTGAGAGGCAGACTGGAGCCAGCTGACTGACAGAGAGGGAGCGTACATGAAAGTCTCCAGTTACAGGCACAGGCTACAGCGTGAACAAGAAGGGCTGGGCGAGAAGGGAGGAGGGAATGTGAGGAGCCTGAATACAAGTGAGAAAAAGAGGAGGAGTAGGGAGATGCAAGCAGAGCATCAAAGGGCTGGGTGAGAAGGGAGGGGGAAATGTAAGGAGCAGCTGTGCACGTGCACGCCATCGTGCACTCAAGCTCTAGGCCAGCAAAACCATGTGGGTAGCACTTTTGAAAACCCACTTACAAAATGTCTCAAAGAGACAGCTTTCGCTGTCTCAGCGAGACCTAATCAAAGAGACAGCTTTCGCTGTCTCAGCGAGACCTAAAAATCTTTGTACCTCTTTGCAGCCGGGGTTGTCAGCCAGCTCGTAATTGCTGGCATGCAGGGGATGCCCGGCATTAACTGGATTTAGGTTCACCTTGTCCCCAACTACCACCTGGAGAGGAAGACGAAAAAGAGTCGGTCAAGGAGGAATTCTGAAACAAATCTCAATTTGATACTAGCCCCTAAGTGTAACTCGAGCTGTTTATCATCTCTTGCCTTGCACTCAGAGAACGAGTTCTCAGTCTGTGGAATAGCATAGAGTTGCCAGCTCTGAAGAAAATACACAAAAACGAAATATCTATTTTTACAGGTTAAATGCATTGAAGACAACTATTATCTCCTTGACAGGACGGCTTTAAATCTCATCTCAGAATCAAGTCACAGTTGGAGTTTGGGGATATTCAAGCTCTCAGACATTCATTCCCACTCCATTGCAAATGTCTTGATTCTGAGGCCAAATGCATTGAAAGAAGACTGCGTGACAAGACGGGTCTATGCATGATCGTTTATCCTGTACACCATAATCCCTGGTTTTAGTCACGTTTTCTTCACCCACCATAATGCTGAAACTGTTTGCTGTTGGCTGAGAAGAAGAGATTAAGGTATAGTCTACAGAGAGGATGTTTGTTTGGTAACGTTCATATTTCCTTTTCGTCTTGCCCCACCTCTTCCTGCCCAAGCAGCCAGAATGTACGGGAATCATTAGAAATCCTGGGATGTTAGGGTCTTTGTACAGCCTTTCTTGGATGCCTGTTCCTTAAAATTCACTTTTCTATAGCTCTGGTTCAAGGAATTTTGTCACCGTGGATGAAAGTATGCCTTTTCCCTTTTCCCCACTAGAGGATCATCATTTGTGTTTGTAGGGCCAATCTGCCACTGTCTGTGTCGTGACTGCGGCAAACACGGAGTCTTGCCCCTAAAACCGCCCTGCTTCTGTTGATGGATGAAGAGCCAAGAGCCCTCATTGCCCGTTGCATCGAGGGTCACTCGCATCGCGTTCTTCTCTAGCAAGGCTGGGAGCCTCTTGTTCACTGTTAGGTACTTGATGCTCTTCATGTGAAGCAGCTGGAAAGAACATAGGAAGAGAGAAGCACCTGTTACACAAACAACCATACTTACTTTCTCAATCTGATCAGATGATACAAGCCCCTAAAAGGTATGTGAAAAACACCCACAACTCTCCTTTTGTGGGGTACTGAAGATGTGTTGTGTCTGGGCACCACCAGCCTAGCGATGTACGTGTTCCTACAATACTGTTCAGAAAACCTCATACTGAATTTGAAGCTTATTTGTCCCAGTCTTACAAAACTATTCAGTGCTTTAAAAGCTTTGATAAAAAGTTTCCATGTATTACATTGACCAATGCTGAAAAAAGAAATACAAAATCAGCTCTGTTAGTGACACCTGGCTATTCCAGGAAATGTGGTGCTTCTATCGGATAAATATTTTATATCTACTCAATTTATCCAAAGGTTTTCTTATGTAAGACCTCGGTTAAAAATGGAGCATAAGTGCTACGACAGGTGTAGATCAGCCAGTTAATGTTAACAGAGAACTCATACAATCTTATATCTCTCATACATTCAGTCGAGAATCGTATTTAATGTTTTTATGATGTTCACTACTTAACTGCATGAAAAACACTTTTTATTGGGCAACATTTGTACAATCTGTATTCTATATGCCATTGTCATGCCTCGATACATCCATACAATTTGTGCTTTTGGGACTTGTGATACCTCTACTGGGCAAAAAGAGTCCTTTCAAATGATACACATATATTATTCATAACAAAATTATATTTCATGCAGTCTCTCTGTTATCCGGATTTTTTTGGGTGGTTTTCAGCTAGAAGAACTCTTGATGTCTTGGTGAGCTGACACCCAAGCTCTCGAATTTCCAACATTAATGTGCTAGAGGGCCAGATGGAGTGCCATGTTTGCTGTAGATTTACCCTGAGTCTTAGCAGTAGGCCAAACCATGGCAGTATTTTCATGGCCAATGACACCATCCCTCAGCATAAACCACGAGACCTAAATGCAGGCTGAAATCTACTACTCATACCACATAATATATTTCCCCCCTAAATTACATGCCTACAACCATCTCTATAGGACATCAAAATTGAGTCAGTTAAATGCCTTTTCAGAATCAAATGAGAGAACGTGTTCAAAATCATCAAATCATGCATTCTTTAGCACCTATCTCAAACAATTTACAAAACACCTTCTCATTATGAACCTGTTGTTTTCCATGTGAACGCTTGAGAGGAAATATCCAATCTTTCTTCAAGGCTGTTCATCAAACTTTGCCAATCAAACTGACTACAACATTTCAACAAATGAACCAGCTTCAATGCTTTCACTACCTTCAGTTTCAAGATACCAAAGGGTCCCAAAGTTATTTAGGGTCAGTGCCACTTATCTCATTCCTTGATACATGCACAACCAAACGTTTCCTCTCTATAATAAAGCTAATACTCACTGCACTTGATTCTTATTTTTTTCTAATTTGTAGAAAATGGTCTATGTCTACGGGCATTTAAAATAGAATACATTGGAAATGAATTTTCATGATAAGGTTTTTTCACAGCAAAATTCCAATTAACAGAAAGTGACAAATAATTCACCTGTAAATGCTGTTTATCTACCCATCTGACACATTTTTCACAACAGAAAGCTGCAGGGGTTTTAAAAGCATGTATTCTTGGAGCTAAAATTAGGTATTTACAAAACATGACCAGGCACAACCATTCTTGTACAAGGCACGGATTGTGAGGCTGGGTGTTCACGCACTCTGCACTCTTAAATGCACATGAAAGCCCTCTTTATTTCGACCATACTGTGTAGAGTTAAATACATAATGAATTATTTATGTTCAAATATTTTTTTTGTGGAGGAATCCTTTATGATTACTTACCTTATGTATTACACATGGAAAGTGAACAAAAATAGAGGATGAAATTGAGCACTAGTAGAGAAAAAGCTCTGTTGTAGGCTTGAGGCACCTGCTTTCATTTACACTTGCTCTATAACTTATTGGACCAAGAAAATTCAGCTCAACATCTGGGGCATTGTTGGTTAGAGCCACAAGAATTAGTATTAGGAGCATATTAAATGGGTAGCTTTCTCAAACATACAAATGGTGATAGGAGCATGCTTGCAAGAATTCTAACCGCAGGCAATTGCTTGGGTTAACATTCCAACCCATCGTTCTTTCGCCCACCATGCCACCTCAGATTAGACTCAGCCTCTGTGATGACCTGTCTGACAGTTCGGGCTGGACTGCTCCCAAAAGGAGCAGGGCCAATGCTGATTTGCATGGCTGGGACCAAACTGAGGTGTCATGGTGAGCAAAAGAACGATGGGTTGGGATGCTGCACCAAGCTATCGCCAGTGGTTAGACAAGTTGCAGGCATTCTTCCCATCATTTTTAGGTCTCGGCTAGCGAAGGCAGCGCTTGCGCAGTCTCGCTCGCGAGACATAATGACTTGGAGAAGAGGGGCTTTAACCCGCCCCTCTTCTCCCCTGTTCTCCATTGGCTGGCCTCTTGAATGCTGGCCAGCCATTGGAGAAGAGGTCCGTCACTCCGTACAGGCCACGTCCTTTTCGGATTCGGGGGCGTGTTTTTTTCAACTTTTCTAATTATCTCCTCCAGCCAATGGCAAGAGGAGAGAAAAGCAAAACATGCCCCCGAATCCGGAAACGCCGCTGCCTTTCTCCGAGGCATTTCTGCTTCGCCTCGGAGAAAGGCAGTGGTGTGCTTGTTTTACAGGTGAGCCAGCCAATCCTTAGGGATAAGAATACATTTTGAAAACCTCTTCTTAGTTGTCCTTGCATTTTTTTTTTTACTACTTAGTGCTTCTGATGGGAACTGGGCAGCTCGGTGTGATTGAGATCCCTAATAAAATGTCACTGCCAAAAAGCACTTTCAAGTCGAATAAATGGCATCAGCTCTGAGTACAGCATGCCAGCCTCGTCCAACATCCCCAACACAAATTTTAGCGACAAAATCTTGTTTTATGTGGCTTCCTACAGCGAACAATTCGACTGCCCGCGTCTTATTTTCTTTTCTACTTCCTTTGTTCGTACTTTTCATAAGTGGTCTTTCTTCCATGTCCATGACTGTATTCAACATGACTGTTGCACTTGCGCAGTATGTCCTGTGCGGGCGGGCTGATGGCCTGGGAGGGACTCATGATAGGCAGCAAGGGGGCGGGGCTATAGCTACCGCCATTTTGTTTCTTTCTCTTCACTGTCCGCTACCTATCTGAGTCTCCCGAGAAGCGGCGGAGACGGGGCGGCGTGGGGATACGGGCCTTCGGAAAGAAGAAGAAAGCAGCAATAGTGGTTAGTGACGGTCAGCCTTTACTAGGGGTGTTTGCGGCGGGGTGGGCTCTAATTGGCCAAGGTGACACCGGCCCGTGCGTGTGATTGGCGCAGGAGGCGGGAGCGCGAGGTCATTGGAGGAAAGAGAGCGGGGGAGCCGGAGGGAGAGGATGCGCGTAGAAGATCCCTACTCTCGGGGGTGCGTAAGGTGTAAAGGGCCCGTGAAGGAGAAAGTGAAGTGGAGCTTTTGAGCCAGAGGAAGCGGTGATATGAAGGGATTATTGGTGGGTGTCTGGCTTCAGGTTTCTGGCTGGCGGTCAAGGGCTGTGAGGGTGCAGTGTGCTGGTTAGAAAGGCTACCATCGGTAGTGTTCAGGCCGCCATGGGTCCAGTGAAGATAAATAAGGCCGGGTAAAGGCCTGTGGACGAAGGGGAATGAGGACTGATGTTGGTAAAGGGGCGTGTGAATTCAAACCCATACTTGAGGGACTTCTCATACCACTTTTACTTGGGCCCATTAGGTAACTGGAGCGTGCTTTTGGGTTTGGAGCCAGTATGGGTTCTAACTGCACAAGTATAATGGTCCACAGTGGAAGGTTTCAGCCTCTAAGGTTGTATGGGAGGTTGTGTGGCACTGGTGTGGCAGTTGCCTCTTACCCCATAGTGGTGCATGGGTGTATTTAATTTCACCGAGAAGGGAAATGTCTGGGTGGCTTCGTGAAGCAAATGGAATTGAGGAAACTCGCAGTTTAGTGATCGCAGAGGTTTGCATGACGGTTGTTGGCAGCCTAAAAACGAGTAGTGTGGTAAGTGGCGATTCTAGGCGCAAAAAATATTCTATGCAAGTGTCATAAGATTCGTGTAATGACAAGATATGTTTAACCGTAAATTGCCTAAGAATATCATCTAAACAAATATTGTGACTGTTCTAAAAAGAGATGTTGAGTCATGTTTCTTTTGGGAATTCACCATACATATCAATATGGGCAATTTTAGCACGAGATTCACATTTTTGTAAGCTAATAAAAGTCACTAGAATTTAGCGCCAGAGAGGACTATATTATGTGGCAAGAAAAGGGATATTATGCGATATACTATGGCACAAGTGGAGGCAGTCTGTTGTATGTTGTCCTTTTTACAACTTGGACACTGGGCTAAAGTTTCACTTCGTTAGTATCCGTTAACGACTTAAACAGAGAAATCACCCACTGGAAACGGTCAACTATCCTATGCAAATTGCCTTACAATAAGCAACTAAGCACGTGGCAGCATTTTTAGAAACCTTTAATCGTTTCCGCTACAAACACTTTTTTTGTAATTATGCAGCAAATGATAAATTGTAAGGCAAATCCATAATTTTGCCGAAAATGCCACAGTCACATAATTTTAGTTGGCCATGGCTTAAAAATAATTTGTTATGCTTTCTCTCGATTACAATTTCCTCCATCCTGTGAAAGCTAGTGGAGACATTAAATGATCACTTTTTTTTCTTGAAAATTTTCTTTATAGTCACTGACAGCAGTTGTTTTGTTTAGTTCTGGGACATACCTTGCTCCATTTTACAATAACTTCTGTGCCATACCAGCTACCACCTCCAGCCCCTAACTCATTCGTGAAGTTCGGGGGGGGGCACAAGCCAAGAGACTGTCTGACTAATGCATTTATGGATTGGTAGTCTGGATATTGTGAATTTTGACTCTAGAGAGGTACATTTGAGCAGCTTTCCCTCATGTGCTAACTAAATTGTTAGTGTGTGTCCTAACTGTAAGTAGCAGAAGATTTGGTTTTGAAAGCAAACTCTTCTCTGGGCTCTTCAACGGATTTCATGTAGTTGGGGTAGCCACATGATACATATTTTTTTTAAGGGAGGTCTGCCATTGGGTGTGCTGCATAGACGCTTTTGAATGCCAGGCCGTCATAGGGGCTGAATATATTTTTCTGTGTCCGTGATTAATCTGTTGCCAAATGTATTCTCTGGAATTGGAACACGCCCATCCCCACCCTTTCCACAAAACTGATGTCTAAGATTACTTGATAAGGCCTTGAAAAATCATATAAATATATTACTAGACCTGCAGGTCTAGTGACTTGAATAAGATACTTCACCTAACTGTAATGACCTGACCTGTTATCTGGGCTACTTCATATCAAACGAATGTATTTTCACAAACCGTACTGGTGCAAGATGAGCGCTGAATAGAGGAGGCGAAGCTAAACACACAACAAAAGGCACAAACAACGCTCGTTTGCCAAGCGACGCAATTTGAAGGAAGCAAAGCTTTGCAAGAAAAGACAATGAGACCATTAATTATATATACAGAGACCAGCAGTCAGCAGACGTCATCAGTGTGTGTGTGTGTATGTGTGTAGCTTTTTTTGTAGGTGGCTCTGTGTGGGTGGCTCTGTTTGTGTGTGGGTTGCTCTATGTGAATAGCTCTGTGTAGGTGGCTTTGTGTGTGTGGCTCTGTGTGGGTGCAAATGCAATAGGTCTCGCATTTGAGAGAGATTAAGCTATTGACATTGTAAATAACAATGCCGTTTCTTTAAATGTTTTAAAAACATAAACAAAAATGTCATGAGCAATGCCAATAGCTCTAACTTTAACAATGCCGAGACCATTGCATTGTAAATGCTTGTTCCTGTGTGTGATGAGTATCTAGCAACAGAGGTTTTTTTTCCATTGAGAATTCTCAGTGATATCATTGACAATGAGAGCGAAGTATCTGTTTTCATTCTTCCTCTGAGTGAGAGAGAAGTAGGACTTGGTGGGGACATGCTGAGACACATCTGGATGATATCCCATCACTTCTTTCTGAGGAGCCCTTTGGAAGTGTATGTACCCCTAGCACAGTTACACTTGTGGAGGTAGTGTGATTCGGTAAGTCTATCCTGAGACAAACAAGGATGGCACAAGGTCTTCTGGGAGAGCAAGGATTCGTTGGCAAAGCAAGGGACACCAATACTGACCTGGATAACGCTGCCGTACTTGACCACCTCTCCATGGACTTTCTTATTCTCTGTATCATTCTGTTTCTGTTCTAACTGTGCTGCATGCTGTGAAAAGAAGAGAAAGCTGACTGGTGACATATTTCAGCTTTAGAGACTGGTTCAATAGCTGCAGACTAAGCACACCTCTTCAGTGTGCCTTCAGCTGATAAACAGGACAACAATCCATACGTTGCTTCAGCTGGGCTTGCTGCAAATTTTAACAATGCGTTACAAAATCCGATTGACAAATATCTTTTTGAGGCATATATTCCCCGCATAAAACCACACAAATTGGTGCACCTTAGTTAAACCTTTAGGAGAACAAAAAATTGCACATACTCCCAGATGGCAGATCCCGAATGAAAGAACCAGGATCTGTGCAGATCTTTGAGAGAAAAAATCTGCTACACGGCTGTAATCTTCCACTGGCATAGGGAGTGGTTTACAGGTGGGAACATTGCTATTCCCAGGTAAGCATCAACAAAGTGTGCACTCCAAATATTTGGAACACCCACAAAGTTGTAAAATTGTTAGTGTTCACTGATTTTTAGAAAGTGTTTCCAGAAGTAATTGAACACAAACTTGTACGTGCAAAAGCTAGGAGTACGGGGTGTGGTACGAGTTGGATAGGTCGTGAAACACCCCTATTTTGGGGGGCGTAGGACTAGAGATTTACCCACAAGAAAAAATTATTTCCATGTGTAGTAAAACCGAAAGTGTAATTGCTAATCAGCCCTTTGATTTTAAGTATAGCCTATTCGCCCGCTGCAAAGGGCTATACCAGTTGTTAATGGCCCTGAACAAAATGTAGGCCCAAGATGCTGGCAAGCGCCTCTAAATGAGGGAGATGACCTTTAACAGCAGACAACCAGTACAGGTTGAGGCAGAAGGGCTATAATGCTATTAAAAAATTCCATTCGCTAAGGGTAGAATTTTTAAATTAAAACATTCCAGCCACTGAGAGTAGAAAGTTTCTAAATTGAAAAGGGAGAAAAAGAAAGACAAGTTTTGGGATGTTGGAGAAAAATGTTGATACCTGCTATTATTCTCTGAGTCACTCCGTTGTCTTCAGTGGCTCTCTCAACATTCCATGTTCTAATTGCGGTTACGTCCTTAGCTTGAGGCATCTGAGGAAAGCATTTATTATATGGTATGGTTGTGTGACCTCACCTTGTAATAAACTCATGAACCGGTCTTGGGTCCAGTTCGGCTCATTTGCTAAATGTTAGCTTAACCCTGGGTAGCTGTGGGTTCAAGCAGTTAGGTTTTGTCAAAGGACCAAGTGCAAAGAATTTAGAAGTATCAAAACAGCTGAACAAAAAAGAAATGCAACATAAAGATAATCCAACACCAATTTATAAAAATAGCTTTTCATTTTATGAATTTTTAGATATCAAAACAAACAAAATACACCAGAGGGTTCCAGAGATGAATATTATTAAGCAAAGAATAAATCGCTGCTTTTAATTCAAATCGCCAGCAAGCATTGACAATTATCACAGTTAGTGGTTACTTAAAAAACTTTGGGAAAGATAAATACAACTACTCCAGCCCAGTCTGGGCAACTAACTCCAGCAGGGAGCAAGTTACAAGGGCCATTGAGGCTTGGCAGGGCAGTTACCTTCCAGTTAAAGCAGTCTACAGTTCAGTTCCAGGTTGTGAGAAGCTGGCCTGGTATATGATGTCCACTAATGTAAGTAGGCACCTTGCACCAGTCCAGACAACCCTTATGGTGATTTAAGTGCTCTAAGACAACCTTAGAAGCTCTCAAAGTGGTAGCTGTGGAGAGCAGCCTTCGGGCTTAGTCCAGAAGGAGTGTAAAGCAGCTTGTTTAACCAACATGCCAGTATAGATTAAGTAAGAAAGAACCACACAAGGTATTTATAAAAATATGTATTTATTAAATAATACTCACTAACACATAGAATGATCTCCTACCCAGAGATACACAGTGGACAACAGCGTGCTCCATACAACTCAACGGATAAGTCGTGGTTGGATTTATAAAGATTAAGGACCCTTCCCAGTGGACCCTGAATAAACCCTGTGGAAGACAGAAGGTTGGAGAGCCACCGCACCCGTGGATACTCTAGTACCCACGTAACCTACACCAGGGAAGAGGGTGCATGCGTCTGAATTGGTGTCAGGAACCGCCGTCAAACCCAATTAAGGACTTCAGGAAAGTGCCGCTGTTGAAGAAGGAGAAAGTGTCCAGTGGAATACGAAGGTGGATTTTAGGTGAGGGGTATCTGCAAGCAGAGGGGACAGAGTCTATGTCACTCAAGAGTGACCAGGATACTTGGAAGACGAATGCCCTCCGATGTCCGGTGTTGCAGGATGGATAATGATGACCTTGACTCTGAAGCTGTGATGACCAGGCGACGCTGAGGAGGACCAAGAGCCATGCACGAGCTGTCCCATGAAGGATGTTGAGTGCTGGGGGGGTGGGGGTCCGGCGGGAGCACCAACAAGCCTTGGCAAATGCAACCAATGCAGGAATTGAAGGAGCAACGTCGGGACCAGCAAGGTTTAGGGGACACATCAAAAGCACGGGAGTCAAGGCAGGTCCCAAGCAATCAGGGGAGCCCAAAAGAAACAAGTGTGACCCTCAAATGGACCCACAGGCCATAGGCTCTGCAGTCACAAGAGGACCTCAAGCCGCTCACCAAAAGATGCAGGTTACTGTGCACAACGATGCGCTGTGGCTGAAGCTTCTGGTCTCTGGAGATGCTCGAGGTGGGGGCTAGTTGGAGCCCGAAGATTTTCTTGGAAGGAAGCCAAGTCTTTGCAACTGCAAGTTGACGCAGAGCACAGGGGTTTGGTTATTGCAACCAGATGATACTGGCCTTAAACTTGGTGAAAGGGCAGGGCAGGCCTCGGGAGCTGTGGAAAACCACCACCTGTGTTGCAGGACCTTACGGAGTCCGGGGGAGCTCAGGATCAGCAGACCGGAGGTCTTAGTTGCGGTTCCTGCAAATGCAGGGGAGTGACTATTTCACTCCAAGGGAGATTCCTTCAAGTGTCTTTGATGCTTCACAGGCCTTGGAAGGTTCCTGTATGATGCACAGACAATGCAGTAGACTGGAAGCGAGACAAAGTCGGGCAGGATGCCTATTGTTCTGCCTTCCCCTGCTCGAGCTTGGCTCAGCAGCAGGAGGGCAGAAATGTGTCTCTGGTCAGCAGCAACCATTTTTTGCTGTCCAGGTCTAGAAGGTTGGCACCGGGAACACAGAGTCTAACGGAGGGCTCTTCCAGTGCTTGGAATCATACCTCTCACACCATTTATGTTGTGGGGATATGATTCCAACATGTTTGATACCAAACATGATAGGATTCGTTGCAGCCAGTTTCGAGATGGTCAGCGTGTAATTATGCGGTGCCCCTCTATATAGTATATGGCTGCTTCACTGACAACGCGGGAGAATGGACTCCATAGGCTGTAGGGGTGTCCTGCTCATGCAGGTGCACCCTCCCAGTTAGAACCAAGCACCCTGCCTTCAGGAATGCAAAGGCCTGCTAGAGGGGGGGGGGCCCTAGATATAGGAAAGTGCAGTGCAGTGGCCCTAGATATAGGAAACCTATTTCTTTCGTAACTGGTGCAAGCACCAACTTACACAGGCTGCAATAGCAGGCCTGTAGTTCTGTTTTTAATGGTCTCTCATTGGTGGCATAATACATGCTTCAGCCGCTGGTAGACCTCTGGGGTACCTATGCCCTGGGTACATAGGCACCATATACTAGGGACTTATAAGGGTAACCCAGTATCCAATCTGGCATGTACTTAAGTACTTAAGTACTGATCATAACAATTTAAGGAGAAAGTAGATAGACTGGGGTCTTGATTAGCAGGATTCCAGTCAGACTAGTCAAATACAGCTTAGCACCAGGCAAAAAATGGGGGTAACCATAGAAGTAGGTCCTACTTTCCTACACAGGTTCTGTAGGTGAACCGCCATAGACATCAATGGAGTGGTCCTGATACAAAGGATACAGGTTGCTGACGATGCTGAAGGATGCTGTGGCTGCTAATCTGGTGACAGAAGTCACTCCTCGGTCCACGAACCTGATGTGGCGACTGTGGTCAGAAGGATCAATGCCCCTGGAAGTCCGGTTGAAGTCCAGCCAAAAACCAGTTGCCACTGGTCTACTGGTCTCTGGTAACAGCGAAACCAGCAGTTCCCTTTAACTGAAGCTAGTGTCTGTCTTGGGTGACCAAACTGCATTCTGATGACTCTCCTGGGTCTAGCACACTTGGCTGTAACTTTTGAGCATTGAGATTTAGTCTTGCATACTGCACTTCAGCTGTCAGTGACAGTCAGGCAATCTGAGCTACCAACTCGGCAAGGCAGCTTCTTCAGCTTTAGTGGTCCTATACCTGTACAGGAAATCAGTCAACTGACACTTGAAGTCACTTCTTCTCTCTGAGGCTCAGGATGACTTTTCCTTGAGCAGGGCACTATGAACATCTCTCTTTTCTAGCCCAAGGATCACCAGGTGCAGTTCAGTCTTTGGTGCAGCCCTTCATTGCTGAGGCCAGGGAAGAGCATGCCAGTCCTTCTTTGGTCCTCGCTCCAGTGCAGACATGATATAGGGTCTAGGTGCCATGGGTGCCACTTCTATGGCCTGGCTGTGCCCCCATTGATGTGGCAACTACTAGCCAATGGGCTATCAGGCCCCCTCTCACTTAGTGACCACCTGCTGTGAAGTATGGCATCTGGATAGCCCAAAATGCACTATTCTGCCCACTCCCAAGATGGCAGAATACTTCTCCAGGTGTGTAGAGCTCCCTAGCCCACCCACAGAGGTGGGGCTACCTGGGGGCAACACACCCACTGAAAAACTGGTTTGGCATTTGTGTTCCTCGCTCTGTTCTCAACGCCACCCTGTCTGCAAGAGCAAAAGAGCAGTTCCAATTATGTGTTCATTGCTTGCCCTTCCAAGGCAGCTTCCACTTTGAAGCTTGTCTTTTGGGCTCACACCCTGTTTTACCTTCCTGCCAGGGAGTGGTCACACCTCTTCCAAAGGTAACCCCATTGTGTTCCTTTAAGTCGTACACACCACCCCCCCAGGAGGGAAGAAGGCTGTATTGTGGCCATAAACCATAAACAGTCACTTAAAAACTTTGTGCGACAGAGTGGCAATTTCATAAAGTTGCCATTTACTTAAAAGTTATATTAAATTCAGCTTGGTCATCGGGTCAGGTTTAATGAAGCGATTATTTTGAATTCTTGAAGTACCAACTTCAGTAGTTCCGTTCAGTAGTTAGCACAGCAGAGTTGTCAGCGTGTAACCCTGTATTCGCCAATGAGGCTACTGGTCTTTCTACAGCAAAAATGGCAATTTGTTTTTTTTACTGTTGGTACATCTAAAGACATAAGTCCCACTTCTCTGTATCCTGCACCTTGCCTTAGGGCTCAATAGGTCTGCCTTAAGAGTGACTTATATATAATACAAGGGAAGGTCTGGACTTTGTCATAATTTTAAATGGCAAAGTCAAGTTATCAGTTTCAAAAATGCTCTGCCAGCTAGCAGTGGCAAGATGGTAGACATACTTGCTATGCCACGCACATGGTGGCACAATAAGTGCTGCAGTACACGAGGAACACTTTCACTTTAATGCTGGTCCCATATACTAGGGACTTATAAGCAGGACCACTGGAATTATGCGATTGTAAGGTGAGCTCCGCATTATTATGGATTTGCCGCGTTTGCCACAGAATCCATCCTCTGTTCCATAATCTGCAAATTTTAACAAAAAAATGTGTTTCTAGCTAAAATAGTTCAAAAGTTACTAAAAGTGCAGTGACACGTGTTGCTGTGCAGCAGAAGGCCCTTTGCAATTATGACTGGTCACCTTTCTGTTGCTTACAGCTGTATTTGAATACTAAATTGCTACTAATGAAGTGCAACCAATGCCTTTTCCCCCTCCTGTGCCTGGCGTTTCCCTAGTGGGTGGGTGTCATGACGAGATAGTCTCGTCATGGGCACAGCGCGACTGTGCTCCATGACGAGACCATCTCGTCATGGGCACAGAAGAGGTTAACAAGTGTAAAAATGAGAAACTACTATTACAAAATGTGCCACGTTACATAATTTGATTTTCTTGCAGCATCATTTACTCGACCCTGCAGCATAATTTGGCCCTCCCTTGCCTCATAAATCTAGTGACTCTGCTTGTATGTAAGTAAATGTATGCCAATTGTGTCTGACTTAATCAGACATACGCGTTTAAGGGTCAGAGCACATGCACTGAGACCTGGCCAGCAGGGTCCAGTGCACCAGAGTCATAACACCGACACCTAATAGTCAAAAGGGGGGGACCTGCACAAAGTCATTTCCTTACAAGGTGGTGTTGGCACCCGAAATGAGAGCACACACCAGTACAGAGCTTGTGTACTCTGTGACTGCAGAGCTTCTCAAGGATGCTCATGGACGTTAGTCCAGCGAAGCTGCCTGCTTCCATCTCGGCATTTCTCAAACTTGTTTTTTAATTAAACTGAGATCCCTGCAGAGATTTTGAGACAAATATTTGCTCAGTGTTGACACGCACATTGGACAATATCCTGGCAAAGAAATCTTTTCGGTTCCCCATAGGGAACCTGAGTGTCAAAGTAAATTGTACACCCAGTTGGCAAACAGAGCTCAGAAGATGATACCCCACATATGTTTCCAAAAATGAATCATGCCGACTGTGTACTCCTTCCTGAAGGCAGATACCGGTTTTACGTCTTTTACACACATTTACATTGTTTCCATAAGTCAATTTGTTCACTGTCACTTCTGTCTCTTTCAATCTGTTCACCTGTTTATTTCTTTTCATCTCTCTTCGTCCTTTTCAGTTCAGGATCTCTAATTAGCTCATATTATGTGTCAATCCCTTTCTTTCACTCAGGGCCACAGAAATTATGAGGGAGGGGGAGGAACAAATTATGAGGCATTGTTAAACTACACTATGGGACGAGAAGATTCAAGTTACGTGAAGTAATGCGGCACATTTTTTGTAGTATAACTTCCCTATTTTGTCATTTTTACAATCTTAACACTTTCTGGTCAGAGGTTGCATCATATTAGGGTCAGTTTAGCACCTGAATGTAACAATCAGCAAAAGAAAAGAGACATGCGCCTGCACAGTAAATTACCTATTACTGTGCGGCAACACATGTGGCAGCGTTTGTAGTAATTGTTGATCCTTTTAGTTAGAAATAATTTTTGTTAAAATCTGCACATCATGCCAATGATGATCAGTTGTGTGGCAGATATTTCAAATCCATAATTATGCAGAAAACGCTGCAGAAGCAGAATCGCATAATGCCGGTGGCCTTGCTTTCAGTTTCTATTTCCTAGTCTATCTCCAATTTATCAGTGTTTTCGCCTCTTTTCAAATTTCCTGTGTGTCTTTTTAGGTCTCGCTTGGCGAAAGCAGCGTATGCGCTGCCCTCGCCATGAAGACACCTTTTGTAATCGATTCAGCCAAAGCTGAATGCATGCGCGTCCAAATGGACAAAGATGGCTGCTTTCGCCATCGGCAAAGCTAAACATGCACGTAGGGACAAAAAAATTCACGCCCATGTGGACAGCCCGACGCCATCTTTGTGCACACGCGCGCGCATTTTTTTGTCCCTACGCGTGCATGGCGGCGTGCTTTCACTTTCCCAGACAGGCTGAAGGGCCAGTTAATGCCGACTGAAAGGCCTTACTGTTAGCGATTTTATGTGAGGGGTAAATGTTATTCTGTGTATTTGCCGCATAGTGTCACGATTTTAAATCAACATGGTGGGTGCAGTTTCATCAAGTGAGCGAGAAATGTTAGACATAGTGAGAGGTGACAAAAAACATACCTTCACTTGGCTGACGTCACTAGTGCTTTTTGGACTGAGGACTGTCTCACAAAAACTCTTGAGCAGACAATAGACTCTCGGAACCTTTTTCGACTTTGTGGTAAAATGACAAAGGGAGTTAAAGACGAGCCCGGTCAGCTCCTGAAAAGCAGTCTCACGAATCCTACTCTCTACTCCTCACTCTCTACTACTCTCTACTACTCACTCTCTACTACTCGCTCACTACTACTCGCTCTCTACTACTCGCTCTCTACTACTCGCTCTCTACTACTCGCTCTCTACTACATTCTACTACTCACTCTCTACTATCTACTCTCTACTAATTACTCTCTACTACTCTCTACTAATCACTCTACTACTCTCTACTACTCACTCTACTACTCTCTACTACTCTCTACTACTCACTCTCTACTACTACTAACTCTCTACTACTCTCTACTCGCTTTCTACTACTCACTCTCTACTACTCCCTACTACTCTCTACTCTACTCACTACTACTCTTTACTACTCTCTACTACTCACTCTCTACTACTCACTCTCTACTACTCTCTTCTACTCTCTACTACTCTCTACTACTCACTCTCTACTACTCACTCTCTACTCACTCTCTACTACTCTCCACTACTCTCTACTACACTCTCTATTACTCTCTACTCTCTACTACTCTCTACTACACTCTACAACTCACTCTCTACTACTCACTCTCCACTAGTCTCTATTCTCTACTAATCACGCTCTGCTACTCACTCTCTACTACTCACTCTCTACTAATCACTCACTACTACTCTCTACTACTCACTCTCTACTAATCACTCACTACTACTCTCTACTACTCACTCTCTACTACTCTCTACTACTCTCTACACACTACTACTCTCTACTACTCACTCTCTACTACTCACTCTCTACTACTCTCTACTACTCTCTCTCTACTAATCTCTACTCTGCACTACTCACTCTCT
The DNA here is from genome assembly GCF_964204655.1 of Triturus cristatus. NCBI lineage: Eukaryota > Metazoa > Chordata > Amphibia > Caudata > Salamandridae > Triturus > Triturus cristatus. The sequence goes on along the minus strand of NC_140579.1, from coordinate 1,071,438,827 downwards.
ACTACTCTCTACTACTCTCTATTACTCACTCTCTACTACTCTCTACTACTCACTCTCCACTACTCACTCTCTACTACTCTCTACTACTTTCTACTCCCTCTCTACTACTCTCTATCTACTACTCTCTACTACTCACTCTCTACTACTCTCTACTACTCACTCTCTACTATCTACTACTCTCTGCTCACTCTCTACTACTCTCTCTCTACTACTCTCTACTACTCTTTTCTCTCTACTACTCTCTACTACTCACTCTCTACTAATTATGTACTATTCTCTACTACTTACTCTCTACTACTCATTCTCTACTCTCTACTACTCACTACTCTCTACCTCTCTACCACTCTCTACCTCTCTCTCTGCCTCTCTCTACTACTCTCTACACTCTACCTCTCTACCACTCTCTACCTCTCTACCTCTCTTCCTCTCTACCTCTCTTCCTCTCTTCCTCTCTACGCGTATATATATATATATATATATATATATATATATATATATATATATATATATATATATATATACACATTTATATATATGTATTTATTCATTTATTTTGAAAGTCTTATAGAGCACGAACAAGATCCTTGCGGATATCAGAGCGCTTTACATAACAACCAACTGTAAGTTGAACAAACAATAATGTGCAGGTCACCAACATATAAAACAACATTTTGTGCAAGATATCGTAGGAGGATTAATCATGGTAAAGTATTTTATAACAGGATCTAAAGAACTCGGGGCCTGAATAGCTAGTGCTCATGTAAATTTTGCCATGAGAAAGGCTTTAACTTCTTTTTTGAATGATGCGGAAGAGGCATTCAGTCTGGTTTCAGGGGCAAGAGTGATCCATATTTTGGGCGCCATCCCTGAGAAGGATCGTTTATAAGTTTTCTTCTTGTTGAACCTTTGTGGTTTCAGTAGAAGTTTTTCAGCATTCCTAGAGGATCTTAGACCACCAGAGATAGTCAGTTTCTGCGCAAGGTAGCTGGGAGTGCTGTGATGTAAGGCTTTATGAGTCATGCATGCAACTTTTAGGTGGATTCTAGCTTCAAATGGTAGCCAGTTCAGGGATTTTAAGTCGGGGGAAATGTGTGCACTTCTTTTCGAGCCAGTGAAGAGTCTTGCTGCCGTGTTGATAGCCGCTCTTAGTGGAGCTGTTGCAGTTTTTAGGAGGCCACATAAGGAGACACTTCCGTACTCCACACGAGGGATAACTAGAGCTTGTACTGCCAGCTTGAAGTCCTCGAATGGCAGGAAGGGTTTCAGCTTCCTCAATGTATTTATCTGGAACTTAGCTCCCTCTGTAGCGTTACTGATGTGTTTTTGCATCATAAGGTTGCTGTCAAGGGTAATTCCCAAGGATTTTGCTGAGTCCACGATGGTTGGTTGAACGTTGAAGGCGGTAAGCTGTTTGATCAAGTCATGCATTAAAGGGACTTTGATCCGTGGTGCTATGTGGAGGAATTCTGTTTTTAGCGCGTTCAGTTTGAGATGATTTTCTGATAGCTAAGACTGGGTGTTCCTGAGTGTGGAGTTAAGCATCTTAATGTCTTCTAGGGATTTGATCTTGAGATATAGTTGTGTGTCGTCCGCGTACATATGAAATTGTACGTTAGATGCCTGCAGAATTTCAGTGAGAGGTTCCATGAACAAGTTAAATAAGGTCGGCGAAAGTGAGGACCCTTGTGGAACCCCAAGTGTTACAGGTGAGGAATTGGAGAGCGTGTTGTTAACCTTGAATTTTTGTGTACGGTTATGGAGGAAGGAGGTATACCAGTTTAACACTGTGCCTGACAGAGCCATTCTATGCTCCAGGAGATCTATTAGTTCCTGGTGTTTGACCTTATCAAAGGCTGAGGAAAGGTCTAGCAGGATGAGTAAGCACGATCCGTTCTGGTCAAGGATTTGTAACGCATCATCAATAATGTGTGTCATGGCTGATTCTGTGCTGTGACCTGCTCTGAAACCTGATTGGTGTTTATTTAGGAGGTCAAAGTGATCTATGTGATTAGTCAGTTGTCGGTGTACACATTTTTCCAGCAGTTTGGCCAAGGTGGGAATATTGGATATGGGTCGATAGTTGTTAAGGTCCGTAGGGTCATCTGTGGGTTTCTTTAGGATTGGTGAAACTTGGCCTACTTTGAGGGAGTCCGGGATGCAGCCTTGTTGAAGTCAGCTGTTAATGATTTTGGTCCAAAGTGGAAGAAGCCAAGGTACAAGGTCTTTGACTGCATTGGCAGGGAGAGGGTAAATGAGGTGATTGGCCGGTTTCAGGGTGTTGAGAATTTTGCCTAGGGCGTCTTCAGTGTACGTATCAAAGGAGGACCATGCTGCATTGTTTATAGGGCCAGGCTTGAGGGGGGGTTGGCCTGGCGCGGTTGGAAAAGAGGTTGTGATTTCCGTATGATGAGCAATGTGTAGTAATCGGTCATTGAGGAAATCCTTCATGATGTTGTCGGTCTTCAGATTAAAGAAGGTAGAGAATTCTTCACAATTAGGTTGTGGGCGAGCTAGGTTTTGTAGCCATTGGGGTGCGTCCTTGGATTGATTTTTGATTAATTCAAAACGTTTTTTGGGGCGGTTTTTTGCTTGGTCTAGTTGATGGCTGAAGAAGTCAGCTTTAGTAGGCTTAATTGTTTTTCCTTAGAAGTTTAAGGTGGTTAGCTGATGGGACTGATCTCCAGTTGCGTTCAAAGGAACTGAGGGCCCGTCTGTCCTCATTAAGCAGCGCGTTGTACCAGGGATTGGAATCTTTAATGGGAGCTCTCTTACGTTGCAGAGGGGCTACCTCATTAATTATCGTGGTCATAGCGTTGAGATAGTGGTTGGTGAGATCATGGACGTCAGAGGTGACTGAAGGGGGCTGGAGCAGGTTGTAGCTGGAGGAGGGTAGTGAGTTGGGGTTGAGTTTTTTCAAGTCTCTTTTCCAGATCTTTGGTTTTGTGGATTGCGCTGAATTGAGTTTGGTGGTTCCCTTGATATAGAAGGCAATAATATGATGGTCCGACCAGTAACAAGGCTGGATCGAGTCCACATGGATGATGTCAGATTTGGAGATTATAAAATCAAGGGTTGAGCCTTTATTGTGTGTCGGGCTGTTGCAGGATTGGATGAGGGTAAGATCATCCAGGAAGTTTTTGAAGCTATTGACCACTGAGTCATTGTTGTCGTTCCAATGGAGATTGAAGTCGCCAAGGAATATTTGGGTATTTTGCCGCCCATTGTTAGAGGAGATCAAGTAGGTGTTCGATGAAGAGGAGGTTGTCTCCTGGGGGATGATAGATGATGTGGGGTGAGAATACTGGTTTGCCATTGCAGCTAATGTCCAGACCTATGTGTTCGCATGATGTGAAAGTAGGCGATAAGGCTCTGTTTATGGTGATGCTGCTGCGATGTATACAAGCTATGTCACTCCCTATTTTGTACGTTCTGTCTAATCTAATGATGTCGTAGTTGGGTGGTGGATTCTGTTAACCAGGTTTCAGTTAGAAATAAGATGTCCAGCTCCTGAGAGATGATGAGGTCAGCTATGTCGGCTGCGTGTCTGGAGGCCGATCTACAGTTTAGCAGAGTGCATTTCAGATGGGGTGAAATGAGGGAAGAGGAGGGGTCCTGAGTGATAGGGATTCTTCGTAGGTTATTATCACTGACTCCTCTGTTGTTATGTGTAGCAAGTCTGCAGGGGTTGCAGGGGATAGTCGGGATGGTCATCTGAGAGGGCTTAAGGGAGTTGGGGATGGAGGGTTCGTAAGAGTGCAGAAGGGAGGGAAGATCGCTCTCTGAAAACGGATTGGTGCTGCGCCTTGGGCGTGTTAGTGTGTTGTGAGACGGAACTGTCTTCCAGCTGGGTGGGGGCATTTTTGAGGCAGATGAAATGCGGTCCGGGCGCTCGTGTCATTTATAGATCTTTGAGGGAGTGAAGCGCAATGAGTGTCTAGATAACATCATCTTGAATGAGTGAAGCTCCGCTTTAATTTAATGCAGGACAATCATAATTTCCTCTAGTCTAGGGTCTGGTGTGGATGAGAGAGAGGTTGGTGAGTGTGTTATGTCTGAGGATGGCTGTGTGGGAGGGTGTAAAGTGGGGGTTGCTGGCTGTTGTGAAGGAGTAGGGATAGTATAGAGGGTGGATTGCTCAGAAGGAAGCGTAGTATCAGAAAGGGGGTGAGGTGAAACGATATTAGCCCGCAGTCTACGTAGGGGTAGGTGATTGCGCTGTGGGGAGTATGTGTCAGGAAAGGCCGTGTCTGGCCAAGTGGAGGTGGCGGGAGAGATAGAAACAGTGGGGAGAGGAGCGGAGGGCTTCATGGAATATGTTCCCCATCTAAGGGAGGCACGTAGGCTGCCTCCGTTGTGATGGCCGTAGAAAGCACGGGTCAAGTGCAGTGACGGGAGGACTGTGGATGGTAGGGGTGTATGGGGGGAGTGCCGTAAGGCACCAGTGCCAGTAGTGGCTGGGGCGTATGCAGGGCGGGGCGTGAAGCGAGCAGGGTGGTGAAGATGAGGTGAAGGGCGGTGTGTGGGTGAGGGGTGTAAGTTGTGTGTGAGAAGGACGAGGGCAGGGCGGAAGCGGGGAGGTATTGTTTGCCAGGGTGGATGGCTAATCCGCTCTGTGTTGCCGCAGGGAGCGGGTTGCGAGGGCAGCTGGGATATAGACACCCGGTTTTTAATGATGGGGAAGATGTTGTCAAAGAGATTTAAATTTCGGTCTGTGGCTTGAATGAGGATAGTGCCGTTATTGTATATGGTGATGGTCGCTGTCGCTTGAAAGAGTTGGGAGGGGGAAATACTGAAGGCTGTCCCATGCGCGGTTTTCCTCGTAGAGGAGATCGAGAGAGAAGCTAGGAATGCCTTTCTCCATTGGGCTCTTCATTTAGTGTGGAAAATGAAATCAGTGGTAGTAAACCCGCTACGAAGTGAGAAATAGGGGTCCGCGAAGAGAGTTTCGGGGTGGAGTTTTATGAAATTATGCTTGAAACGTTTGGATGATTGTTTAGTGAGGTTAGGGGGATAAATGATGCTGTAGGTGTTTGTACCTGCATGCTCCATGGTGCGAACCCCCCAAAGCAGTGCGAAGCGCGATAGGGGGGTGCGATATGGGGGGGGAGAAGCAGGAGAGCTGAAGCCAGGGGCAATGTAGGAGTGGACTAGAAGGAAAGGTGGGGGGTGGTAAACTGAAAGAAGATGTTGGCCCTGAGGTGCAGATTGCAGATATGGAAGAGAATTGCAAGAAGGGGGGGGGAAGGAAAAGAGTAAGGGTTTAGAAGCAAGGAGGTTAACAATATATCGAATGAGGGGTAAAAAGAAAATCAGAAGTGTGGAGAGAAGAAGCTATGGTCAGTCTTATCCGGGGTAATGGGTGGGGGCAGTCTAAGATGGCCGCCACATTGGGACTGAGCTGATAGCGCAATTGTGTAGTCCATTGTCGGTTTTCATTGCCCAAGTGAGCAGCCTTGTAGTCCTATGTCACTGACTACAGGGGAAGGTGGGAGCTCTGGGCAGAAGGGGACCAACTATGTAGATTAGCTATAGAGACTATGGGGGTGGGAGATAGTCCTATGTCAGTGGTAGTGGCTCAGTGGTGAGCCATTTATGGTTTCAGCCTTTTTAGGCAAGCCTACCTATGGATGCCGCCATCTTAAGGAAATCAAAAGGGACAAAAACGAGCAAACCAATAAGGGGTGGAGGAGTAGGGTGCCCAAAAAAGGGGGAAAGGTTGCCATGGAAAGAAAAAGGTACCTTAGAAGGGAGGAAGCGGTGCCAAAGTGGAGATAACTTCGATGTAAAGCCAAGAAATCCGATGGCTTCATCCAGGACTTGTTGAGTTAGACGGGGAATTGTGGCCGCAGCAAACCATTGCACTAGAGCTATGAAAGATAGTCAGCGATGCAGCCCCATCGGGGCAAATAACGCGCTATCAGCGATATTATGTTGATTTGGGTCTTTCCGCTTTCTTCCTCTATAACTTCATAAGCAGGGCAGGGAAGACGGTATCGGACGGTATCGCGGAAGTCTCTGCTACAGCCGTCCAGCCTCGCATGCGAGCGATGAATAAATCGATGAGTCCAGCCCAGGACGGCCCAGAAGCAGTGGCCAGGTAGCACACGCACTCGCGTTGTCTCCGTCACCCACGTCGCGATGTAACGTTGTTTAAAGAAGCCACGGTGCGATTACCAGGCGCTGTCCACCTTTCACCATGGCCTGAGCTCGGTTCGCAGCCGGGGAGCACCCAGAGACGAGCGGCCACTCCAGGGGCTCTGCCAAAGCCAGGAACCCCCGCTGCTTCCAGGAGACCCGTTGCAAGGGTTCCGGGCTCAGGGGGTCAGCCACCTGCAGGCAGCAGGCGCGGGTTCCAACGGCACCGAGTTTGCGACTCAAGGGGACACACCCCAGTCCAAGCTCCGGGATGGACGGTGACTGGCCACCAGCAGCTCAAGCCGGAGTCAGGCACGATCAGAGACCACCGTCAAGAGAGCAGCGGTCGGTGGTAGCTCCCGGGATTCGTCCGATGGTCCGCTGGGCACCCGAAGATCTCCACAAACAGTCATCTCCTCCCGTGTCCGATGGTCCAAAGGAAGGCGAGTGAGGTCGGTGAGTATAATCTGCGGGTCCCGGGTGATGTTGTGGAATGATAGTGGGGCAGTAGGGCGGTGGATAGGCAGGGTTAGATGAGATATCACCAAATTGGTTATCCCCAACCCGGAGCTCACTTGGAGGAACTCACTGTCCGGCGGCCATCTTCATGTATATGTATGTCTATATATATATATATATACATACATACATACATATATAAACATATATATACATCTGCATATCTATATAAATACAAATATAAATGCATGCATACATATACATATATGCATACATATGCATGTTATGTACATGAAAGTATGAAAAACACTAATAAAAGCAAAGCTAAAAAGTCACCTAATTACAAACAGAATTGTTTTAACTTAAACGAGGGCGAGACCTATTGCATTTTCAATGCTTGTTATTCTTCCATCTTCTTCAATCTTTGTCCTTTTACAGTTTCTTTACTTTTCTTCTTCCTTTTGCCTGCCTTCAAATCTCTCTTTCCATCGCTCTGTCTTCGGAATTTGTGAGGAAATCACAGTGTAATAAACACAAAAGCCCATCTTGGGTCCGGTCAGGCTCACTTGCAAAACCACAGCTCAACTCTGGGTAGCTGTGGCTTTGAGCAGTCAGGCTTTGTCAAAGGAACAAGTGCCAAAAATGGTTGAATAAGAAAGAAATAAAACACGTAGAGAATCTGACACCACATTTAAAAAATAACACTTATTTTTATGAATTTTTGGACACTAAAACAAATAAAGTTAAAGAGTTATAGAGAAATAAATAATTATGGCGCAAATAATAAATCACTACTTTTCATTCATACTGCAAACAAGCATTGCCAACTACAGTGGTTACTTGGGAAAGTTTTGAACACTTTTGTAAGGTTGTGTCTGGCTCCTCCGGCCCACTTTGGTTGACCAACTCTGGAAGGGAGCAAGTCACAGAGGCTAGTGAGGGCTACAAGGGTTCCCTACAATGAGGCTAGTGTCCGTTTTGAGTGACCAAACTGAACTCTGATGACTCTCCTCTGTGCAGTAGACTCAGGTGCAACTTTTAGCGTTGAAGCTCAGTCTCCCAGGCTGCACTTTGGTGGTCAGCGGCGATCTGGCAATCTAGGCCACCAACCCACCGAAACAGTTTTCTTCAGCTTTTGTGGCCCTGTAGTTGTAACTGGAAGTCAATTAACTGACTCTTGGAGTCACTTCTTCTGTCAGTGGCTGGAGGACGACTTTTCCTTGAGCAAGGCCCTACAAGCACAGTCCTCTCTGTGCTAGCCCAAGGATCAGTGGGTACAGTCCAATCTTTATTGCGGCCTCTCTGCCAAGTCCAGGGAACAACAGAGTAGTCCTTCTTTGTTTCTCTCTCCTGTGCAGACGTGATCTGAGGTCCGGGTGCCAGGGGTGACACTTTTATGCCCCGAACTTGCCCTCAGGGATGCGTGGCTAGTATCCAATGGGCTACCAGTTCCCCTCCCACCTGCTGACAACTTCTTGTCAAGTGTAGCATCTAGCCATCCCATAATGCAATATTCTGCCCACTCCCAAGATTCTCTTGGTGTGTTGAGCGTGGTAGTTCATCCTAGAGGTTAGCTTCCTGAGGACTACATACCCATGGAAAAAGTGGTTTGACAACTGTTTACCCCTCTTTGTCCCCAACACCAACCTGTCTACCAGAAGAAAAGACAGCCCCTCTAGTGCTGTTCACCATTTCCCCTTCAAAGGCAGCATTCCCTTTAAAGCTCTCCTTTTGGGCTCACACCCCATTTGGCCTTTCTGCCAGGAAAAGATAACACCCCTTCCAATGGCAGTCCTTTGTGTTCCTTCCTGAGAGTCGTTCACACCTCCCTTCAAGAGGGCAGAAGGCTGTCTCGTGGCCAGCAACCATAAATGGCCACTGGAAAACATGGGCACCAGAGTGGCAACTTTCAAACATTGACATTTACTAGAACATTACATTGAATTCAACTTGGGCATCAAGTCGGGTTTAATGTAAACATTCCTTTGATACTTTGACTTACCAACTTTAGCAGTCCTACTCATAAGTTAGTACAGCTGAGTTGTCAGCGTATAACCCTGAACTCGCCAATGGGCCTATTAGCCTTTCTACAACAAAAACGACAATTTGGAAATTTTGAGTTTTTACTGTTAGGACATAGGCACTTTGACTCAGGTTAGCTTGGTGTTGACTTCAGCTTCTGAATTCTTGGGAAGTAAGAGCAACATGTCTTTGGAGGATACTTGCTTTGTGGTCAAAGGGTGAATAGACTTGAGATCTCCTACTAAATTGTGCTCTCCCTAGCATATCCTACATGTACCTCATCTATACCTAAGATTTAAACACCCCTAGTACTCTGTCAAACTCAAAACATCTACCCTCACTGTCTCTCACTAGTTCAGTCCCAATTCTCCTGTATACGTTCTCTTTCCACAAACGATCGCTTCCAGTGGTAAAGCATTGTACCATGGACCCTACTGCAAGCATAGAAGATGATCAATCCTACAACGAAATTAATAGTAAAATATTTCCCTTGTTTTGCTGCAGTGGGAGACCCCTAGGCCCCTGTGGCCCTGTACCTTCTGCATTATTGACAGCTATGTCCCTGACCTACTCCCCAGTGTACTGCCCACTTTCCCAAATTTTCCTCCAGGATCTTCCTCTATCCCCAAATCTTCAATGTACTGCTCTTTCATCTGTATACTACTCTGTTCGCAGTACCTCTCCATTCACCTAGTATTTCACCCACCGCTTACCTATCTAAGGGTCTCATCAGGACATAATGACCATCTGGCTAAATTATAAATGGTGCCATAGTTATTTCAAAAGTGTCAATGGGTTCTGTAGAGTCATAGGTATATGAGTCTAGGTACTTAATAGATTCAATCAATGATGCTGAATTGAGCAAAGTGGGTGGCTGGAAAAACCACCCCTGTCTCTGCGCTCAAAAGTCAGGGTGATTTTGGCTGATGACATTCTTAGACATGCATTCTTGGGTTTAAACATCAACATTGGTATTCTAGAAATACTTGTGTAAATATATATATATTCCCAAATGACAGAAGATTGGTCTCTATAAATCATTGCAGGACTAGTTTCATTATGTGTATCTCTATGATTGCCATATATTTGTTGCATGTATCACAGACCACTATGCCATTTCCACTTTTCTTTTTTGTATTTACATAATATTTTTTACGGAAATGTAAACGTTTGATTGTTTATGCAATATTGGGCCCTATGTTTTTAAACAAATATTATGCTTGTGGGACAGAACATTGTTCAGGTCCTGGGATGGTTCCTGTCTTTAATTGATAAATTCAGTTAAAATGTGCTTAGAGCCCTGCCTTTTTTCAGGAACTGCTGATAAGAAACTCTACAACCAGCCTTTATGTGAAAACCCTTTGTGAGTGTGCTGAGGCAAAGTCTTTGTGATGTGTAAGTGCGGTATGTCTGGAAATGAATATGGGGTAGGTCGCACTCCTAATTTTAAAACAATATTTCTCAATTTCAATTTAAGGTGATCCGTTATGGGTGCTGTGGAATATCACCTCCTGGTCCTGAGGTGTTTCAATTAGATGCAGAATATTGTCCTTATAATCTAGAAGGACTCACTCATATAAGCACTCCTTTAAGCGATTGTGTACGCCTCAAAAAATCGCTCAAATGCCAATTTTCATAATTCTCATTGGTTTATTACATCTCATAATCCAATTTTATGTTAGGTTCATTGTAGATGAATCATTCAAATTCGTAGTTGCAAATTATTTCTTCATAACAACATTCTTAAATGTTCAATTTCACAGGGTTAATAGAAATGATCCCCAATGCATTTTGGGTCCAGCCCTTCTTCAGGGGGCTCTCCCTGTGAAATATCCCTGAAAGGATTCAGCGTTCACCCGTTGTGCTGTGTGGCGGAAGAAGGGCTGGACCCGAAATGCATCGGGGATCATTTCTATTAACCCTGTGAAATTGAACATTTAAAAATGTTGTTATGAAGAAATAATTTGCAACTACGAATTTGAATGATTCATCTACAATGAACCTAACATAAAATTGGATTATGAGATGTAATAAACCAATGAGAATTATGAAAATTGGCATTTGAACGATTTTTTGAGCATACACAATCGCACAAAGGAGTGCTTATATGAGTGAGTCCTTCTAGATTATAAGGATTCTGCATCTAAGTGTGGTATGTGACAGCTCCTGCCTATCATCCTGACAGAGATGGCCCTTCCAGACATCACTTATCCCCCTTTTTCTCACTGTTTGGGAGGAATACACAAAGACCAACTGCCAGCTACACCTAGCAATATGACCCAGGAAATAGGTTGCAGGCACCAAATGGTTAGGAAAGGAAAAGACAGCTTTCTAAAAGTGACATTTTCAGAATTGTAATTAAAAATCCAACATTACCACTAAAGAGGGTTTTAAATTACAATTATTTAAAGACCAACTCGACCTTCCTACCTGCTCCCAATTGAAAATTATCACTTATTAAATGCAATCAGGTTATCCAATGTTATCCTATGGGAGAGGTAGGCCTTGCAATAGTGAAAAAATAATTGAAGGGTTTTTCACTAGCAGGACATGCATAAGTTAAAGGTACATGCCCCGCTTTTCAGGTTCATCCTGGGCAGTGCATGTGCTGCTCTGCGAGGCATGCTGTATGAGAGTATGGACTTGAAGCTCCTCCCAGTCCTCACACATATTTTTCATTGGCTTGTGTCATTGTCCTTTTTAAATACCAAGTTCTGATTAGTTAATAGGCTTGTTAGTCCCTCCTTAGTACTTTCCTTTTTTTCATTTGTAACCTCCCATGAAGACTGGCACTTTTATTTCTGTTGTTACACGGTATGTCTTATTTAGTCTGTAAGCACTATTTTCTTTAATGAGTTTCTCCTGCTGCAGGCACAACATGCTTTCCTGCAACATTCAGCATGCCATGCGCACCTTCACTTTATGTGCAGCTCGGGACAATGGAGGCCGCTTCTTTGAAGTGAAATTGGTCTCCCATTTATAGGAGTTTGAGCTATTGGCATTGTAAATGACAATGCCTTTTATTCATGTGTTAATTATCAAAACAGATAAATAAAAGGCATTGTCATTTGCAATGCCAATAGCTTAAACTCTCGCAAATGTAAGACCTATTGCATTTCAAATGCTTGTTTAATACATGGCACCCTGTCATCTACCATGGAGGTACCTAAGATGTATCAAGGGGAAGTTTTAGGCCTCACAAAAAGGTTTATTTTTCCAGGTTGAAAGGACAGTTAAAAAACTGCATACAGGGGCTGCAGTGGCAGGCCTGAGACATGTTTTAAAGGCAACTTAAGTGGCTGGCACAATAAGAACTGCAGGACCACTAGTAGCATTTCATTTACAGGCACTGGGTACAAGCAGCACCTCTTTACTAGGGACTTAAAAATACATTAAATTTGCCAATTGGATATAAGCCAATGTCACCATGTTTTAAGGAGATTGGACATGGTAAAGTGGGCAGAGCCCAAAGGCCAGTGAAAACGATGTCAACCAAAACAGGAGGTTTGAAGGTAAAAAGTTTGGGATACCACACCAAAGATGCCAGGGCCAACAAACTGGAAGTAAGAAAGTGATCACAGTGGTGAGGGCGGTGTCCCAATTACCTATCTAGATAGAGATCTTATCTGTGACCTGCATCTATGTGTATACATTAGTTAATTTGGCTATCTAAAACAAATCCTTTCCGTCCTTCCCATTCCTTCTCCCTCTCTCTCATCCCAATCCTTTCTGACGAGCACAAACTCCCAAACATCCATCTCAAACTTTCATCTCACCTTTTTAGCCATTCCACCCAACTAACAAGCACAAACAACCACTACTTACAAAAACGTATTACTTCCCCTTTCATATCCATTCCCATCTTCTATCTCTACTCCAAATTCTCCTTTTTTAAACCATTCCTATCATTCTATCCCTACCCCAAGCTCTACTAAACACACATAAAATCAAGATCACAAACTTAACACAGCTAATGCACAAGAAAAAGAAAATAAACAAAATTCGTACAAACCTACTAACTACTAATCTTGGGTTCTGGAGTAGAGTGCTACTCGCTGAAAAAGCTCTTTAAGCGGTCATAAGTGCTATATAAATACATTAACAAATTACATGTAAAAAATCATGTTCCACTTTTTAATATGCAGCACCATGCCTTGGGGCTCAATTGGTCTTCTTTCGGGTGATTTAAATATATTAAAAGGGAAGGCCTGGACTTTGTCTTTAGTTTGAACCGCAAAGTTGAGTTAGCAGTTCGAAAACTGCTCTGCCAGCCAGCAATGTTATAAAGCAATGGGGTAGGCCAGTCTAGTGCAGAACCTGGGGATTAATAGTATAAGTGAAACAGTGGTTCTGCCACTCTTAAAAATCTAAGGAACTTTTTAAATTATGTCTCTTCAAGTAAATGAGAACAATCAACAAATGAGGAAAAAGGGGGAGGGCCTTTTGTCCAACCCACAAAACGCAATACTCGTATCTTATATCCAACGATATTTTATCTGTTCTAAGAAAAATTGTGTAAATTTGTCACGTTACATGTATTTACATACACACAGAATCTTTCTTTTTGACTTACATTTAGGACTACAAAGTGCACATACATTGAAATATTTACATGTCACAAAACGTTCTACAAAATACATAGACATACATTACATAGAAAAATTATATTTAAACACAGTGGGAAAAGAAGAAAAAGGAAATATCAACCCAGTGTGAGATTACTCAAATAATTAATTTAGTATCCTGGGTGATCCTCTACACTTGTCATTAAAGCGTTGACGTTTCGACCCCTGAAAGAACACGATATTTAAACCGTCGTGATGGGGTCTTCCTCGGGACTAACTGCAAAAATCTGTGTGTTGCCTGTTTAGGAAAAACAAATCGAGGTGGGCATCTTAGATATATTGCGTGGTATGGATAGAATTTATAAAAAGTGGAGAGACCAAATGTCCCTGCTCACTTTTATGGGATTTTTCTCCCTGAAAGGCACTGCAATCTCACTCACGTGCCATATGTAATCTTCACGGATAAGTTGGGTAAACCATTCCTGTGTATTAATAAAGAAAAAGGAATGGCTGTAGTTAGGCCTATTGTAACTGACTAGTAGTGTGTTCAGATAACTACTGTGAAAGAAATGAAAACCACTAACCTCCAGCGTCAAGCGCACGGGGCTCCATGTGGATCTGATCCTGAAACTGAGGAAAAGGCTCTAGGGGGATTCGCTTTGCCTCCCCAGGCCTTATTAATTCACTTCAAAGGTTCCACAATCGCCTTTGGAAACTGTGGAGTACAAATAAATAATTTAGAATTAAGTGGGCATTCGTAAATGGAAAAGCATCCCTTAATGCCACCAGATCAGGGGCCTATCGCATTGGTCTCTTACCTAAACAAAGATTAAATCCTTCCTGAATCCGAGCGACGGGCAACCCTCGTTCTCGGCAGTCCGTTCGTAAAGGCAGCCAGATCTATTGAAGTTGGGTTTAAATACAATGCGTGCTCATGGTTCAGAGCACGTACGTGACGTTGCTGCCATCTACTGGGGATCGACCTACAGTGTGAACTCAAAAGTTGCAAGTGAGTACCAAACAAGTATGGCCTCAACTTTTTCAGAGCCCAAACCACAGCAAAGGCCTCCTCTCAATGGCTGACCAACGTTTCTCTCTAGGGGTCAGCCTTCTGATTATGAAAGCTACTGGATGATCCTGACCTTCTTCATTAATTGTGACAGTACAGCCCCAACCCCCAATTCAGATGCATCAGTGTGAACAATGAACTTTTTGGAGTAGTCAGGGAGCAGTACACATGGCCTGCTTCAGGTCATCAAATGCCTGTTGACAGTTAGCTGTCCACTGAACCTATTTGGGCATCTTTTCAGAAGTTAAGTCATTCAAGAGTGTCACTATTGATCCATACCCTTTGACAAATCTCCTATAGTACCCAGTCAGGCCTAAAAAGGCTCTCACCTGAGTCTGGGTAGTTGGAGCAGTCCATTGCATCATGGTCTGGATCTTGCTCTGCAATAGTTGAACCTGGCCTCCACCTACAAGGTGGCCCAGGTACACAATCTGACTCTGCCCTATCTGGCACTTAGTGGCCTTGATAGTTAGGCCTGCTTTTTGCAGGGCCTCCAAAACATTCCTTAGGTGGACCAGGTGATCCTCCCAGGTGGACCTAAAGACAGCAATATCATCTAGATATGCTGCACTAAGGGCTTCCAGGCCTGTGAGAACTGTATTCACCAACCTTTGGAAAGTGGCAGGTGCATTCTTCAAACCAAAGGGCATTACCACACATTGATAGTGCCCACTAGGGGTAGAAAATGCTGTGTTTGGCTTTGCATCATCATCAAGTCAAATGTGCTGAGGTACGTGGATGAGGCCAAAGTATCTATGAGCTCATCTGCCCTTGGTATTGGATGGGCATCAGTCCTAGTGACTGCATTGAGACCCCTGTAGTCCACACAAAACCTCATCTCTCTTTTTCCACCACTGGTGTGAGGTTTTGGCACAAGGACCACTGGACTACCCCAAGGGCTATCTGAGGGCTCAATAACTCCCAAATCCAGAGTTTTCTGGACTTCTGTCCTGATACAGTCCCTGACCTGGTCAGGTTGCCTATAAATCTTATTTTTAATAGGCAGACTGTCTCCAGTGTCCACTTCATGAGTGCACCAGGTAGTCTGACTTGGAGTTAGTGAGAACATGTGTCTGAACTGAATGAGAACCTGACCGCAATCAGTTTGTTGCTGGGCAGTGAGGCTGCCTGCCAAGGCTACACCATCAACTGACCCATCATCAGGGTTCTGTGAGAGGAGGTCAGGGAGTGGGTCACTCTCTTCCTCCTGTCCCTCATCAGTTGTCATGAGCAAGCCCATGTCAGCCCTGTCCACATATGGCTTCAGCCTGTTGACATGGAGAACCTTATGGGGACTCCTGGGAGTTCCTAGGTCCACTAAATAAGTAAGCTCTCTGTTGTGTTCAACAATAGTGTGAGGTCCACTCCACTTGTCCTGGAGAGCTGCTGGGGCCATAGGCTCCCACACCCACACTTTCTGTCCTGGCTGGTAAACAGTCAGTACAGCCTTTTGGTCATGCCAGGATTTTTGCAGTTCCTGGCTAGCCTCAAGGTTTTTGTTTGCCTTCTTCATGTATTCAGCCATCCTGGAGCGGAGACCAAGTACATAGTCCACTATGTCTTGCTTTGGGGGCTTGAGAGGTAACTCCCATCCTTCCTTCACCACACACAATGGACCCCTGATAGGGTGACCAAACAGGAGTTCAAATGGGCTGTAGCTAACCCCCTTCTGAGGCATCTCCCTGTATGCAAATAAAAGGCAGGGCAAGAGCAGGTCCCAATTTCGCCTAAGCTTCTCTGGGAGTCCTTTGATCATGCCCTTTAAGGTTTTGTTGAATCTCTCAACTAAACCATTGCATTGTGGGTGATAGGGTGTGGTGAATTTGTAATTCACTCCACACTCCTTCCACATAGCAGTTAAGTAACTTGACATAAAGTTTGCACCTCTGTCAGATACTACCTCCTTAGGAAAGCCTACTCTTGAGAACACACTCAAGAGAGCTCTTGCCACTACAGGTGCTGTAGTGGTCCTGAGGGGAATTGCTTCTGGATACCTGGTGGCATGATCCACTACAACCAGTATAAACCAGTATAAACCTGTGCCCAGATGCTGTTTGAGGATCCATGGGACCAACAATGTCAATCCTAACCCTCTCAAAGGGAACTCCCACCACAGGTAGTGGTATCAGGGGGGCCTTTGTTGTGCCACCTGCTTTGCCACTGGCTTGGCAGGTTACACAGGAGCGACAAAACTCCTTTGTGTCTTTAGGCATGTGGGGCCAGTGAAAGTGAGGAACAATTCTGTCCCAAGTCTTGTTCTGGCCTAAGTGTCCTGCTAGGGGAATATCATGGGCTAGTGTCAATAGGAAACCCCATAAACTTCAGAGGTTTAACCAACCTCCTGGATGCACCAGGCTTGGGGTCTCTACTCTCTGAATATAGAAGTCCATCATCCCAATAAACTTTATGGGTGCCACTAGCATTCCCAGCAGCCTCATCAGCAGCTTGCTGTCTGAGGCTTTCAAGAGAGGGGCAGGTTTTCTGCTCCTGGCTCAGATCAGACCTGGAAGGGCCCCCTGTCCCCAATAACTCAAGCTCCTCTGGGACAGTTCCTTCTTCAGGCTCAAGATCATCTCCCTGAGGAGACTGAACAGTATCCTGAGACAGGTGGAAAGGCTTGGCTTTAACCCTACTGCTCCTCCTCTTGTGAGGCACCTGGCCCATTATTCCAGAATCCAGGGCCTGTCCAGTGTTAGACATTTTAGCCTGTGACCTAGTCACAGCAAAGACATGTGCAGGGATCCCTAACAATTCTGCATGTGTCCTGAGCTCCACTTCAGCCCAAGCTGAAGTTACCAGATCATTGCCAAGCAAGCACTGTACCGGTAGGTCTGCACTTACCTTCTTAAGGCCAGTTACCCCTCCCCAGGAGAAGTTAACAACTGCCAGAGAATGGTCTGTTCTGACATTGCTAGCATTGGTCACTTGGTACATTTCACCAAGTATAATCTGCCCAGGATCCACAAGATCTTTTGTCACCATTGTGACACTTGCTCCTGTATCCCTGAATGCCCAAGCTTCTACTCCATTAATTAAAGGCTGCTGTCTGTATTTGCCCAGGTTACTGGGGCTCACAAAGGGGGACATATCCATGCCCCCATCACTTACAAGCACAACCTGAGTTGGTACTCTGACTAGGCCAGATTCCATCTCAGAGCCCAGGGTCAATCCTACTACACCCTTATTCTGTGTATTCCCACCACCAATTGTAACTACACTAGGGGGAGCAGGTGCCTTAGGGGCATTGGTGGGGGCTGGAGTATTTTCTTTGGCCTTGGTGCAGTCACTAGTCCAGTGAGTTTTCTGCTTACAGATTTTGCACCATGGTTTCTTTTGGCCTTTCCCTTTGTTAGCCTGTGAATCCCCACCTGAAGAAGATTTTTGGGGCCCTTGTGAAGACTTCTGGTCTTTACCCTTGTCCCCACCCTTATCAGAGTTTTTTGAATCTTGCTTCTTAGGGTCACCACCTTGGTTCTGTACTTTCTGCCTCACCGTGGTTCTGACCCATTTGTCTGCCTTCTTTCCCAATTCTTGGGGAGAGGTCAGATCAGAGTCTATCAGGTACTGGTGCACTTTACTGCCCAATAACCAACCTTCCAGAGCCTTAGCAGCACAGTCAACAAAGTCAACCCAGTCGTGATTTTGTGCTTTTTGGGTGTCTCTGAACTTTAACCTGTATTGTTCAGTGGTTAGGTAAACCCATCTATTAGAGCACTTTTCAAGACTTTGTAGTCATCAGCATCCTCTTCTCTTACAGTGAGGAGCTTGTCTCTACCTTTGTCTGCAAAGGAGAGCCATACGATTGCTGCCCACTGACCTTGAGGGACCTTCTGTACTTTACAGGCCCTCTCCAAGGCAGTTATCCCTTTGTGGATGTCATCCCCACTCTGGTAGGGAGGGACAATCTTACTTGGTTTCTATGGTCATAAGACCTCTCCCTACCTTTTTAGGTCTCGGCTAGCGAAGGCTGCGCTTGCGCAGTCTCGCTCATGAGATTTAATGTTTTAGAAGTGGGGTTTTAACCCGCCCCTCTTCTTCCCTCTTCTCCATTGGCTGGCCTCTTAAATGCTGGTCAGCCATTGGAGAAGAGCTTTGTCTCTCCAAAGAATTCGGATTCGGGGGCGTGTTTTTTTACTTTCTTTCTCTCCTCTGGAATGTAAACATTCCAGCCAATGGCAAGAGGAGAGAAAGAAAAACACGCCCCCGAATCCGAAAACGCCGCTGCGTTTCTCCGAGGCATTTCTGCTTGACCTCGGAGAAAGGCGGCGGTGGTAATGGCTCTTGCTGCCCAGGTGCGATCCAGACCGAGAAGAAAAGACCTTGGAGGGCAACGGATCGGCAAGCCTCGGAGCCCCTGGACACAACACTACCAGCCTCAAAGATATGGCAGACACCTTGAAGAGCGCCTCTAACGGGGATGTCGCTAACGGTGGTCCGGTCTCCACAGTCCGCGAAGCTCCGTCCCCGGGTGGATGGCAGCGGTTTCGCTCCTTCCTTGCCCCAGTAACAATTTGCGAGAGTCTCCTCAATATACAACTGGCAGTGGGCAACTGTAAGAAACTACACTGTTGGATGGATAGATCTATTGCAGTAAATGGTGCCCCTCCAAACGAAAGTAAGCCAAAGACATGGGCCCCTACGTGCACGCTTGTGGAGATACCCTGTATACAGAGCTGATTGTGGATGTTTAACTAGCTGAACATTAATGCCCCCGTCTTAACTTCAGGGCCCGCCCAGTGTACTTCCACCGTAGTCCGGCACCGCTCAGCAGCGGCTAGCACTTTCAGGCAGTGCGGGGTTTCCCGCGGAGCACACAGTCAGCTTCATGATCAACTCTCTCTCCCTTTCTGACTACACCGGTTCCGAAAAAGAACATGCAGTGACAGCTGATGCAACGCAAGGAAACGTGTGTTCACAGGCTTACTGGGAGTCGTAGTTCAGTATACAGCCCGTGGTCGTTGGTGTTCATGATACCCTAGACAACATAAATCTACATCCCCCGGCGTCCTATACGAGGGAGGCATGTCAAAGTAAGGGAAGGTAATGACTTTCGCGCAGGTTGACAGGAATTGTAGTCTTATTGGTTACTCAATTATGTTCAAATAAGCATTTTAACCAGTGCAAAAAACCTACATATGCCAATATGCAAATGATGAAAGAAGCTCCGAAAATTCGGTGGGGCATAGTTCTTTCAGGTTGAGATGTTCGGGAGTGCCCCGAGTTCCTTGAGTAGAGGTTCAGACGATAAATAAATTACAAATTAAGAAAACAACTATATATTGCGTGCCGACCCTAGAATGCCGAGACCATTGCATTGTAAATGCTTGTTACTAGCTCTGTAGAGCTCCAGGGCTTCCCCATCTAAGGCCATCTGCTGCTTTCTGAGGTGGAACTTGTCTTGCACATACTTCAGCAGTCTCTCTCTCCTCTCCTGGGAGGTTTCCCTCCCTCTGTGAGAAGAAACAGAGGTTCCTATATAGGAGTTAGACTGGATAGATCCCCTTGACAGAGATCTATCCCTTCTAGCCCTGTTGTCAGGCCTACCAGGAGGAATGAAGGAAGTGGCATTATTGTCATTCTCCTCATCCTCATCCTGGTGGTCTGTGTTCACCAGAGTCTGGTCATTGTCACCAGTCTGGTCAGCATTAGAGTTAGGGTCAGGGTAGTTTCCACCCCTGGACCCACCCTCAGGTGCTGCCCCACCCATTCTGTCTACATGATCAGGCCCATTAGGCCCTGTGATATCATCCAGTTTCAGTATCTTTATGAGATGCTGGGTGGATGGACTTTTGCCTGTCTTCAGCTTCCTAATGGTACATAAGGCCCCAAGCTGAGCAAAGGAGAGATCCTCATATTTATAGGGAAGGAGCTCACTGGTTCCTGGTAGGGACCCACTGGTTCCTGGCTGGTTAGACATTACTAATGTGGTGTGGTGTATTGCACTACCTACACTAGTGTGGCCTACTAAACTCTCTTGAGTTGTAGAAAGGGTGTGCTATCCCTTAACACACAACTCTAAGTTCAGTAGAACTTACTGTAGCTAAACTTGGTAGTATATGTACCTCAGGTACCTTTAGTGGTTTTCAGTTGATCAATTCAATTGAGATTATCTGGTAAAACAATAGCAAGCTGGAATCCCACACGCTGCACACCAATGTGAGAAGGTGGCCTGATATATGCTGTCCACTAGTTCTAGTGGGCACCTTGTATCAGTCCAAACAAACCCTTATGGTGAATGGTTAAAGACAACCTTATGTGAAAGCTATCCTAGTGGTAGCTATGGAGAGCAGCCTTATGGCTGAATCTGGAAGGAATGTAAAGCAGCTTGTTTTGCCAGTCTATAATCTCCTGAATGATCAAATGAAAAGACAGCCACACCAGGTATAGAATTTAAAATATATGTATTTAGGTTAACACACACCCCTCTAGTCTCTTTATGAGGCTGGAGTTCGAAGTACTTTAGTTACAAGTGAGCAAGCATCAGTAAAAGCACAAATACACGTTTGGGCCCTAGGGGCGTACCAAACCATATAACAAAAAAGTGGTATAAGAACCACGACTGGAATAGGCACTAGGCCCATTGCCTCTAGAATCACTGGGACCCCAAGGAACCACCCAAGGTAGTGACACAGGAGACCCACGGGAACTGTATGCAGTGTGAAAACACAACCGCGGGTTCCTATTATCTTCTACGGGATATGTCGCGGTTGGAAATTTAAAGATTAAGGACACTTCTAATCGAGTCAGGACCAAACTCTTTTGGACTTAAGAAGTTCTAGGGCTAGCACCCACGAGAGCACCGGAGTACTCGAGTTACCTCACCCAGGGAAGCATGGTGCATAGGTGTCATTTGGTGTCGGGTCACGTCGTCGATTTCAATGGAAGCCTGCAAAGAACTGCTGCTGCCGTGATGAGGAGAAGTGTCCGAAGAGATCCAAGCCTGCATCTAGGATGTAAGGAACCTGAAAGCAGAGGGGACAGAGTCTGGATCACTTGCCAGTGACCTAGGGCAGGATGGACCAATGCCCACAGATGTTGGGTGCTTCAGGTGAGTTGATGGGTGTCTTGACTCTTCAGCCACGAGGTCCAGGAGGCGTCGACTAAGTCCACAAGCCGGATTCGAGCTGCCCCACGAAGTCTGTCGAGTGCTGCGGTGTCGGCAACCAGAATGGACCCAACAAGCCTTGGCAACGGCAAGTCACTGGAATTCAGAGAAAGGACTGCTGTGCAGACCAGCAAAGTCTAAGGGACTCACCCAGTGAGGGTTAGTCGGGGCACATCTGGAGCAACCAGGTAAGCCTAATCAGAAAATGAGTCGCATTCGTGGGGACCTGCTAGCCAACGGGCTAGTGATCACGAAGGAGCCTCGAGCGATCGCACTTGAAGCTGGCCCACGGGTCACTTGTGGAGTGGAGGCCAACAATCTTCGATGCAGGAGGTGCTCAAGGCTGGGGCTACTCGGAGCCCAAAGCACAACTTTGAGGAGGACCAGGAAGATAGTGTTGCTGCAAAAGTTTATGGTGTCCAGGGGTCACGGTTCCACATCACCCACGATAGCCATGGGCCTCAGCTTTGCTGTGGACTCAGGGAAGCCGTGGGGAAGTCTGGAAATCCACCTCTGGGGATGCAGAGACTTCGGCGTCCGGTGGGAGCTTCAAAATGGCAGACCGGTCAGTTGCTTCTTTGGTACCTGCCAAGCAGGGGAGTCACTCCTTGACCCCGAGGGAGATTTCGTCAGTCTTATAGTCAGGATAGAACATCGAAGGTCCAGGATGTACGTTGCAGAGTTTCGTCCAGGGTAATCTAAAGTCCTAGGGACTGGATTCCTATACTTATACTAAGTTTAGGGGATGGACTAACTCTAAGGCCCTACCTATGGGTGGGCCAGGAAAGAAGGGTGGTTACACCCATTTCCTTTGTCCAGTTTCACGCCAGAGCAGGGGCAGGTAGCCCCTGCAACCGGTTTGAACTGGATTATGCACAGGGACACCAAGTGTGCCCCCAGTGCAGGACTTCAAAGCACTAGAGAGTGCTCCCGCCCAGCCCCAATACAC
Source organism: Triturus cristatus (assembly GCF_964204655.1). Classification (NCBI taxonomy): domain Eukaryota; kingdom Metazoa; phylum Chordata; class Amphibia; order Caudata; family Salamandridae; genus Triturus; species Triturus cristatus. Next base: position 1,071,416,523 of record NC_140579.1, on the reverse strand, counting down.
ATCAGCCTGTCTGGGGAGGTGGGGACACCTCCCCTCGACAGGAAACCTATTGTCCAGGCCTCCCCTGCCGGAGTTTCGGTCAGCAGCAGGAGGCCAGACCCGTGTCTGTGGCAGAGGCATCCATTTTGTGATGCCAGGGCTCAGGAAAGTCCTACCGGGTTTAGCCAGTGTGAACATGTCTCTCCCTCTAGAAGGGTGGAATGCTACCCCGCAGCCAGAATTGGCGGGGGGGGGGGGTAGTATTCCAAAGCATTTGACACCAAACACAACATGTTTTGATTCAGCCATCCCAAAGTTAGCATTTACTGCGAGGTTATAATGCACTTAAGAGTATATGGTATGGCTGTATCACAGAACAGCCATAAGGAAGTATTTCCGAAAGCTGCAAAGGGGCTCAGCTCATGCTTGGGCACCCTCTCACACAAAACTAAGCACTCTGCCTTCAGGATTGTCAAGGCCTGCCATAGGAGTGGCTTACAGGTTTATATGTGTCTGTATAAGGTAGTGATATAGGTAGCCTATACCACTGTAAGGGGTGCAAACACAACCTTACCCAGGCTGCAGTAGCAGACCTGTGGTGCCATTTTGGAGTGCTTCCCAGGGGTGGCATAATACAGGCTGCAGCCCCTGGTAGGCCTCTGAGGTACCTATGCCCTAGGTACATAGTATACCATATACTAGGGGCTTATAAGGCACTCCAGAATCCAATTAGATATGTACCTAATGTACATGGAAACCATTTCAGAGATGAAGCAGCTAGGCTGTGGTCCTGGTTAGCAGGGCCACAGCCAGACTAAGGTTGAAAAACAGTGAAACACCAGCAAAAAGTGGGGGTACCCATGTGAAGCAGATCCTACTCTCCTACAGACATCCTGTAACACTACTTGTTCAAATGCAAGAACTTTTTTTGACATCAGATGCGTAGGGGGCGAGAAAGTAGAGGGTGTACGTAGTGGAGTAGCTGGACATCTGTCGATACTAATTGGATTGGCATGTTTGTAAAAATAATGTTTCAAACCTATTTTCCGAAAGAACCGGTACAAATCTATTTTAGTCCCAAAGCTATTGCTAGGTGCACTTGGTACATAGCTTAATCCTTTGGAAGGAACCGATAGTTCGGTAGGTGAAAGAGAGTGTCTGGATAGATTAATCACAGGGTTGGTATGCTCACTGTTGATTGAGGCTAGTTATGTCAATTACCAGCGGTATGTTTGCCTCCTGGTCTGGATCTCTCCATGTGCTTGGGGATGAAATCTCACCGATCTCCTGCCTCTCCCTTGGCCCCTGTTCTACCCCCTGTTGCTCTGTCCCCTGTCTTGGCCTTGGTTGCTTGTCCATTCCTGTGTTGGACCCCCACCCCTGTGTGTTGTCCATCTGGGGTCCCCTAAAAAAGGACCTGATATTAGTTCAGGGTAATTAGTCCCTTGTTGGTTTTGTCCCTGGTAGCTAGTGCCCACGTTGGACTGCTGACGACTACCTGAGGGTCCGCGGTTGTCGTAGTCACTATCAGACCCGCTCGAGTAAGAGGACTCTGAAAAAGTCTTATATTTGCGGCCCCCTTGTCTGCCTCTGTTTAGGTAGTGGCCCTGAGAGTCTTGTTGGTAATACTCGTCTGTAGTGTAGGGATAGGTGACTTTCTTATCATATGTGTGTAAATCTTTGGCTAGTTTATCTAGTTTTTTGTTTAACGTGACTGTATTGAACTCTGTAATTGTCTTTTCTAGTCTTTCAAGTGCTTATTTTCCGTTGACAAGTGCCCTATCGTCCACAATTTCTTTTCTCAGATCTTCTATCTCTTTTATCAATTTTTTCATGTATTCAAGGGCAGTTTCAACTCCAGGCACCATCCAGTGCCTGGAGCAGTTACTAGCCACAAAGCTGAAGTTCTCACGGATCTTGGGTAACTCTATAAAAATTGAAGGCTCATTTCTTACTTGCAATCCTACAGGAATAATATTAGCCTGAAGACATTTTGTTAAGAGATGACTATGTAGCCTCGTTCTTATAAGTTTTTTCTCTAACCTTTCAAGTTTGGTTAGTTTCTCATTCAATGTATTATCTATTGGTGTTACTGTTACTCCTAAAAAGGATGTCTCTTCTTGCCCTTGTATAAGTCTGGCAATGTTTTCTTCACTATATGCAAGGGTGTCTGACATTGCACATTCGTATATAACAAATTTTGAGAGAAAAACCCTCGCAGACCAGTGTCTGCTCTTAATAACCGATATAAAGCAATGGGGTAGCCCAGTCTAGTGCAGAACCTGGGGATTAATAGTACAAGTGAAACAGTGGTTCTGCCACTCTTAAAAATCTAAGGAACTTTTTAAATTATGTCTGTTCAAGTAAATGAGAACAATCAACAAATGAGAATAAAGGGGGAGGGCCTTTTGTCCAAACCACAAAACGCAATACTCGTATCTTATATCCAACGATATTTTATCTGTTCTAAGAAAAATTGTGTAAATTTGTCACGTTACATGTATTTACATACACACAGAATCTTTCTTTTTGACTTACATTTAGGACTACAAAGTGCACATACATTGAAATATTTACATGTCACAAAACGTTCCACAAAATACATAGACACACATTACATAGAAAAATTATATTTAAACACAGTGCGAAAAGAAGAAAAAGGAAATATCAACCCAGTGTGAGATTACTCAAATAATTAATTTAGTATCCTGGGTGATCCTCTACACTTGTCATTAAAGTGTCGACGTTTCGACCCCTGAAAGAACGCGATATTCAAACCGTCGTGATGTGGTCTTCCTCAGGACTAACTGCAAAAATCTGTGTGTTGCCTGTTTAGGAAAAACAAATCGAGGTGGGCATCTTAGATATATTGCGTGGTTTTCCTCAGTTTCAGGATCAGATCCACATGGAGCCCCGTGCGCTTGACGCTGGAGGGTAGTGGTTTTCATTTCTTTCACAGTAGTTATCTGAACACACTACTAGTCAGTTACAATAGGCCTAACTACAGCCATTCCTTTTTCTTTATTAATACAAAGGAATGGTTTACCCAACTTATCCGTGAAGATTACATATGGCACGTGAGTGAGATTGCAGTGCCTTTCAGGGAGAAGAATCCCATAAAGGTGAGCAGGGACATTTGGTCTCTCCCCTTTTTATAATTTCTATTCAAACCACGCAATATATCTAAGATGCCCACCTCGATTTGTTTTTCCTAGACAGGCAACACACAGATTTTTGCAGTTAGTCCCGAGGAAGACCCCATCACAACGGTTTAAATATCGCGTTCTTTCAGGGGTCGAAACGTCGACGCATTAATGACAAGTGTAGAGGATCACCCAGGATACTAAATTAATTATTTGAGTAATCTCACACTGGGTTGATATTTCCTTTTTCTTCTTTTCGCACTGTGTTTAAATATAATTTTTCTATGTAATGTATGTCTATGTATTTTCTGGAACGTTTTGTGACATGTAAATATTTCAATGTATGTGCACTTTTTAGTCCTAAATGTAAGTCAAAAAGAAAGATTCTGTGTGTATGTAAATACATGTAACGTGACAAATTTACACTATTTTTCTTAGAACAGATAAAATATCATTGGATATAAGATACAAGTATTGCGTTTTGTGGTTTGGAAAAAAGGCTCTCCCCCTTTTTTAGGTCTCGCTCTCGAGACCTATTGTCGCCGAGATGCCTCTCAAGGGAGACAGACTGGGGCACGCGCAGAGTGTTGTGATTTGTGATTGCTGTCTGTGAACGCGCTTCACATGAACAGTATTTGCGCGTTGAGTGCTTCTCTCCGGAAGACCTGCTGAGTTAATTATAGGTCCGCAGCGTGGGGCGCCTGTCGGCATGCTGTGATAATGACCTTTGTGTTTTTTAAAGCACGAAGGCTGTGTTTGCACTTTTTTTTTTTAAATAGGCAGACACGTGCACAGAGACCACGACTGATAGAAGAACTTCCGGCAGCAAGGGGGACCAATAGTTAATTTCCCGCAATTTCGAAGATACCAAGTTTTGCCAAAGCGCAATAACTTTCCGTCAAAATAAACTATTTTATGCACATCGCGTTACAGTTGTCAACCCGATAACTAAACAGTTGACAAGCTTATCTACCTCCGCTTATCGCTGCTTAAAATCATCCCCCAGGGGCAGAAAGAAAACAATATCCTGCGGAATACTGGGGGGGAGGCAGGGCTGACCCTGCTCCCTGAGGGCACAGTCCACAATGCCGCAGATCCCAGGCAGTTATGGGGGAGGGACAAATAGTTGTAAGAAGGCTGGGGGCCAATATGGCACAAAAAACGTTTGAGTTCCTACCCATACCAGGCGCACCCAACCCTCCCTCCCCAAGATGCCGCGGTACTCACAGGGATCTCTGCCATGGCCAGCATCATCTCTTCCATCAACTCTTCTTCCTCCATAGCCGCTCCCACGGGTGCAGGCGCTCACACGCCCCGGCAGCAGGGATTCCGTGGGCGGGGCTTGAGGCGGGGAGGAGCGGGCACGCGCTGGGACTCACGCGATTCTTGTGATGTGGCGGTTGGGGTCCAAGCGGCTGGCACGGTAGACAACGCGCACCCTCCCTACAATCCGCCACTTGCTGGGATGGGGGCAGAACCGCTGTACACTCACCCCCGGCCCGAGCGGTTGAAATCCCTGCCCGCAGTGCCGGATCCACGGGAAGGCAGAGGGGGGGTCTACTGCGTCACAGCCAAACCAACTGCACAATGTGCTGACACAGGGAGGAGGTAGCCCAACTAATGCCCGCGTAGAGCAACAGCATCGACGGGCTGGTAGACGGTTGGTGACCGGGGCTAGCTTATTGGAGGCGCAAAGCTTCTAATGAGAGAAAGATCGTGTGCTACAGGTGCCCAGCCATAGGCGCTTTACTTATCCCGGCTCTAGAGGACGCGTGCAGGTGTGGTTCTTCGCTTGCTGTCTAGCTCTTACGTTGCTCTGCGACCACCCCCTCCCCCGGGAATGCTTACTAACCTTCGATTAATGTGGAGATATGTGACTGTATTCTGGCGATATTAGATACTTCGAATACTGGGAAGAGAAATAATAACAATTTGGGTTTTCTATTTGAAGAGGACATTAGCACGTTTCACAGGGAGTATCTGGACTTATTATATTTACTCAGTTTAAAGAAGGAAAATAAGTAATTGCATATGACTTGACTGTCTGCTGTCGAAGCTTTAAACACGTCTTTCTGTTATGTAGACTGCTTTGATACAGATGTAGTGCTTATATTGTGGTTTTCAATCTTAAACACAATTGATGAACCTGGAGAGGTGTTAATCCTTTAAGGAGTTTGTTGCTCCACAACTGGACTTGGTCAATATGGAAACTTAATATCAAATAACTCCTCAGAATTAGACGTAAAGCACATTAGGCTTTGCAATGAAGACTGAAAATAATTAAAATGGAAACCATGAAGGTTTATTAAAAGTGTAAAGGCATTGCAGAAAGAACAATCATTTACAATGCAATAGGTCTCGCATTTACGCGAGTTTGAGCTATTCACATTGCAAATAACAATGCCTTTCATTTTTGTTTTCGTTTTTAAAACATAAATAAAAGGCATTGTCATTTACAATGCCAATAGCTTAAACTTGCGTAATTGGCGAGACCTATTGCATTGCAAATGCTTGTTCTCATTTGTTGATTGTTCTCATTTACTTGAAGAGACATAATTTAAAAAGTTCCTTAGATTTTTAAGAGTGGCAGAACCACTGTTTCACTTATACTAGCCAGCAATATTAGGCCGGGAGTCCTTTGCTTTGTCATGCTTGTGGTGGCACAATAAATGCTGCAGTCTGCAAGGGAGACTTTCACTTACAGGCCTTGGGTACCCATAGTACCATATAATATGGACCTATAAGTAAGTTAACTTATGCCAATTGTGGGTGAGCCGATCAGACATACACTTTTTAAGGGTCAGAGCACTGGCACTGAGGTCTGTTTGATCGGGCTCAGTGGACACTCAGAGTCAAAAAACCAGCAGCAACAGTCCATAACTGGGGGGGTGGTGATCATGCAAAAAAGGTAATTTCCTGACACTATCTGTCCCCTTTTTCCTTTGAAGATCTCTCTATGTATTTCACCTGCCTCTTTCAGTCTCTGCCTAACACTCAATTTGATTTAATTACTCTTTCTTACAAAGGATCATTCGGTAATAGCATGCTCAATATCAGTGTACTGAATGAGTCCTCCAGTCTTTCAATCTCTCCCTTTCCAGATCTCATCTCTTTTCTTCCAATCTCCTCTCTCTATCACTTCACATTACTTCCGCTTGTGTCTTCCCACGTAATGCGATCGTACAAGCAGGTGGAATGGAGGAGGAGCCCAAAGCACATGACCCGGAAAGGGGGGGGGGCGGAATGAGAGAAAATCAAACATCTCCACCTCGCCCCAGACCGCAGACAGAAATACAATTACCAGCAGCAGGAAGTACCTGATGTCACTGCTCACCACAAGTGGAGTCCGCGCTATGTACTCAGATTCCACCTCAATTTGCTCTTGCTTTACTCATGTTTGTATTTCTAAGGAAGTTCAATAAAACCGCAAAATTCTTAAATAGTGCTGTTACTGTTACTGCGAAACCACCCAACAGGAAGGGAAAGGACAAATTACCGTTTCTTGCCTGGTTAGGTGGAAATTTAGACTCCATTTTACTGGACTGATGAATTTAGCTAAGAGGAAGTGGATGATTTTATTTCGAAGTGTCTTAATGTAAACTTTTTATTTTCAAAACCCCACCCTTTTAACTAGAGTTCAAGCCTTTTGGACAGTTTAAGTCCAGAAAAAAGCCAGAAACAGGAGGCGGGAAGCCCTTGAGTTCCATATACTCCAGCATATTTAAAACATCACTTCAGCTTCGGAACCTTTAAAAGTAATCTTAAAGTGGTCTCTTTGTGCTTACTTTCCCTTCATTGTCTCCTCCAGGCCTTGCGCCAGAGTGGGACTCTTACATATCCGACTGGCTGCTCTGCCTCCTTCACATCCTGGGCCTTTGAAAGCAGAGAGGAGGGATTTCACTTGGCACTCCATGGAAGGTGTTTATTTTATACCTAAACTTTCAATCATTAAAGTATTCAAATAGCAAGAAAATAGTACTGGCCTCCACATTGTTGGCATAGGATATTTTGGCTCCCTCCTCTCCTCTCAAAATGTATGTGAAGCTCTGCCAACTTGTTTTCTCAGACCAGGTCTCTTGTTTCAGGCATTGGGAGTCTACTTGGCACAATGAACATAGGATGAACTCCTAAGGAGTCGGTTTCCTTTGTGTAACACAGATAAATAGAATGAGTCCATATTTCAGTCGTGTTAGTAGGTCTAGTAAGACGTCACCTTCTTACACAGAGCCACTCTGAAGCGGGCAGGGTGAGCCTTGGCAGTACAGCTGCACAATTCTCAGGTTCCAACACTACTGCAGTGTGGCACCCCTCAGCCCTTCATGAAGCTAAGAGCTCACATGCTCCACACCCAGTGCACATCGCTATGTACGCTGTTGTTTGTTTTGGATCATTAACTATGACGTACACCGAGAGCCTGTTTGAAGTTCAGTCTGGGATTTTGCATATGTGGAAACTTCCATTTCCTTTTGCACTCGGCTATGACAACAACGCCAATTTGCTCCTCGTGTCTACCGAAAACGACAAGAGATGACGGGGTTGCCAGAGTCTGCATTATTGTTATGTTAAAATTCGGTAGAATATAATTGTATGCAATAGTTATATCAATGGAATCGTGCAATGCAAAACAATGCCCACTGGTCGCTGCCAATCCAAAGCATATTTGTTGGTCTTAGCCACGATACACTTAACTTAAACAGGGAAATGCACAGCAATGGAGCACGTGGACATCTCGGTGTTCAAGGTGTTTGCATATCACAGGGAACACTGCGAGCGGAAAAGCTACCTTCAAAAATAGCTCCACTGTAGGGTCTCAGTTCAAGATTTGCATGGCCTTCTCAGGAAATACTTTTCCTTTGGCTCTAGCCTGTGACACCACTTGCCACAAACTCACAGTTCGACAATTATGTGGTTTCCTGATGCTTCACGTTGTAGGCATATGTCCATGATAAGTTGTGAATTTTCCAAACAGAGGGTCGTTTGACCATCTTTTGTCGCACTGTGGGTGATGTGGTTTCTTGGGTCATGTGTGTCTCTCTGATAGTGCCTGGTTTAGGAAGTGTCTTTCAACCTAGTCTATGTGCATGAGGTACACATTGCAGGTTGTCTCCGGAGGACTTTCACAATAAAGATTTGTGTCTAAAATCCCTCCACATACCCAATCACCTTTGGCAGTCTTATTTGTCATTTTTGGATCCCAGAAGATCTATGTATAAGGGACAGGACTGGTGCCCTTTCATACGGTCTACTTGGCTGCATGTTACATAATTGTGGAGCTGCACAGGGTGTCATAAAAGAAACCAACAAACATTCCCGTTTGTGTTCCCCCTTTCCTGGATAGCATAAATTAGGATCCATGTACTTAAACATAAAACACACTCTATGATACAGATGAGCATCTTTGAACCATCATACAGCAACTGGACATACCCAGTTATCCTGGTCCTGTAGCCCATTGGTACCTTTCAGTTTTGTATACAAATTTGACAACTGAACAGAGTTCCATCTTCATTGACTACCCCATGCCAAGGGTTGATAAGCCATCTGAAAGACTTGGCAGGGCCATGTATATTAGTGCTCGTTACCTCACCAAAGGGTGTTGACAGGTTCTGTTAATATCTTCTCATCAATACAAGACTGCCTTCTCTACACCTTAAGGACTCTTCCAACTTAGGGTACATCCCTTTGTGTTACGCAAGGCCCCTGCAACCCTCCAATGGCTGATGGATAGAGTAGTAGCAGTTCTCTGAGAATACTCCTCAGCATAACTAGATGACACTATATTATTCAGTCCTTCTTGGCCATCTCATCGCAAACACCTACAGAAAGTTTTAGACCCATTAGACATGCTCAGAAGTATATTCAGCCAGATGCAGGTTGGCAGCAAGACAGATGAACTATCTCAGGTACACCTCTATAGGAAGTACAGTGAAACCTCTAACAGAGACAAGAGCAGCATTAAATCAGATTACCAGGTCTGCTGCACCAATCAATCAATCAATCAAGACGTTTGTAAAGCGCGCTACTCACCCGTGTGGATCTCAAGGCGCTGGGGGGAGGGAGCGGGAGTGGGGGGGGGGGGGGTGCTGCTACTGCTCGAACAGCCAGGTCTTGAGTAGCTTCCTGAAGGTTAGTAGGTCTTCGGTCTGCCGTAGGATGACGGGGAGGGTGTTCCAGCACTTGGTGGCGAGGTGGGAGAATGATCTGCCGCCGGTGGTCGTTCTCCTGATGTGGGGGAAGGTGGCGAGGGCAAGGTCGGCGGAGCGGAGCGGAGCTGGCGGTTCGGGGTGTAGAAGGTGAGCCGTTTGTTGAGGTATGCTGGACCGGTGTTGTGGAGGGCTTTGTGTGCGTGCTGTCATGGCCTGTGCAGCCACAGCCACCACCACCACCAGTGCTGCCGGCAACACCCTCCCTGTCCCAGAGGATTAGAGCAACTCGCGCCCAAGATTTTCCTGATTGAGTACATCACAATTTATATATCTGCCATATGATGTTCTGTCACAGACTGGCTTAAGCAACACTGGAGGAGTATTTTACAAATAGGTCGGCTATGGATGTTACTATTTGCTGGATCAGCATTTCCACGGAGTGACTGATCATTCCCCTCTCAAGCCATTATCCCTTTATAAGGAAAGTAACTCCTGTATTGGTTCCCAGCTCGTCAACCCTTTTCCTTTATGGTTACCGACTGGTCCAGGGCACTGAATGGCAATATGAAATACTTGTTGCTGTTGCCTGGTCTGGCCATACCCGAAAGCTTATGGGATAAATGTGATGCTGTCAACAATGATCCCCAGATGGAACCAATATTCCATCCCTACTGGGTACAGTATATTTAAAGATTGGGTGTACACCTACCCAAGCACTACAAATAGAGGCGGGACCCATTCCCTTCTACTTTGGTTGCACTTACCAAACTGGTTGTTTTAAGCCCAGGGTCAACAGAGACTAAGATGCTGCAATGGTGGACAAGACTATGCTCTATCACTTTGGAGCCAGACTGGCTTCTGTGGCAGACACCTAGACAAGTTCATCAAAATGAATAGAGTGACATGAAAAGGGTTAGAGATGAGCTGTAAACAAGACATGGCTGACAACAGTGGTGCTGGAACAATTTTAGAGTGGGGTTGCTGGCCAGTAACATCACCTCAGTAAAGGTATAGAGGATATGTGGCATGTAGTCTTTAAAAATACCACAGATGCTGCCAGAAGAAATACATTTGAGTGGCCCCTTCATTGTTAATTCTGTTATGAAATCCTTTAAAGATTTATAGGGGAAAGTGGCTCCATTCCCACAGGAAGGTGCAAATGTCTCAGAAAGTACATGTGAAGAAAGATGGCCAAAAAGCGTAACTCTTTTTATTTGTTTTGTTTCTATGCCATCTTCGTTAACATGCATCGGTTGAAGTGCATTAGAAAAGTATGAGAACTCTGATCCTGAGTGCTCTGTGGGTGGGGTCAAAGATGTGGTTAGAAGGGACACCATTTTCTGCAACTATTTTGCTATTTTGTCACCTCCAGAACTGCATATAAAATAACACACACAGCCAGAAGGCTAGCGCTCTTCAAATAAAACATAAATGGAAGTTAAACTAAGGGTTCTGTGGGAAATGCACTCTTTTCTGTTATGAAACCACAATTGGTTAATGCAATAACTTCATGTGTCTGTGTGTCTGACCAGAGAATTGCAAAATTGAATCCTTGTCATAAACATAGGGAAGTTGCCAGCCAGTCAAACTATTAGTTTGCCTCCCTTATTTCGAGTTGGGTAGACACTGGATAGTCAGCTTTCCAACGACGGTGGCCCCATTGGCTATTTGGTTTTGAGTTGAATAATTTTTTTTTAAAATTCCTATACTTTACCATGGGAAGACACTTCAGTCCCTGAAGAGCTCTGATTATACTTTATTGCCTCAGAGATTCTAGATATTAATGCAATATCCAATGAACTATGTCCACACTATGTAATCAAGGATTCAGTCTTACTGCTCTAAATCTGCCTCTGATGCAGAAATGAGCTACAAGGATTATGGTAGTTGTGTTTTATGTACTAATTAAAAAAGGTTTTCAGCCCCACTAATATGAAAGACAGAACCAGCCTGTCTACTCTAATATTACATTTGGGTAGACAAGATGTTTCTCGAGCATAGCACCAATAACCTTGTCACGGGGATAACCCTCCACAATACCACAAATCCTTTTCCATCCATTAAATGTATAAGGCAACCCTTGTGCCCCATACTAAGAGGTCCATTAGGATGTAGAGTGGAAAAACACCCCGGCCTCCATGGTAGCGGAAAACAACCGCCCGCCGGCCCCGTGGGAAAACCGGCGGACAAATTAGAAAACCGACCGCGGTGGTACTTGTCCCAGAATAACTGCCCGTAGCGGGCGGAGATGGCCAAAATCCATCCGCGGCAGTCGGAATCAGGGCGGAAAAACAACAACCCGCCGCAAGTATAGCGGAGATGCCGCCCCGGAAATCAGTATATCCCCGATGGTCCCGCGGTACGTACCGCCGTCTCCGACCGCCACAGTCGCACAATGGAATGAATGGGAGAGCCAGCGGAAGAGCTGAAGCACAGCCACCGCGGCGGACGAACCGTCAAAAATATGGCGGACGAAGCCAAAACCCCACAAGAAGGCCAAAAAGTGCACACAGAAAACTAAACATGCCTCCCAAATACACAAAACACACCCCAATGACACAACCACATGGCTAAACGAAAAATACAAATACCAGGACAACACACCTATCAGCAACACCCCGATTGGACACACCCACATAGCTGTGTATAAAACCAGCCCCTTCACTGACCACAATCCCTTGCAAAACTCCAGGAGAGAAGGGACACATACCCCAGCTGACAGGAGAGGCAAATGACACAATATCACCAGCCACACCACACACAGCACCACCACCACCTCCAAACCAGCACAACTAACCACCCTGCACAACACACACCATACACAGCACAACCACCACCACCACTCACACCCCTGCACCCACAATCACTTTGCACACCACACACCATGGCCACACAGAAAATGCCCAAATTCACTGAGAGTGAGTTGAAGGTCATGGTAGATGAGAGAGTCAGAGTTGAACCACAGCTTTTTGGTACCCTGGTCCAACAGACACCATTAGCCACAAGGACACAAATGTGGCTAGGATAGTCCAAAGGGTCAATGCAGTAGGGACCACCCTAAGATCAAAAAAGGAGATCATGAAGCGGTGGCATGACCTGAACAGGGTGGTCAAGGAGAGGAGGAGCAAGAACCGTGAGCTGGCTCAGAGGACTGGCGGTGGCCCTCCCATTCCACCAAAAACATTCACACAATGGGAGGAGAAGGTGCTTGCCATACTGCATCCAGAGAGTCTCACAGGAGTAGCCGGGGGAGTGGAGGCTGGTAAGTACAAACAAATGACTACCGCCACTCTGCTATGTACTGACTTGCACAACTGCAAAGCTACACCACCTAGGACACACACTATCCATCTGCACACCACACTCACAAAAACATGGCTCACAGATCCAACATACACCCACTCCCATTCACCACAAACATAGCTAACAACATAACCATGGGGGCATGTGTACAGGCAGACAGCACTACAGCAACCACCAGGCCCCCTGGCCCACACCTCAGCAGGATGGATCCCTCCCCCACCCCACCCAGAAGCAGTTGGAAGCCATTGCAGTACAACAAACAAACTTACAGGTAGGTAGCCATCTTTACAATGAAGGTGTCTGGGGGTGGGGGGCCTGCACTACTACTCCCACCATGCCCCCTGTCCCACACCTGAGCAGGATGGATCCCTCCCCCACCCCACCCAGAAGCATGTGTCAGCCATTACACAACCCTCATCAAACTTACAGGTAGGTAGCCATCTTCACAATGAGGGTGTCTGGGGGTGGGGGCCTGCACCACTACTCCCACCATGCCCCCTGTCCCACAGCCTAGTAAGATGGATCCCTCCCCCACCCCACCCAGGAGCAGTTGGAAGCCATTGCAGCACAACAAACAAACTTACAGGTAGGTAGCCATCTTTACAATGAGGGTGTCTGGGGGTGGGGGGCCTGCACTACTACTCCCACCATGCCCCCTGTCCCACACTTGAGCAGGGTGGATCCCTCCCCCACCCAGAAGCATGCGTCAGCCATTACACAACCCTCATCAAACTAACAGGTAGGTAGCCATCTTCCCTGGGAGGGTGTTTGTGGCTGGGAGTGCTGCACTACTACTCCCAACATGCTGTGTCCCACACCTCAGCAGGATGGATCCCTCCCTCACCCCACCCAGGAGCAGTTGGAAGCCATTGCAGTACAACAAACAAACTCACAGGTAAATAGCCAGTACGTGCACCCACACATTTTCCCCAAAGTAAATGGTGCCATATGACAACACCAGCCCTCACATTGCACAAAGAGCCATACCCACCCATTGCCAAGCACAGTGTGCACACATGTAAGCCAAGGAAACTGTCACAACCACCAAAGTGTGACACACCAATGCACAAGTAGAAGAAAGCCTGGGCACACTCATGCACAGCAACTAGTTACATGTGCATCACCATGGGGCAAGTGCAACAAGGACCATTCTCAAAATATGAAAGCATGTGTGGTGGCACAAATCAAGATATGCACATGACAGGACAAAGGGATGCAGGAGATGACCATGGCCAGTCCATGGCCAGATGTGATGTCTGCTAGGTCAGACAAGTAAACCATGAGTCCACAATTAAACACATGTTGTGCCAGGCCCTAGATGGCAACAAGTCCCAGTAAACCTCAATTGGACACGGTTCGCATGCTATGCCCTGACACCTCGCACCATGGACAAGTAATGCTTGTACCACTGTATCATGTAAGGGAGCACAGTACTGCACACAGTCAACAATGTGATGATATGTCAATTGTGCAGTGTACAAAATGTGAATGACACACAGCTAACCCAAAACTTGATGGGTGCACTGCAATGACCATTTCCCATCTGACCCACAGGTGACCAAGAACTCACTGCAGAGGACAACACCAGCAACCTGCAGAGCCAGTCTCCACCCCTGGTACAAGGACTCTCGGATGCTGACTCCCAGGATTCCGTGGACGATGAGCTCGAGGCTGGCCCATCGGGTGTGCCAGGGAGCAACAGGTCCCAGGACCCCAGCGTCCCCCCCACCACATCTGCGGCACCAACAACTCCACAGCATATCCCTGCTGTCATGGCCTGTGCAGCCACAGCCACCACCACCACCAGTGCTGCCGGCAACACCCTCCCTGTCCCAGAGGATGCCCCGCACACACCACCCATGGAGGAGGGTAGGGAGAGGATGCGGGTGCCCACAGTGGTGAGGCAACAGGTCTGTGGCAGCAGGGCAGGTGGGAGGTGCAGGGTCACCCAGGGAGACACCAGGAGGCTGGGAACCACTCCATGGAACGCATCACCAGAGTCCTGGGCGCATACGAACAGGCCCAGGGACGAACGGGCCAGTCGGACGATCTGTTGCACAAGCTCATCCTGCTGATGAGGTCCATCGACAGATTCATGGGACAAATCGTGGACCTCTTGGGCCAGCAAGTGGCGGTACTGAGGGACAGGCATGCGCCCCAGACAGCACCTCCGCCTCCCTCTGGTGGGCTGCACACTGACAGTTTACCATCCTCCCCTGCGCCCACAGAGGGGGTGAGTCCTCAGACCCCACTGGCCCTGCAGCAGCCCCCCCCCTGCCAAACGACAAAGGGGCCGTCCCAAGAAGACACTGGGAGTATCTGGAGGCAAAGCACCTGCCAGACGCAAGTCACGGAGCCAGCCATGATGGCAACCCTCTCCACCACTGCAATGACTCTTTGGACTGTCCTACCCCACACTGCCTTGTGAATGGCATCTGCCTGTTGCTGGGTCACCACAGCAATGTGGTGACTACTCGACCATTGCATCTACCACGACTGTCAACTCACTCCCCCCAATGGAAATGTATACCCCCCTTGCATCTCACCATAGTAAATAAAATATCCTCACACACATGTTGTTGTGTCTGCCCCGTCTTTATTGCAGGGTGTACAGTCTTCATCATGATCACAATGTACCCGGACCATGGCTGTATGTAGGCAAGGAGAAGTCGAAGGCACCTAGGGAAACACAACAGAACAACTGTCACTGGTCTGGGTGTGGCATCACAGACATCACACAAGCCCTAACACCAGGATAACCCAACATGCACATGTCACAATGGGCCCCAAGTGTCAACATACATGTCCCGTTGATGTTCCCAAATGACATGTCCTAGAAACATTTCCAACCACCACTGAGTCTACAACTGGCTGATGCTACAATCCTCACATGCCCCTTCACAACAACAGCAATCACATAAGACAACGGGTATGTTGCATATTGCCACCCACCGTCAAGTGAAGTAGCGGGTGATGAGCTGTTCACGCAGGTCAACACCTTCCTCCTCTCCACTGTCCTCATCACTGGACATGGCTTGGTTTGCAGGCTGGGGCCTTGGGTCCTCACCATCATCCAGGAGCAGAGGAATCTCCCTGCGAATGGCTAGGTTGTGGAGCATGCAGCATGCAACAACAATCTGACATACCTTCCCGGGCGAGTATGCCAGTGCACCTCCGGTCTTGTCCAGGCACCGGAAACGTGACTTGAGCAAGCCAAAAGTGCGCTCCACCACACGACGTGTCCTCCCATGGGCCTCATTGTAGCGGACTTCAGCCGGGTACCTGGGATTCCGCAGTGGGCTCAGCAACCAGGGACGGTTGAGATATGCAGAGTCACCTAGGTATGAAAAACACAAATAGACACTGCAATGTCGCAGAGTCTCAGGGGAGCAGATCACACACACAGCACGCCACACGACTAGGCATACTCACCCACAATCCATGCACGCTCTGGAAGAAGATTAGCGTTACAACAAACAAATGATGGACGGAATGCTGACAATGCAGACATTCTCCCCCAGTCAAGAGATCTGGGTTAAATCCATCGTTCTTTTGCCCACTACACCACCCCAGTTTAGACATGGCCATATGCAAATCAGTCTTGACCCTGTGCCTCATGGGAACAGTCCAGCCCGAACTGCCAAGCCATGTCTTCCCTGGACCGGAATCAAGCATCCTAGGACCGGTTTCTGGCTATCAGCCGTCATCAGCCAGGATAGCTTGACTTCAGTGGCGTAGTGAGCACGGGTCCCACGTCTGGGAATACCCATCCCACTTAGGGCGAAAAGCGTTACAACAAACAAATGATGGACGGAATGCTGACAATGCAGACATTCTCCCCCAGTCAAGAGATCTGGGTTAAATCCATTGTTCTTTTGCCCACTACACCACCCCAGTTTAGACATGGCCATATGCAAATCAGTCTTGACCCTGTGCCTCATGGGAACAGTCCAGCCCGAACTGCCAAGCCATGTCTTCCCTGGACCGGAATCAAGCATCCTAGGACCGGTTTCTGGCTATCAGCCGTCATCAGCCAGGATAGCTTGACTTCAGTGGCGTAGTGAGCACGGGTCCCACGTCTGGGAATACCCATCCCACTTAGGGCGAAAAGCTTTACAACAAACAAATGATGGACGGAATGCTGACAATGCAGACATTCTCCCCCAGTCAAGAGATCTGGGTCAAATCCATCGTTCTTGGCGTGGCAGTTCGGGCTGGACTGTTCCCATGAGGCACAGGGTCAAGACTGATTTGCATATGGCCATGTCTGAACTGGGGTGGTGTAGTGGGCAAAAGAACGATGGATTTAACCCAGATCTCTTGACTGGGGGAGAATGTATGCATTGTCAGCATTCCGTCCATCATTTGTTTGTTGTAACGCTGGAAGAAGATTAGCCATCAGCTGGTGCACTATGCTGTTCCTCAGGATGTAGGAGTCATGGGCCGAGCCTGGGAATTTGGCACACACCTGCGAGATGGTCATATCTGCTAGGCACACCACCTGCACATTGATGGAGTGGTAATGCTTGCGATTGCAGTAAATGTGATCACTTGCCTGTGGTGGCCCAAGAGCGACATGGGTGCAATCAATGGCCCCAACAACATTGGGAATGTGTCCAAGGGGATAGACGTCTCCCTTCACAGCTGGCAATTCAGCACCCCTGGGGAAATGGATGTATCTGTCCTTGTATAGCATCATGGCGGACAGTACATCACGCAGCACCATGCTGAACATTGGTTGTGACATCCCACCAGCGCTGGCCACAGTCTCCTGGAACGATCCTGTTGCAAAAAAATGCAGGGCTGCCATTGCCTTATAAGTAGGGATGAAAGCTGTTGGATATGTCCTGCGTGGCTGCAGGTGGGGCTCCAACAGATCACAAAGGGTTTTCAGGGTGGCTCTGTCCAGGCGGCATTTGCGTATGATCGCAACATCCTCCATGTCCTTCAGTACCGTCAAGTGACTAATTAAATTTGGCCTCCTCCTATTGGAGTTGATAGTGGACACATGTCAATACAATACACCAAGAGATGTGCACAGCATATCACGTTCAAGATGACACAACAACAACAATGACTGACATCTAGAGTGACTAACAGACTAGCTTACATGGAGGGACACCTTCAGCTGCACAAAGGGCACACGTGTCAACTTACACAATACAAGTACCTCAAACACCACCTTTGGCTATGTGAATGCACATAGGGATATGGCCACAGTACACATGTGCACGCCTGGGAGTCAAGCATCCAGCATATGTGTAACTAATCAAAACCACTGTCTCCTACCTAGCTGCTGTACCGGTCACACCTTGATGCGTCATTACAACCTGGCACACATCCACCACACAATGACCACAGTCGGCGCTGGAATGATGAATGTGTTCATGAGCAGACATGAGAGGCAATCCTTATTAGATCAACATTCATCGAAACGAGCATTGCTGTGATAGTCACTGGACCTCAACACATTGACATGTGTACACATTGTACAGTCCAGGACTACACTGTCCTGCCTACACCAACATCAAATCCTCAAGTGACATGTGAGTGGGTACAGACAAATGTACGTTACACACACACAAACATGGCATGTGTAGCCATCAGTGGAGTAAATTGAACATTGGCATCGTGTGAACAATGATGTACCATTGAACATGTTGGCATTATGCACTGTTGATGTGTGACAGATGGACATCACCACTGCATGGCATTCATATCGCGGTAGCTACCGCCTGGCACCGGCGGTGTGTCACCAGCACCCCCATTCACACCAGTGCAGTGCTCATAGGCATGGAGACATGTGGAAATGGTGGTTGGCATGTCCCGCCGCCTGAATGGCGGTGCCTCGTGTCAATGCATGGCACCCATATCGCGGTATCTACCGCCTGGCCCCGGCGGTGTGTCACCAGCACCCCCATTCACACAAGTGCGGTACTCATAGGCATGTAGAAATGCCCATATGGCGGTTGGCATGCTCCACCGCCTGAATGGCGGTGCCTCGTGTCAATGCATGGCACCCATATCGCGGTAGCTACCGCCTGGCCCCGGCGGTGTGTCACCAGCACCCCATTCACACAAGTGCAGTACTCATAGGCATGTAGACATGCCCATATGGCGGTTGGCATGCTCCGCCGCCTGAATGGCGGTGCCTCGTGTCAATGCATGTCACCCATATCGCGGTAGCTACCGCCTGGCACCGGCGGTGTGTCACCAGCACCCCCATTCACACCAGTGCAGTACTCATAGGCATGTAGACATGTGTAAATGGCGGTTGGCATGCTCCGCCACTAAAATCGCGGTAGCGCACCCCGGGCCCCAGCGGTGTTACACCGCCATGGAGCTCACCTAGAGCCAATGGGAAGCTCGATAGCGGTGGCATGATGCAATTTTGAAGATCGCGGTAGGAGTGCTCCGCCACCGCGGAGGCGGTCATTGGCTGCATTTGAAAGATGCACCATCGCGGTAGCGCACCCCGGGCCCCAGCGGTGTTACACCGCCATGGAGTTCGCCATAGAGCCAATGGGAAGCTCGATAGCGGTGGCATGATGCAATTTTGAAGATCGCGGTAGGCGTGCTCCGCCACCGCGGAGGCGGTCATTGGATGCATTTGAAAGAGGCAGACATGGACCACCAATTGCTTCAGCTAGACACCTTTAAAACGACCCCAGGGGGCTATATATGTGGGAGTGAGCCTCACATTGCCACTGCTCACAGAGTCTGCTGCCTGAGACCCCTCACCTGCTGCTGCCTCCAGGGACTGCTGCCTGAGACCCCTCACCTGCTACTGCCTCCAGGGAATGCTGCCTGACACCCCTCACCTGCTGCTGACTCCAGGGACTGCTGCCTGAGACCCCTCACCTGCTGCTGCCTCCAGGTACTGCTGCCTGAGACCCATCACCTGCTGCTGCCTCCAGGGACTGCTGCCTGAGACCCATCACCTGCTGCTGCCTCCAGGGACTGCTGCCTGGGGACCCTCGCCACCAAAATCCCCTGCTGTTGTCTCACGTCCACAGTGATGGCAAGGACAGAGAAGATCCGTGCCAGTCCCTTCACGAGCGAGGAGCTGGAGGTCGTGGTGGACGAGGTGCTCACACAGTACCCAAGGCTATATGGTGCCCCAAATGTCGTGGTGAGTCTTAAACAGTGTTGTGGTAGGGCAGGGGGGCCACACATGTATTGGACTGATGCAGTATGTGCCTGGGAGTGTGGAGTAGTGTAATGCACTGCCTGACATGCTGTCTCCGGTGGGAGGGTGTGTGTACCCAATGCCACAGCTTTCCCTCCCTGCACATGTAAGTATGAGTGACCTGTGTTGTGTTGTCAGCCATCCAGTGACACAGAAGATTGTTCATGCTGTAGTCAGGACAGTGATTGCTTGGCTGGATGACTGTGTGTGCCCCTATAGTCCATCTCAGTGTGAGCCCAGCTGGCCTGCACAGTCCCCGTCTACTAAGACAAGGACACATCACTTCACTTACAGAGTATGACATCAGTCTTTTCACATTGCACTCCAGCTGTGGCCCATCTCAGCACTGTAGATTGCACACAACCGCCCTTGTGAAGGGCATTTTGTATTTGTGAGATCATGTCCCTCAATGTGACATCCATGACACAGTTATCTATTCACAGGTCAGGGACATTGAGGGCTGCGCAGTCTTGGACACAGTGGGTCACCCCCCCAACACAGGTTGATATGTGATGTATGTGTTGCTCAACCCAACAATTGACTGGAGATGTGGGCAGGCAGGTTTCAGTGCTGGCATCCTGCATGTGTGTGAGATGTGCAGGGACTGTGTTCCCCCTCACACCTGCATGCTTTAACATCAGCTTTTCCCATGCAGGGGTCACATGTGGGCTGTACTATAGTCTCTGATTAATCTATCTTTGGATATGTGATTTGGATGTATCTTGCTGCTATACTGATAGATGTCGTTACATGGCACTGTATACCTGATCATTTCTCCCTCTTGTCTCCCATGCCTGCATCTCAAGGTACACCAGCGTAAGGCCGTGTGGAGGGCCATTGCAGCGAATGTGCGAGCCCTGGGGGTCTCAAACCGATGGCGCACCCACTGCCACAAGAGATGGGATGACATCAGCCGTCTGGCAAAGAATGTGGCAGAGATGACCCTGGGGTTGCTTCCTCGCACTGGGCGTCTGGCACGGCGCAGCATGACACCACTAATGGGGCGCATCTTGGCGGTGACACAGCCTGAGCTGGATTATATTTAGTAACAACAAGAGCACCCAGAAAAGTCAACTAGGGACCTTGGGAATTAAGTGATTATAAACAACAATTGTCCCTAGTCATAGGAAAAATAGAGTTAATGATAAATAAGGACCCAATCAGTACTTATCAAGAGGGAGACTTGTCCAGCCGGACAGAGGTCATGAATTTTACTAATATACAAAAAGTAGCCAAAATTAAAGAAGATTGATAAAGTGGGACACAAGCCTGCGTCCAGTACATACATTAGACCATAGAGACAAAGAGGTTCAGGCATAAACACATAGTTTGCTTATAGATATCATCAATAATTGAGAAACAAACAGTTTAGACAACACCCTTATGTGTCAAAATCATGTTTTTAACATTTCGGGTATTTGTAAGTGTCGACGGCGTTTCGATCCTACTAAACGAATGCAAGGATCATCATCAGGACAAGGAACAATAATGTCTGCACGATGCAACCTGAATAACCGCGGCCGGGAACAGGTTACCGGCAATGGAGCAGCCCCATTGCCGGTAACCTGCTCCCGTACTGTCGGTTGGTCCAGGTATCTAATCACCTTGGAACCTATTCCCAGGTCCACGGACCCCTGGTAACCTGAGCCAAGCTAAGAAACCTATCGCAATACCTAGCCCTCGGCCACGTCCCTCCGCATCAACTTCAAATATCGGTTCTGAATCTACCACGGCCCAATACCCGAAATGTTAAAAACATGATTTTGACACATAAGGGTGTTGTCTAAACTGTTTGTTTCTCAATTATTGATGATATCTATAAGCAAACTATGTGTTTATGCCTGAACCTCTTTGTCTCTATGGTCTAATGTATGTACTGGACGCAGGCTTGTGTCCCACTTTATCAATCTTCTTTAATTTTGGCTACTTTTTGTATATTAGTAAAATTCATGACCTCTGTCCGGCTGGACAAGTCTCCCTCTTGATAAGTACTGATTGGGTCCTTATTTATCATTAACTCTATTTTTCCTATGACTAGGGACAATTGTTGTTTATAATCACAGCCTGAGCTGGATGCACGTTTGAAGGAGCATCAGCAGCAAGCCAGGGGTGAGCATTTGGGGAGTCTGACTTTGGATGGGAGTGGCTGCATGTGTACAGAGCCTGTGCCAGCGCTGGCCTCTGTGATGTTGGTAGTGTGATGCTGTGGCATGTAAGTGGCTGCTGGCCTGGGTGCCTGTGGCATGCATTTGCCCTACCTGTACTTACAAAGTTGATTTGGAAGCTGTGCCTTCACATTACATTCTGAGTTGTGCTCTTCAGGTTTCTTCTGCATTGGTGTAGTCTTGGGAATCCCAAGGGAGGGAACGGCAGTGTGCCCAATCTGACTGTGCGTACATCAATGCGTCCATTGCATGCACCCATATTGGGGAGGGCTAGACATCTTACAGCAATGTGCAGCATTCTATTGGTGGGTGGCATGGTCTAATGTCCATTGTGGCCTGTCATGTTGTAGTCGGGGTCTGTGTTGTCCCCTCCTGTTACATCCAGTTCTGTCATTGGCAACAAGTTGTGTGCCCCCATCATGTCCCTAGGTGTGCTCAGAACAAGTTGTGTGTCTGTTTGAACAGAGCCACAAGCAGGGTGTTGTACAGTGTGGTCATCACATGGCTCACTCATGCCTGAGTTTCCAGTTTCCATGCACGGCTTGAGTCTATGTAGTGAGTTGGTACGATGTGATTGCACAGGGTGGAGTGCAAAATGTAGATTTGCTCAACTTTTGTCATGCATTGCTTGCATATGTTTGTTCTGTTTTTGCCACTGACCTGACCCTACATCTCTCTCTCCCATGCAGCATCACCTGTGGTTATGGAGGGACAGGAGACGGACACCAGTGGGGCTGAAACTAGCACCACTGCTGCCCAGGAGCCCAGTGACACAGATGTCACCAGCGCATCAGAGGGGGACAGGAGTCTGCTGGAGGAGTCCCAGCCTGAGACGCAAGGCACCACATCATCCGATGCCAGCGGGGATGCATCCATGTTGGAGGGCACAGGGAACGGGGACTCTGCATCGACTTCCACCACACAGCGGCCATTGCCCACCCTCCCAGCCACTTCCTCTGGTGCTGCCCGTGTCCGCCTCAGTAAGATGGGAAGAGTGTCCTTCACCCCGGCACTGCTGCCCCTGCCCCTGTCCCCCCTGCTGCCATCAGTGCTGAGTCTGTGGACCTTTAGCGGCAGCTGTGTGTAGGCCAGACAGCTCTCCTAAATGCCTTCACTGACCACTACAAGAAATTGGCCCAGGTGGTTGCCTTCATGGAGGGCATACATTCCGACGTGGGTGGGCTGCACCGGACAGTCCAGGCTTTGTCATCAACAGTGACGTCTGTCCTGCAACAGGCACATTCTCACAGTCCAGCTCAGGTCACTTTGTCCACCCCCCTGGCAGTGGCCACGTCTGATGATAGTGACCATGGTCCACATACATCAAAGTAACGATACAGCACACGGAGCACACAGCAGCAACAACCCAAGCTGTCCGTGCGCAGACACCATCCCCACAGAAGACCAAAGGCACCCCAGAGCGCAGGGAGAAAAGCCCGTCAGGCGACACCAGTGGACAATTAGCAAAGCAGCAGACCTCAGGCACACATGCCTCAGTGGCATCCCCATCCAAAGGCATCGCGCAAAGATAATCGTACAGTGTCTGTGCCCACCGAGGAGGTGGTGCATGCCAAGGGTACACCTGGGAAGGGCTCAAAGGCAGTATCACCAACCATCTCGACTACCATTCCAAGCCCAGTGAAGCAGGGGCCGAAGGGGACTGTAGGGGTGACACCTAGTAAACAGGGGAAGGGGCTAAGAGGCGAAACAAGGCAAAGCGTTCCGCTGGGTCCAGCACATCACCAGAGGGGCTGCCTGCGCCTGAACCTGCTGCAGCAGTGGTGGTGAGTGTGCCTGTTGTGCCCACACCACTTCCCATTGATCCACAGTCAGTCAAGCCATTTAGGATCCCCAAGAAGTGGAAGGGCACTCCTCCACAATATCCCAGCCACACCGTGACTCCTGTCTGCATGACTCCACCTCCACGTGCCACTACACCACCTGGTCCAAGCAGCCCTCCAGCCTGCCAAGACACTGATCGCTCTACCTCAGCTGTTCCGCTCTCTCCCACCCTTTAAGTGCCCCGACAGTCCCCGACATACTCTGCACCCTGCCCTGGCCATTGGCCTTGTTGTTCACTGCTGTTTTACCCTTGCCTGTGCAACTTCTCATGGACATACTCTGCACCCTGCCCTGGCCACTGGCCTTGTTGTTCACTGCTGTTTGGCCCTTGCCTGTGCAGCTTCTCATGGACATGCTCTGCATTATGTGCCTTACTCTTCTCTTCTCATGGTGCCTATCTGTGCAATTTGTGAATAAAAACAGTTGTTCCAGTTGTCTATTTTGTCAGTGTCCTTACTGAATAAAGTTCTTTTGCTGTGCGTAAATGGTTTACTGTGCCACATGTTCTGTGTGGCACTTCAACATGTTCAATATTTGGGCTCACTTGCTCTCTTTTTTTCAGGGGTGACAGGGGCTTCAGTTCTTCTTGGCCCAGATACTTGTGGTGGCAATGGTGTCAATTTTGAATGTTTAGCAGTAGTCATTTACCTGATTAGTTCATGTTGGCTCTATTGTACACATGTCAGGTTGGGGGGCACTGCCAGCACAGGGTGGGTTTCTGCACACAGTATTTCAGGCCGGCTGTCCAGGGTCATCATGTGTGTGTTCTTCCTATATGTGTGCCCAGTGGTGTATGTGTGTGGACATCTTGTGATGGCCAGCCATCCTAGTCCCATGGCTTACTTTCCATGTGTGCTCTTGGATGACCAGGTATTGTGCAGTGTGAAGGGGGTGAGTTTGTGGGGAGTGTTGATGTGTGCATGCCTCTGCAATGTCAACTACACACATGTGTCACCCAAGAGTTGTGTGCCTGTTGTTTTGATTGTTCATCCCTGTGGATGTGGTTGTATGCCCATGTGTGAGTTCTATGTTGTGCACTGTGCAGTGTGTTGGTGTGTCCTTGCAGATCTGTCTGACTCCTACTTGTTGTTTTTGTCACTTGTGAGTATGCAGAGGGTGTTACTGGCAATTCAGTGTTGTGTTTTGTTGCACATCCCTGTGTCTGGTGGCTGTTTGTGGGGTCTGTCACTGCCATTGTGGTTGTGTTTTCTCATGCCTTGCTGTCTCATGGTGCCTTCTTGCCTCCAGTGTGACATGTTGTGTGTGTTGTCATGCCATCCCCTATCTGTGCTTCAGCTGCCCACCCATTGTGGGTCTGCACTCCCTCTCTTTGTGTATGGTACACTCCTGCCATGTTCCCTACTGACATGCAGTACACTTCACTTTGGTGTGAGCTGTCCCCTTGGTTTGTATGTGTGTGTGCCTCCCAATGACTTCATTTGTGCCACTGTGCTTTGTGGTGCAGTTCTTTGTCCAGGGTCAATGTGTCACTCAGTGCATTTCCCCAATGGGTCATGTGTGATGTTCTGGTGCTGTTTGTCAGTCATGGTTGCTGCTATGCAGTTCAACTGTGTGTGCTGCCCAGTCCTGTGGTCAAGTTGTTTCTACCTTTGTGTCCCAGACTTGTGCATCTATTGGGTGTTGTGTTGGATGTATGTGTGTTGTTTGTGTTATTGTTTCACTTCCTGTGTGTGCTGTTGTCTTTGTGCTGTGCGGTATGGTGTTGTGTGGGTTGCTGTTCTGTCACTGATGTGTGTGTCTGGTATGCTTGGTGTGCACACACAGCTTGTTGTGCTTGCTGTGTGTATGTTGCCTTGTGTTTGCCTGTTGTGCATCCCCTGATGTCATGCTATGTTTGCTATGTGATTGTTCTGCCTGTGCATCTGTTGTTTGTTTGCTGCGGCTGTGTTGTTCTGTGATGGTGCACTTCTTGTGTGTGTTGTGGAATGTTGTCTGTGCATTGTTCCTGGGTGATGAGGTTGTGCACTCTTGTTGTGTCTGTGCTCCCATTGCCTTTCCCCAGTTTAGCTGCACAGGGCATGTCTGTTGTTGTTGTTGTGGCTCTGTGTGTGTTTCAGTTGGGTGATGTGTTTGTCTGTTGTATTTGTTTCCACATTTGTGGTGGCATCCCTGTGTGTGTGTGATGTGTGTGGCTGAGCCCAGGGTGTGTGGTTGTTTGTGTGTGTAGTGCCTGTCAAGTATTGGCAGCCTTCAGTGTGTTTGGCACTGGTGTTGTGTGCTGCTGGTGTGAGGGGGGTATGTGTGTAGATTCTTACTGGTGCTTGTCAGTCCTGAGGTGTGTAGATGGTCCCTGTGTGTTGTGCTGCTTGTGTACTCCTGTGAAGTAGTTGTATGTATGTGTGGCTGTTCCCAGTTTGAGCTCAGGGTCTTCCTTTCATCCTTGTGCCTATACATGGTTTGCCTTGCTGTCTCCCTGTGTGGTTGTACTGAGCTGTCTGTGGTTTGATTTCACTGACTGTGCCAGCCATGTGTGCTTTGATGGTGTGTGGGTGTTGTGCTCTGTTCCTTGTGTTGAGTAATGTACACATGCTTGTTGTGTGTCTCCATGGCCTTCCATTTGTGTGAAGCCCACTCTGGTTTCCTTATTTGTTGTGCTCCATTGCTGTTGGCATGTGGGGTGTGTATGTGTGTGTGTGTCAGTCTGTGATATGTATGTGTGACTGTGCAGGCTGTGTGTCCATTTGGATGTTGCTTCCTTGCGTGTGTTCATTTGTTGCTTGTCCTCATTGCTTTTTCCCTGAGTGTGGTGTAGTGTGTGTTTCCCTGGCCCTGTGCTACTGTGCTGTGTGCTGTGTGTTCCTGTGCAGCCACTCCTGCATTGTGTGTCTCCATGTATGTTGGTTGTGTGGTGCAGGGTATGTATTGCCCTGGCTTGTTGATGTGCATGGGGTGCACGGGGGGGCACATGGCATGTGCCTTCATGGGCTGTGCTAGTGTGTGGCCCTGTGGTCTTTGTGCCCTGCCCATGCCTGGCACTGGCCCTGCCTTCTGCATTGCGCATGTATTTGCTTGTGTTCGCCGCTGCGGTGACGTGACCGGGAAATTGCTGCATGGTGGCGGTAGATGTGTGTCCAGGATGCAGCGGGGTGAATTTGTGGCAGGTGGGTGATGTGTGGGTGCCCTTAGGGATGTGTCCCTATCCCCCCTGGGGTGTCTGATGTGGATTTGAACCCTGTGTCAGGCCGTGGGTTGTGTGTTGTGTTATTGCGAACCTGCGGCGGCGGCGGTCCATGAGTTCCTGGTGATGTAGCAGGTACAGCACCGGAAAGACGTGTAGAGCTGGGTCCATTGCGGTCATGTCCGGGTGGTGTGGACCGGGACTCTGGTTTCGCGCTCCGCTGTCGGGTTTCCGCCGTCTCTGGTTGGGCGGTGTGTCTGCTTGCTTGAGCCATCCTAATTTGTGGGCCGGATGGACGTCATTCCGCACGGCGGAGGGTCCCCATTGGCTCCCACCGCCGCGGTGGTGGGCGCACTTTGATGGCGGTGCGCGTCGCACCGCAGCGGTCGGGGATTGGCCTATGTTTGACCATACTAATATGGCGGACGTGATGTCCGCTGCTAGCGGGCGGAAAAAGGCATTTTTCCGCACCGCCAGCGCGGCGGTGGTCCCACCGCCCTACATCCTAATGGACCCCTAAGTGTCTATTTAGCATGCCAATCACACATCCTTTAAAATACTTCGAACTTCAAATTTAATGTTAAACATATTATCACTGTAGCAATTATTTTGTTTTTTAATTGTATTTTATTTTCTATTCACTTTCTTAATTGTAAAGAAATATCTCATAAATCGAAAAATTACAAAATGTTTTATTGCTATTTAAAATATGTTACTTTTGACACAGTATTGTCAAGTTAGAATTTAATATTTGTATGCTACGGTAAGTTTTTTGAGTGCTATAGATTGCAGTGTTTATTTTGGTCTACAATTTTACAGGAAGTTGATATTATTGAAAAAATAAATCCTGAAAAGTAACTTTGGTTTTGATAAACAATTTTATTACTACGAAGGCCATAAGACATTATAAAGACTCCAAACCTGACCTGCATCTTCACAGAAGAATATGGAACTCCATTGCTGATGCTGGATATTGCCCATAGTAAGGCCCTAACAGGTTCCATTTCATGGAGCATGAAATCAAGTCTCTTGCACAGCCATTATTTTTTACATTGAATTCCAAGCACAATAGGTCTTATTTTTGAAAGATGCTCTAAACCTTTAAAGTTTTCGCACCTTGAATTGCTTTTCGGATTCATTTTCTTAGTGCTCTTTAGTTCAGGATTGACGGATGATCATGTTCCTTTGTGGGTACTAGTATATCTCTAAATGAGCCTTAATGTAAACCTTTCCGATGATGTAACTGACTGACTTTATAGTTTTGCCAAGAAAAAGGCATATAAAACATCTGCAGCAAAAATTCACACATGGGCAAATTCTCAAAGGCATATGCAGATTTTTCTGGTTGTGCTACAGCCTGATTTCTACTGCAATTTACTTATTTATGTTGTTTGTTTCTGTTAGATAGAAGAATGGCCAGAATTCATGCAGATTTAGGATTAGTGGTCGGTTTTACAGATTCAACAGAATCACGTTTGCTTGTATATAGAAATGACCTCTTGCCCCATTGTCTTTGTTGCTTAGCTAAACTGGAATAATGAAGCCACTGAGGAGTCTAAATGTGGGTCAAGTACCTCATTAGATGTTTGCCTGCGCCTCTATGATTTCCACCTTTGATTAAGGTTTCCCATTTAATTGGCTGTGTCTGTCTCAGCTCAAAAAAAGTTCTGACAAGAAAAATTTACAGAAAAAGGACTTATTTTTCCACCTTAATGCACCAATTCCTGATGCTCCACACTCCAAGTGTATTCAACTAAGATTATTGATCAGGTCCCCTTCAACGTCTTCAGAAACTTTGTAAATCACGTTGGGAGCCAGCCGTTACTGTTTCATGCTATCTACGCCTCAAATAAAATTCAGAAAAATACAGTAAATTAAAACAAGTTATGGGTAATTCCTGCTAATTGGCTTTGCGACAAGCAATTTTTCAGATGTGCATATTTTCAGGTCAGAAATAGTAACCAGACACTCAAAGGATTCCTTCAGTTTCACTTCATTCGAACTTTAAAGTCTCAGTAGTATATTTTTTTGACATATTACTTTTACATTGAATAACTCCTTGTGCACAAAGCATTTGAGCTGGTGGTTGCCAGAGGGAGCCATTGGCTCTATTTTTTGGGGACCGACACCCAGATTCAATTGGCTTCCCTGCCTCCCATTATAAAAGTCACCCAGGGGCATGAAGCCTGGCACTGCACCCAATTATTATATTATATTTTCTTTGCGATGGAGATCATTTACTGCCGCAATTTAAGTCAAGGAAGTGATTTCCAAAACAAATTGAGTGCAATCCATTTTTTGTCATTGCATTTTTTTTACTTTTTTTCCAAAAGGCTTATGTTTGCCCTGCCCTGGTCACAAGATCTGTCGAAATTGCTTGGTTGTCTGCTGAGCCAGGTAAATACCAGTTTCTCTTTATCAGTGAGAACAACACTGTTTCAAAGTCCTGGATCAAAACTATATTTTTGACTTTATTTATTTCCAGGGTCATATTTTCCTTCTATTTAAAATATTGGACTTTTTCTAAAACAATTCACATAACATTCCTTAGCTATGTGCAGGATCCATGCTCAGAACTTGTAGAAGAGTTTGTATCCAACATGTATTTTATGTGAACCACATGCATTTTCATAAACATCTCATGACACTCAATTAAGGGAATACGTGAGTACTTTTGCACAGGAGTGGGAATAATTAAACTTACATGAACCTCTGTAATAGTCCAGAGTAATTTTACTAAAAAATGAGAGGTTAATCAAAAGATCAACATCAATTGAGACCTTCTTTCACAAAAAAAGAATCCTTTGCAAATCCCTAAACCAAGCAAGATTTTCACCTTCATCAAAGCCAAGATTATAGATCTGGTACAAACCTATCTGAAATGTGCCTGGAGGAAACCAAGGCAGCAGTAGTCTGTTGTTGGAACACATGCTTTGATGGTGCTCAGGAGTTTTGTGTTTCCATCTAATGTATGATAGAAAAGACCTACTAGCCTTCCAGCCCACACGTCAAAAGGATGGAGAGCTATTTCTGAACCAGGGTTGGGTACCGTACCATTTGTAAAAGCAGAGCTAATGGTAAGAACCTATTTTCTATATATTTCAAATCTGGTTTCTAGCTTCAAGGAAGCATTACATCTCGAATAAGCTTTGTCAGCCTGAGCCATTAAAAATGCTCCCTTGAATTCCTGCATTGCTCTAAAATGTAGTAGAGTGTGATATTTATAGATTGCGTTGCATTTTCTTAAGGTTGAATGCCGACGCGTCTTATCAGGTTTCCTGCTTTCCTCACCAGCATCTACTTTTAGAATTGTAATTGTTAGCATACAGTACTAATTCCGTACGTTTTCATTTTTTCATTGTTTTGCTGTGAATGCCTTTTTACGACCGGCAGCACTGTGGAATATACGGGTATCATCATGCCTTACTAAAACTAGGAATATTTAAAAAACATACTTATAAAAATAATTAAGAAATACATTGTTACTGTTATCTTAGGTTTACTTGAGGGATACCTCAGACAATGGTTAACTTTTATTGCAAATTCTGGTACCTACACCTCTGCTTTCATTATGGTCTCGTCATTCATGACAGACTCCAAATGATATGGCTGCCCACTTCTGTAATTCACTCATTAATGCAAAAGACTCTGGAGCAGTGGCGGCCGGCATGGCTTGCGGGTAGTGGGGTGGTTGGGTAACACTGGGGTTGGGGCAGTCACGGGGGAGGGGCATTGCACTTCACGCATATGGAAAAAAAAATAATAAACTTACCTTTACACCGGGTCCTGCGTCTCTGCTCCTGGTCTCCTCATGGAACTCGAAGAACAGGAAGCAGGCCCCACTGACCAATCACAACGCTGCACTGCAGCGTTGTTATTGGTTTTGAGCATCCTGGTTCGACGCTCAACCAGGTAATGGGGACCTAGGCTTCTTCTCCATGCAGGCTGTAATGCAGCCTGCATGGAAAATGGGGAAAGTGCGCATGACTGGTTTGGACCGCCCAAGAGGGATGACCAAACAGTCATTGCGCACCTAGGAGTGGGCAAACCACACCTCCCTTGCCCTGCTCCGAAAGCAGAGCAGCCCCGCCCACAAAGAGGGAGGAAGCATAAGATGATAATAACTCAAAGTTATCATTTTATGTTTCTTCTTCGCACTGCTTAGAAGCAGTGGGGCGACGCTCCTCCACCATAGCAGGGAAGCCGCTGTCATCACACCTCTTCATTTTTCAACCTATTCCAGTTCCGAGATCCTCCTCAGAAACACTCCTTAGCTTACTCATTGTCCTTAGTGTCATGAGATGCTACAGTGATAATGTCTCCACTTCTACTACTGTAGGAGCTGAGAGACCCCAAGGCTTACAGCTTTCCACAGCACATCGCTCTCACTTTCTACCACGCATCACTCTCACCTGGAGTTTCTGCAGCAAGAGCACATCTGCAATTTTCTCCTTGACCTGTTTCGTCTGCTTGGCCTTCCAGAACTGCTTCTGTGCGGAGTATCGGCTCATGGGGCATACCTTGAAGAGACAATCTGGGGAGATAAGAATTAGAGGAAATGGGTCATTGGTGAGATAATATTGGCGCCTGCACAGAGAAGAGGTTTCATATACAGCAGAGGTTTCATTAGGAACCTTTCTTCTGTATTCTTTCAAAAAACATTGGAGGGGTCATTACCAGAATACTGAATTTGAAATATCATACTATAAAAATATCAAGCCAGCTACCATCAACTACCAAGATACTGTAAATGTAAGAATATATATTTAGATATAGATTTACTATACTTAATTCCGGATATATGCACCTTGATGGTGTATATATGTACACATCATCAAGGTATGTAGAGGTTGAGTTACGGATAGTAAATGTATACTCCTCTGTATATACTTGCCTTCTCAAAATTCTGGTAGTCAATATTTTGACATAAAACCCTAGGAAACAAAGGAGATCAGCCATAGGATAGCTTAAATTTGTGAAGCTAGGACCTGAGGGATTTAGAGGCGAGATGGAGGCAGCCCACAAAACTCTACTGATTTGACTATTCCAATCAATTTTGCAATCCACCTGCAGACAAACCTTTCCTTTAGCCCAGATGTGGTGCCTACATGTAAATGTGTGAATTAATCGATCAGGTGCTAGTAGACCACTTAGAAAAGAGACAGCTAGACTAATACATTGCCGGCCCAGGGTACCCGCAAACCTCCTTCTTCACCCTCCTTCATCCACAAATCGTTGTAGTCCCTGAAGTCTTAAAGCTTTAATGGAATTATGTGGAATCGCTGCATTATGAACTCCACCGTTCAATCTCCCACATCGATGCTCCTGTTCAGAGCTTTATCACATTCTTATCTTTACATAAAGTATAAGTTTCTTTTTAAATTAGGCCCATATCCATCTCTGTTGGTACCCGCTCCAGGTGACAGATAGGATCTCCACCCTACCCTATCACTGCCCGCAGACAAGGCTTCGCAACTGACTTCATAATTTCGAACTTTGGCATGACCAACCCAGTTTATCATTCTTCTGAGGCTAACAAAATGAGGACAATTAAATTGTGTAATTGTAGCACCTGTTATTTATAGTACTCAGAAACTGAAAAACGGTAGCACTAAGCTCTGTATAAAAGAAGAAATTATTATTAATTCTACTATATAATAGTACGCCTTCTGACTTGTTTAAATAACAGCAATACAGCAGTAAATCGGAGACTAGCGATGTTTAGTGTAATAAAAAGCTGGCGCACAACAGATTTTGTTAATTACCTTTTTAATTAAAATTAGTGATCCTGCTACCCAAACCTTATGGCTTGGAATGACAGCAATATAGATTTGAGGCAAGTTTGACAGTATTAGGATTGGACTATTGCCCTCACTTCAATCTCTTTGTGCCTAATTTATAAACTTGTTTATACACCGTTAAGGGAGACATTACTCCTTTCAGTCACAACCCGCAAAGGATTCAAGGTGGCTCTCGCCCACTATGGCACAGGAACAAGATGGGATACACACAATGTACAGATTATGTCTTAATATACACCACCCATAAATAAATGAAAATAAATAGCATTTAATTCCGGGGGGTTGGTTTGCAGCTACAGCTCATGTTCCTTTGGGGCAAAGTATCTAAAAACCTGGAAACATTTAAAATAAGCCTTGATAAATTTAATGGGTTGCGCTTTCGCATAGTTCACACAAAAAAAGTACACAGCATGCAGAAAAACAGGCAGAACAGATGCACAAACAGGCATTTTGCAAGATAAAGTATGGCATTCCCAATTCCGAATGCATTTGACATAATTGTTTGAAGGAGTGTGTAGCCTTTTTGCGGAAAGATACCATACGTAAAATGCCTTATCTTGTGTAGGCATCCTTGGACACAAATAAACACAGGGACACGCATACAGACACACAACAACTTGTATACAGACACACATGCATGTCTGCAAAACTGCGGGTAGCCCCATGCCCTGTGGACACCTGCAGCCAGTTCTGCATTCCTGGCCAGTAGAATTTGACATGATGTGATTTTTAAATCTATACTCATAATGGTAAAAGCAAAACAGCGATTTGTAACTAAAAGACAGAACTGGCCGAAGAAGTCACACTTTGATATTGGCCACTTGGCAATGATACACATGGATGCAGGAAGGTTGTCACGTGACTCGAATAGCTTCTATGAAGGCTCTAGTTCTTTCTAACGGTGGGTACCTCAATCTTCCACAGTAACATTTAATAAACTTAGTGCAGAGACTGAAGAGCAAATCACCTAGGGCATTCCTCGGTTTCTGCACTGGATCCATATATTTTGTTTTTACAAAAGCTGTCACGACATGTACACACCGACAACTATAGACATCTCTCACAGAATGGCTAGCGTCATGGTGTCAAATATCCTTAAGATAACTGTGTTAACCCCAGTGCTGAGGAAAACCTATACTAGAGGAAGGTGAACTCACTCATTATCATCCAACATCAAATCTCCCATTCACAGCAAATATTCTGGGCCCGATGGTTACATGCAACTTGGACTACTATATTGATCTAAATATCCTTCCTTTTGGGTGTATTAGTGGTCCACTGTCTAGAATATTAAAACTTTCTTCATATTCAGGTGACAGACACTTTATTTGCCATGAGTTTGGTGAGACTCCTGTGGATGGACAACTGGGAACATATTTCCTGACAGAGCATCAAATATGAAATTATCTTTGGAGCAAAGTAAAGTCCATCTGAACACTAAAACAATTGCAAGATTTTGAAAAGGATATAACATGGGGTACACTTCACTGACTCGTCTGGCAGAGCTGATTGCCAATAACAATCCTCCTACTGACCAGTCCACACTGAGATGCCCACTGAACGACCCAGGAAAGTTAGAAAGCAGTAACATTTGCAATGCTGTCCTTGGTGGTGTTCGGCCAGTTGGATCATCCCGTGCTGTGTGCTACAGACCTTACGATGGATGGATGGAATCATTACTGGTAGGGTACATCGGTTCTGTATGGCTATCCATACCTATCAGGTACACGGAGCCCTGCCCACAAGGCTCTTAGTTTCATTACAAAAGATCACCGACCTTCTCATGACAAGTTAAAAATCTTGCTGTTCATGAAGTCATCCAATTAGCTATTTAGTCTTTGTATGTCATCCTTGCCCCATAAAGGTACCCACAGTGGCATGAAGGTCTAACAAAACATGTCATGTGTCTTCAGGATGAGTCCCGGAAACGGTCTGTAAGCCTAACTGAAAGCATGGAACAACTCATCGCATCCCTAACTTGATCCAAAACGATATCTATTTTTATGCAAAAATGTCCAAGATTCTTCTTATGTACACAAGGTAAATATAGGGATCCTCAAAACATATTCTAATACAATATTTGGACTGCATAGACACCCTCTAGTTGTCCATTAAGAATATTAAAGTTGTATTCATATTCAGACTGTGGAGACTGTATTTACATATGAATTGGGTGAATCCCAAGAGGATATGCAATTGGGAACATATCTACTGACTGGCCCTCAAACGTGACATTATCTTTTGAATAAAGGCTAATTGACTTCAAAGGTCTTTTTTATCAATGTGAAAGATGTGCAAAAGATTGAAAATGGCAGAACATGGCTTGTTGATGCCTGGTTCATCTGGAAGAGCTAATCATAAATTAGAGGTAATGCCCAGGAAAATCATGGGAGTATTTATTGCAACTGAACCGCTGAAGTACTTTCTTAATAGTAAGACTGGAGGAATGACAAAAAAGAACACCGAATGGCAGCTGATAAGGGAGGCTGGATCCGCACATGAACAATACTTTTTGAGCATGGAGACGTCTCTGATGGAAAGGAGGCCAATCCTGAAGGCCCACATGGTTACGTTTGCGCCACTGATAGTCACTGATACTTATGTGGTGCATGATTAATGACGTTTTCTGAATATTTATACCTGCAATTTGTTCCCTCCCAGGGTAAACAATGCAAAAAAGGATATTTTGTGGGACTAGGTAACTTTTTTTTACATGCATGTAGTGCTATTGGGTCCAGAAGGTTCACTGGTAAAATACTGTCCTTTTCCCTGAGAAAACCATTTTGAAGCATGGCATGTCAGTTATTGTAGAGAAATTAGGCCTAAATAGAAGGAATATTTGAATCTATTGCCCTTGGGCTTGAATTCCAGAGAGGACAGATGAGTGGACTGAAGCTCTTCTTTCAGATATTATACTTCATCCGTATTTCCCTAGTTGCAAGTCTAACTGGGGGAACTACGCAGACATAAGAGGCCGCTATCCTAAAGCACTCGCTACAGTTAGCCACTCGAGTGAAAGAAATATTCTCTATGACTACAGAAGGAAAACTACTCACTGTGGAACCAACACTTATCTAACAAACGATCTGTGAAGGGTTTGCTAGTGGAACTCCTAAGGTTCTAGAGGGTGTTCGGACCTGGGTGGAGGCAAGTAACAGCTTACAGTGGTGCAGACTTCCTGATCAGTCAGACATCTAGAGAGGGTAACACATTCTTTACTGATAGCACGGATTGGCTGCCATCATTGATCGCTCTTTGTGAAGGTCCTGCAGCCTCAATGAAAATGATGTAGAGGGTGCTCCAATGGTAGATCAGAAATTAACCATCAGGAAGTAACCTACACATTTCCGGTGGGACTTCCACAGATCTACTAAACATGTTTTAGGTTAATACACTGAAACATCTCCAGAGGAAAACAGTCTGTGAATATGTAGGATGAGACAGGGCAACATTATCTTGTGCACATCATCAGAAATCCTGACATTAGAAACCTACTGAGGCTGATCTGGCTGTTTCATACCGTGGGGAGTTTGTGCCCAAACAGGAGATATGTAGAGTCCGACTCCCTATGCAATCTCAGAAGGGAAAAAAGGTGATCCTTAGGAGACTAGAGGAAACAACTTTGAATGCGGATTTTCAGTACAATCTCCAGCAGCCATGAATCCTCCATTTAGATTTAGCGTTGTTGGTGATATAGGAAAGGCAAGTTCCATAAAGAGCCTAATTTTAGAGACATGCTCCACCCAATGAAGCAAAGAAGACCTCTTGAAATCCTGGCCAGTGGCATAAGATAGGGTTTGCTTAGTTTGTAATCATCGTTTCTGTTATAATTTTTTTATTGGCCAGTCTGTCTGGCTTTATAGACTTCAAATGATTGGGGAAAACATGGCTGTGGCAGCAAATACTTTGGGCTTTACAGTGCCACATGGATTTGCATATTGAAATGAAGAGAGAAATACATCAAATATAGATCTGTATCTTTCTCCTGAACTAAAGGAGGTGACCTAGTTTTCAAACAGGCTAGACATTTCAAGGTGACTTAAGAATCAAGTGTTCACCTGATGAAATCTTAGGATGATTGCAGCAGTGTCAAAGTTGAACATAAACAGTGTGGTAAACTGGGTTAGAATCCCACACTAGAGTTAATCTATCTCACAGTCAGCAGCAGCATGAAGAGCATAGCAAGTGCGAGGAAGAAAAGGGTCTCTGAATCTGTGTGATGCAGAATGTAAGACATATGAAGGATGAAAAGAAGGATGACTACTTGAATCCATATGCGTATCGAGATGCAAACAGGCAGATGTTCAGAAGGAATACTAGGACCTGGAGCCTGTCTCTGGCATCCAACAGATTGAGTTAAGAGACTTGTCTCTGGTTAATGGTGTTTATTTCGCATCTGTGGGTCTCATTTACAAGAAACGGATGCATCATTGCGTTAAAGCAGCGATACGCCTGTTTACTTGTGCCTGCAGCAGAAACCCTTGCGCCACCATAGATGCATCGTATTTGCACAACGGCACATGATGGTGCAGGGTTTTTTGGCGCATTGCTGGAGTTGATGGGAAAACCGACAGAACTCCAGCAATGCATCACAATACAGAGCCGATGCATCAGTTTTCACTAACGCTTTATCTATTAAATGGGGACCAATGTGTCAGATCGTGAAAAGGTGACAAAGTCACCTTGTGCTTAAACATATTGGTCCCGGATATGATACATACCAGTGGGCATAGTGCCCACTTGTATGTGTGACATCAGCACATATTGTCACAAATAATGACATTAAGTGCACATACCTACCTTCTGTGGCCCACTTATGTCGTGACTCGATTGCATATTGCAATCAAGTCACCACAACTGGTGTGGCCCCGTGGGCACAGCCAATCCATCA
The DNA here is from genome assembly GCF_964204655.1 of Triturus cristatus. NCBI lineage: Eukaryota > Metazoa > Chordata > Amphibia > Caudata > Salamandridae > Triturus > Triturus cristatus. Next base: position 1,071,378,925 of record NC_140579.1, on the reverse strand, counting down.
ACCCTATGTCTAGGTTTAGCAGGGGTAAGGATTGTGACGCAATGGCAGCACACCCACCCGAAACAGGAAAAAAGTGCTAAATACCACTACCGCAGTTTTACGGTGGACTTTTCTGATGGTACATCTACCTTGCATAAATTAAAATCTAACTTGCCGCAGCTGATTCCGACCAGGTAAAAACCAACAGAACCTTAAAAGAGTGATGCACTTGCGTCCATGTAAATATGGAGCAAATGAAGCGCCACCGTTGCGTTAAAAAAAGTGCGCAATGGCAGCGCAAGGTAGTGCAAGGGACTTGTAAATAAGCCCCTATGTTTGCAGCACTGTATATGCCTTAATGATCTTAGAATTATAAATTACTGTTGAGTCTGTGATTTTCATGGTTTGGAATAGCTGTGAAATGTTCGTGTTTGTGGCTGAGTTGCCAAAAGGCCCTGGTAGATCTCTATAAGCACATCTGATTTCATGTCAATATTGTGTTAAAGGATTGAAAGAATTAAAGATAAGGGAGCAGCAGAACACTGATGTTGACGCAGGTGCCTGGCTGTGAGCCAGAGAATTTGCCATTGCTTCTCTGTTCACCTTGGTCTTTCTTCTCATCCTCTTCAAACCCAAAGGGTCCTCCCGCCAGCCCAGATTAGAAGCTGAGTACTTTTATCAGGTTCCAAAAGCTCTTACGTGTGCAGCCAAACCTCAATTGCAGGTTACTTTTGCCTTGTCTCCGGGGAGTCCTCTAAGGTGCATAAGTTATTCATAGCTTGTGATCACCATTGGCCGCAGGGTCCTTCCGCCCAATGCCTGGCTTCATGAATCGCGTCTTTGTTTTATAAGCCGTTCAAAGAGGTGCAGTCCTACGAACCACAGAGCAGGGAACCACTTCCCGAAACATAATCATTCTTTCAGACACCGTGTTTATTGTAGGGCCAAGAACACAGGTGAACCACGGGATATGGTTATTTTACAGGTTGGCACCGGGCACCAGGGTTCTCAAAGAGGCAGTGAGCAGTCTAAGCCATTGCACAGCGAGGTATCATTAATCCTTTGATGTCAGAAGTGGCTGTTCAGAGTGACGTCACTGGCCTCATTAATATTAATGGAGACAGACTGAATTACGAAGTCTTTTTTCTCATCCTGAGGCTGTGAGTTTTCAACTGTTAGAATCAAATGCGTGAAGGAAATTTTTATTTACGACGAGCCAGCAACCAGGTAGTCATTTTAGGTAAAGTTTCATGAATTTTCAATCTTTTCCTGTTGGTACATCGCACTTGCACTTTATACTGTTCCACCTGAAGAGCTAAATGTAGGCGTAAGAAGTGGGTTCTTGGTGTCCACGTCCACTCTCCACCTCTAGTTTTTGGGCTCTTTTCTCTGGGAATTCAGCGGTCTAGTTTTTTGTTTTTTTTGTGCCGGTAACCACTCCACCATAGCACCAGCAGGAGGCAACACTCCCCACCCCCCCACAATAGCATGCATGTCCTACGCATAAATAAAACACACCACACAAATTTTTCTTTGGGTAAAAAACTGCTGCAGGTTTATTACATACACCGTTATGTACTATGGTGGGTTATCTTTCGGACGATCCAAGGGCAGGCAACCATCTGGGACGCCTGCCCGCCTGATGAGACAAGCAGCACCGGGGCGAACCCCATCTGTGCTGCCCCTTCGGAGATCCTCTTCCCGGATCACGGTCCCTTATTACTAACGCCCCTTTCAGGGCGGAGCGTAGCAAGGCAAGCCCCCGGATGTTCAGGCCCAAAACCGCCCGAAGGACTAACGGAGCGCCGACACGGTTTTCTAGGAACCTCCAATGAGGCTCCTGGTCTCTGGCACCCCCTATGGTGCCGCGCAGAGGTACCCTTCGGTACCCATTTGCTTCCAGATCGCCCTGTAACTCCGCCTGCAACGAAAAAGAACAACATTACAACATTCTATGCCTCCCCCGCTGCTTCCACGCCAGGTAAGCGGTAAGGTGGGAGACAGCGTGTCAAGGGCGCAAAAGAGGAAGGACAGAGGGTGGGGGAGGCATATATACCAACCCCCGTTCCTCGCGCCCCGGAAGTGACGTGCCCTGCGCGCTGCAGCCCCTGGTTGCCAGAGTAGGGGAACTCCTCCCCGAGGGGTCCCCATACTTAGGAGAAGGGGGGTGGGCTGGTGCCTTGCTGGCACTAGAGGCCTGCCCTTCTAGGGCACCCTGCGGGCGCCAGGGCAACCACATAGCACCAGCAGGAGGCAACACTCCCCACCCCCCCACAATAGCATGCATGTCCTACGCATAAATAAAACACACCACACAAATTTTTGTTTGGGTAAAAAACTGCTGTAGGTTTATTACATACACCGTTATGTAATATGGTGGGTTATCTTACGGGCGATCCAAGGGCAGGCAACCATCTGGGCCGCCTGCCCGCCTGATGGGCAAAGCAGCACTGGGGCGAACCCCATCTGTGCTGCCCCTTCGGTGATCCTCTTCTCGGATCACGGTCCCTTATTACTCACACCCCTTTCAGGGCGGAGCATAGCAAGGCAAGCCCCCGGTTGTTCAGGCACACTACCGCCCGAAGGACTAACGGGGCGCCGACACGGTTTTCCAGGAACCTCTCATGAGGCTCCTGGGCTCTGGCACCCCTATGGTGCCTTCTAGGGCACCCTGCGGGCGCCAGGGCAACCACATAGCACCAGCAGGAGGCAACACTCCCCACCCCCCCACAATAGCATGCATGTCCTACGCATAAATAAAACACACCACACAAATTTTTGTTTGGGTAAAAAACTGCTGTAGGTTTATTACATACACCGTTATGTAATATGGTGGGTTATCTTACGGGCGATCCAAGGGCAGGCAACCATCTGGGCCGCCTGCCCGCCTGATGGGCCAAGCAGCACTGGGGCAAACCCCATCTGTGCTGCTCCTTCGGTGATCCTCTTCTCGGATCACGGTCCCTTATTACTCACACCCCTTTCAGGGCGGAGCATAGCAAGGCAAGCCCCCGGTTGTTCAGGCACACTACCGCCCGAAGGACTAACGGGGCGCCGACACGGTTTTCCAGGAACCTCTCATGAGGCTCCTGGGCTCTGGCTCTGGCACCCCTATGGTGCCGCGCAGAGGTACCCTTCGATACCCATTTGCTTCCAGATCGCCCTATAACTCCGCCACAGCTCAGGAGGCGGCCACCGTCGACGCCAGAGCCCCCCACCAAAATAGCTATAGTCTTGCCCACTAACTCTCATGTCTAGAGCCTCCTGCAAATCTAGATGAAAGGGAACATCCATACTGGTTATCGATACCCCATCTATATCCCAATAGCCCTAGACATTAGCTTGGGTCAGCTAGTGTCTGAAGAAACAAAAACGCCCTTTATGCCTGTGAAGTTGTGCAAGCACTATACACCTCATGCCGCAAAGTTCCACTGCGTCACCTGACTCAGCCCCGTCCCACTCAGGGCGGGACAGTTTCAGACACCCTGGCTCACGATGCCCCACCTATTTACTGATCACACTGGCTGCTGCCCTTCTAGCACCGTATGTGCCTGGACACAGGTGTCTCCCATCTCTGGGACAGCAGCTCACTTGTTAGGAGACCGTTCCTACCCCCGCTTGCCAACTAGGCTATTAGGGCGAGAAGGATTATACTTAACCTTGACACCATCCCTTTACTTGCTAAATCAATGCGCACAGGGATGTCCATAACAGGCGTATGAACACTGAGCACAGCTGCACCCCAGCACTTGCCCTGCATCCCATATTCTTTATTGGAATTTCGACCACTCAGCTCCTTCTGGTGAAGCCCCCTAGGCGTATCCGCTTAGAGAATCTGTCTGATTCGGTACAGGGCGCACTGTCTGAAATCTGGTGCCTAACATTTGATGTGGGAGATGCCACACACCGCCTAGGTCATGGGAACCTAAAGGAGCACACCATTTCCCCCCGGGCGTACCTCTAAATGGGACTGGCTCCACCCATCTGTAACGCCAGAGACACCCCTCATAAACCTCTTTACTGGTTATGCCACTTGGCACCCTTCTGGTTGCAGCTTTGGGTATTTGTAAAGTGTGCATGCCCCCGGGGCACGATGTCGCTGACTAGCCAGTGTAGGTTTACCCACTCGCTGATACTTATCTATCCTAACTGCCCTTACTTGGATTGAAGGGTTGCTGGATGCTACCCCAGGACTGAAGACTTAATGCTCCAACCCACTTTAACCCCAGGACTTGGGGACAACCCCAGTAGTGACCATGCCTTTCATGGTACATCTACCCCAGCGCTTGACTATCAATGTGTTAGGGACCCCAGTCCCAAAAGATGCCCCTTCTATTGTCTGGTTCTAGCCCGCAGAAGGTTAACTCAGAGGGGGCAGACAAGTCTGCGGAACCAGGGGATAAAAGTTGTGTCCAAATACCTGCCCTTTCTTGAATTTTGGGACGCCAAAAGGTCGAAAATACCCTGTCGCCATTTGGCACTAACGCAGTGTTTACCAAACTTTTCCGTGCCACAGCACACTTGTTAGCTGACAACTACCACCACCCGCCTGCTGCCCTGGTTAAAGCGCGGGTGAATATGTCTTACTGAAGCTACCTGATACCAGCCCTTGGCTGCAGGGGAATGCCCACCCAGTGTACATGGTACCTGATTCTATATGGTGCCCGCAGGTGTTCCCCATGAAGGCCCTCGTAGCCAATTGCACAATGCAGTCTCAGTATTTCGCAGTGCCTCTCTTTGCTTTGAAATTAATTGAGTAAGTGTAAAATTATACTTTCCCACCATTGGGCTGTTAACCGGTGGCAAAGGCAGACTGTTATTTTGCGGCTTCTGACATTGCCTCTGGATATATACTACAAACCACAGTACCTTACTACACGCCAGTACCCTTGGCTTTAACAATGCTTGTTAGTTGTATAAGATAACTGAAGCCAAAATTCTGGCTTCCCTGCGTAGCATATTGAGAATGCTTCCATTCTGAACTGGTGGGACTGTCACCTTAATGTGTTGAACATTCATTAAATGTCTCCCTTCGATGAATAGCAAGCTCAACCGCAAATGGGACCATTACACTAATCAACTTTCGCAACAGCCAGACAGGTCACCTGCACGTAATCTAGGTGCCGAAAGCGGAAAGTGGGAGCCCTTTGGAAATGGAATAGTGGCGCACAATCCCCGTGTTGGAGACAAAATTGACCTTGTTGTACTGCAAAAGAGTCACATGCGGAGACAAAATAACTATTCTTTGCAAAACAGAGCCTGTCCGTAACTTTTGTCTATATTGGGACAAAGGATGAACCATGATAATATCACTGATCAAGTCTGTGATGTCATATACGCTACCTCTGGCATATTTCTCATAATTCGCCATATATGGCTGACACCGCACTCTCCCCCTGTGCTTTGTGTGATCTTGGCCCACTTTGGTGTGAGCAGAGCCCCGTGAAGTATACTTGGGTTCTTTGCGTTGAAATTAATTGAGTAAGTGTAAAATTATACTTTCCCACCATTGGGCTGTTAACCGGTGGCAAAGGCAGACTGTTATTTTGCGGCTTCTGACATTGCCTCCGGATATATACTAAAAACCACACTACCTTACTACACGCCAGTACCCTTGGCTTTAACAATGCTTGTTAGTTGTATAAGATAACTGAAGCCAAAATTCTGGCTTCCCTGCGTAGCATATTGAGAATGCTTCCATTCTGAACTGGTGGGACTGTCACCTTAATGTGTTGAACATTCATTAAATGTCTCCCTTCGATGAATAGCAAGCTCAACCGCAAATGGGACCATTACACTAATCAACTTTCGCAACAGCCAGACAGGTCACCTGCACGTAATCTAGGTGCCGAAAGCGGAAAGTGGGAGCCCTTTGGAAATGGAATAGTGGCGCACAATCCCCGTGTTGGAGACAAAATTGACCTTGTTGTACTGCAAAAGAGGCACATGCGGAGACAAAATAACTATTCTTTGCAAAACAGAGCCTGTCCGTAACTTTTGTCTATATTGGGACAAAGGATGAACCATGATAATATCACTGATCAAGTCTGTGATGTCATATACGCTACCTCTGGCATATTTCTCATAATTCGCCATATATGGCTGACACCGCACTCTCCCCCTGTGCTTTGTGTGATCTTGGCCCACTTTGGTGTGAGCAGAGCCCCGTGAAGTATACTTGGGTTCTAGGCCGATAATGCACAAGTGTTAGGTGAGAAAGATGAAACCATACTTGCCGAGCCCCGGCCAAAATCGACAACCATTTTACCCTTTGTCATCAGTAGCACATACATCAATAAGACATTGATAAGGGCCACATGCATAACTCCTGGTGGCCAAAGGACCTTGTTGGCCAAGCAGCGAAATCTTTGCTCAATGCAATAATACGAAACAGACTTCTCACGGGGCACGCCACCCAGGCGCCAAACAGGACACCGAGGTTTACACCGAACGTCCCGACTCCAAAGGAAGGGCACCACAAACCCAACCCCCTGCGCAAGTCACTCACCAAGGCACCGCTGAAGGATCCACCCCTGAACAACGTCTTCAATGAACAGCAAGCTCAAGCACAAGTGGGACCATTACACTAAGCAACACCACCCATCAACGGAAATCAACCATACCCCCCTGCAAAACAGGTAAAGTGTGTGTGAAACCCAGCCATAGCCAGACGAAACCATGGAAGCAGTTTATCTGGGGCATTGTAGAGACACAACCGTTACTAGACAACCTGTCCCTTCTATCTGAAAATCGATAATCATTAACAGAATGCCAGGTGACTTAAAAGAGGCATAACACTGTAACAGCTCCCCGCGCTGCAAAGGCTCTTGCTGTAAGAGGGAACCTCAAATAAGGTGCTTTCTTTACCTGCCTACGCATAATCTGCGGTCATGTGACCTTGGCTGGTGGCGTGCTAAACCTGAACCTAACGGAAAATGAAAACTCAGTAACTGCAGCCATGAAAGCTAATTAACTGAAGACCAGTGAACTGAGGCAACTCCTCAGGAGTTTATACTCGCAAAGCTGAAGTCATGAGACAATCGACACCTTAAGGGTACCAGAGCATGTTCAAAATGATCCCTTAATATCCTTCTTGAATGCTTTAAACCTATGATGCATAAGGATGCTTAGACCACCTTTTGGAATTGCCCACATTTATGAATGAATGAATGAAAGAGTATTTATAGAGCGCATGGTTACCCGGAGGCATCCCAGCGCTAGCAGACACTCGGCGGGGTCAAGGGAATGGTCCCTTGATTGTATGTTAGCCACCCACCGGTTAGCCAACTCCATGTGCTTGCAAAGAACACAGTCCCTTATCAAATTGGTGCCAACCAAGAACTAGTTTCTTTTTAATCCTCTCAACCTGTGGGAGCAAAACTAACATCAATGGTCGCACTACCGACCCACAGCGCTCCAATTACCAAGCCCGGTAGGCCTACCTGCAAAGCTTCACCATGCGCTGCTTGGGCCATGTGTTCCATACTTACATCACTAAAAGGTTTCTCTGATCAAAACAAAACCTCCTATATGCTAAGTGGTAGAGTCACCTATTATTTCAGCAATAATAGTGAGCTGCTGCTGTGTAACCGTGTTGAAAACACGCCACAATCCCTAAATATTGTATGCAAACTCATTTAGAAATTGGAAGAGTGTGTCCGTGCACTGTCAGTAGCTTTCCCAAAGTGGGCATAAAAGAGCTGGACTGTATCAAATTCAACACTGTTCCAAACAGGGGCCCCCAAATAAGTGTCTACCAAGGGCAGCTGCTAATACTACCGCATGTGCTGTTGTGCACGAGTAGGCATTCCTGACCTCAAACCTTCAAAATGCCGTGTTAAACGCGCCAGAGCCAAAGACACAAGTTTTAAAAAAATGTTTTCTATATATATTGCCCAAGTAACTGCCTTTAGTCTTTCTTTGCACTTTGGCGAATGGCCAGTGCAAAGCTGCAGCATACATTAAGGTCCCTGACTGGAACAATAAAAACCCCTGCATTTTATCGGTAGCATGTATCCACTATGTGCTAGCTATGCCTTTCATGTGGGCAGCTGGGTCACTGGATCTTTGCATGCCTTCAGGGCTGGACTAAGAATATTTATTTATTTAATTTCTTTATAGAGTTTTTATATAGCGCGAACTACGACCCGTGACGTCGGGTATCCGAGCGCTTTACATGAGCACCAGTTCTGTAACCTGAGGACCCTACAAATTGTAAGGCACGGGGAGGTTAAGTGATTTGCCCAGAATTCCAGGATGTAGAACATCGTTGCCGAGACTACAAATTGTGTGCTAGATTTTAGCCCCAAACAATGTAAGTATTTTGTCCTGTCATCCTTGGAGCATCACCATGGCCTTCGATGACAGAGACCCTCCCGGGAACTTCCCAAGCCCCTTATCGGCCCGCTGCAGCCAGATGTGCAACTATATGCCTGCACACACCTCAGGCGGCCACCTCCGTTTGCCCCACACCTAGCTCCTGCCGTGCTGCCAAGCAAAGTAGCTTCCCTGCTATTAACACTGAGCATGTGCAAGTGGACAGGCAGACTATGCCAGGCCCCTGATGCTGTAAGCGTGGCTTGGGCAGCAGGCAATCGAAATTCAATGCATAATAAGTTGATCGATGCCTGTTGGTGTGGACATCTCTAAAATGGATAGCGCCCTTGTGGCAGGCTGTCCGGATGCCAGTGTTGGGAAACCGTGGCAGTGCCGCGCACCCGGACCCCTCCGTCAAGTTGTAACCAGGTAAACTTGCTGCCTGGGTATAACATTAGTGGGCCGTGCAATGAATCCTTGTTTTGGCCACACACGCCTATGTTACCCAGTGATGGCAGTCACTGACAATGCACAACATAGGTGCAGGACCCTGAAACAGCACCTTGATACATGGCATTAACTGCACACTTATCTAACACAATGATTGCAGGGACTGAACCTGCACACTTATCCTGCCCACCGCATTACATTGCACCTAGGCACGGGAGATAAGTGATTTGCCCAGAAGCACCGACGGTATTGGCGCGCTAACGTGCGTGACCACATTACAATCCACAATCGGGAACAGGAGTCAGTATGCCCAGCTGCACAGTACGGCCTAGGAGCGCTAGCTGTGCCCCGCTTCCATTGCACAAGAGGCCCGGGAGATAAGTGAATTACCCGGAAACGCAAAACGGCATGCGAGCGCTAGCATGCGCCCAGCTTTACACTGCCAGCACAGGCACGGGAGAAATTGATTTGCTCAAAAGCACAGGTCGGTATAGGTGCGAGCCGCCTTACATAACATTCAGGCACGGGAGATAGGTGCATCGCCCCGGAGCACAGCACGGTATTGGAGCGCTAGTCTGCGCAGCGCTTGCATAGTACATTCAGGCATGGGAGATAAGCCTTTGCCCAGAAGCACCGGATGTGGGCGCGACACACCTCTTTCCCTACCAAGAACACGCTCGTAGAGCCCCGCCTACTGCTCCTAGTAACCCGCGAGCAATCGTGTCGCACGCATCCATCCCGCAGCGAGGAAAATGAATTGAATCGCTATCCTCACTGGATGGGGGGTGCACCCACAACTCACCGTACTCAAGACTATTCTGAGTTATGGCGGCAGGCAAAATCCAAGCACACGGGCACTCATCGCCCCACCCCCCACCTTCCGGGTCAAGCCCACGACTTAGCTTAAAACGTATAGCGATGCAGGCCACGCTGATTTTAAATAAGGCAAAAGTGCCGGAAATATTCAAATAAAAGCAGACTACTGCATACGACATGGAGCTCGAACCCCCCAACTTCCGGGCCATGCAGGCAACATTGCTTAAGGCATATGGCAATGCATGCCCCGGCAAATTAAATAAGGCAAAAATTGCCCATCATGGGGGACTGCAAGGACCTCCAGGACCAACCTTCTTTCTTCGGGACAGACTCGTCCGAACAGCAGAACAGGACGCGACTCCCGCGGGCAGAACCCAATGAAGTCAAAGTGCCCAGGTGCGGGCCTTGCATCCAAAGCCATGCGAAGCAAAGACCAAGTGCCGCACCTCGCTCTGAACTGACATCACATGGGCCAATCCGCTTATGCTGTTCCCCCCTGCAACGCAGGACCAGCATCAGCACCGGAAAGTGAAACCCTCGCCCCACTCGTACCCGTCCCCAGGGCTCAGCCTGGAGCGTATGCTTTGGGCGCCACTACAAAGACTCGCCCAGGGGCATACCTTGATGGAGTTAGGCACATCGTGCTGTGTGTGGTCTCTGCAAGCATGCTCCGTAGCAAATGGGGGGGGGGCGGTGCCACTACGCAGGCCCATGACCCCCCAGCCCGTGGGGAACATTAATTCCCTAGCCTGATCCTCCGTTGCTACCCCCAGTATGCCATGTACACTCAGGGCCAGTAGGCCGCGAATGCCGTGGAGGAAGGGGCAGAAGTTCCCGTAGGGGGACGGAGCTCGCACACACCCCAGCCGAAGACAGGTAGCATCTCAGCTGGCAAATGTCCCTACACCTCTGGGCATTGCCCGTGCCACGCTGTTCCAGTCACTGGCCACCGCCGCTGGCGGCTGGCCGGCTCCAAAACGCTCACCCTTCCCCGTGACAGCCCGCGCCATGGCCCAGCTGGGCCACCTGGGACTGCCCCTGAGACCGGAAATGGGGGGTGGCATGGCGCACTCACGTGACAGACGTCGTGGGAGGTGCATGAAGGATGACCAGAAACACGCCGAGCCACTTACTCACCACGATCGGAAACGATCGGACAACCCTTCAAGAGGTGGATGCAGGCCTTGGGCATGGGGGTGGGGTGCCAAGGTGGGGATGGAAACGCTCTCTTAAGACCTGGGAAGGCAGGCCCGTGCGGACAGGGAGTGGGCACCGGCACATGGGCCGCCACAGGTGCATCGGCTGCTCTCCCCCGTCACATTTGCGCCAGTCAAAGATGACCTTGCCACCCCGAGGGCGAGAGCAGCCCCCTTCCTGTAGGCCACCCTAGGTCAGCAAGCGTGCACCTTTAATCACCCCGTGAGCCCAAATCGGGCATGCACACCCAAGCCGGGAGCTCTTGGTCTGTCTTTCACTCCGTGTCCCCTCGCCTCCCCCTCCCCTACCGGACGGTCCCGTGCTGCCCTCCGGCCGGGAGGGTGCCGCTATAAAAGCCCATTCGGAGCTGCCAGTTCCCCCCCCTAGGAGCGGACCACCACCCAGCAAGGTCTGGTCACGCATCCCCGCCTCGATGAGGGACGGGGAAGTGGGGCGGATCACACTCACCGCAGCTGGAAGCAGCTCCAAGAATGACCGCGAAGACGACAGAGGGGACAACCACCGGACGGCGTGTCCACGGTGCAAAAGAGGAAGGACAGAGGGTGGGGGAGGCCTATATACCCCCCCGTTCCTCGCGCCCCGGAAGTGACGCGCCCTGCGCGCCGCAGCCCCTGGCTGCCAGAGTAGGGGGACTCCTCCCCGAGGAGAAGGGGGGTGGGCTGGTGCCTTGCTGGCACTATAGGACTGCCCTTCTAGAACACCCTGTGGGCGCCAGGGCAGCCGCATTTAGGGGCTTCTGCTATGCATCTGCCCGTATGGTGCTCCGGAGGCACGCCAAAGGCAAGACCGTCTGTGCACGACAGCATCCCGGAAGCGCCAGACATGCTGCCCGGCTTCACCCCCAAATTTGGTATACCCGAGAAAAATAACAAGTGGAAGAATGCCATAAAAACTGATACCAAGATCTGTAGTAAAAATCTAAAGGAAAGTAATATACTGGATTAAAGGCTGTGACCCGCAAAACAACACCCATTTTGAAATTTAATGGTATTCTGCTTATTTTTTGCTCGATGAATAACCACCAGAGAAGTTAACACTCCTCTCAGAGACAGAAAAAATTGATATGCTATGTCTCACAGAAACGTGGCAAAAAACTGTGCCGGTCCTGACCTTCGTGCAGCGATACCCGTGGGGTATGAGTTCATTAGAAAAGACAGAGACCCAGGAGTGGGCGAGGGCCTGGCGGTCATTTTCCAATTTATTTTACAAGTTTGAAAAGGTGAAGTAACACATTTTAATTTGGCTGTAACCCTGCTTTCACAGAGAAAAAGAAAAGTTAGGTCAAAGCGACCATCATCTGCTTAATATTATACCAACACCCACTTATTGTGCCAATTTCTGACCTATTTTAACAGATTTTGTTGCCTTTTACCTCCTAAAGTATTCTCATTAAAGTGTAAGGGTTCTTTCCTTCTAAAAGCACGGCACAATATAACTCTGGAGGCTTCCCGGGGTCTCATTCCATCAGGCATTCATTGTCACAGATCACAGGGACCTCTTTTAACAAAGCCATATGTGATTCATTAGCCCCAAGTAGGGAGTATAATGAGGATGCAACAGAGCTGGCTATGGGGATTGATGTGTTGATTATCCATGCGCTAAACTCCATTGCGTCAACGAGTCAAAAACCAATAAAAGGAAATACCCCTCAAATTCTTTGATCACGACACATTTGGTGACTGCTAAAACCTGCTGAAAGCAATTAGAAAGCAGTTGGAGTGGAAAGTAGTCAAAGGAGGAACAAATGCAAACAGACAAATTGAAAACCTATAAAACAAGCACTGAAAATGCAATAGGTCTCGCCTTTGATTAAGTTAAAGCCATTGCTTTGCTAATGGTATTGTATAAAAAAGCAAATGGCTTTAACTTAATAAAAGGCGAGACCTATTGCATTTTCTCCTCTTTAGATTTTCACCTCAAATTGCTTCTGTGATTAAGGCCTGTCGATTTCTGCTTTTCAGTATTCGTGAGTGTAAACATTTCATACCCTTCTGCTAAATAAAAGTATTTTGAAATTCGCAACAGCCCTGCTCTGTTTCATCCAAGCAGTTGTGGACTACATTAATCCTTCCTCAGTACAATGGATAGATGACTGAGTTAATTTCCAACCACTGTCTTGGTTAAAGTAGATTTGGAAACTTCATATTCAAGCCAGCCTTACTCGATGAGCACAGGGGTATTGTGATAGCTCTACCCTTGGGGAGAGATGCAGTCTATAGATGCCACTAGTAAAGCATTGCCACCTTTAGCCTCCATAGCCCACTTGCAGGTGACCACCTATGACACTACACGCCTGAGGTCCAGGCACTACAGTACTCTGTTGGCATGCCATGTGCTACTCTGCACCTACCAGCTTTAACGCATCGGAAGCAGTGCGGGGGGCCAATGGCAGCATTCCCTTTAGTTAGCCGGTGGGTGGACTCCTGTGGTGGTGATGGGGACAGTACCCTCATCTGCTACCAGGAAGCATTCCCTGCCACCCTCCAGGCATGCCCACCTCCTGCGCCCGCATGTTAACTTCTGTGTCATCAGTCATCATAGCATCATAGCAGTCGTGGCCCGACTGACGAATCCATTGGACCAACCCCCCAACCCCCCCCAACCCCACCAGAGCTTCCACATGCATTAGTATGTGTGTCTAGATGTCTCGCCCCTTTTATACTTCAACATACTGCTCCCCGATTGCCCTCCACCGTGCTTAAGGGTCTTCATGTTCAGGTCGTTTACCAGGGCCCCGGAGAGGAAACTGGGGAATCAGGTGGCAATTGGGGCCCCCCACCATTCCCCCAAACCTTGAACAGATTTTTTTTTAAAACAGGGATCATTCTGTCTAGTGCACACTGGTGTCCCAAAGGATCGTGCACTGTCCGAAGTAATATGTGTGCGATTCTAAATATATGTAAATTAAATGTGCCACCCCCCCAACTTTACAGCCTGCTGAGAACTGTACCAAGTACATGTTCGCTTTGTTTGGTTTTAACTGCACGCCCGCCCCAGACACCACACCGTTGAGCTATTCTTCCTTTGCAGCATAATGTACCCCCAAAATAACTCAAGTCTGATTGGTGTCATAATAAAAATGGGGGTATTTTATGCGCTGAAACCATATGCACAATTGCCCGTGCGTTCTTCAGTAGTGCGCGTTGTTAATACGCAACTGAATGTTGTTAGTTCTTCAAGCACTGGAAGGGTGTCCGGCCAGCTGAGTCGGTGCCATGGGGGGGGGGGGGGGGGGGGGGCAGTCAGTAGATCTGTGTAGCAAGCGCACAACCCACCGTGCTATCTGTGTGGCGAGTGGTTTTATACTGTACTCTAATAGGGAACCCTAGCCTGCAGGACAACATTTAAAAGGGACGAATTGCTTTATTATGTTTACTTATGGTAGCGCTTCGCCTAACGGTGTGATAATCTAAGCGCTTCTACATATGATTTTTGATTATTAACGTTTACAATCAGTATAAAAAAGTTTGCAGGGGCCAAAGTACAGCGACCCCGGAACCGAAATTTACCTTTATTTTGTGGGTTAATTTTCCTCCCAACTATGCATAGCTTACTCCGTTAAAATATCTCGAAAAACAAGCCTTAAATACAATCGTATATAAAACAGAAGCCTCCCTGGCACTGGATAGAAACAATAATATTCACACATGAAATAGAAAGGGGTTGTGGGGGGGGGCGAGAGAGCGAGAAGAGAGAGAACAAGAGACATGGTAGAGATCAAAACCAGGGAAGAGAGAGAGTCATGCAGAGAGACAGTGTATGAGGGAGGGAGAGAGCGAGAGACTGAGGAAGGGAGGGCACGAAGGCGGTGGATAGAAAAGAGGGAACATTAGAAAGAAAATCAGAGAGAGAGGAGAGAAAAAGCGATAGAAGTGGGAAGCGAGAGAGAGGACAAAATGGAGAGGCGAGAAGAGAGGTCGTTGCAGAGAGATACTGGTGAGTGTATGAGAGAGAGAGACTGAGAAAGAGAGGGAGTGAAAAAAAAGTGAACATTAGAAAGAAAACCAGAGAGTGAGGGTAGATAGAGCGATAGAAGGTAGACGCGGGGAAGAGAGGGAGAGAGGAAGAGAAGTCGGTGCAGAGAGAAAGCGGTAGGAGCACGAGAAGAGAGGAAGAGGAGGCAATAAAGGAAGAGAAGAACAAAGAGAGGAAAGTGTGTCAAAGGAAGATGAAGTACTGGAGAGCAACAGGGACACTGATAGAGACTGGGACAGAAACAGAGATAGAGTAAGAGAGAAGATAGAGAGAGAGAGAGAAAGAGAGAGAGAAAGTGAACTAGAGCGGAGGACGCAGGAAAGAGGGTCAGGTTGCTAAATGTCCTTTTCCTTAAAATGATAAAATGCATGGCCTGGAGAGCAAGTATTCTGCATGTACGGGACCGCACGCGAGCACCGAGGCTGCATGGGTGGGGCGATCATGGGAGCCCGTCCCTTCCTCCCTTCAAAGACTGGAGGTGGGGGGGGGGGGGGGGGGGGGGGGGCTTGCCTCCTTGAATGCCATTCCTCATTTGAAGCCCACGTGGCCCTACCTGTCTCAGTGGAACCTTATTTACAATCCGGATAACACCTCTCCCTCGTCTGTGTGTGTGTGTGTATGTGGAGGAGCGGGATGGGGGTCCTGTCTACCACCCTAAAGCTGGATATCTAAGGAGGGGGTGGGGGCATAGAGACTTTTAGCGGCGGGTGATACACTAAAATATAATACTGGCTATGTAGCGCACAGCATAACATCCGAGAACTCTTGGCACTGGAATACACATCATTAAAAGCGCCTCTTCGCAGGTTATTGCGACACCACAGGGCAGGTTTCCAAAGGATGGTGTGCCTCGGTGACAGTGCCTTCGCAAACCCATATGGAGGGCTTGAACGTGAAAGAAGCAAACGTAACACGGAGCACACGCAGAAAACATAAGTACTCACAGTGGGAAATCCACACTCCTAAAATAATGTAAAATAAGACTGGAATAAACACATCATTAAAAGCGCTAAACACATCATTAAAAGCGCTAAACACATCATTAAAAGTGCCTCTTCGCGGGTTATTGCGACACCACACGGCAGGTGTCCAAAGGATGGTGTGCCTCGTGACAGTGCCTTCGCAAATGAGCACAAGCATTTTCAATGCAATAGGTCTCGCATTTACGCGAGTTTGAGCTACTGATATTGCAAATGACAATGCCTTTTATTTTTGTTTTCCTTTTTAAAACATAACTAAAAGGCATTGTCATTTACAATGCCAAAAGCTTAAACTTGTGTAAATGCGAGACCTATTGCATTGCAAATG
The DNA here is from genome assembly GCF_964204655.1 of Triturus cristatus. Lineage (NCBI taxonomy): Eukaryota > Metazoa > Chordata > Amphibia > Caudata > Salamandridae > Triturus > Triturus cristatus. Next base: position 1,071,362,863 of record NC_140579.1, on the reverse strand, counting down.
CGTGTTAGAACTGCTGGTGCTAAACACCGGCAACACCGGGCCATGTAAAGCCCTCCCGGTATTCATATCTTACTACGGCGCACGCTCTTTATAGCAGATCTCGTCAGCAGGAAGGTGCGTTTACTGGAAAAAATGCTAAATTCCCTTTCTGATTAACGTGGCGGAATCAGTTAAATATTCAGCGGTGTCTTTGAAAGGTGGGTAGGGCCGATTCAGAGCCCGCCGCCTAGCGAAATGTTGCCACTGAAAGGCCGGTAGTGAGGACAGTATGTCATATGCAAGGAGGGCAGGTCTGGGGCAATGTTAATTATGTTAAACCAGTGCCTCCGAACGGCGATGGAGGCTAGAGCAGACATCACAGGATTGAGAAGTGGCTTTAAAAGGCAGAATGGGCTGGGGCAGAGTCTGTCACGTGCCATGCTCGTGTCTGTAATGGAAGCCCGTTCCTTGTGACACCTTTGCCTCTGAACAGTGGCGTCGTGAACCCCCTCGGGGTGTTGTTGACAGTTGTTTATGAGCCTTCCCTGTTTGCAGCTCTGTAAGCAAAGGGCTTCAAAGGAACAAAAGCAAGAGGAAAACAGTGACAGAGGTCACTAATGCAAAGTTAACCACAGCAGAGAAATTAAAAGAAAACAAGAGAGAACAAGGCAAACGTGTCTGTGATTGATGAATACCTTTGAGAGATACCCATCTTTCTCATTCATAGGGGACTTGAAAGTACTACTTTAGGAGAAAACAATGTTCAGAGTATCCGCTTTAAAATATTTTTTAAAACCTGTGGGAGTAATTCATTGGACTACATTATTGATGCAAAGGAAGAAAAGACTTTAGCATTGTGCTGTAAATTCAACTTCACTCTCGCTTCATTCAGTAAAACAAGCCAAGCATTGTGCTGTAAATTCAACTTCACTCTCGCTTCATTCAGTAAAACAAGCCAAGCCACGAGGGCGGAGGCAGAGGAGAATGCAACTTAATGACCCGTGACGGAGGAGACAGATGGTGGCTGTGTCTGTGAAAGTGATCAAGCAGGGAGCTACACAGGGTACCAACCTCAGGATACTACCTACTACCCACCCTCTGGACCGGCTTTTTTAGAAGACCGACAATGGCGTCCACCCAGGGGAAGGAATACGAATTGGAACTGGAACAGGGGACGCGGACGCGGCCGCCTGCAACAAATCCAGGGCTGGGACAGAGCTCAACAACAGGGCATGAACACTGCCCAGAAGCAGGTACACTTCCCTCAGGAACAACATGGGGAAATTCAAACGAGACGTCGAGTCTATCGTTGGTAGGCACATCCAAAGACCCCATTATGAACCTGTCGGATCATATACTTACCGCTGATGAACACCGGATTCTCAGTAAAGGTCTATCATATGTCCCTACAACCTATCCCAATAAATTTAACCTACAGACTGAGCTGTACCGGTTTTTTCGAAAGATACGGTTACGCTATTTCTTTCGTCAGGCCCCTGTGAGTACAACCACATCGTGTACTGGACTACGCACTCCATCGACATTTACACCTACCTCTCAGATGGTTTCACATCGGATTTTAACCTACGAGAGTACTGTACTAAAGGAGGCGCTTGGAGTATGCTCCACTAGAAAGTATGTCAAACATAATGTCACCTCAGCTGAACGGAAGGCCTTGGACGATTTGAGGAATAACCGTTCTATTGTCATCAAACCCGCTGACAAGGGAGGAGCCATCGTACTACAGAACGTGGATAACTATAAAGAAGAACTTTACTCCCAATTGAATGATGGCATTAGCTATACCAGACTCAACATAAATCCCACGAAAAAGATCAGCACCATGATCCTTCGAATAACCCAAGAAGGCCTTGCCCAAGGCTTCCTCTCAAACCTGGAGTTTCAGTTTCTGAATCAACCCCAGCCGCGTCTTCCGACAATCTATACCTTACCTAAGGTACATAAAAATTTGGAAAGACCGCCCGGCCGCCCCATAGTCTCGGGGTGTGGCTCAATCCTCGAGCCCCTGTGTAAATACATCGATTTCTTCTTGAAGCCCTTGGCAGAGAAAACAGATTCTTACCTGCGGGACACGATGCAAGTTATTAATCTGATTGATGGGATGCCCTTCGATCCAACCACCCAGATTCTAGTGACAATGGACATTGTGTCTTTATACACAAGTATCCCTCAACAACATGCTCTGGAGGTGATTTTGAAATGTTTAGAGACAAGAAGCCAACCAGTGCAAGTCCCCTCTGATTTTATCATCAAATTGCTCAACATAGCAATGACGCAGAATTTCTTCTTCTTCCAAAATGACTTCTTCATGCAAACGAAAGGCGTGGCGATGGGTGCCAGCTTTGCCCCAGATCTGGCCATTTTGTATATGGACAACTTCGAACAGACTTTTGTCAGTAATATCACCAACCCATTCAGGCAAAGAGTCAAATATTGGAAACGATATATCGACGATGTCCTGATGATTTGGACGGGCAACGACCAGGATCTTGATGAGTTCTTTCTTTGGTTGAATGATAGATCGGCAGACATTCGGTTTACCATGACCAAGGACAAGTCCAGTATCGATTTCCTTGATATCACTATCAAGGTTATGGACGACTGTCTGTACACAACCCTGTTCCGAAAAACTACGGAAAGAAACACCCTATTGAGGTATGGAAGTCACCACCCGAGAGGACTACGTGATAACCTCCCCTTCGGACAGTTTCTGAGGATCAGGAGGAACTGTTCCAGAAAAGACGATTTTTTCACGGAATCCGATGACCTCATCCTCAGACTGATTGAACGCGGCTACCCTCGGAGGCTTGTCAAGAGGGCCCGCAAGAGAGCCTGGTACAATCATAGAGACCTCCTCCTTACCCCCAAAGCACGGATGGATGATCCCAACAGACTTATATGTGTTACGACCTTTAACACCAGGAGTAATGATATCCGCAAAATTGTCAACAAACATTGGCACCTGGTGGCAGCAGAACTTCAGCTCACTGAACCCCCAATGCATGCCTTCAAAAAAGGCAAAAATGTCCGCGATCATGTGGTGAAATCACTTTTGGAAACACAACCTAGACCAACAATTGAATCGCTTTGGCATCTTCCGGCCCCCACGGGTCATGTGAAATGTGGACAGTGCAAAGCCTGCAATTTGACTCTTGAAACAAAGACGTTCCAACATAACAACTGCACGGTGGATTTAAAGACGCTCACCAATTGCAATACTAAGAATGTTATCTATGTGATAGTCTGCCCATGTAACAAGATCTATATAGGCCAGACCACCCAGAAAGTGAAATGCAGGATATTGCAACACTGCAGCAGGATTAGATGTAACACACCTGGTGCACCCATGGTTGACCATTTCAAAACATGCAACCATTCCCCTGAATCGCTTAGATGGCTGGTAATTGAAGCCATAACACTGGGTGTTAGGGGTGGTGACCTCGTTTCAATCCTAAACATCAGGGAGTGTAAGTGGATGGACCGTTTTGACTCTGTCACATGTGGCCTGAATGAACTTGACGCAACTTTTACCCAAATATCATTAATAAACAATGGTTAAACATCTAATCCAGCATGGGACACACCCCTGCAATTGTCTAGTATAAGTCTTGGTGAACCCCATTACATTGGGTATTTGCAGTGTTTATATGAATACACCTCTGCTGTGGTGCCGTTGAGTGATACCAATCACCTGTGCTATTTCGTATGCTATTTGAGCGTTAACCAAGGATATATATGTCATGTCAAATGTTGTGGTTGTTTTCCGTATCATCTACTGATGTAACCATATTAATGTATTGCTTTTTAATACTGTGATCATGAATCAAGAACCAGCAAATGGTCCCTGCTTTAGACGAGCTGACATCAGCTTAGCTATCATTACACACCCTTTATCCTCCACCAATCAGGACGCGATATATTTGATCGGGTGACGCGGCTCAGGGCTAGCTGTCAGACCGACTTACGCGGCCCTCGAGGTATGTTATCGCTTGCAGCTGCGGTGGTTTCGCTTCTCTCCGTCTCTCGTTAAACTTCCAGACCCTTGGCCGGGTTCGCACATGAACACGTGACCTGACACACCCCCAAGCCTACCAATCAAGGCGCGACCAATTGGTTGTGCGCGCGATTGGCCCGTATTTGTTTAGTCCTGTGACGACACCCAGGGTTAGCTGTCAGTTTCCACGGCGCGGCCCTCGAGGTATGTTGCAGCCCAAGTACTCAGTGGTCCTTTCCCCCAATGCTATTTTACGAGTGAGTCTTGCCACTTTTTCATTGTATTTGGGATTCCCTACACTTCTGTACGCCCCGCCATAGTTTGCAGACGTACCATGAATGCGCTGATACTTAATTTTGCTTCGCATGTTTCCCGCGCAATATATTCAGGGTTAGTAACCTTATATGCGCTTTGTTTCACAACGGGTTTGGAGTGTGGGAGATCATTAACGCCATCCCCCCCTTTCTTTCCAGCTTCTAACACCATTGGATGAGTGTTTATGCTGATACATTCAGCCTTCCCTTGTCTCATTTTTCGAGCATTGGAATACTACACCTTGGGTGAGTATTTCTGGTCACTTAGGTTTTACTGACACCCGATTTTTAAGTATGGTTTTAGTATTCCTCGTCTCTTTTCCTTCCTCCTAGGAGCACTGACTGGCCCCTTCCCAATTTTTCCAGCGTGACATTTGCTGCTGATGCTGGTAATTATTTTTCACATTTGTTCTCTCTTAACTGTAATGGTCCTCCATAGACACACCTCACGGTTCTTTATTTTTGACCTTTTGCCCCCAGGTGTAAGCCCTTCCCCCGGTCCTGATGAAGACCCCAACCCCAAGCAAACCAATTTGCTGGCTCTAACAGGGGTCGAAACGTCGACTTTTTCATTTCCTCAATCAACACAGGAGATTGTCAGTGAATGTACAACTGCTGTCTTAGTCTGTGTTATCTAATTTAAGTTTTGTGGCCATTTAACTGGCAGGTCAGGTTCTTCAATTGAATTGTGGATGTTCCTAAATCTTTCACAACCTCCCTCCCTCACTACGCCCTGCACTAATCCCTAAAATCCTGCACTTATCACGTACCTTACACCAAGATACTTTTGAAAATGTTGATATTGTGATGCTTTTGGCGCTGTGTTGAATTACTGATCCTTTTGTTGGACTGAGAAACTGGACATTAAATAATGTGCATACATGCAAGTAACAGGTGTTGTCGTAAAATTTGTTTGTATTGCTAACAGATGTATGGCTTTTTTACATTTCTAAATGTGTTTCCACTGTGACAGTTTTTTGTGTACCTAGTTATACCCGAGTCCAGTGGTCTACCGGGTTACCCCATTAATATATAACTCTGTGAAAGTGATCAGGCAGTGCTTTTCAGGCTGCCAAATGGTGCGCGCGCCAGGCGCACATGCACTGTATTTGGAGGCCTGAAAAGCACTGTTTGCACTTCCAGATCCCCCTTTTACAAAAGCTCTCGCGAGAGCAGCGCTAAAGCGCTAGCTCAGACGAGACCTAAAAAAAAAGTGCTTCGAGTCCTTTAAAGGTAAGAGTGTAAATCCGCCCGTAAACGATCCAATCCCGGTGGGCGTGCCTAAAAGGAGACAGGGTGGCAACAAGGAATGATTGGCATGCCTTCAGTGCAATCATTGCACTGCCTTTGGCATCATTCGTGACGCCAAATGACACGCACAAATGAAAGCTGAAGGCAGAGCTGGGACGAGGCTTCTGGAATCGTATCGATTCCAAGAAGCCTCGTAAGACGAGGGCAGCGCATGCGCTGCTTACGTCATGAGACCTAAAATAGTATGCAGGTTGAGAAAGAAAACATATTATTCAAATTAAACTTCTTTTGCTGAGAACTCTGGTCGAGAAGTCTTTAGGGTGGTAAAAAATCTATGCATTCCCTCCTTTACTAAAATGAAGATTGATGCTTCCACAGGAGTTTGTGAATCCTTCTCAGACTTCTTTTATGAAAAGATAAACAATATCAGACGGAACTTTGATAGTGAGAGCCATGGGGAGGCGGTATTCTAAGACCCTCAGGTTATCCTTAATTCAACGTTACAAAGTTTCGAGATGTTACAGGCCAATGTGCTGAAAGCCTCCATGTTAACAATAAAACCTCTATCTACGATGGACCCATGTCCTGCCTCAAGTTTTCATACGGGGTTGGACACTCTGGCACCGATAATTAAAGCCCTTGTGTAATTTATCTATCAACTCAGAAGTTTGTCCACAACTGTGGAAATATGCACAAATCCGCCCCATTAAAAAACAAAAATCCTTCAGCAGGTCCCTTCCAACTGTCAAATTACAGGTCCATCTCAAGATTAGCTTTTGCTGCAAAAATGCTGGAGAAAGCAATCAACAGGCAGCCGAAAGGCCATTTGGAGATAAATATGGTGCTTGATAAAACATAAGTGCGCTTTAATCCACCTCACTCTACAGTGACCTCTCTTCTGTCAGTTCTGAATGAGATCAGAGTGTTATTGGATCGCAGCAGCAGTGCAGCGCTGCTCGTGTTGGTTCTCAGTGCTGCGTTTGATACACTCTCTCATGGTACCCTGATCCACAAACTGCAGGTGTTCTCTATTTTACAGATAACAAAAGGTATTCTGTGAAGAAAAAGACCTAGAACAAAAAAATGGACCAATGTGAACTGATAATTGTACGAGAGATGTCCTCTATTAAGGACAAAAGCCCTCAACCACCGACCTGGTGGCATGCTCATTCTTTGCTGAGCAGGTGAGCTCTTACGATGGTATGTGAGAGAGCATATAGGGTTTGAGTGGATGTGGTGTAGATTAAAAAAAAGGGGGGGAGGCAACTAATCCCTATCAGATGGGTACATAGAAAAGAGTTACTGTTAAAAATATCTAATAGGTGGACCAAATATAATTTACTACTGTCTCCTACGAGGTATGTTAAAAGTCAGGGGAATTATTAACCCTGAAAAGGTAGACATGTTTCAGCACTGTATTATGCCCTAATCAAAAGTTGCTGGTGGGCTTTCTTCAGGACCTACTTAGTGGCTTGTACTCTGTACCAATTTTGCATAAATGGGTAACAATAAATGAAAGACGGTACTTGGCCAGCTATGAATTCTTCTAGCACGTCATTCAAACTGCACTCAGATGTTGTGAGAAGGCTGCAGTCTGTCCTTTCTACAATGCTTGACTCTGGGATAATGGTGTAAAGGATACGTCTTTTATTTTGTCCCTTCCTCCTGAATCACAGGTCTTGGCAGGAATGGGAGTAGTTTGGGTTGCATACCCATCCTTAACATCCTCCCAGGATATGCTATGAATCTTTCATAGAGGTGCACAGTCCTAGGTGATCTCCCCTCCATTCCACTTCCTTATGAGAACCTTAGATAGGCATTTACACAGTAATCTAAAATCAGTGCAGCCCCAGCTCAAGCTAAAACACCTTTACAGGTACCAGATCTCCTCTGCGGCCCAGATTTTGACAAATTTCTTTCATTTACTTTTACAGGTTACAAACTCTAATTCAATAACTAATATAGGCGATTGCATTCTTTGATAACCTTTATTTTTGTTCTTTATTTTTACATTCTTGTAGAGCACATTCAATCAAAAGGTGTCAGTGAGCAGTACATCAAACCAACATAATGTTAGACTTCAACTTACATAGGACTTTCATGTAATACAATAAATTAATATGCAGAGAGATTTTTTTTTAGATAACATCAATGATTACAGTGATCGGGAAACAGAGAGGTTATAGAACGGCTAGCTGATGGAAGGAATCGTAGGGGATGCTCAGAGCACTGATCAGAATGGTGTCATAGGGAGAAGGTGTAAGGGCATGAGATCTAAGGGAAAAGCTTAGTCCTGTGTGTAAGACATGTGTGAGAAGGAAAAGGCAAGCTGAGAGAAGGATGAGGGATGAGGAATGGGAGAAAGGAAGGCGTCAGAGTAGAGTAAGAGATAACAACAGGAAGGGGCAATGAGCAGGGGAATAGAAAGGGCAGCAACAACTTAGTGGGTGACAAAAAGATTGGTAAGCAAGATGTGATGCAGATTGTGCAGGGATGCAGAATCACCATTTTCTCTTGTCTCCTCCTATGTGAAAAGGACAGCACTCTGTCCAGGGCCTCCTGCTACACTTCACTAGTAAGGCCTAATTTTCCAAAGTGCTAGTGTCCCAGTGCCAAGGGCTGTAGTCTAGCAATCTGGTCTTGAATTCTCCTTTTCGCATGAGGTCTTGATTCATTTGCATATTGTTGGTACACTTCGATAATCGTATTTAAAAGCTATACATTTAAAATGGAATGCCAATAATAGGAATTTCCAGTGCTTAAACAAACGTTATTTCAAGCATTTTAATGCATCATTGATTTTCATTAAGGTGTACAGAGATATTAGATTTTCCTCAATGGCATTTCTTTGTAGTCATTTTAGAATGTCCACCTAGATTACACCACTTTCCACATAAACACATCAAGTTCACAGTTCTAACGCCACTGCGCACCAGTATGCAACCACCGAGTCCACCATTGCAGAACCCTCTACCACTACACCACACACTTTCACACATACTTCCATCTCCTCTATTCATCCCTTTATAGGCACTCTTTCAAAACTGAATTCGGCATTTGATCAACCAGCCACTTCATTTTGATGGGGACAGTAATGGCAGTAACTGTCCCAATGAGAATTATGAGCTAAAATCTGGGGGCAAAATGAAGATGCCCTGGGAGAATAGGGCGAAGAATTATTGATTCCACCAGTAATTATTTATTTGTCTAGGCACTCGAAGGGCTCAATGCTGAGTTCCCGATAATTTAGCAGCCACGAGGTTAGCAAGAACCCTGCTACTCTTTGGGTGCACAATTAAGACCCCTTCATCCTGGTCACTCATAACGAGGCACATATTGTGAACATTTCAATCAACAGTCGGCATTAAACAACGTGCCCTACAATTGTAATAATATTGAACTGTTTGAGATCGAAAAAAGTTTTGATTGTTAAAATCTGTGAGTATGCACCAAATGATGGATTATACAAAAAGTGTGGGGAATTCTTATTATTACTGAAGATGCTGCAGCCTCTCAATCGGCTTTTTTACAGTGGTCCTAGCTGTACTGTATTGAGATTTAACAATTCGTACACTGTGCAATTTAAAAGCAGCGTGCTATAATGGGTTTTAACCCTTCAGTGGGGTATACTGGGCAATAATCATTCAAAGCACTATAGTATGCTTTAACATTTAAATTAGCAAAACTGAGCTTTGACACTTCAGACTGTTATGCTGAGCTATAAACAATTCAATGTGTCAAAGTAGCCATTAATAATTTAACATTTAATGCCGACCTTTAACAATTAAATATTTGCATTTTTCGACCTCCTGGTCATAGGTTTGAATCCTGAAGGGTCCTTGAAACCTGTAATCTCTTCAATGTTGCTAGCATGCGTACCATTGAGTTGGGTAACGATAAACATGTATTTACTAACATTTATGTTATGGGGCTTTAACAGTGTAATGTGTGATACCGTCCGTATTTCACTAGTGAACTTTTACAACAATTAACTAGTGTTTGGTTACCACAGAAGCCTTTGCAACTTCTTTGGTCCATTCATTTTAACAACATGGAGCTGGGTGAAGGTTTGTTCCCCGAACATACTGTTGACTGAAGGGTGTTGTGCGGTTCATCACGCTGAATTGTAAAATGTGTGTGTATAGGCTTGTTGTATTGTTGTATGTATGAGTGTCTGCACGTGTTTGTGTGTGCCACACAACATATGTGCTAAAAAGGCAGCATTTATGATTCCACAGTTCTGTGGCTGAAATGTCTGCTCCATAGGAAAAGATGTTTTAGACCTGTTACACCTTGGCCTTCTTTGTAAATCTTCACCAAATTTTCGTTCGAACACAGAACATCAGTATGTTAATTTGAATCTTTCTAAGTGTTGTGCAGAATCGGCTCAGGTGATATAGGAAGAGCCCCAAAAGTTCTTCCTCCATAGGAACTTTCTGTGAAAGTGCAGAAAATGGATGTACGAAAATATTTCAAAGTTGTGAAGCATGTCCTGCTTGGCTCTGTTTATTGTATTTTTTCTAGTTTGGCGTATTTTTATTCAAATGGTAGGAAAAAAACCTCAGAAAATGCAGCTATCCGGTGCACATGTGCGTTATATATAGCGAGGCAAGGAATCCTTCATGGTGGGGAGCGCTGGGAGTGCTCTTTCAATGCTTCAGGGCATCTTTGTTGCCAAAATTACGACACGGCAGCCCGGCCGTGGAAAGAAGCACCATTTCTGCACAGAAAGTCTGTGGAGTTACACTGTTTTCTCCGCCCAGCACAGCGGTCCCAATGCAGATTCAGCTCGCTATGTCATTGCCTATCCCACTAAGGAGGAAAAATGCTGTTCGTTTTACAAACTGCAAATCGAACTTACTAAAGTGATTAAAGAGTGACTCACCTTGTCGGACCACAGGTCCCATAATGCCTTGAAGATATTAAATCTCGCAAAGCCCACTGGGGGCAAATTCAAATAAAATAAAATATCTTACAAAGTGAGCTGTCGATGAGTGGTTGCAGCCTGAGAAGAAGAGGCGTGTTAGCCACGAAACGCGTCGGCTTGTTTGAACAAAATTGGGAAATTACGGATGCGAGCAGCAGAGAGGCAAGGAATCCTTCATGGTGGGGAGCGCTGGGAGTGCTCTTTCAATGCTTCAGGGCATCTTTGTTTCCAAAATTACGACACGGCAGCCCGGCCGTGGAAAGAAGCACCATTTCTGCACAGAAAGGCTGTGGAGTTGCACTGTTTTCTCCACCCAGCACAGCGGTCCCAATGCAGATTCAGCTCGCTATGTCATTGCCTATCCTACTAAGGAGGAAAAATGCTGTTAATTTTACAAACTGCAAATCGAACTTACTAAAGTGATTGAAGAGTGACTCACCTTGTTTGACCACAAGTCCCATAATGCCTTGAAGATACTAAATCTCGCAAAGCCCACTGGGGGCAAATTCAAATAAAATAAAATATCTTACAAAGTGAGCTGTCGATGAGTGGTTGTAGCCTGAGAAGAAGAGGCGTGTTAGCCTCAAAACGCGTCGGCTTGTTTGAACAAAATTGGACAATTACGGATGCGAGCAGCAGCGAGGCAAGGAATCCTTCATGGTAGGGAGCGCTGGGAGTGCTCTTTCAATGCTTCAGGGCATCTTTGTTTCCCAAAAAAAAAAAATATATATATATATATATATATATATATATATATATATATATATATATATATATATATTCACTTAAAAAACCATAGGTTTCACACAGGGTATAGTTAGGTGGACATTTCACTCGTAAAAAAACCAATGAAATTCCCCCGTTATAGTTAGTTCAGATAACTATAACTCGCGCGCCCGCAATCCACGGCTCATGACGTCACACATTACATCACTCATGACATGATCAGTGGCATCTCTCATGACATCACTGATGACATCATCCTTGTGATAGAGTGGCGGTCGCCCCCAATGGGCGTGTGCTAAGAAGCACTCTCTTTTATAATGCATGATGGGATATAGAGTTCCCAGATGCGCGCAAACAGTCCCCTTTTAGTAAGTTCAATGTGCGTTTGATTTGAAGCAAGAAGCAAGCTGCATCTTAATTGCTGGATGGCTGAGCACTGTCGAGTGCTCTCTCAATGCTTTGGGAACTTTGTTGGAAAACATAATGCACGGCATCCCTGCCGTGGAGATAGCACCATCGTCAGCTGGGAAAGAAGGTTTGCAACCAGCTGACTGAGGCTTTTGATTTCGAACTGCTCGATGTCATGGAAGCACAGTGTTCAACATGCTAATTAAGCCTGCATCAACACCCTAACACCTACTACAGGTTTGATAATTTGCTTTAAATCAAACGCACATTGAACTTACTAAAAGGGGACTGTTTGCGCGCATCTGGGAACTCTATATCCCATCATGCATTATAAAAGAGAGTGCTTCTTAGCACACGCCCATTGGGGGCGAGCATGTTAATAAATCAACTGGAAATGAAAAGGAAAGAATGCGTGCCTCTTTGTGCGTTTGTAGCAGCCCAGGAAGAAGCGGCGTGAGGCCGTGAAAGGCGTTGGCATATATTACTCAGTTGGAGCAAGAAGCAAGCTGCATCTTAATTGCCGGATGGCTGAGCACTGTTGAGTGCTCTCTCAATGCTTTGGGAACTTTGTTGGAATATATATATATATATATATATATCTTCAACAATACAGCTCCTACTGGAACGCTGGGACCCTCGAAGGGTGGCGTATGTTCCGGTGGAGCAAACCGGAAAAATCAATCCAAGGTATATGAAATGTCATAAATACGCTCTCAGGAAGGAAAGGCAGACACAGTCGTCCCAATAACCAGTTTAATGCACACGACGCGTTTCGGCAGAAGCCTTGTTCACGTGTGAAGTGCTGTCAGTATTACACACTGATAAAGTTAACACGATCCAAAATGAAATAAACATAGGACAATAGCGCTGAGTAAAATACACGGCGGCCATCTTGGAATGGGTAAAATACCCTTCTATACAATAGGAAACGAAACTAACCCATGGCATATGGTTAAAATATGATCACATATGCAAAGTGCAAATCAATTTTGTATTGCCTAGGGAAGGAAAACATATTAGACATCCAAGTATGAAGACACATTGAAAATATATGTGCTGGAAGCAATACCTTCAACTAATGAAACTCAGATAAATGTGAATCGCTGGACAGGGTAAACACCTAGTGTGTCTCAAATATTGTACAATTCCGCATGATAACGAAAATAGGTACAAATAAGTACCAACCAGAATAGGTAAGAGTACATCGTTTAACATAACTGCAGTGATAACAAAATAGACATAGAAAATATGTTGATATAATACAGTCCATGACTTTATGCCTAAATGAGTGGCTGAGCGAAAATAGACACATAGTGTGTACAAGTGAACCAGGACCAGTCCATGCTGTGGGGATAACGAAAGAAGGTCTTTCAAGCACAAATAGTAAAGGAGAGAAGGACATACTTGTCAAAAAGATGTTCCGCATTACAGAACTACCTGGCCAACCTGGAACGTGTAAATATCAGTGGACGTGGTTGGTGACAGCATGAAATAAAGATGTGCCAAGCGTGTTAGTCATACCGGATGAAAAGGGTAGGTTGCCCGTGCTGGTGAATACGTGAAATTGGGCCCCTTCCTTTTCTCCTGTAGAAAAAGTGAAAAAGAAATAATAAAAGACAGTTAGAATACAAAATATTAAAAGCGAATTACATTTGTTTTACATCCTAACGAGGAGTTGAAGAAGCAAGAAGGTTATGTATATACACTAACAACATAAGACAAATACTGAAAAGTCCCAACATCCTGTAAGAGAGAAAGATACATAAGGCTAGTTGCGGTCATACATACTGGTCTATACATCACAAGGGATGAGTCAATGTCCTTTACCTGGTATTACAAAGATAAACACTGTTTATGAGCTCTCTTTGAGGTGAATGGATAACTCTTCATCCATATTCAGCCCCCCAGGAATCTTTGTGTGAAAATCTATTAAATATCTAGATTCTCGTTGTCGTAAAGAAAGTACCCTGTCACCACCTCTAGGATTTCTGGGGACATGTTCGAGGATGGTGAAACTTACATTGGAAACATTGGAGTAATGCAATTCTTCAAAATGTCGTGCTACGGGATATTTGGGGTCATGATTGGTAATGGCTCACAAATGTTCTAAGACCCTCTTTTTCGCTGGACAGGTGGTGCTCCCAATGTACCATAATTTGCAGGGACATTCTATTGCGTAAATTACAAAGCTGGTACTGCATGTAAGGAATTGTGTAATCTTTTTCGTTATGCCATTGTAAGACAATATGCTTTTGAACTTACTATACTTGCACGCCTTACAGTGGCCACATGGATAAAATCCAATTAAACCATGACTTGTGGTGGTAGGAGATTGAGTGATATCATTTCTGACCACCAGATCGCGGATATTCTTGTTGCGTCTGTAAGTGATGGTTGGTCTATTGGGAGTACTGCTTCCCAGGACACTGTCGTTTTTCAGAATATCCCAGTGTTTGACAAGTATGTGTTTGATTTTTTGTGAGTCGGAATTAAATGTAAGAATCATCCTAGTATTATCCGAATCTTTGTCATTAGGGGGCTCTATGGGATCAGATAGAGTGTTCTTTCTCTCAATCAGTTCTGCCCGAGCTGTGGCTTTCTTAAGAACCCAATTGGGGTAACCCCTGTGTTTGAATCTTTCAATGATGTTGTCCCTTTCTTCTGCATAAGAGTTGTCATTGTTACAGTTTCTTTTGGCCCTGAGCAATTCCCCGTAGGGTATGCTCCATTTCAACGCTTCCGGGTGACTACTGAGAGCATGTAACACACTATTGCCCGCAGTAGCTTTCCGAAAGAGGGAAGTGCAAATCTGGCCCTGTTTGATTTCCAAGTAAACATCAAGGAAGTCCGTCCGTTCCGCACTGATGTTACCTGTGAGTAAGATGTTGTATTTGTTGATATTGAGTTGCTTGATGAAATTTTCAGCCTCCCCTTTGGTGCCATTCCAGATAATGAACAGGTCATCTATGTAGCGAAGCCACATGATGACCTGTTCAAAGTCTCTTTTTAGTGTGGTACTGCACATGATCTCCTGTTCCCAAAAGCCCATAAACAGATTAGCAAAACTCGGCGCAAAGCACGAACCCATGGAAGTGCCATTGATCTGCCTGTAGAGGGCGCCATTGAATGAAAAAATGTTATTGTTGAGACAAAAATGTATCATTTCCATGATCATCTTGCTGTGTTCACGATATCTGAGCGGTCTCTGTTGTAAAAAATGCTCACATGCCTCCATCCCCTGTTGGTTGTCTATGATGGTGTAGAGTGAGTGTACGTCAAGAAAAATAAACAGAAAATTGGTGTTCCAATTTAACTTATCAATTTTGCAGAGAAAATCTTTGGTGTCTCTAAGATAACTGGGTAGCTCTGTGACATAATCTCTCAAAAAATGATCAACGTATTTGGATATATGTTCGCTGACACTGCCAATGGAGGAAACTATGGGGCGCCCGGGTGGTTTAGTACTATCCTTGTGCAATTTGGGAAGTAGATAGAGTATGGGAAGTTTGGGATGATCATTTTTTAAGTAGCAAAATTCTTCCCACACTAACAGTCCCTTATCTTTCCAGGTGACAAGTTTTTCCCATAAGTTAGTAATGCTCAGGTCATAGATATCTTGAGTGATAGGTGTGTAGAATTTGATGTCATTCTTGATCATTTTTTGAGAGATTATGTCACAGAGCTACCCAGTTATCTTAGAGACACCAAAGATTTTCTCTGCAAAATTGATAAGTTAAAATGGAACACCAATTTTCTGTTTATTGTTCTTGACGTACACTCACTCTACACCATCATAGACAACCAACAGGGGATGGAGGCATGTGAGCATTTTTTACAACAGCGACCGCTCAGATATCGTGAACACAGCAAGATGATCATGGAAATGATACATTTTTGTCTCAACAATAACATTTTTTCATTCAATGGCGCCCTCTACAGGCAGATCAATGGCACTGCCATGGGTTCGTGCTTTGCGCCGAGTTTTGCTAATCTGTTTATGGGCTTTTGGGAACAGGAGATCATGTGCAGTACCACACTAAAAAGAGACTTTGAACAGGTCATCATGTGGCTTCGCTACATAGATGACCTGTTCATTATCTGGAATGGCACCAAAGGGGAGGCTGAAAATTTCATCAAGCAACTCAATATCAACAAATACAACATCTTACTCACAGGTAACATCAGTGCGGAACGGACGGACTTCCTTGATGTTTACTTGGAAATCAAACAGGGCCAGATTTGCACTTCCCTCTTTCGGAAAGCTACTGCGGGCAATAGTGTGTTACATGCTCTCAGTAGTCACCCGGAAGCGTTGAAATGGAGAATACCCTACAGGGAATTGCTCAGGACCAAAAGAAACTGTAACAATGACAACTCTTATGCAGAAGAAAGGGACAACATCATTGAAAGATTCAAACACAGGGGTTACCCCAATTGGGTTCTTAAGAAAGCCACAGCTCGGGCAGAACTGATTGAGAGAAAGAACACTCTATCTGATCCCATAGAGCCCCCTAATGACAAAGATTCGGATAATACTAGGATGATTCTTACATTTAATTCCGACTCACAAAAAATCAAACACATACTTGTCAAACACTGGGATATTCTGAAAAACGACAGTGTCCTGGGAAGCAGTACTCCCAATAGACCAACCATCACTTACAGACGCAACAAGAATATCCGCGATCTGGTGGTCAGAAATGATATCACTCAATCTCCTACCACCACAAGTCATGGTTTAATTGGATTTTATCCATGTGGCCACTGTAAGGCGTGCAAGTATAGTAAGTTCAAAAGCATCCTGTCTTACAATGGCATAACGAAAAAGATTACACAATTCCTTACATGCAGTACCAGCTTTGTAATTTACGCAATAGAATGTCCCTGCAAATTATGGTACATTGGGAGCACCACCTGTCCAGCGAAAAAGAGGGTCTTAGAACATTTGAGAGCCATTACCAATCATGACCCCAAATATCCCGTAGCACGACATTTTGAAGAATTGCATTACTCCAATGTTTCCAATGTAAGTTTCACCATCCTCGAACATGTCCCCAGAAATCCTAGAGGTGGTGACAGGGTACTTTCTTTACGACAACGGGAATCTAGATATATCATAGATTTTCACACAAAGATTCCTGGGGGGCTGAATATGGATGAAGAGTTATCCATTCACCTCAAAGAGAGCTCATAAACAGTGTTTATCTTTATAATACCAGGTAAAGGACATTGCCTCATCCCTTGTGATGTATAGACCAGTATGTATGACCGCAACTAGCCTTATGTATCTTTCTCTCTTACAGGATGTTGGGACTTTTCAGTATTTGTCTTATGTTGTTAGTGTATATACATAACCTTCTTGCTTCTTCAACTCCTCGTTAGGATGTGCAACAAATGTAATTCGCTTTTAATATTTTGTATTCTAACTGTCTTTTATTATTTCTTTTTCACTTTTTCTACAGGAGAAAAGGAAGGGGCCCAATTTCACGTATTTACCAGCACGGGCAACCTACCCTTTTCATCCGGTATGACTAACACGCTTGGCACATCTTTATTTCATGCTGTCACCAACCACGTCCACTGATATTTACACGTTCCAGGTAGGCCAGGTAGTTCTGTAATGCGAACATCTTTTTGACAAGTATGTCCTTCTCTCCTTTACTATTTGTGCTTGACAGACCTTCTTTCGTTATCCCCACAGCATGGACTGGTCCTGGTTCACTTGTACACACTATGTGTCTATTTTCGCTCAGCCACT
Organism: Triturus cristatus; assembly: GCF_964204655.1. Classification (NCBI taxonomy): domain Eukaryota; kingdom Metazoa; phylum Chordata; class Amphibia; order Caudata; family Salamandridae; genus Triturus; species Triturus cristatus. The sequence continues at coordinate 1,071,345,485 of NC_140579.1, read as the reverse complement.
CATTTAGGCATAAAGTCATGGACTGTATTATATCAACATATTTTCTATGTCTATTTTGTTATCACTGCAGTTATGTTAAACGATGTACTCTTACCTATTCTGGTTGGTACTTATTTGTACCTATTTTCGTTATCATGCGGAATTGTACAATATTTGAGACACACTAGGTGTTTACCCTGTCCAGCGATTCACATTTATCTGAGTTTCATTAGTTGAAGGTATTGCTTCCAGCACATATATTTTCAATGTGTCTTCATACTTGGATGTCTAATATGTTTTCCTTCCCTAGGCAATACAAAATTGATTTGCACTTTGCATATGTGATCATATTTTAACCATATGCCATGGGTTGGTTTCGTTTCCTATTGTATAGAAGGGTATTTTACCCATTCCAAGATGGCCGCCGTGTATTTTACTCAGCGCTATTGTCCTATGTTTATTTCATTTTGGATCGTGTTAACTTTATCAGTGTGTAATACTGACAGCACTTCACACGTGAACAAGGCTTCTGCCGAAACGCGTCGTGTGCATTAAACTGGTTATTGGGACGACTGTGTCTGCCTTTCCTTCCTGAGAGCGTATTTATGACATTTCATATACCTTGGAGATATATATATATATATATATATATATATATATATATATATATATATATATATATATATATATTCACTGAAAAAACCATAGGTTTCACACATGTTATAGTTAGCTGGACATTTTACTGATAAAAAACCAATGAAGTTCCCGCGTTATAGTTAGTGCAGGCAACTATGACTCACGCGACCGCAATCCTCTGCTGATGCTAATACTGTATTTAGACACTTATTTGCCTATGTCTTCTTCCATTAAATTTTAGCTATACATATATTACAAATATTTTTTTTTCATAAAGACACATATGTCATCAGCAGAGGATTGCGGTCGCGTGAGTTATAGTTGCCTGCACTAACTATAACGCGGGAATTTCATTGGTTTTTTATCAGTAAAATGTCCAGCTAACTATAACATGTGTGAAACCTATGGTTTTTTCGGTGAATTTGCAAGGTTTTTTAAATGCTAATTCCTAACTATAACGTGTGTGAAACCTATGGTTTTTTCAGTGAATTTGTACGTTTTTTTAAATGCTAAGTTACTTTACGCCATTCGTGGCGTGCGCGCCCACTTAACGCAGTTCGTTCCGTGCGCGCACAGTGAGCACGCGGTGCGCTTCGCGCACCGCGCGCCCACTTTACGCAGTTAGTGCCGTGGATGGGCCATGTACGCTCGATGCGCTTCGCGCACCGTGCGCACGTGGTGGACATATTATGCGCTTCGTTGTGAAAGATAAACATTTATATTCAGTTTAAATTATGTAAAATATTCCATGCACAAATGGTGCCCTTCGGGCACCATTTGCACACGGGGGGGGGAGAGTGTGGATAATTTTTTTTTTTATTAATTTTTTTACCGTACGCGTACGGTAAGCGTAATCGGCGAATTTTCGTAAAAAAATAAAAATGAATTTTTGCCCTTGGGGGTACTGTGGGGACACATTTAGCAAGCCGAGGTGGTTGGGAGCTGTCTAAACAGTCCCTTTACATGTTTATTCTCTTTGTTTTTCATCCCCCCCTCAGAGTCCGAGAGAGAAAATGGCGGCCGCCGCTTCCTGGTTTCGCCCGATTCGAATGTTTACTAAGATCTAACAGCCAATCAGAATCGCGCTCGCGCACGTCACCGTGCGCGTACGGTAAGCGCACCGTAAGCGCACCGTAAGCTGGCTCAGATATATATATTGATTTAAAGGCTATTTTCTCAGAATCTACTGAACAGATTTACACCAAACCTACAAAAGGCACTTCCTTGACCTGTAGACTACCTCTCTGCCAAATTTCAAGGAACTCTGTTCAGCCGTTCGGGCTGTAGCTGTGTCTAAAGGTCCTATGGAAAAATGCATGGGAAAAACGCGTTTTGGGACCCCCCTTTTATCTCAGCCCCCGCTTGACGAATCCCCCCGAGACTTTCAGGGTAGGAGCGGAGCGGAGCGCCCCACCAATTTTGAAAATTTCGCGAGGATTCTTCGACCGGCGCCAAAGTTATTCAAAATAGAATGTTGCGGTTTTCCTATGGAAACAGGGTCCTAACTATAACTACCTACTGGCGACTGCCAGTAGGTAATATATATATATATATATATTGTTAGACGGCGACCTCAGAGGAGCCCGGGAAGGGAGTCCTGACTACCCTGAGACCCACCCTCAAGTATCGTAGCCGGGCACTGGCGGGAGACTCCTCAGGAGGAGAAGTCTCGTAGCGAGGATCGTACTTCGGGCACCACACGACACAGAAACAACACACCGTGCGTTCTCAGGAACCAATCTTTATCAAATAGGTTAGCACTGCAAATATGTACAAGGAGAGCGCGGGCTCAATGAGTCTCGGAAGGGATAGGGGGTAGCGGGACAGTCTTTGGCACAAAAGTTCAAGGTAAGGATGTACCCGGCGCACAGCTCACAATCCTCGAGCTGGGGGGTAGGCTGGTTGTCGTGGGGTCCGGCGGGACCAGTGGAGTCTGTGGAAGCCGCGAGTCACTCAGCGGGCTCAGGTACAAGTTCGGAGGTCTTACGGTCTTCAGGGAGCCGCGAGTCACTCAGCAGGGCTCAGGTACAAGTTCGGAGGTCTTACGATCTTCGGGGAGCCGCGAGTCACTCAGCAGGGCTCAGGTACAAGTTCGGAGGTCTTACAATCTTCAGGGAGCCGCGAGTCACTCAGCAGGGCTCAGGTACAAGTTCGGAGGTCTTACGATCTTCGGGGAGCCGCGAGTCACTCAGCAGGGCCCAGGTAGTTCTAAGTTCCAGGAGCCGCGACCGCGTCAGCAGGCTCTCGTTGTTCCAGCGTCGAATCTGCCGGACAGTCCCAGAGCACCCCTGGTTATAGGTCGACCCCTCTTTGATGTCCGGAGTCTGTGCAGGCAGGGGTCTTGTCACCTGGGGGTCGCTTGTCGGGGGTTTCCTGCCATTGTCTTTTGATCCTTTCAGGGCCGGGTCGGGAGGAGTCCCAGACACCCAGCAGGCGTGGAGCCAGCCTTCAGGGAGGCCGGAGGGCCGATCGAAACCCATCGTCCCAGGGGAGTTCAGAGGTGCGATAGAAACTGCTCCTCCCTCTCTCACCCCTGGAAGCGTGATGTCCTCCAGCCGGAGTGGCGCCTCTAGGCCCGGGTCGCGCTGGGGCCAGGCGGCCATCTTGGTGCATGAAGTGGGCACGCGGGCCCGGGGTGGCCGAAAGGAGAGAGGCCATGGACGAGGGTGTCCGGGTTGAGTGCGTGTGTTCTGGTGGAAAGGCTTGGTGAGGCCGGGGGATTGGGGCCGCCGGCACCAGGTTAGGTGGTGTGGGGACCAGTAGAGCCATGTTACGAGGCCGGGTCCAACACGCGTCCCCCCCAGCTGAAAGCCGGAGAGAACTGCCCATCATCTTGGGGGGTTCTCTTCGCTGAGGCGGAAGAACCGGGAGAGGCCATCGGCGTTGGCGTGGTCCGTCCCAGGACGGTGTTCCACGGTGAAATCCATCCCCTGAAGGGAGATTGACCACCGCAGTATCTTGGGGTTTTCTCCCCGCATCTGCATAAGCCATCGCAAGGGCCGATGATCGGTTTGGACTTTGAAATGGGTGCCGAACAGGTAAGGGCGTAGTTTCTTGAGTGCCCAGACCACGGCAAAGGCTTCGCGCTCAATGGTACTCCATCGCTGTTCTCTGGGTAACAGCCGCCGACTGAGGAAGGCGACGGGCTGGTCCAGGCCTTGGTCACTTATCTGGGACAGGACGGCCCCAATGCCATGCTCGGAGGCATCGGTCTGGACTACAAACTCCTTGGAGTAGTCGGGAGCCTGGAGGACGGGGGCCGTGCACATGGCCTTCTTTAGGGCATCGAACGCCTCCTGGCAGGCGGTTGTCCACTGAACCTTTTTTGGCTGTTTTTTGGATGTGAGTTCTGTGAGGGGGCCGACAAGGCTGCCATACCCCTTGATGAATCTGCGGTAGTAGCCAGTGAGGCCCAGAAAGGCTCGGACCTCCGTTTGGGTGGTGGGGGGTTCCCAGGCCACGATGGCGTCGATTTTTGGTTGTAGAGGGGCGACCTGGCCACCCCCGACCTGGTGCCCCAGGTAGACTACTGATCCTTGTCCAATTTGGCACTTGCTGGCTTTTACTGTCAGGCCTGCCTGGTGCAGGGCGGTTAGCACCCTCCGGAGGTGCTGGAGGTGCTCACTCCATCCGGAACTGAAAACGGCGATGTCGTCCAGATATGCCGCGCTGAACTGTTCTAGCCCGGCCAGGACTCTGTTTACCAGTCGCTGGAAGGTGGCCGGGGCATTTTTCATTCCGAAGGGCATTACGCGGAAGCGGTAATGCCCATCTGGGGTGGAGAAGGCAGACCGCTCCTTGGCCCCCTCGGTGAGCGCAATCTGCCAGTATCCGCAGGTGAGGTCGAAGGTGCTGAGGAACCGTGCTGCCCCGAGTCGGTCAATGAGCTCGTCGGCTCGTGGGATGGGGTGGGCATCGGCTCGGGTGACGTCATTGAGCCCCCGGTAGTCCACACAGAACCGGAGCTCGGGGGCGACACCGGGGGCCGCTGCCTTCGGGACCAGGACCACGGGGCTGGCCCAGGGACTGTCAGATGGCTCGATCACTCCCATGGTCAACATCTTTGAGACTTCAGCTTGAATGCAGGACCGGACCCAGTTGGGGACCCGGTAGGCTCGGTGTCTCACCGGCGGGCTGTCCCCGGTGTCCACGTCATGGACACACCAGTCGGTGACTCGGGGGATCAGGGAGAAGAGGTCGGCAAATTGTCCTAGTAGCTGGCGGCAGTCCTCTTGCTGCTGGGTAGTGAGAGCTGGGGAGAGATTCACTCCCTCCACGGAGCCATCCTGCTCCTTGACACACAGGAGGTCCGGGAGGGGATCGGACTCATCTTCGGCCCCGTCATCGGTGGCCAACAGGAGGCTTAGTTCTGTCCGCACAAAGTGAGGCTTGAGGCGGTTCACGTGAAGGACCCGGAGGGGATCCCGGGGCGACTGGACGTCCACCAAGTATGTGACTGGGCTCTTCCGCTCAATCACTTTGTAGGGCCCGGTCCACCTGTCCTGGAGGGCGCCTGGCTTCACGGGAGCCATGACCCATACTTGTTGGCCCGGCTGGAACTCGACCAGAGTGGCATTCTGGTCGTACCAGCGCTTCATCTCTTCTTGACTTGTCTCTAGGTTGGCCTCGGCCAGTGCTCGGAACTTCCTGGTCTGGTTCCGGAGGGTCAGAACATAGTGGAACACATCTCGTGGGGTGGTCTGGGGTGCCGCCTCCCACCCTTCCTTAACCAAGCTGAGGGGACCCCGGATGGGGTGTCCATAGAGCAACTCAAACGGGCTGAACCCTAGGGACTTCTGGGGGACCTCTCGGTAAGCGAACAAGAGGCAGGGGAGCAGGACGTCCCACTTACGCCGGAGGGGCTCTTCTAGGCCGGTGATCATCCCTTTCAGAGTCCGGTTAAACCTCTCTACTAGGCCGTTCCCCTGGGGATGGTACGGGGTAGTGAATTTGTAGGACACTCCACATTGTTGCCACAGGGACGTCATGTACCTCGAGATAAAATTAGTGCCGCGATCGCTCACGACCTCGCGGGGGAACCCTACCCGGGAAAAGATCCCCATCAGGGCCCGGCCCACTACGGGGGCCGTGACGGTGCGTAGGGGGATCGCCTCAGGGTATCGGGTTGCGTGATCCACCAGGACCAGGATGAAACGGTGACCTTGGGAGGAGGGGGGGTCCAGGGGCCCCACGATGTCGATCCCGACTCGTTCAAAGGGGGTACTGACGACCGGGAAGGGTTGGAGGGGAGCCTTGCGCTTCCCCCCACTCTTCCCGCTAGCTTGGCACGTGGGACAGGACTTGCAGTGGGCTTCTACGGCTGCCCTCATCTTAGGCCAGTAAAAATGGGTCACGAGACGGCTGTAGGTCTTGTCTTGACCCAGGTGGCCGGCAAGTGGGACGTCGTGGGCTAAGCCCAGGAGGAAGTCTCGGAAGCGGAGGGGTACCACCAGCACCCGTCCGGATCCCAGCTCCACCGACTTCTGCTCACTATACAAAATGCTATTTTCCCAATAAATTCGGTGCGTGCCAGTTTGGTCGCCTGCGGCTTGGCCCTCGGCCTGGCGCCGCAGTCCGATCAGGGAAGGACAGGTGGCTTGCTCCCGGCAAAACTCCTCCCGGGTGGGTCCACCCTCGTGGCGCCATTGGGCCAACTCGGGTAGATCGCCTAACTCAGGGACCGGGGCGGTGTCGGACAGGGAGGGCTCGTCGCTGGCGACGGGCCCCTCCGATGGGGGGACGGGAGGACCCTCGGGGGTTACTGCTCTGACTTCTTCGGTCGGGGCGTCTTCGACTTCTCCCAGGGGGGTGAGTCGGGCTGACATAGATCGGGTGGTGGCGCACACCCACTCGGGGAGCCCCATCATCCCTAGGTGGGCCTTGCGTTCGACGTGCTTCCAGGGCGAACTCTCCAGGTCGTTCCCTAGGAGGCAGTCGACCGGCTGGGAGGTTCTTACGGCCACCCTCAGTTTACCTATTACTCCACCCCACTCAAACGGCACCAGAGCTACCTGACACATACTCTCTCTATTATCGGCGGAAATGACTGGGCAAAAGACGTTGGGGAGGATCTGCTCCTCGGGGACTAAGTGCCTGAGGACACCGGTGATGCTGGCCCCGGTGTCCCGCAGGGCCTCTATTTGGTGGCCATTGATCTTAACGAGCTGCCCGTATTTCTTCGTGTTGGAGGGCAGGAGGCTACCAGGGACCATCTCCCTATCTCCCAGGGATACTAGGGCCATGGCTGCGGGTTCCCATTCCCCGGCTTCCTCAACCTCCTCCCCCAGAGCTACGTTGGCTATCTGTCTTGCAGGGGTGTTTTGGGTGGCCATGGGGCACTCTGGGTCATTGGCGTAGTGCCCGGGCTTCTGGCAACGGAAACAAGTGACGGTTACCCTGTGTCCCCGTCTCCCGGGGGGTCCGGTTACTGGTGGGGGGGGCGCTGGGAAAGGTGGAGATTGGGTCTTCGGAGGACTAGGCTGGGACTCTCTCTGGCCTCCCTGGTTCCCCCCTCCTCTCTGGCGGGGTGGTCCCTGACTGGCTCGGGGGTATTCTCCTACCATGCCCCGGGTGACCCGGGTGTTGGTCCAGCGGTCTGCTTCCACCGCCAGCTTCCTGGGATCGGTGAGTTTGCTGTCGAGCAGATGCTGGCGTAGTTCCACAAAGCAGTTCGCAGCCAGGTGTTCCCACAATAGGAGGTCGGTGAGTTCCTCAAGAGTGGTGACTTTGCTGCCCTTGACCCACCCATCGAAGGCCCGACTAAAAAAGTTTACATATTCTACCCAGGTGGTGCCCGGGATTTTCCTGCAGTCCCGGAATCGTTGACGGTACATCTCGGGGGTGAGACCGTACCTTGTGAGTAGAGCCTCTTTCATGTGGCTGTAGGAGGTCTGCAGAGAGAGGGGTAGGTCGAGCAGGGTGTCTCTTCCTTCGCTCAGAAATCGTCCCCACAACCCTGCCCCCCAGTCCTTCTGCGGGACCCGATGGGAGGTCATGGCGACCTCGTAGGCCCTGAACCATTGCTGAATGTCATCGTTTTTATAATATTCCTTGACCACATCTTTGGGGATGCGGACCTTCTGCTCCACTGGGGAGGTCGCCTCTCGGTTTCCCGGGGGCCTCCCTTCCTCACTTCTGGCCTTGAGTTCGATTTCCTTCAAGCTGCGTTCGTGCTCCAGTTGGAGCTTCCTTCCTTCGTGTTCCCGTTGGAGCTTCTTCTCTTCTAGCTCGCCTTGCACGCGCATTTGCTCTACTGCTAGCTTTTTCTCTGCTAACTTTAATTCGCCTTCGATTTTGAGCTTAGCTAACTCGAGTTCGTGATTGCGGCTTCTCTCTCTGTCCGCGAGTTCCTCCGGGGATAGGCCCCCTTCTGGTACGATGTTTCGCACCTGATTGTTGCTGCTTTCGCCTTGGGGAGGTTCGGCCTCGTCGGGGCGCTCCCCTGTGTTTTCCGGGCGGGAGGCCCCGGTATCCACCCAGGCTTTCAGTGCTTTCTGCAAATCTTCCTTGGTGTTGAGACCGGTGGTAGCGATTCTAAGTTCTTTGCAGAATTGCTTTAGTTCTTTGTGTGTGTATTCTTCTAGTTGTTCCACCTGGAACACCCTGTTGGCGTTTATTTCTGCGGGGATCACGGTGTTTCCTTCTGCCATCTTTGTTGGTAGTGCGTCCGTCGTTCACAGTACGATCTCTCGGTGATGGGCCCGAATCCCGTCGCTTGCCACCAATGTTAGACGGCGACCTCAGAGGAGCCCGGGAAGGGAGTCCTGACTACCCTGAGACCCACCCTCAAGTATCGTAGCCGGGCACTGGCGGGAGACTCCTCAGGAGGAGAAGTCTCGTAGCGAGGATCGTACTTCGGGCACCACACGACACAGAAACAACACACCGTGCGTTCTCAGGAACCAATCTTTATCAAATAGGTTAGCACTGCAAATATGTACAAGGAGAGCGCGGGCTCAATGAGTCTCGGAAGGGATAGGGGGTAGCGGGACAGTCTTTGGCACAAAAGTTCAAGGTAAGGATGTACCCGGCACACAGCTCACAATCCTCGAGCTGGGGGGTAGGCTGGTTGTCGTGGGGTCCGGCGGGACCAGTGGAGTCTGTGGAAGCCGCGAGTCACTCAGCGGGCTCAGGTACAAGTTCGGAGGTCTTACGGTCTTCAGGGAGCCGCGAGTCACTCAGCAGGGCTCAGGTACAAGTTCGGAGGTCTTACGATCTTCGGGGAGCCGCGAGTCACTCAGCAGGGCTCAGGTACAAGTTCGGAGGTCTTACAATCTTCAGGGAGCCGCGAGTCACTCAGCAGGGCTCAGGTACAAGTTCGGAGGTCTTACGATCTTCGGGGAGCCGCGAGTCACTCAGCAGGGCTCAGGTAGTTCTAAGTTCCAGGAGCCGCGACCGCGTCAGCAGGCTCTCGTTGTTCCAGCGTCGAATCTGCCGGACAGTCCCAGAGCACCCCTGGTTATAGGTCGACCCCTCTTTGATGTCCGGAGTCTGTGCAGGCAGGGGTCTTGTCACCTGGGGGTCGCTTGTCGGGGGTTTCCTGCCATTGTCTTTTGATCCTTTCAGGGCCGGGTCGGGAGGAGTCCCAGACACCCAGCAGGCGTGGAGCCAGCCTTCAGGGAGGCCGGAGGGCCGATCGAAACCCATCGTCCCAGGGGAGTTCAGAGGTGCGATAGAAACTGCTCCTCCCTCTCTCACCCCTGGAAGCGTGATGTCCTCCAGCCGGAGTGGCGCCTCTAGGCCCGGGTCGCGCTGGGGCCGGGCGGCCATCTTGGTGCATGAAGTGGGCACGCGGGCCCGGGGTGGCCGAAAGGAGAGAGGCCATGGACGAGGGTGTCCGGGTTGAGTGCGTGTGTTCTGGTGGAAAGGCTTGGTGAGGCCGGGGGATTGGGGCCGCCGGCACCAGGTTAGGTGGTGTGGGGACCAGTAGAGCCATGTTACGAGGCCGGGTCCAACACATATATATATATATATATATATATATATATATATATATATATATATATATATATATATTTCCAACCAAACCCGACTTCTTTAAAAAACTCGGACACCGACACTGGAAATGCTTTCAGCCATCCGGCTTGGGTATTTATTCTTTTCGCTTACGCGTTTCGGCACAACTGCCTCGCTCTGCTTTTGAAGATCAGAGAAAAATCAAAAATGGGAAACTAGACGTGCTTTGATAAATCTTCTTGAAGTTCAAGAAAAGAATAGCAACTATAGAGCAGCCATCTTGCTTTCTAGTTTCCCTTTCATTTGCATAAATAAAATCAATATCCCACCCTTCACTGTATGTGTCCGAGAAAGAGCGAGTCACCACTGATAGACTCTCCTGTGGTATCTAGGTGTACAGTATTAGTTTTGTGACTGCAGCATTAATGAATAGTCAAGGAGTCAGTTGGGGAGGTCATTAGCGAACGGCTGAGCTCGCATTAACACCTAGCTCCTGGTGGGATTTTCTAAGTGGAACTTATTGAAACTTGTCCCTGACTCATGATTATACACTAGGCAGGCTAGAAAAAGATCCGAGCAGTGGCAGCATTAAACAAGCATTTGCAATGCAATAGGTCTCGCAGTTACACGAGTTAAAGCTATTGGCATTGTAAATGACAATGACAATTGGCATTGTTATTTGCAATGTCAGTAGCTCAAACTCGCGTAAATGCGAGACCTAATGCATTGCAAATGCTTGTTTCCCAGGGAGGGATCTGTGTTTATTTAGGCCTTTGTCTGCCCATGGATTAAGCGCCGGCCCACCAGCATTGTGAAGTTGGTGGCAATAAAAGCAAGCCCGCCATAACACACTGTAAAATCATTCTTACCATGGCATTACTTGCACAGTATCCTTTACAAAGTAGAATGCCGGGACTCCCCTTTTAATAATCTAAAGCATTTTATCTGGTTCCTCTTGCGTAATGCTGCTTTTCCCCTTTCTAATCTCGTTTCTCGTGCGTAATGCTGCTTTTCCCCTTTCTAGTTTGAAAAAAATACAAAAACGTACTTATGTTTTTTGTGACCCTTCGTGTGTTCAGTTTTTTTTTGTCCAGATGACTTGTTAACAGTGACGCAGATAGGTGATCCGAAAACAAAAGAAACATTTTAATTAGAGCTTCAAATTGGGGACGTTAGGCCATAAAACTATTTTTCTACGTTTTGCATAATTTTTTCCCCGTACCGTGAATTCAATCTACTTGTAAAGTTCCTAACACATTACAACCACCAGGTGGCGTGACAGCCAAGCAGACCTGTGCTTTTTGGGTGGCGCTGATATTCCGGAAGATTTAGCCGTGAGCATATGTATTGTATTAATTATTTTCCAGTAGGAAAGAGCTTTGTAATCCCACTATAAAACACTCTTAGAGGCAGCCGCAGATAAGGCGAGGCCCTTTTGAAGGAGGCTCATCTTTAAGAAAAACTGTTGATGACCTGATCACGTCTCCCTTTTTAAAAGTAAAAATATAAGGCATATTTTTTGGGCTGGAGAGAGTTTTTAATTCTTCGCTGCGGCCGTTAGCGTGTTATGTGCAGAGCAGATTGTGGCTGCAGCAGTGATGTGCAATGTGTTGCTTCTTGTAATTTGGAAGCTGGGGGATCTGGTTCCAGTCCCGGCAGGGATGCTCAACACCCTATTATTTTGGGCAGATGACTGCATCTCTTTGTGCCTAACAAAATGAATGCGTCAGTCTGTAACGCAACTGGTGCTCAAGTAAAACGCTCTGATACCTTCGGGTCGAGTTCGCGATAAATAAATAAAAAATCAGCGTAGTATTGAATTTTGGGATGTGTAGTCATGCTTTTCTAATGGCAAGCACTAGAAAGTAAATCATAAAACATGTGAGGGGCTAGTGAAGAAATACGTATGGAATCGTAAAGGAAATGATTTGGATTGAATTTAAAATGAGAATAAGCAGGAAGTGGGATAAGGGAGGGGGTGGCAAATGTTTCACTCGTGCAGCCTCTAAAGTGAAAGTAATCATTTCGCGGGCGCTTTGATGTTCGCAGTGGCCGCGCGGCTCACTGAGAACATCAAAGCGCCCGCAAAATGTACACGCAGGCTGCCAAATAGTACGCGCCCGGCGCACATGCACTGTAGTTGGGGGCCTGAAAAGCACTCGTTTGCACTTCCAAATCCCCGTTTTGTATAGCTCTCGCCAGAGCAGCGCTAGAGCGCTGGCTCAGGCGAGACCTAAAAAGTCCATGAAGTCTTGAGAATTACGACAGCAATGTAGGATGATAACAGTTCCTATAGGGAAAGAAAGGAGAATCAACAGCCAGGTAGGCTGTAGGGAAGTGTGAAGTGTCTCCAGGTGGGTTAGAGTGTGCCGAGAAAGAGTAAAGGTACTCCTGTGTGGATCTAGAGGTGCCCTCACACACCCTTGCGGGTGTTAAGCATCATCATCGGGCTGGTGCTCCTCGTGGGGGTGGCGCTGCAGTCCCTCACGGGCCCGTTTGACGGGGCTCTTTGATGGAGATCTTTTAGGAGTTTGCCGCACTTGTACATGGGGGTGTGTGGGTCAAAGTGGTGGTGGTGAGTGAAATATAAAAAGAGCCCAAGGACACTGGCAATTTTATTGAGGATGTCCTTAGAGTCTGGTTAAAATATATCACGGGGATGGGGAAGCAAAGTTTGTTGCCTATGTGAGAGGGGAAATTGAACAAATACGATCCCTCTTCTCTCACCCGTGTGGTGAATATGTGTGGATATATCAAGGGGTCAACATGTTTCGCGCTATCAGTGGTCCCTAATGGATCCTGGAGCGCTTCGTCAGGACCTACGGAAAGGAGTGTCAACTGGGAATCGGGAAAAGACGCCCTATAATCCCATGGGTCCTAATTATAGGAGAAACTGTAGAGATATTAGGTGAGGAACACGTCGTTATGCGTGTCCCTAGATGCGGCCTATAAAGGAGACAAAAAAACACACAAGGGGGGGGGGGGAAGAGAACACAAAAGGGGGACGTCATGTAAAGTCTCAAGTACTATTGATAGTTAGTCTGTGCATGACGTGGGAAATGTGTCTATCAGTGCCCCAAATGGGGATACTATCTGGACACATGCACACACGTGGATGGAGCGGTGCAACTCGAAAGGGGATAAAATCGCTAACATGCGCGGCATAATTATGGTGGAGAGCATGTTATAAGGGGGGGGCTGGGGGGAATAAAAAGGGGGTGTGGTCCAAACAATCACCCGCGGGATGTTATAAGTGCGGACATGAAGCCTAAGTAGAAAACATAACCTGGGGTGGGAACGAGAGGCTATACCGTGGTCTGTATCAATAATTGTGCCTGGAGATGGAACAAGCCCCACGAAGAAAAAAATCCCGAAGGGTCAGCGGTGCAGAGTGTGTGCACGGGCCGCCATAAGGAAAAGCGTCCATATTATTAACCGTGGGTGGAGGTGAATAATAGTGCGCTAAGAGACTACCTAACATAATATCGTGGGTATGAATGTGACTAAAGATCGTTATAGAGATCACACGCATACTAGTGCACAGAAACATCGTAATGAAAACAAACTACACAATGCCTACCCTCCCTCACTCAAGGATGGACCTCCTCAGCGTGGCCGTGGAAAGGTGGAGGCAGCTGAGGGAAAAAAAACGACAAGGCAGTATGGCCAGAGCCGGGCAGCTAAGACATAGCTTAGAACGGGAAGGAATGAATAACGGAGAAGCAAATAGTAAAAATATCAGGAAGGGTGGAGGGCACTTACTTCGCGCTCTTCCTATGTACTCCGGATCACCTACCCGGTAGCCACGGCTGCTGGACGGCAAGTAGAACGGCGGTATCCGTTAAATACAAACCTGGAGCCCTAGGGATAGGTGCAGCGGGGCGTGTGGGCGTCACACACAGCTTGTGCGTCATGACGAGATCATCGTGAGAGGTTGGATGGCGGCCATGATGGAGAGGGACCCAAAGACGGAACTTCCAATGCCACTGGGATGTCAGTAAAGATAGTATCGATATGCTGTGCAAAAAAATAAATAAAGTAGGGAAGATGGAATGCCCTGATGTTGAGTGTGGGGCTTCACCTGACACAGGAAAGAGGATAAAATGTGTCACCGCGAACTCACTGTAAAAACAGGAGGAAGGCAGGTCGGGTGCGGGGGAAGCTGGAAATGCCCTAATGTATGGTCACAAGATAAAAAGGGCATTTAACTTGGGAGCTCTGGTACAGAACCTTTTCCAAACAGCTCCTCGTCCCCCCTCTTGTGTTTAAACAGTATTTGTACGGCTGCATAGCCGTGGGACGCCCCTCTATTCTCCTTCCTTACCACTTAGGTTTCTCTTTCAAGTGGTCCAAACTGTAGGACTACGATTTACCCCCTTTTTCACCCCACTTCTTCCCTAGCCCACCTGGCAAGATGGACCACCCTGGTCTGAGCTTTGATGATGAGATGGTAGCCGAGATCCTGAGGGCACCCGCCCTACTGGCAGAAGATGGTAATATACCAACTGGTAGCGGGAACGACGATTGGAGATCACTTCAAACACTTAGAAAGTTACAGCTCAAGACTACCTTACATGAAACAATCATGACTGAGTATCTGAGAGCTAATATCGCTCCTAATGGGTTATTGATCCCTCTAGCACCCAGGACCTTCTTAGAGGATCTTACATTCCGTCGAGAATGGTCAAGGATTTCGTGGAAATGTACCCGCGATTGGTTGGTACTCATTATAAATATGGCTAAACGGTTATCAGACGACCTTCTGATCCAGATCACACTCTCCGAGAACAGACTCAAAACTGGCATCTCCGTCACAGCATTTAAGTCGAGATTGACAGAAATCAATCAAGAAATGCAAGATCATAAAGAATATCTGACTAAACAAAAGATCAATCAACTTCAAAAAGATGTGAGGAGGTTTGATAAAGAAAAAATGTATCCATACATCAAAGACGATTATGTATTTCCGAACCATGACACCACATCGGATGATACCAGCAGTAACAACTCGGCGAGATCAGATTCTACTGGAAGCGAATCTAACTATGGCAACAGACAACAGAGATCCAGAGGAGGATACAGATACCAACCTATGCCACCACCCTTATTTCAAGGCTTCCCTACCCATCCTTTTCCCACACCTGTCTATCAAGGACCATGGATGGGCCCTCAACCTATGTGGAACGGACTACCAGCACAGAATCCCTTGCCTAATTACCAACCATTCCAGAACCCCCCTTTTCTCAACAGAGGGAGGGGCAGAGGAAGAGGCAGAAGAAGAGGAGGGATCAAGAACGTCCACTGGCAGGAACCAGAGCAGATGGTCCTACGGAGCAAGACAACGAGACCCTAGTGGTTAACCTTTTGTCGAGACCTCTTACCGCAGGTGAGACTAAAATTCTGGAGAGAGGCCTCGGATTTGTCCCGACACCTAGGGTAGATGTCTTCAAATTACACCAGGAATTGCACCAATTCTTCCGGAAGGTCAGTTTGAGAGCCTTCTTTCAAGATAAACCTAAAAATCCACCGGAAGGCAGTGGTCTCAAGAACAAGTCCCGATTTACTCCGACTGCAGCTATGACCCCTAACGAGATCCTGACGTTCGAGCAGGCCATCCTCAAAGATGCCGACAAAATCACAACTAGCTGCCCCTTTGATAATCTCTCTAAAGAGGAAAGATCAATGTTAAAAAATTTGGTAAAGACGATTCCATCATTATGAAACCTGCCGATAAAGGCGGAGCGATTGTCGGACAGGACAGAGGAGTATATGACGAAGAATGTCTACGACAGTTATCCAATGCAAGATACTATAAACCTACCGAAGAGGACCCCACTTCACGACTCTCCACAGCTATATGCTGCTTAACCTTTGAAGCCGAAACGGAAGGTTGGATAACGAAGGATGAAGCCATGTTCCTCACGAATGATGACCCTCGCATGCCATACTTCTACTGTTTACCCAAAATTCACAAGGGTATTGACCCCCCTCCTGGACGACCGATAGTGTCTGGCATCGAATCTCTACTTGAACCTCTGAGCAAGTTTTGTGATGTCTTCTTACGCCCCTTGGTTACCAAGACTCCAACTTATTTGAGGGACACCACTGAAGTACTCAATCTGATAGAACATTTTGAGGAACCAGAATCCATCACACTATTGGTCACCCTAGATGTTGTGGCACTCTATACAAATATCCCGCAAGATGCCACTTTGATGGTCTTGGAACGTGCCTTACGCAATCTGAACCCCTGGCCTTTTTCAACACCAATCAGTTTTATCTGTGATTGTGCCTCCCTTGCATTAAAAGAAAAATTCTTCGCCTTAAAAAATAAGATCTATCACCAAGTACAGGGCACCAGTATGGGCAGTACATTTGCGCCGAGCCTGGCATGTCTTTACATGGCTAGTTTTGAAGAAGAACATATCCTCACAGATACTAACCCATTTACCGGTAACATCCTACTATGGCGCCGCTATATAGATGACATTATCATCTTTTGGAAAGGGGATGAAGAGGCCCGTCGCTCCTTCTTCACATGGATCAACACCATTAATCCCTTTCTCAAATTTGTCGGATCATTGGCATCAGATTCCATTCCTTTCCTTGACCTTCTAATATCACTAGAAGATGGGACTCTCAAAACAACCAACTACAAAAAACCTACAGATAGGAATAGCCTGCTCCTATTTCAAAGTCACCACCCCAAAGCACTCAGGAACAACTTACCTGTTGGCCAGTTCCTTCGTCTTCGGAGAAATTGCAACACCAAAAAAGAATTCGAGAAAGAAGCTGAGACCCTGTCTGCTAATTTGATCAGAAGAAACTACCCACCCAATATCATAAGACAGGCTCGTAAGAGAGCGAGAAATAACCACAGAGGAGCATTACTCGAAGTTAAAGAGAAGAAGGAAACTGACACACTAACCTGTGTCACATCATTCACTCCCAACTCCAACAAAATTCAAAAAATCATCAAGAAGCATTGGAGGATCTTAGAAACAGGAAATTTGTCACCAGGCCCGACACCCCTGTTCGCATTCAAAAGAACTGAAAATCTGAGGGACATATTGGTACATATACGTCCAAAAAACAAGGCCAACCTACAACCCACCCTTTGGATGCTACCCCCTGTGATGGGCCACTACCCATGCGGCTCATGCACAGTTTGTCCTCAGACGACCACGACCAAAGAACTAGATCTTGGACTTTCGAAACCATGGCAGCAGAGACGCAACACTAACTGTAACCCCAAGAACTGCGTATACTTGATCACGTGCCCCTGTGGTTCCCATTATATAGGAATGACAGCTCGACCGGTGAAGATACGCATCGGAGAACATAAGAGTACTTTCGGTTGTAAACGCTCAGCAACGAGATTACAGACTCATTTTCTGGAGAGAAATCACCCCCCAGACAGTTTGCGGTGGACCATTATAGAATCCAACCCTCAATGGTCCACATCCACTCTGTTCGAGCGTGAACAACGATGGGTCTTCAGACTTAAAAGTGACAATGGTGGTCTCAACGATGAAATACCCTGGGTTGATCTGACCAGATAACTACCCATTGGGAGCATCATATAACACTTGTCGCATCCACTGCACACATGATACAACATTGTTTGATGTTCCCTGCCCCTGTGTTCTCTCCCATGGCGGTCTGACATCCTCTTATGAGACCTTCTGATAGTAAACTACACTACAACGAAGTCGACACTCCATCACCTTTACCAGTAATGGCCCGCCCATATGAATCCTGGTAACTATTTGGTCCTTGAGCTAGGAGACCTGGACACTTACCCCCCCTTCGCAACACCTATCCTACGAGCCGGAGTATCCACTTCTAGGCACTCCAGCCTTTAGGTTCACCATACCTTCTTGTATTTATGTACTCCATATATATCCTTTTTTTTATATACGAGTACACTCAGGATTAGTTCAGTCCACACTACCATCCTTACCTAGGCTCCCTTCAACACGGGCACCTGCTTCCCCTGTTTTTCCAACCACTTCACTATGACATAATTTTGTCCTACTACGCGTGCCCTTTTTATCTTGTGACCATACATTAGGGCATTTCCAGCTTCCCCCACACCCGACCTGCCTTCCTCCTGTTTTTACAGTGAGTTCGCGGTGACACATTTTATCCTCTTTCCTGTGTCCCGTGAAGCCACACACTCAACATCAGGGCATTCCATCTTCCCTACTTTATTTATTTTTTTGCACGGCATATCGATACTATCTTTATTGACATCCCAGTGGCATTGGAAGTTCCGTCTTTGGGTCCCTTTCCATCATGGCCGCCATCCAACCTCTCACGATGATCTCGTCATGACGCACAAGCTGCGTGTGACGCCCACACGCCCCGCTGCACCTATCCCTAGGGCTCCAGGTTTGTATTTAACGGATACCGCCGTTCTACTTGCCGTCCAGCAGCCGTGGCTACCGGGTAGGTGATCCGGAGTACAGAGGAAGAGCGCGAAGTAAGTGCCCTCCACCCTTCCTGATATTTTTACTATTTGCTTCTCCGTTATTCATTCCTTCCCGTTCTAAGCTATGTCTTAGCTGAACGGCTCTGGCCATACTGCCTTGTCGTTTTTTTCCCCTCAGCTGCCTCCACCTTTCCACGGCCACACTGAGGAAGTCCATCCTTGAGCGAGGGAGGGTAGGAATTGTGTAGTTTGTTTTCATTACGATGTTTCTGTGCACTAGTATGCGTGTGATCTCTATAACGATCTTTAGTCACGTTCCTACCCACGATATTACGTTAGGTAGTCTCTTAGCGCACTATTATTCACCTCCGCCCACGGTGAATAATATGGACGCTTTTCCTTATGGCGGCCCGTGCACACACTCTGCACCGCTGACCCTTCAGGATTTTTTTCTTCGTGGGGCTTGTTCCATCTCCAGGCACAATTATTGATACAGACCACGGTATAGCCTCTCATTCCCACCCCAGGTTATGTGTTCTACTTAGGCTTCATGTCCACACTTATAACATCCCGCGGGTGATTGTTTGGACCACATCCCCTTTTTATTCCCCCCAGCCCCCCTCCTATAGCATGCTCTCCCCCATAATTATGCCGCGCATGTTAGCGATTTTATCCCCTTTCGAGTTGCACCGCTCCATCCACGTGTGTGCATGTGTCCAGATAGTATCCCCATTTGGGGCACTGATAGACACATTTCCCACGTCATGTACAGACTAACTATCAATACTACTTGAGACTTTACATGACGTCCCCCTTTTGTGTTCTCTCTCCCCCCCCCCCCTTTGTGTGTTTTTTTGTCTCCTTTATAGGCCGCATCTAGGGACACGCATAACGACGTGTTCCTCACCTAATATCTCTACAGTTTGTCCTATAATTAGGACCCATGGGATCATAGGGTGTCTTTTCCCGATTCCCAGTTGACACTCCTTTCCGTAGGTCCTGACGAAGCGCTCCAGGATCCATTAGGGACCACTGATAGCGCGAAACATGTTGACCCCTTGATATATCCACACATATTCACCACACGGGTGAGAGAAGAGGGATCGTATTTGTTCAATTTCCCCTCTCACATAGGCAACAAACTTTGCTTCTCCATCCCCGTGATATATTTTAACCAGACTCTAAGGACATCCTCAATAAAATTGCCAGTGTCCTTGGGCTCTTTTTATATTTCACTCACCACCACCACTTTGACCCACACACCCCC
Organism: Triturus cristatus; assembly: GCF_964204655.1. Taxonomy (NCBI): domain Eukaryota; kingdom Metazoa; phylum Chordata; class Amphibia; order Caudata; family Salamandridae; genus Triturus; species Triturus cristatus. Next base: position 1,071,326,214 of record NC_140579.1, on the reverse strand, counting down.
ATGCACAAGTGCGGCAAACTCCTAAAAGATCTCCATCAAAGAGCCCCGTCAAACGGGCCCGTGAGGGACTGCAGCGCCACCCCCACGAGGAGCACCAGCCCGATGATGATGCTTAACACCCGCAAGGGTGTGTGAGGGCACCTCTAGATCCACACAGGAGTACCTTTACTCTTTCTCGGCACACTCTAACCCACCTGTAGACACTTCACACTTCCCTACAGCCTACCTGGCTGTTGATTCTCCTTTCTTTCCCTATAGGAACTGTTACCATCCTACATTGCTGTCGCATTTAACTTGGGAGCTCTGGTACAGGACCTTTTCCAAACAGCTCCTCGTCCCCCCTCTTGTGTTTTAAACAGTCTTGAGAATTACTACAGAAAGTCTTCTTTTGACTCTACTGCCTCTTGTTCAAACTTCTATATCACTGCATCACCTACCACTCACTCCCTAGTGGGTTTAGCACTAGAGCCCAGATTGTAAACAAGAACTGACAGGAAGGAGCCTGCGGTGTTTAATTATACCGCACTTTCATGTTTTAGTGTTTCCAACAACATAATGACCCTATGTGAAAGAGACTTGTAAATCTTTTACTTGTAGACTCTTTTAGGCAGAGCTTCTGTGAAACACATAGGACGTCAGGACCTATGAGCATACTGGCTCAACAACAGAAACGTCAATCAATACGGTGTAATAAGGGATCTGTAGAGAGCCCCGTGTCTGAAAGGCTCATTTGAAGGTCATGAATCCAAAAAAGTAAATCATGTGTGGGAGCCTGTTCTTGCACCACGTAACTCACAACTTCTAAGAAAGGTTTAGAAAGAAAGAGGGAGAACATTAGGTAGTAACCTTAGAGCATCCACCCAACCGTTCCATCATCTGACCACTACATTGACCTGGTCCTTACCTAGCACTTGTTATTACCTCTCCCTGCCATTACTGCATCTTCCACTGAGATCGTTCCTGACCATTTCCTTGCCTTGTCATTACCTCAGCCTGCTATTAACTCAGATTCTGCTACAGTGACTGTATGATGCCATTGATCCTGACCATTTCCTCGACGTGCGGTCTCCTCGTCTTGCCTCAGTTGCCCATTTTGTCTTGTCCCGAAGTTAGAATAAAAAATGCAAGGCCGGCTCTAGGGCGGAGCGACCGCTGCCACCGCACTGGGGGCTGACTTAAGGGGGCGCTGAGTTTGGTACTTTATTTTGGTTTTAAAACACCTGCTGCTGCGTTCCGTGCCTCGAGCAATTTCCAGACAACAATTAAAATGTCAAGATAACTCGGGTGATTAATGTTTTTTCCAGGAGTTTTGTCTAACTGAGGATATGACTGATCATAAAATGCACAGCGGGTTAATATACCTTCTGCAATATATGTGTACCATGCAGATCACAAAGTGCATATAGTATAAATAGGTCAGTGGATCACTGCTTTTCTAAGAAACATCCTTTTGTTACTTGCAGTTTATACATTAAAAGCCTATATATAACAGTGAATTATTAACTGTCATCAAAGAACTGCATGCACACTCAAAAGTTTAGACTACAGCATAGATTAATGTTGCAAAAATGGTAGAAATCGATTCTTATTATTAAAAAGAACCCCCAACTATGGTGTTCTGTTTTCAATTCTGAGTTTGTGTTTCTCCAGAACAAGCACTTTTAAACTATATTGCTTACATTAGTATGGAGGACATGTCACTCCTACACCTTGTGGTTCTCTGGCTTATGAAACATTTCCTATGCACTGATTTACATACGTATGATTGATTGTCTGTGTGTAATGTGTGTATGATGTCTGTATGATGCAAAGTGCTCTGACACTGGTATGAGTGGCGCTATCTAACTAATTTAATGCATCTGAAAGAGAGTGCATATGGAGACTTGAGGGGCACTATTAAAAGGTGGGGGTGAGGGAATCTGTGGTGGAGGTGATCACCACCTCCACCACGGATGAGGGGGAGCCAACCAATATTGTTGCACCTGGTACCACCAGTGCTAAAGCCAGCCCTGAGTAAATGTACCCGGTCAAAGTAATCGTCATGATTAATCTCATGGTCAGGCCAGAGTAGTGGTCGTTCTCAGTAGTAGGACGGAGGTCTTCTGTACATTAAACTTAGTGCAGTCGGCCAAAGCATTTGTCAAACAATTAGAAGTAAAATGATCTGTGCTTTTCAGCAAACTGCATATAAACTGTAAGGAGTTGGGGTGCTTATCTGTGGGGAGTAGCTGTCACAGTCCTGCTGGGAGATTTGATTCTGCTCCATCACAACCCAAACAGCATGACTGAAAGACTGAATCTGGAATCTGTGAGGAATCCTTGGCTCACTGCTGGTTACTTTGCCTCAGCAGCAAGGCTTTCTTAAGAAATGTGTAAAAACTATGTAAAAGGACCATTGTGAAAACTTTTTTTTTTTTATTACTAAGAGTGAAAAAATTGCCACTAATAGTCCAAGGTAACTGTAGGACTTAGTTCAGTTCTAATTTGGAATTCAGATCAAATCAGCAGAGCGAACAATGTTGTCTCGCTTGTAGAGACAGAGTCCAAATAACAGCGTGCTGGCTCAGGGGATGCAAGATGCAGATTTTGGCAATGGAGCTCGGCCTTGACGAATGCTCACTTCAAACCTGTTGAGTTGCTTGGAAGGAAACTGAATAATAAAGGTGATATTGCATTACTTATCTACAGCTATCAGTGTCTCAAATGTGGTAAAGCTCTAGCAGGGAACTGGCAGATTATGAAGGGGGCTGGTCGAGGCAGCAGGCCCCAATATCACAAGTATTCAGGAGAGGCTGTTTGGAAGTCTCTGATCAGATGTACATACACTTGAACCTGTAGCACAGTGTGGATTTGGTTTTGAGTATAGTGCTTCAAAGTTAACTCGAAATCTAGGACCTTGGTGATCTTGCCTAGATAGCCAAGTCTGGGTCCCGCCATCCTGCACAAGTGGGACTATTCAAGACTTAACCGATAGACAGTAAGCAACATGAATCTCCAGCACTTCGCGATCAGCAGAAACTTTCCCTAGGTGAGACCTTCCATTTGCATTTGATAAGTGATTGCCATGATGATTTATTACGTGTCAACATGGTCGAAATATTACCTCTGGGAGGGAACACCTGATGCTGAGATAGAGTTGACGGAGCAATGAGGTTATCACAGCCACCCTGAATATTAATTCACAAAGAGAAAGTTTGCTAGAAAAGTACTCCCTGACTGCAAGGTGTGACATGGATCTGCCCTCTCAACAAGGTTTTCTACTACTATGGAGTTAAGAGTAAGCATCTACTGGCCCGTATAAGAGATCCAGCATGTATCAACTAGTGCACCTACAAACCAGTCTCGGTGGACACTGACTACCAAGATAGCTGGCTGATCCCTTGCACACAATAGGGCTGCAGACGAAGGCAGCTGAGTGTAGCTATCAGGGAAAGATTTAGGACTCACTAGGAAAAGACGGGTAAAGGGAAGCATGTTAGGGCACTGCTATGTTTTACCCAAAATATCATTCCTGTTTTTCACTTGCAAGCATTCACTTAAAGCCAAAATCTAGATCTCCCATTGTTTCCCATTGGTTAGAGGGTGGGTACTTTTGCATCACCCACCCCCAAACCCTGAAACACGGGCAGAGAAGTGAGAGGATATCATAAAACCCTTAACTAACTTTATAACATGTAATATTTGTTTGCAGTTGCATTTACGTTGCATAAACTAGAATATTAATAACTTCCATTGTACAGGAAAGCATTACTGATGCTCTTTTGAACTTTAGTAGACTGAGTCGAGAAAGATTCCCAGGGTCACTCCTATCCAAAATAGTGTTTTAGATTCTAAATGACAAAAGCACCTTTTTAATCAAACAAGGGTTTGTTGTGCTCCCCCAGGCCATTTCCAAACATCATCAACTGGAAACACAGCATTCCAAGATGGCTGGCCAGTGCACTGACCAATATCCAGAGGGGCCCATTTGACTTTTCGTGAATTTTTAATATGTCTAATTGCGATATTTCCGATCTCTAATCCATAAAACAAATGCATTTCGCCTGCTGTGTGTGTGGTTCTTCTCATTCAGTAGCTAAGATAGAACGACAAGCAGCAGCATGCTCTGGATTTCAATGGCCCCAATCCTAGCAACTAATGATTACTGCAGCTCGCAGCGCCACACGAATCTCTGCCTGCCATTGTGATGTGCTCGGAACATCTTTCTCATGCCCCACGCGCACACCCCCACCCCAGCAATCCCAGCAGATTCTAGTACAAAAGACAGGCATGTTGGCCATTCAGGTTGTAATGTGGGGTTCAGCGCTGGGGGGGTGCATCGGGCCTTATTACTAGAGGCCACGTGGAACAGCTAAATAATGGGGACACAGCACTCGTGGTTCGGGTCTGGGCCGGAAGTCACGAGCGACCTCCGCCCGTTTATTTATAGTCTCTCTGGCCACGCCTGGCCAGAGAGTGATACAATGTGTGCAGGTGTTTCCTGTGGTCCAAACCTCTCTCAGCAACTAGACCGCTACATCCCATCCCAAATCAGTTCTTTTCTTTTCGGCCCAACGGCATGCTCCATGCAAACTCAGATAGCTGACTGTTCGGCTGTGGATTGGGACGTAGATGGTACCTGTGCCGTGCTGTCCCCATGCCCCTGGTTGGGCTACATGCTCCGGACTCACGTGGTGGTTCTGTTAGGTTGTTCTCCTCAGCGTTCACCGTGGGTGGGGACCTCGGTTGCGGACTTGCAGGGTGATCCATGCTTCCGTCCAGGTTAGCCATGTCAGTGCACAAAGTTCCTTCCGCCCTCCTGCGATCTTCCTCAGCCTCCGGAACTTCCTTGAACCATGATATGTTCCTGGTTACTACTTCGCCGTTCCGTTCTACCGTTACAGCGGTCCCTCTGACCTCTTTCACCACCCATGACCCCGCCTCATAGGGTGTTCGGAACTTTCCCCCTGGTCTGCGATTTCTTATGAGCACACGGCACCCTGGCCTCAGAGTTCGGCTCTTTGCTCCTCTCCGTTGGCTGGCTCTGACATTGGTCATGGTTCTTCGGCGCTGAGTGGCAGACGCGTCATATGGTTCTGGCACCCACGTGTCAGACACCGGAAAACCATCTCGCCGAGATCCGGCCAGCATCAACGACCACGGGGTCCTCTGAGTCGTGCTATGTGGTGTGCTATGATACTCTCGCAGGAATTTCTGTAGCACTACCTCGGGGTCAGCTTGTTCTGCCATGGCTATGCGCAGGATCTTATTCAGTGTCCTCATGAACCGCTCTGCCGTACCGTTGGCTTGAGGCCATTGAGGGGTTATGCGATGGTGCTTTATTCCAAGTCTCGCCAGGAATTCCTTGAGATCACCCCCTTGAAAAGGGGGTCCATTGTCCGTCTTGATTGATTTAGGTAGGCCAAAGAGTGCAAATATTTTTAGAAGTGCTGGGGCAAGGTGATTGAATGCCGTGGATGGTAGCACTTCCACACACGGGTATTTCGAGTAACTATCTACCAATACCGCAGTGACTCTCCCATCCGGTAAGCTTCCAAAGTCTAAGCTCACATTTACCCACGGGCCCGGTGCAGGGTCCTCTGTGATCACTGGGGCCGGTGCCTCGGCAGTTCCAGTCAGTTGGCACGCCCGGCAGTTCCGGACCACCCGGTCCACAGCTTCTTCCAGTCCTGGGAACCACATCTTTTCTCGCAGTCGGGACTTCATTCTGTTGGCTCCCTGGTGGCCTTCGTGAGCCAGGCTAGTAATTCTGTCTTGAAGGCCTTGCGGAATGACAATTTTTGATCCCCGCAGTAAGATGCCGCTCTCCGTTGTGCTGAGTTCATCTCGCACTCTCCATATTTTCCCCAGGCGGGTTCTTTCCGCCTCATTCCAGCCTTGCACATTGTTGAGAAAACCGTCCCATGCTCCTGTCTTTATGGTGTCCACGGTCTTCTTGAGGACCATATCCGATGCCATGTTTGCACTCAATTCCTCGCAAGATACTGTCTGGGGACACGCCCATTGGGACACCATATTCACAAAGTCCTCAGTTTTTCGTTCTTGTGACAGATCCACCCTTTCTTGCTGGCTCGGGTGACACCGCAGCAGCAAGCAGCCAGTTCGCCGGCACAGGACAGCAGGCCAGGTAAGTCGCGGGTCCGCACCAAGGCAACGATCGTCGCGGCGGACGATCGATCAAACGATCCCTACAGCAGGCCACACGCTCACGGGTCTCGCCGGACGGGCGATGCCCACCCTCGTCGCCAGTGTAATGTGGGGGTCAGCGCTGGGGGGGTGCATCGGGCCTTATTACTAGAGGCCACGTGGGACAGCTAAATAATGGGGACACAGCACTCGTGGTTCGGGTCTGGGCCGGAAGTCACGAGCGACCTCCGCCCGTTTATTTATAGTCTCTCTGGCCACGCCTGGCCAGAGAGTGATACAATGTGTGCAGGTGTTTCCTGTGGTCCAAACCTCTCTCAGCAACTAGACCGCTACACAGGTGACGACGGGCTTTCAGGATTAGCCCAATCTCCAGAAACGAGTTGAGGCCTGGGACCTCATTCTTTATGTCTGTGGGATGAAGAAAGAAAGAGCGCTGGAAGCATGACGAAGATGAAGGGTGGAAGAATTTAGAGGAGCCACAATCATAAAATTGATGGGAAAACAAATGCATATATTCCATACAAGGAGCACTGTACAATAAAAAGAGCAAAAATCAAGACCATAGAGCAATAGCTGCCATGAAACGTTACTGGCAGGGAACAACCGATTAGAGAACGTTTATATGTGAATGAAAAATGAGCAAAGTTTTTTCGAGAGTGTGAGATACAAAAATATAGAAGTTGTCAGTGCCATTACAACATCCTGTTTTTTAAATCTCTGTTATAAAGCTATGTAAATGTCGAAGGGCTATATAACTTTTGAAAAGCCACACAAAACTGGCAAGCTGCATGCTCCGTTTTTAAAGGTGCCCCTTTTTTCCCTCCTCCCAACTCAACATGCCAAGTGTGGGGCTCTGACAAAGGGAACAACTTGCAGTCTTTATTTTAGAAAGTGGAAAACAAGCACTCAAGTGCTGAAACACAATGTTAAATATTATTATGTGTTTTCCTCTCCTTTTTTTTTCTTTTCTTCTTTCATTTTTCTTCCTATTCTCCTGTCTCTCTAATTCTTTCCCTTCTTCTCTTTTTTCTTTTATAATAAAATTTTCTACTGTAACTTATTCACTCATTTTTTTTTCTCACAGATATACAATGTTCTCTTTTCTAGTTCACAGTTCAGATTGTGTATAGTTTACTCTGACTATTATTCTAATCATCTGTAATCTTATGTTCACATGTTTCCAAATATATTTTGTTATATTAATGTTTTTTATTCTATAACGATATACTTATAGCCTCCTCTGAATGAGATTATCATTTTTGTATTTCTGTGTTCTTTATTCTTAATAAAAATTTATTTAACACAAAAATATTATTATGTGACTAAATTCAGATTAAGCACAGTGCCTCTCGGATTTTATGAAAAGATTCCAAAGGGACTTTAATGATTTTATGACTTGTAGATGCAAATAAAAAGAAATATGAAGAACATTAACTTTTATAAATGAATCAGTAAGTGGATCTAAATAAACTGCGGGAAAGGCTGAAGGCTAGAACAGGTTACTACCATTTTCAGCATTCCTGAGCCAGCCATCCCGTTCACCAATGTTGTTTAAGGAATTGTCCTCAATGGCATTGCTGCTGCCAGGGACTTCAGGCCTCTCCGTCCAAAGATTCAGGTTCTTACCCTCAGATCAAGTCAACACATGAGACTGAGCACCTTCATCTGAGTTACCTGCAGACTTCACCCGGCACTTACATGTGGTGCAGAGCGTATGACTCACTCCTGTGGCAATGTCAAGCAAATCAACCTCCACGCGCCCCCTTTAGTGCAAATCAGTGATTCTTCGACAGTGGGAAGGAGAAGAGGTGTAAGACGGTAAAGGGATCCACTGGTCTTCTGGGGCCTGCATTTTGAGTGGCTGGAAACAGGAAATCCTTTCATTTCGTGTGGAAGTATTGAATGAATGAGGAGCAGATTCTACCAGTGTCAGTGTTATTGCCTTCATGATTCTTTCCCTAGGGAGGAGGAGGAACTTTCATGTCTGGGCTCTCCTCCAGATTCAGGAATTTCTCCTGAAATTAGAGGATTTTCCTGTTTCTTCCATCTCTGGTTAGCACAGGAGTTGTACTCTTGTACCGTGGTATCATTAGAACACTCAGCTGAAGACCCGGAAAAAGGGAGGTTCATTTGGTTCCTTCAACTTCTGTAACATGTGGTGTAACAGTCAGAGCTGCTGACTCTGGAACTGCGGACCCAGGTTCAAGTCCCGGCTTTGGCTCAACATCCTGTGATTCTGGGCAAATTGCTTAATCTACCCGAGCCTCCCAAAAAATGAATGTATGCTTTTGTAACTTTGGGTCTAGTTCATTCTATATAAAACTGCAAAAATACATTTAAACAAGCATTTGCAATGCAATAGGTCTAGCATTTACACGATTTTAAGCTATTGGCATTGTAAATGACACTGCCTATTTTTGTTTTTTAAAACATAAATAAAAGGCATTGTCATTTACAATGCCAATAGTTTAATCTCGCGTAAATGCGAGACCTATTGCATTGCAAATGCTTGTTTTACGTGTTATGGAGGAGCATAATAGATAAAGGTGGCACAAGGGAGCAATGGATATAGAGCATTGAGTAGAGGGAAGGCTGGACCACACTGTCTCACAGTAAAGAATTGATCACAAATGATAGACAAAGGAATAATGTAACCCTGGGCATGGGACTATGCACAGGCAGGTTTGTTTCTGAAACAAAGAGTGATATGCTGTGCAGTGCAAACCTAGGAGCATGCCGACATCTTCAAGACAGATACAGAGAAAAAAAGGGAAAACTTAACTAACTTAAGTGACACAAGAGAACAACAAAATTATATGCCAGGGAAAGCAAGACAAAGTAAGAGCAATAGAATAATAAGAGAAATCAGGGAAATGATTGGAAAAAGTGTGGTTTTGGGAAAAACAAAATTAACCCAGATCCGCGTCATATAAGCATTGGCCGTGCGCGCGCAGTCTGCTCTTTTTCAAAGCACACACTTGTGCTTGTGGCGCGCCGCTGCACACCCCCGCAAGCTGTATGCCGCCACAAGTCCAGGGAGGGCACAGGGTAGCCTTCTATTCAGAAATGCACATGTAGCCCCTTCCCACGCCCCGCCACCCCGCTAGCAGGCTCTACCCCGCCGCCCATCTTTGTGCTGAAAAAAAACAGGCTGCAGAGCAGGGGCTGTCATGGGGCCTGGACCCCGCTCCTGTCAGATAGTTTCCTTCAACTTTTCATACACATGTGCAATAATCACATTTCAGGTTCTAGCACTATTCATTAGGAGCAAATGGTAATCAAATCAGTGACAAATTCACGGATTTCTTTATACTGTGTACTGTATTTGCGCAAGTGCCTACGTTATTCTAATGCGCGTCGTTATCGGGCACCTGACAGGATTTGTTAACAAATGCTGGTCAAACTCCAGTTTCAAGTTAGCAAGCGATCTCTTGAAACCTGGTATATGCGTATATGCGGTGTTGGTATCAAATGCAGTATAAACCCAGTTTAAGGAGTCTGTGGAAGGGCGAACGAGGAAGACGTGCCCATACCTGGGTGCACAGGCAACTTATTAATGCGGGCTGAAGAAGTAAAGTATGCCCAACTCATGATGTTGCAGCCTGACACACTAACAATATCTAGTGTGAGGCTCCCTTCTTGCATGTTTAACTTTCTGAAGTTTTCCACACGGCACAGGGGGAAGGCGCCAGGGTGGAGATGTGCAGTCAGCTCCTGCAAGCTGGCGCAGGTTCCACTAGACACAAACCATCCACTGCTGTACCATCAGTATAGAAAAAGATGAACGTCATGTAGGGGGCTGTCATGACCTGCATTTGCCAGGCCTTCTGACTCTGAGACAGCTGGTGGAATTAAAACGGCCCTGTTGGTGATATCGTGCCCTTTCTCGGCCTCCCATCCCACAGCTAGAAGTCTGTCTCGCTAACCTTCGTCGTAGTTGTAGCCGCGCACATTCCGGTGCCGCGCCATGGCTGCGGGCAGGGCTGCGCGCCACACTCAGGTTCCCTTCGGCCAGCGCGTGCCCCTAGAACCGTGTTTCTTTAGGGGCCATTCATTGGTTTGATTTAGTTTGCTTAGAAACTCCAATAAAACATGTTGAGCATTCACAAAGGGAACGCCGAAGCCCCCGGCTGCACCCCGTTGGGGTGGAAGGACCTGTGGGGTGCTTCCTGCGCCCCTTGTTTGTCTCAGCAGTCTGGGCGCCTCTGTGAATGAGCGGCTCCGCTCCGGCCGCAACCGGCGCTTCTCTGGGCAGGGAGGCAGCGCCGAGACTCCACCTCCCTCCAAGCCCAAGCCTCCGAGCTGCCTCAGACTGAGGAACAGCTCAGCAGCTCAGCACATTTCTGAGGCTGCAGGAGGCAACACAGGTCTAGTCCCGTAGCACCCCAACCTCACTGGAGCGAGGCCGAGCTCTGAGGCAACCCCGGCACGCTCGCGCCCCGCCTCTTCAAACTTCCAGTAGAGAGGATTATAAATCACTGCTGTGTAACGCTAGCCTCCGGGGACAGGAGATGTGCACGCGTACGGAGTGCACATCTCCTATACATACGCGTGCACATCTCCTGTCGCGTGTGCCATCTCCTGTCTCCCTTTGGCACAGAAAGTGGCAACAATAGATCTCGCCAAGGCAAGCAGAGCGCATGCGCTGCGTCGCTAGGCGAGACCTAAAAAGACTCCCATTGGAGCTCCCTGCAATCCTTTCAGGCTCAGTCATTCACTGCATTTTGCACTTTCTATGCCTTCCAGATTTTTAACTTGGTTGTCTAAGAAAGACTGATATTACTGAAGTTAGGAGATTAGAGACGAAGGGCCTAATTTATTATTTTGACGCACGGCAGCGTAACAAGCCTTCCTGCTGTGTTGCCGTGCATCAAAATAAAAGGGTAGGAATACGCCACATTCCTGTCCTTCTCCCCTGCGCTGGTTCACAAACAGCAGCCGTGGCTGGGTGTCTGTGTTGCAGGGGGTGATTGTTTATGTGCAGTAAGGGACACCTTCCTGCACATAAATTATCATTAAATTCCTTCTATCTGTGTTGCAGAATGCAGCACACATAGAAAGAGCATAAAACAAGGAGAAATAAAAGATTTCTACTCGTTGCGCCTCTCCTAAGCATCCCTTGGGGAGGCATAGCATTCTGACGCATTCCCAAGTTTATGACACTATGTAAATCTGGGAATGTGTCAGGTTCCATTGATGTTGCGTGGGAACACCTACAGCAACACCCATGGAACGCCCCTTTCATGCAGAGTAATGCCTGAAAGGGGCACATATTTAGAAGGCCATACAAAGTCATGCAGGTTGACTTTACGTGGCCTTGTAAATATGTCACCGTTTTAGACGCACTGGTGGTGCAATGGGCTTGTAAATGAAGCCCCGAATGAGCATTTGAATAAATTCTTCCCTTGAGTTATTCTGTCCGAATGTCTCCCTAAGCTCTCCGCAGAAGACATATGCTAACTCTTTCTGTCGGCCTGTCTCTTTCTTTGCACCCCTGCTTCAAGGGCGGTGCCCCACGGACATAGTGTTGACACTTTTCAGCCTCTTTCCATTAGTAAATAACCCCTGCAAGTGCAGTACAGCATAGCATACGGTTATTATGTACTTATCTCATTAGAAGGCACATTAAGTTTCGAGGCATCGGAGGAGCCAAGATGGCGACCGGGACGGCAGCGTAGACTCCCGGCTCCGTGAACCTCCGCATCCCGCACGGATATCCTGCATGAGATCCTCAGCCTGCGCTACGCGTTCGTATTTGTGAATGAGAGTGGCAACCGACCGTGTGACTCCGAAGTTTCTGGCGGCGGTACCGCCGGAGAAATGTGCCTTTGAAATTTGCGGCCCGTGCAGCCCTGGAGCCAGGACCTCGAGTGGACGCCTTGGCCGGGTGGCAGTTCAACAACAGCGGCCTGTGGTGACTGGGTGGAGTCGGACCACCGGAGCGGTGCACACCTCGGCCTACCTGTCGCCGTGGTCGTTCCTACCGCTAAGCGTAGCGGACCGAGTGCATGCCCGGGGTGGCAATTCTGAGATTCTCCGGTGATTGCCCCTGCCTTTGACGGTGAGCTGCCCGGACGCCGCCCGTAACTCACCCTGATTCTTGCGGGCTGCTCCCGGATTTTCGCGGGCGCTGGTCCGTGGTGGGGACGACTGTTGCCCGTGACCACACAACGGATACATTTTTGCCTGCCCCCGGAACCCTGTTTCCAGCGACGTGGACCTTGAGGCGCTTGTCCCTGGGTCCCGGTCCCAATACGGGTCGGGCCTACCCGGCGGCCATCTTGTTATGATGAAGCCTACCATCCTGTCCACCGGGTCACAGCAGGATTGGGAGTGTGTGACTTTTGGGAGTGTGGCGGAGCGATCGCAGAGAGCTGTGCTGGGGTACGGCGACCTCCTCGAGGCTCTCGGTGCCCTTCATTCCACCTTGGTTCATGGCATCGGGGCCTTGGGGAGTAAGCTCGATGGTGTGGCATCAGCGTCGGGACGGTTGCGGCCTGCCTGTCCTCGGGTACACAGGGACTTCCCACACTGCACACGGGAGGACAATGTCACGGCCACCCCTGAGATTAGTGAACAGCTGGAAACTCCGGACAGTATGCTTCCGTGTGATCGGCTGGCTGTGGGTCTGATCTGTTCCGGAGGTATTGGACCTGAGTGGGAGGTGGTGGCCTCGTCCCGTGCACGGCCTCCGGCGACCCAGGGAAAATTCAAGCAACGGTTGTCTACTTTGGCTGACTCCGCCTTCCTGGACCTTGTGTGCAGTGCAGATCCTGGGGCAACACTGGGAAAGACGTCCCTCCATGATGCGGACTGTGTTGGTACTCAGAGACTTCCACCCCACCTGTGTGCGTCGCTTCCCGGTCGTCTTTGGACACTCCTTTACCTTGTAACATTGGACATGGCGCTGAGTCGAGGGGTATGCATGGGCAGATTTGCAAAGAGTGGTCAAGGATAAGGCTGATCCTTCAGGGGTGGTCATCTAGTACACGGGCGGGCTCAGGGGTTGCGTGCTCTCATGGCATAGCTATTAGTATAATTGGTGCATAATGCTCCCCATCTTTCTTTGACATGGTCGATTTTGTGCTGCTTACGGTTTGCTTTGGGGAAAACTTACCGTGCGGGAGGGAGAAGCCGGGGGCATGTTTTGAAGGCCCTCCTCCAGTTTATTAATACTCTCTCTACCCCCCCGTCTGGTGGGGTTCTTTTCTTACTCCCTTTTCTCTGTTCTTCTATATTTCGGGTCTAGTTCCAGGGCGACAGGCACACTGCTGGGGGGGGGGGCCGTACTCATCTGCAGAGGTGCAGGGTGGGGGGTTGGGGAAGGGGATTCTTTAGTCTTTACCCTTTTTTTCCATGGCCTCCTTTTTCTTCTCTGATTCTTCTTTGTTTCTCTTTTCTGGGATCAGCGTGGTACAACTCCTTTGTTGTGAATCACTGCTTTTTCATGTGTGCCACAATTTCCGGGGTGTTTTCTGGGTTTTAGGGCATGGGACTGCAGGCGCAACTGGTCATGATACTTCTCTACATCCTGCACTTCCTGTTTTAGCGCCATTGACTCGATAGATTGCCGTTTATTGTTTACGTTTGTTATTCTGCCTGCCATTTTTCGCTGCTGGGAAATTGTTTGGCACCTGATCCTTTCGTCTTTCCCTATTATAAAATGAAAGCCTTCTTAATCCTGGTGTCCTACTTGTGCCGTTCACTGGCCGAGAATATATTAGCATGGAGATTCTGCTCCCCGAGGTTCTGCCTGTGTTAACATTGGATCTTTGTTGCTTTGACTGCTTAGCGGCCGGCCCCGGGGGGTTGTAGGCCCATACTTGTTATTGGTTGAAATGCTAATAAAGGTTTTTCAAAAAAAAAAAGAACAAAAAAAAAAAAAAAAAGTTTCGAGGCATCAGACCTTGAAAAGTGACGCAACATATATTGTAATTGCATTTATATAGCACTTACTACCCCTGACGAGGTGTGCTTCTTCCAAAGTAGCACTATGAATTAACTACTGATTAACAGTAGGCATATTGAAAGCATGAATTTGCATGAATAGTGAGTGAAAGGGATCACTTTTGCAACATAGGAGGAAGCATTCGGTCAACTCTCTTAGATTTACATGTAAGGGTTTCAGGTTTTTGTTTCCTGCTGCAGACGAAAACATTTCTCCAGTGTGCACACTGAGTTATTATAACACCACATGGATAAATGTTTACATCATTAAAGGAGTGGAAACAGGAATTAATAGCTTAAAGGTAACTCGTTAACTTTTGCAGAGTCAGGCAAGGTGTTTCACCCAGTGTTCAACAATTTTAATAACGTTTGATCCCAATTTAGCTCGTTTCTCGTTCTCTCTTCCTTAGGAAAAGGTGCTGGGTGAGGTGACCCTCAAACCTCTTTGACACCAAATGTTACTCTTTCCTATGCCCTTCTCCTTTTCTTTATGGCTCTATGCTCCGCTTTTAAATTGCTTTTCTTCAAGTCGCAACTCAATTTCTTGCGCACTATTTATTTTCATTCTAAATATCCTTTAGCAATATGACAGGACATTCTATTCAGAAATTATAAAGGGTGCCGTACACACACTCACGAATACCAAACTGCACCACAGGTATTATTCCTCATTGCGCCATGGTGCTAACAGCCATGGTGTTTGTGTGACTTTCTGACTCTTTAAAAAGGCTGTGAAGACCCGTCCATTCTCCATAGTGTGGGATGCAAATGCGTCTCCATTGCCTTCTCCTTGCATGAACAGGCAAGCAAGGGAGGTCTATAGGAACAGATAAAACACAGCATTCTAAAGAGCATACAGACATCGAAGTAGAAGCAGTTCAACCAGAATATGCCAGGGTAAGGTAAAGGAGCTATGGCAAAGGCCAGAACAATCCAAATGTTGGAGCAGGATAGACACCAGGAAACAGGAAACTGGTACAACCAGAACAAATCAAGACACCAAAGAATAGGCAAGTAGACTATTCAAAGATAGGATTCAAAATTAGAGAATTCATGCTATGTACAGTGACACACCTACTGTTTTAGTGGAAGTGGTTCTTCAGCTGTGTATTGCTCAGTGTGAAATTGGAAGATAACTCTTTATAATTCACTGTGAATGAGCTGCACTCTGTCCATTGGAAATATAAGCCCAACATGTACGTAATGCAATCTGAAGCTGTGTTACATGTGTGTAAAGCCTGGTGGATAGTAATGCACCCATCATGTTTATGGAGAAAAACAGAAGATGGTTGTTCTGGTTATAAAAACACTCCCCTGTTAGGAGCATCTAATTTCAATTCCCTGCAAGATTCTCCAAGTCAAAAATGGCATCAAGAAAGTAGTTGTATTAAGGAAATCTCACCTCTGAATTTCTTGGGTGGGTTGTCCAGGTCTCCAGCCGCAGGTTCGACCACACAACGATCATCGACCAACCTGAAAAAAGATAATTTGCAGTGGAACTTTTATTCTTCTACTACCATATGTTAGGATTGGCCAACATAGAAAAAAGCCTTGTGATATGCCACAGTTCAATGGGAGAAGGATTCCTAAATGATAATGTCTCTCTTCGTACACAACTTGCCCCAGTTACACAATCAGCTCTGACCACTATTCATGTAACTACCGTGTAGTGTCTTCATCCTCCCGGCCCATGTCTCCATTTGTGGAATGATCTTCATTAAAAGCGTCCAGGTCCCCTCTAGGATAACCAGAATCAGCCTCGTCATTACTTCCAGGTGCTTCTGTGTCTCATTTTTCTCCACATCAGCAGCACCAATCCAGTACAATGCTGTACCAAGCCATCAACCCCTCTGTCTCCATTAATATAACTCCACCAGCCTCAGTGTCACTCCCGCTACACCTACATCAGCCCATGAGATATAAGCAGCTATTTTGTCATATTCACTCTTCCTGCATTACTCTAGAGTAAAAAGGCCACAGCACGAGGTGTAATGGGTTTTTGAGGGTGGATTAGGCTGAGAATGCAATGCTCTGGACTTCAGCATTAAACACATACTCTGACAGTGCTCAAGGTGGTGGTATTAGTCATGCACGTCTAGAGAATGCTTGTGCATCCCTGCCTCAATGGAAATACTAAGGATGCACAGATAGCAAATCATGGAGGGTACATGACTAGGCAGTATGCTTGGATATAGCTCTAGCTGTTGCCTCATCTCAGGCTGTGTTTCATGCCTCAATATTGACCGAGGGCACTGTCAGGCATAATTTTGTCAGTAGATAGATTGATTTGCATCTATAATCTTAAAACTATCATAGTGCCATGGACCCTGATGCAGGCTAGAAATATTCCACCCATTTACTGGTTTAGTTGTAAAAATACAGGTATAATTGTCGTGCAGTGGGCCCCTCAGACTCCTGGGCCCCAGTGCCACTTAGCCTGCTACACTATTGGTAACCAACCCACTTTTCTCAATGGCAGAATAAATATTTCACACACTCCACTAGAAAGACACAAAGACTCTGACATATGTGTTGGTAGCAAGATTTCCCGCTTTTATTGCATCCTATGAGGAGCAAGAAAATATTCTATAGCTTCACAACAGCCAGTGGTTAGTTTGTAAAAAAATAAGGGCTGTGGCTTTCGTCTGGAGGTAGCTTGCGCCAGCCTATTTCTCCTGTTAGCGCAGCCACAAACAGAACCAACTAACAACCATGAAAGTGGTGGGGGATGTGGCTTACTGGCCAGAGCTGCCGACTTCTGTGCTGGAGAATCAGGTTCGGGTCTCGGAGCTGGATCAACATCCTGTGATTCTGGGCAAATCACTTAATCTCCCCCATGAAAATGAATGTCTCCATATCTGGTGCTCATGCAAAGTGTTGATGATTAAGTTCCGGTGCCGAGCTCTGGAAACCACCCGCTCAAATTAAGCACTGGCAACAGTGATTGCTGCCAGCTCTATGTTGGTAAAAATACGAATTCTGAACACCTGAAGTGGAGCTCTAGAAAGTCACAACTTTCTTCCCCACTAGATTATAGTTTCAGCAACTGGTTTCATTTAAAAGAATAAGGAGAAGACAGTGAAGAAATTAACAAAATTAGATCCATAAATGTTCAAAGAACAAAGATTGTCTGCTTGGTCATTAGGCTATGGAAAAACATATCAAGTGAGACCATCTAAGCAGTTAACAAGTATGCGGGTGAGCACCAACTCCCACAAGTTGCTTCCATGAGTAGAGTAACAGGCACGCGCCACAGAGCCCTAAGGGTGAGGTCACAAAGACTGGCCTTCTCCCGTGTCTAATATCTAGGCTACCGTGTTTTAGCTTTAAAACTATAATAACTGACAAAACCCCACCAAATTGGAAATAGCCCTTATGAGTGAAAACATATAAACACTGATAAACATGTACACATCCATAAAATAAAATACCATTTAAAGAAAATAAAGCGAGATAGAATTTCTCAATTTTTAATTCTTCCTGAAGGGGATAACTGAATAGGACTTTGTTATACGAAGCAGCACCAAGAAAGGCTGGCCTAAGTTTAGTCTACTTGCATTTTGTTGTTCACAAGTCACTAAAATGTTTCTTTTTCCTTTTGCCTCTCCCAGTTTTGTGTGCTTTGATTAAAGGTGCAGGGTTAGAAGTATATTCGCAGGTTTGACCTGATTATTTTATACTCTGAAGTGTACCTGGGAATATTAAATCATATTTGATCTTCTGACCATGTTGCTGATTGGTAAAATGGCTATCTCATACAAATCTTGGTCAATATGTACTGTAGCATTTTCCCATAGAGACAGAATGTGTAAAACCCAGTGGCATAACAAAACGTAAGGGGGGCCCCCCTGCAAGATATACTGAAGGGGGCCCTTCAAACTCACATCAGTAGGGCTGAGGGGGCCACCTCCAGGATGTGTAAGCCTTGGGGCCCCCAGCACCACAGGGACTGTGGGGGGCCTTTATTATGCCCCTGGTAAAACCCTTTGATACACCAGGCACCTTTGCTCACCAGTCAGTATTGATAGAAGGTCAATCGATTAACACCGTAGGCTAAAAGAATTTACTACAATGTGTAGTGACAGGTATCTGTGAAAAGTGTAGTCACCATGTGTATTGGACAATGATGAAAGCATTACACAAGATTTCTATATATCAAACCAGAATAACAACAAAAACTCATAGCTGCAACATGTCGCATTGTCATGTGTTCAGCTAATTCTCGATTTTTAGCCAAGTATTCTTTATCGATAAGGTTTTTGAGCCGATACTTGCAATGTTAACAGCAACATGTTCAAGTTGCAGAATACAATGTGCTGTCAGTTAAGTCAGGACCGACTTAAAGAGTGACTCTTGAAATGGGAAAAACAGGCAGCTATAAATCTCCACACAACAATAGCAGCAATCAGGGCCGGACTGGCCATAGTGGGCACCGGGCGTTTCCCCGGTATGCCGCTAGGGTGGGGGCCATTTTGGGCCCCGTTTCTGGCTGAGCAGTTTGCCAGGGCCGGTTTCTGTTCCCAGTCCGACCCTGGCAGCAATGCTTACATATAGCCAGGCAAAGATGGCAGAAAAGCTGTGTCAAGCATGCTAGAAGCATCAGGTTTCAGGTGTTTTATAATTCAGTTCTACAAATTAGTCTGGTGTAATTCAAGATTGTGAAAGTTTCCCATGGTTCTATGCTGTTGGTAGCGTTGACCACCACTACAATCTCATAATATTTAACAAGCATTGGCAAAGCCAATAGGTTTCCCCTATGCAAAATCTAATGGCCTTGTCAAAGTTTCTTTAAACATGCTGTACAACAGCCCAGGCTGTTGTGCAACGTAGCTTAAAGTAAAGGAAAAAATAGCTATAACGCGTCCAGGGTTGACCGCATCATAGCACTATTTCTCTTTAAACTATGTTGCAGAGCAGTCTGAGCCGCTGCGCAATATGTCTAAAAAACAATAAACAAAGCCTAATAGCACTCCCATACGCCAAGCTATTTAGCTTTGCTAAATTATTTTTGTGGTAAATGGGGGAATTGCAGAGGAGGAAGAAGCATGCACAAATAAATACCTAGTGTGAAGCCTCCCATGTGATGTAAGAACTATAGACATGAAATCTGGGCAGCAGAGAAAGTTGCAGATTTTTTTGCATAACTAAAGGCACCAAACGCTTCATTGCCAGATCTCTGCCTCCAAGTCTTTTTCTAGTATCTGCTGAGGTCATGTGAAGGGACACCCCTACCTGGGAATTCCCCCACACAGTCCCTACAATGTGGGAAGAGGATGAGCAGCCCTGAGGGTTGACTAGTAGAGTTTAACTCCAGGACAGATGGATTCTCGCTCCAAGGGTGGGACTGTGCTTGGCATCTGATGATGAGGGATAGCAGGGAAATTGGTGCGTAACCTGAAAGTAGAGTTCGGAAAAGACAACAAACAAAGCGAATAGGTTGCATTTGATGGGACTACAGGGGAGGTACAAGAAAAGGGAGTTGTAAGTGAAACTGGAGAATAATTCCCTGCACACCATTACATACAGTACTGACATTGAGTGCATCGTGGAGTGATGTTGTCTGGCGTGGTGCACAAAGAAATTCGGTAGCATACAGAGAAACAGTGCATTGATGAGTGACATTCAGTGCAAAAAAAAAAAACATGAAGGAGGTGTGGAAGAGGAGGAATGGAGTAGCAACACAATGGGGGGCAAGCAACACAAGGGAGGTGTGGGGAGGAGAAAAGGAACAGCAACACAGTAGCGAGTAGGCTGGGTTGTGGGGACAAGAGCATGGATGGTGGGCGGAGGGAGGGATTGGAGGCACATGCATGTAGGAACATTTTAAAAAGTACCAGTAGGAGCCTGAGTCAAGTGGAAGGACACAAACTGCAGGCAGGGAGTTGTGCTAGGTTCATGCTCCACAACAGGGACACACACTGGATGCGCCTGGAAGAAGCAGGAAGGAGCAGGAGGTGCTGGGCAATCCGAAGCAAAGAAACAAGAGAGACGTGAAAGCCACCAATGGTAAAAGTAAGGAATGGATGGTCTATGGCACATTTTTAAGGTTTCATTTTTGACAAAAGATTTCACTGACAGCGCATGCGTGCTGTCTCAGGCGAAACCTAAACAAGAGTAGGTGAAAGCCCCCCCAAAAGTGTGTCCAAGAATTTTTGTATTAAAAACATTTGAATATAACACTTTCTTTATCCACTGATAGTTGTGTAAACCAGAGAGAGTGAGTATGAGAGGTAATGAGATGTGGAATAGGGCATGTGACTGTCTGTGAATATCAGTGGGAGTGCAATACATAGACTTCTCTCTTTAGCACAGACTACCGTAAGTGCATCGGGCACATTGTCGTTGGAAAGACACTACACACCCTGCAATATTTCTCCTTATTAAGTAGTTATAGAAATCATTGCAAAAAATCAACATGTTTTGTAAACACTAGGAAAACACAGTTCTTGTCAACCTTAGGGGTTAGGCGGAGAAACACTGAGAAAACACTGCTGAAATTCACGCAAAAAATAAACTTTGAAAACCGAATAGCCTACTGGTATCACCGTAGGCAGTGTGAGTTCATTGCTAGTCTCGTAAGCATAATGCTCCTCTGCATTACTACAGGCGGATTTATTTTTATATATTCTCATTTGTTTGCTTCGTAAAGGATTGTTCTAGGAAATGTGAAGACGAGACTTTGTCAAAAATGAACCAGTGGTTACTGATTTGTGAGCCAAAAAGGGAGTGGTAGCGACCAAAACAACGAAATAGGGGTAGCAGGTGAAGCATATCTTTTTTTTGTCTGAATAACAGTATCTAATAGCAGTAGTTTAGTTTTATTGTGGTTGAGCTGAAGATCGGTTGCTAGCATCCCATTTTTACAGTTGTGGGGCATTGGTCGAGCAGGAAGCATTTCTCGGAAATCTCTCATTGGTGTCCCTCTCCCTTTGTGCTCAACAGAAGCACCATGTGGAATGGAGGCATTTGACACTCACTGTGGATATCTCTTATGGGCTGTAGGTTAACAGTTTACATCTTTGAAAGGCTGACTCAGCCTTCCATCTCTCAATACACTGTAATTCTTTCGGATAGCAAGAAAAGAAAAAATACAAAATGACATAAGTCCCATTTATGAAGAAAGAGCTCCACTTGAGCAAGACTAATCTGTGTTACATTGCTCGCTCACCAATTGAACCATTAAGTAGTTTCTACAGGAAATCCAGCCGAACAGCTGCCTCCAAGATTATCGCAGGTGCAAGGATACCCTGTGGACAGAAATAAACAAAATCTGCCCTCACTTAAATCCATCTCTTACCAGTTAATCCTCATGGAATGGGGAACAACCATTTAAACCCAATTGTTCAGGGCATAATTCTGCATGGAATTCCAAGTTCCTTGGTGATGAAAGCTCCCATTTAACATCTTCTCTGACCAGGCAGCAGATCAGATGCGAACCTGAGCGGGGTGGGAGGCAGAGATGGAAAGGACATCAGGGGCAGAAGAGTCTGTCGCCTGAGAAGGCTGAGCGGTCTGTGCCCCCTATACCGTAGAAGGGCGTCAAGCAGTGTTGTATGATACAGCCACGCATGCCTAAATCACGCATGCCTTAACAACGCGGTCTGAACTACGACCACGTCTTTACTACGCATGCCTTTACCACCTATGCCTTTACAACGAATTTCATTGTAAGGGCATGCTTGCTAAAGAGATATGTGTAGTAAATTTCATATCCTAGCCCACCAGCGCCCTAACACCCGATACCCAAGCCCTGTAATCCACTTTGCCCCTGCCCTTAATACTACCTTGACCACTGCCCCTAAGCCATAACACTTTGTCCCTGTCCCAAAAACTAACCAGACCACCCCCACCCTGAGCCATCAAACTGATGCACACTGCCCTTAAAACAACCCCACCTCTCCACCCTGACCCTAAAACCGACCCCATCCTGCTCTTAAAACTACCTCTTCCGCTCCCCACAACCTGAGGCCTAAACCTAACCCCCGCCAAAAATGACCCCGACCACAGCTCCCCCTCCCTGAGCCCTAAAACTGAACCCCTCCCTGCCCTTAAAACTATCCCTTTACCTTCCCCCTGCCCTGAGGCCTAAAACCCTGCCTCAGCCCTTAAAACTACCTGACCCCTCCGCTCTGAGCCATAAAACCCTGCCCCCTACCAAAACCAGCATTTGCAATGCAATAGGTCATACATTTATGTGAGTTTGAGCTATTGACATTGCAAATAACAATGCCTTTTATTTTTGTTATAAATAAAAGGCATTGTCATTTACAATGCCAATAGCTTAAACTCGCGTAAATGCGGGACCTATTGCATTGCAAATGCTTGTTTTCTTTGAAGTTTGGGACTTGTGGTCTGGGTTTTACAATGAAATAAACAAGACTACGAGTTCTAGAATTCAAAGAAAATAAGCTGGAAGGGAGCAGGCAGTCATGCATGTACCTGGGAAACTTGGCAGAGCTGGGTAGGGCATGCACCTGAAATTTGTCCTTCCCACTCCTGGAATCAGGGATTTCAGAATCTGGATTTGGGTACCTAATCTACAAATCCATTGTGTGAGGTATATTAGAAATAAGTATATCAGTGGCGTAACGTAGGCCCCCTGCAGTCCTCACTGTACTAAGGAACGGAGGGGTCCTCAGCACAGTACACTGGCCTGAGAGCTCCTGATTGAGTCTGGAGAGGGCCCCTCCATGTACCTTGTAGGGCGGGGGCCTCAAGTTTCATTGTGCCACTGATGTATATTAAGTGGTAAACTGGCCAATAATTTTGTGTTAGCGTCACCAACTACATGGACTAGTCGCAATTTGTAAACTTGCAATAACTATTGTGTGAGTTTTTACATTTTTACTAGGTACAATTAGGATGGAATTAATGTTTTGTCGACCTCCTTGGGAGGCCGTCACCATATAAAGACAGAGCTTTTAAATCAGATTCACGTGCGAGTAGCTCGTGCAGTCCTGATTTTGTCTTTGTTTTCTGGCACTTGTAGTCCTGTTTATGCCATTACATACTAAGAACTACAAGTCCCAGAAAGCAAAGCAAAATCCTGGCTTGGATGATGATCTACTCAAGCCTGGACCTGGAAAACTTGAGAGTTATGTAAAGATTGAGAACAAGCACAGCAACTTATTCGACGTGTTTTTGTAGACATGCACACTTGAGACAGACTTTAAATCGTATTTCCGGAGTAGGCGACACACAGCTGCGTCTACTGCAGCATGACATATAATCTACATGTTCTGTGTCTGAGTGTCCTCCATGCTGGAACGAAGTGATGTTACTCCTACTGCTTTGTCTATTGTGGCATCTATATGATGTTAAAAAATGTAAAGACTTCCAAGCCGCACATAAAACTAATAGAGGATTCCGAAGATGGCTACATATACATAAAAACATGCCTCCATAAGCTGTAATGCATTAATTCCACCTGAGAAGGGCGACGCGCATCAATTAACATGCTGAAAGGCTAACAAGCAACCGAGGTCCTCCTGCCCGCAGCCTTGATGAATCTGCCGGGGCTGCCTTCCTGGCAGAGACCGGTAATGACAGGAAGCAGGCCTGGCCCCTTCCAGGGGCCGCTGACGCCCGGCTCGTCTCAGCCCTGCTCACTGTGCCTTCACGATGTGGCAGATTTAATCAGGGCGCTTTGGAACAGCCGTCCATGCTGCAGGATGCTCGTTGCCGGCTTTATTAGCAATAAACACGAGAGGCGAATCAGACAGGCCGGGCAGGACGTTCCCTAGCAACTAGAGCGCTGACCACAGCCGTGATTGACAGCTGAGCTTGCGCTATCTGCCCAGGGATGCGCGGACCAGTGAACCCTGCAGACGACGACACCTTCTAGACTAGGAAACCAATTAATTGGAACCTGCATAGTGGAAAGGGGTGCATAGAAATGGAGGTGGAGTCTTGCATGACGGAGGGGGGAGGCAGCATCTCAGTCTGGGAGATTACAACACTCGCACCAAGGATGCTGTAAGTGAGAAAAGTGATCCGAGGTTTAGGAGAGGCGCTTGGAGCTGTAGACGAAATAAGGACACTGAAGCATAACGAAGAGTTCAATTAAAAAGCAGTTTTACTCACTCGAAACTAAGCCTGCAGCACCCGAGATGTTTTAAACAAAGAACCGCATGTGAAATTACAACAAGCGCTTGCCATGACGTAGACTTTTCTCTTTTTCTGCCGTCCCACTTGGACGGCCTGCTTTCCCTCTGAAGTAAAAGGTTTATTATCTTTATGGGGCCATGTGTTTGGCCCCATAAAGATAAGAAACCTTTTACCTCAGAAGGAAAGCAGGCGAGGCCGTCCAAGTGGGACGGCAGAAAAAGCCGAACGAAAACGTCACTACCAGCTCTTTTCCAATGGCTGGCCACTGTTTAGCATAAACGGTGATGCCGGGCAATGGAAAAGAGGGGCGGGGCTTAAAGCCCTTTACAGAAAAGACCTAAAAACATTAAATCTCACCAGCGAGACTGCGCATGTGCGCAGCCCACGCAGGCGAGACCTAAAAACTACCTCGACTGAGCCGCAAATCCAACCCCCACCCTTAAAAACTACCCCTCCCAAACCTGGCCCCAGCCCCACTTACCTGGTTGCATCCGGAGCTTCCTGTCCCAGTGCTTCCTCTTCCTCTCCATCTGTAGATCTAGACCGCTGTCTGGCTTAGGTAGATGCGTTTTAGAGGCAAGCGTTGTTCCACTTGCGGGAAAACGGCACGCATGGCTCAGCCCGCATTGTAAGGCTGTTTACCGTCGAGCAGTGGTAGTGGGTTATGGTCAGGGGCCAGACCAAGCCTCATGTGTTGTTACCAGCCAGATTTTCCAGCTTTATAAAATCGGGACTGGTGTTTTCACACCTGAGAAATCCAGGTTCACAAACAGTGCGGGAGTAATAATCAGGCGGAAGAGTATCCCAAGCAGGGCTACCCCTCCGCTCAGCTTGTATACGGGACTTTAGACTGAAATTCTAGAATGTTGTTTCTGAAATTCCAGATTTGTGTCTGATATATTAGAAGCCTATGTCTCAGTACGTAATAATATCTGAAGTGTTAAAAATCGGAGCTGAAATTTACATTGGACGCACACAATAGCGCGAAAAACGAATTTCCCTGTCCACTAAAATGATAAATGTTTCAAATTATGTTAAATATTGTGCACGGTAATAGCAATTAATTCTGGCAAAAAGTAATGAAGCACAAACTAAAGTGCAGCCAGTTTCGGGGCTGATCTTCAGAAAGAGAACTTAAAGCATGTCTACAGTGTCACTTTCTTTCAAAGTGGCTTCTTCTTGTCCATGGAAAGCTCAGTTGTTATTTTGCATTCATGACCTGGTGAAAATTTCCTCTTGACCTTTTAAAAGCCTTCCACCGCATAACAACGAGAAGCCATATGCTGCTGAGAAGCCCAGGCTCCCTCTGAAAAAGCAGAACAACCGGAAACACCGAACTATGTTGTCTCAAGCCTGACAGCCATTGACATCGTATGCATTGTACGTGACCTCAAATACACGAAGAAAGCGGAAATATAAACATAGTGAGCAAAATCAACAGACTCAGTCCTTCAACTGAAGGCACCTGCCACATCACCATCAATGTGCATTAGATCGCAGTAATGGCGTGTAGCTGAGGACGCTCATCCACTTCTATAAAGGAGACGCAATGCCATCAATACAACATTCCACTATGGATGGATGATGCTGTATACCACGTACTATGGTTATGCCCAAAGCACACACAAAAATCTCAACCTCATCAAAAGCAGCTCCACCTGGCATGCAACCTTATGCACAAATTCTGCAGGAAAAGAGTACCTGCGACAAGGAGCTTCAAGCAAAGTATTCTACATTAGGACTACACCAACCAGAAACCTGCTCAAGGATTCTGAATCAACAAGGACAAGATAAACGATCACCTAGACCTCCCCACAACCAATCTTACATGTAACATAAACAAGTCCCACATCATGATCACAGAGACCAAACCGTTGTCTGTACTATGCCACTGGGTCAATACAGAAAGTCACCAGAGACACAGTCCCCTCCTTTTTACTGGATATCTGTATGGCAAGGCACTGATGTACACAAGCCCCATGTGGTATGTCATATCAGTTTCCCCTGGACACAACTGAGAAATAACAAACACACAGGCACTTGGGCAATGTCAATAGCCTTAATATCCAGTTGGTTTTTGATGCCAAACTACACATCAGCATGTAGTCTTCATGCTATCAATCACAGATGTCAGGAGAGTGTCCACAAGAAATCAAAAACGCATGTAAAACCCACACACTGTCGCTCTAAATGCTACACCCATCACTTATGACTCTCCCTCCCATCCCCAAGTGACCGTGGATACCCTTCAGGAAATTGGTGATGACATAATACTCCATCCTAGCCACCTGTGAACAGACGAGACACAGCAGAACACGCATCTGGATGTGAGTTGACATCAAGTGTGCCACTGAGGTGCTCTAACAGGGCTACATAAAAGACATATTCAGGGGCGATGTACAGACTCTTAACTCAGGTGTCCTGCTGCAGGCTCCACGGATACCTTGTGCTCTCAGGCAGCCATGGCAACCCTGGGTCCCTTGGATGGCCTCCAAGCACAGCAGCCAATAGCACAAGGGATGAGTTGTTGATAGCTACAAAGATGCAGACTGCACATGCACTTATAAGCTTCTATGGAAGCCTGGGGGCCTCCTGGGTACAATTGACATAAACCGATAAACCCACAAACTAGGCACCACAATTACCTCACTTATTACATCCATGACAGAGATAGGGCATAGGGAAATAATAGTGGGGAAATTGTTGTTAAGACTCAAAGGAACAGAAAAAGATAACCAAGAATGACATGTACCTAAATGCACTCATTGACTCTAATTGTGGCTTTCGACATGAATAATCATAGCAGACTAATACCAACCTTCGGACATCGCATGGGCTTCAAAGGAAATGCCTTAAATTGGTTTTCTCCTACTTAACAAACAGGCAATCTAGGACAGTGCTTGAAATGGAAAAATAGAAGTGCAGGTACTCTGTAACTCAGTACCTGCTTGTTTCTGGAAGTGCCAACACTCTCCAATTACAAGTATTACATTTTTCTTGAGAAGTGCAGGTACTCTCCCTCTCAACAAAAACATAAGGTGCTGGTACTCAGTACCGCACATTACCGGCAAAACTAAGACCACTAAAACCGCCTACGGTATTCAGGGAACATGGTAAACTAGTTAAATAATTCCTATATTAAACTCACATTACAATCTGTACTATTAGTACCACGTTTGACATTCAAGAAATAACTTAAAGCGCCCTCTCCGTAAACAGTCCCTGTGTTAATGGCACCCCACCATACTACTGTGCACGACACATTGCACCAACTCCACCTACACCAAAGCTAATGGAAAGTGCTGATGTCTCTTGTTTCTACCCTTCTGCCCTCCTTATTATTCCCCCTCTTCTCTACTGCCATCCACTGTTCTTGCCTTTTCCAGTTTTGGTTTATTGTAAAGTACTGGTTGTGCTGCTAAATGTTTCAACAATAGGTACATAAATATATGTATAGATGAACACAGTTAACTGCAGGGGAGGGATGGTGGTGCTTGAAGGCAATACAGCCTACACTCGAGACACAGGCCAGCCCAACTGACTGCACATGGGAACGATGAAAAGGGCAAGAGGAACTTACCCAGTGCTTAATTTGAGCCAGTGGTTGCTGGTGGGGGTTAGGGGGGGGGGGGGGGGGGGAGGGCACCGACACATATATTTGGGGACCGGCACATATTTTTCTCCATCAGACATTTACCAAGAGCAAGAGAGGGAACACATACAAACAGGAAAGACAAGGAAGAGCAAGATGGAAAAAACATCACACAGGAGAAAGCAAAAACAAGCATTGGCATAGCCAATAGGTCTTGCCTTTGGGACCTTTTAAGTGTTTAGCAAGAGCTATTGCAATTGCCAATGTGTTAAAGTTAGGTTGTAGAAAAGTGTGGCTGCTGTCTAGCATATCCAAAAATTGTAATAAATAAAAACAATAAAAATGTGTTGGTTCCTCTGGTCCACTTCGTAAATGGAGAGCCTGACATTGTCCTTCTGGCTTCTGCTTATGTTACAGTTCACTGGTGTACATTAGTGTAAAAATTGGTGGTGCAACAGAAAAATTAAATATTGTCTGTTGAAGCGCTCCATTACATTGGATTGTGGCTGTTCTTGCCCAACTCATCCAATTCTGCAGCCAGTGCACATATTTTTAGTCGCCCTCATTGTTTGTTTATTTATTTAATTTATGTATTTTAAACTTATGAAACCTGGCATGACTTTTTCGGTGAACACATGAAGCCTACTGCACCTACCATTGGCTTTACACCTTATCCAAGGCCACTGCAATTGTGGAAGAGGACCAAATTATGTGGCAGGGTTGCACAAATTATGCAGCAAGAAAAGGCAAATTATGCAGCATAATTCAGCACATTTTATCATAGTTTTACTTCAATACTTGTACACCTGGCAATAGGGTCTGGGAATAGGGTGCACATTATTAGTTACAATTTAACACACAAATACAGCAATAAGGAACTTAAAAATGCCAGTCAAATCTAGCAAAAAGCATTCCGGTGCATGCGCAGGAATCCGAGTCGCTATAGGTTTTGTAACTTTTCATCAGTTTGAAACATAAAAATGTGTTTTTATTACAATCTGCAGATGATGGATGACGTGGCAAATGCGGCAAATACAAAATTATGCAAAATTCGCCATGGCAGCAGAATCGCATAATTCCAGTGGCCCTGACCTTACCCACTACCATACTTTTCAAGGGCAGAGTTAAGGAGGCATAGCTGGGGAGGAGGGGAGAGAAAGGCCCTGACGTGAAAGAGGGGTGCAGAGAGGGAACGCAGGGGAAGTGAGGGAGGGAGAAAGAAGGAGTAGCAGCGTCTGGGTGTCAGAGAGAGGGCTAGTAGACGGGCGAGGAGAGAGAACAGTACTCTCCCACTGTGACATGGAGAGCAGGAGCGTGGGGTAGTAGATGGGATGTTAGAGCGAGAGGGAGAATTTGAGAAAGGGATAATTAGTAATAAAGAGACAAAAGAAACAAAAGGGTTAGATTAGATAGAATGAGAGGGTGAGAGGGAGAAGAGTATAAAGTCGATGTGATAGAAAGAGGGAGAAAGGGGTAGCAGAGAGGATGGAGAGAGAGAGACAATGAGAGAAAGAGTGAGCGAAGAGGGGTAGATGGGATGGGAGAGAGAGGCATAGATGGTGAATGGCAGGAGCCGCGAGAGAACGAGGACAAAGACTAAAGTGAGGGCACAAAGGAGGACAGAGAAAGAGGGGAGTGGAGAAAAAGAAATGCAGACTGTTACTGTCAAAGGAAGGAAGGACAGACGGGCTACCGGACGGGGAGACAGAGGGCAGAGAGAAAGAGAAGAGGGGAGTGAGTGAAGGCGGGGGGGGGGTCTGTCAGAGGGAGCCTGGCAGACAAGCTGGGAGAGAGGGTGAGAGGCACGGCAGGATGGGAGAGAGAGGGTGAGGGAGATGATAGGATGGGAGAGAGAGGGTGAGAGAGATGACAGGATGGGTGAGAGAGATAGCAGGATGAGAGAGAGAGGGTGAGAGAGATGGCAGGGTGGAAGAGAGAGGGTGAGAGAGATAGCAGGAAGGGAGAGAGGGTGAGAGATGGGAGGATGGGAGATGGGGTGAGGGAGACGGCAGGATGGGAGAGGGTGTCAGACAGACAGCGAGGGAGTGTGAGGAGCCACCGGCAGACAGGAGCGGGAGAAGCAGTGATGCTGTTACGGACAGAGCGAGGGAAGGAGGGGAGAGAGTGACGGGAGGGAGGAATGGCCGCGATTACTGACACTTCAGGAGAGAGGGCTCGTGAGGAGAGCAGAGAGTGACAATGTCAACAAAGGACGGGAGGGCATGAACAAAGGAGACGCTTGCAGAGGTGACAGGGAGAGAAGAATAGAGAGACAGCCATTGGAGAAGGGCCAGAGACAGAGGGTACTGGGAGAGAAAGGTGACATTGGCGGGGAGAGAGAGCAGTGACGAAAACACAGTTCATTAGTCATGAAGGAAAAAGGATGTTAGGTTGGAGGGGGTACCAGGTGTGGCCACTGGTTGTGGGGGGGGGGGTGCGAGATGAGATAGAAATAGAGAGAACTGCACAGCCAGTGGCAGAAGATAGGGCCAGGGTAGAGGCGAGGAACGAGGGGAAATTGGGTACAGGCAACAGTCCACAATAGGACGTGAGTCCCAACCCATCCTGAATAACAGACAGCAAGGCCCAGCTGTAGCCCGCCCTGGCTGGGCACCAACCCCAGGAGAGGGGCCTGCTTGTTTCTGAGAAGTGCTGGTAGTCTCAAATTAAAAGTATTTGTTATAATCTGCTCCTGTTCCCTTCCCTCCTCTTCCCCCCCCCCTCCTTTCCTCCGCTAATTGGTATTGCCCAGCCTTAGAACGTTGGGGCTGAAGCTCCTGTTAGAAAGTTGGATTCTCACTACGAGAGGCTGAAGGATCTGTTCAATAAACTTCCATCTCCTGACAAACCTATCGTGGTGGAAGTTATTACAACATTCATTTGGCGACGAGCTGTCTTACCGTGCTGGGGACGGTTTGGATCCTTCCCCCAGTGCCCTACCGCCTCTCGTTGGACTTCTCAGGCAGTATTGGCTTCTTTCTTGCCATCGGTCCCAGTGCCGGTGTTGGGGGGGAGCTTTCCCCTTTCATTCCGCCGTTTGAAGTCTCCGGCTGCTGGCTCCTTCACGCCTCCTCCGGACTCCGTTGATGGGAGTTCCCGGCTGCTGGGCTCTTTCGTGCCTCCCCCGGAGCTCGCTGCCTGCGTGAGTTCTTCTGTTCTTCTGATGTTCTGATCATCCCCCGGTGAGTCCCTGCCGTTGCTGCTCGGCGCTGCTCCACGGACTTGCTGTCCGTCCTGACTGACAGGGAGACGCCTACTCTCCCCTAGAGAGATCGCCTGTTGTCTTCTGTGTGCCGTCGTTGAGGAGTGAGCGCTGTGAGGGGAGGTTGTGTTGCGGATGGTCGGGGACGACAGTACTGCTCTTCGTGTGTGGCTGAGGCGACGCAGCAACTCTCCTCACATACTTCTGGTTCCTGGTGTTTCCGCCTCTCCTCAGACTGAGCGCTGTGAAGGGAGGTTGTGTTGCGGATGGTCGGGGACGACAGTACTGCTCTTCGTGAGTGGCTGAGGCGACGCAGCAACTCTCCTCACAAACTTCTGGTTCCTGGTGTTTCCGCCTCTCCTCAGACTGTTCTCCACAGAGGACGCTCCGCAGAGAGACACTACTCCCTGTTGCTTTTACGTCTGCTCCTCCTGCTGGTGGAAAATAATATTGCACGTGTCTTCCCTCATCCAGCCTGCTTCGAAATTTTCGCTGACAGGCTCAGCCCATGGAAATGTAGTGTTTTTATTTAACACTTCCCACGTTCGAATGTTTCCATTATACGGTGGGGGTGTACTGGTGGTTTTTTGTCATTTCTACTGCTACTGCAACTTTCTGTGAATTTCACACTTAGCTTTCCCTCACGCTTTTATTCCCAATCCTCACCCCTATCTCCGTCTTTTGCCTCTTTCTTCCCTATCCCTGTATTTTCCTCTTCCACTACTCTCCACCATGTCGGCATTCGCTATGTCCCAACCCCCCCCATTCCTGGATGAGAGTGGAGATCCGGTGATCCCATGGAAAAAATGGGTAAACCTGTTTGAATCTTACCTTATCGCCATTGGTGGGGACAGATTTTCGGCGGTGCGCAAACAACATGTTCTACTGCATAATCTAGGAAAGCAAGGGAGGGATATTTTTGATGACCTGCCAGATTATAATGTAGAAAATGCTAATGAGGGGGCTGGGGGTGAGGGTGATATCCAGTATGATGTGTATCAGTTAACATTATTGAAACTGGAAGCTCAATTTGGTGACAAAATTAATATTGTGTTAGAACACCACAAATTTTTTTTGCGCATTCAAGGAAGAAATGAAAAAGTGATAAATTATATTGCTGTTCTGAGAGGTTTAGCCTCTACGTGTGAGTTTGGGATATTAACTGAATCACTAATCAGAGATCAACTAGTTAGATGTACCTCTAACAAGAAGATACAAGAAAGACTCCTAGCAGAAGCCCCTGATTTAAAACATGCCATTGATATAGCTAAAAGCATAGAGCATACAGCGTACTGTATGAATGAAATGAAGGAAGCGGGGGAAGTAAAACAAGTGGCGGAGAACAGTGTACACAAGATCTCCAGTAAAGTCCACAAACACAAACCTTCACCTTCCAATCCGGAAGCACCTACAGCATCAGGGAATAAGCCAAAATGTTATAGGTGCGGAAATCCAAATCATCTGGCCAACAGCGTTAACTGTCCTGCAAGGGGCGTTGTTTGCAGCAAGTGTAAGAAAAGAGGCCATTTCTCTAAAGTATGCCACAACGCAACGAACAGTGTCACCCACATGATAGGCAGTGATCTGGATCCTCAACTACCTAGCGAAGATATTGTTTTTCAAGTATCTAATTTTTCAGAAGGCAACAGCACTCCTTACCCCAAGTGTGAAATATTTCTGGACAATGTAAAGTATGAGGTCTACGCAGATTCCTGTTCCCCATATACACTTGTGAATGAAGCTACATTTCAGGCTAATTCGGGGACAAGGGAGTATACCCTCGTACCTCCTGATGTCAAACCAGGGGGCTATAATCAAGATCCCATACCACTAGTAGGAATGTTACTCATGAACATTAATTTTAAGGATAGGTCAACCGTGGGAAAAGTCTACATCACGAAGAATGGTTCCAACTTACTAGGGTGGAAACACCAAAAAGAGTTAGGAATCAGACTAGACCCCAACGCGTCGGAACCTGTGTATCTTATCGACAGGACCAACATTGGGATGGAAATCTGCAATCGGTTCCCAGAGGTGTTCACAGACAAACTCGGACTCCTAAAAGGCTTCCTCCACAAAATCAAAATTAAAGCCGATGCCAGACCTATTATCCACAAACCAAGGTCTATCCCGCTGTTGACCAGAGAACCGCTTAAGAAGGAGCTGGACAGGTTGGAGGAGTGCAAAATCGTAGAGAGGATTGAGAGCTCTGAATGGTTGGCGCCCATCGTCGTAGCAGCCAAAGGTGGAAACAAAGGGATCCGCCTATGTGTTGACCTTAGGGCTTTGAACTCTAACATTTGGGTGGATCGATACCCCCTCCCCAACATTAATGAAATGCTGTCAGCCATCCATGGAGCTAAAGTCTTTACTGTTCTAGACCTATCCTCGGCTTACCACCAAGTCGCTCTCCACCCAGATTCCAAGCCCCTCACTTCTTTTATAACCCCGCATGGAGCTTATCAATTTTCCAGATTACCATTTGGCCTGGCTTCTGCTGCGGCAGTATTTCAACGCGTCATGCAGCATATCCTGCAAGGTCTGGAAAAAGTTCTCTGTTTCCAGGACGACATCCTGATTCATGGCTCATCCGAGGAAGAACACAATAAGACTCTGGAAGCAGTGTTGACCAGACTTAGTAAGGCAGGTTTCACCACTCAGAAAGACAAATGCAGAATCGGGGTGGAATCTGTAGTATACCTGGGTCACACCATCTTAAGTGAGGGAATCAAACCCAGATCCAGTCTGGTGGACTCCGTTAAATTAGCCCCGGCACCCACCAACAAAGATGAACTCAAATCGTTCCTGAAGCTGGTGGAATACATGTCAAAGTTCGTCAAAAACTTTGCGGATCAGGTGTGTACCCTCAGAGAGTTGCTGAAGAAGGGGTCTGAATTTGTTTGGAAGCAAGATCACCAATCAGCCTTCCAACTCATCAAGGAGGCCATCGTTGATGCACCTATCTTGAGTGCTTTCGATCCTAATGCTAAAACCACCCTCACCACAGACGCTAGCGCTAAGGGATTGGGTGCTTCACTCACGCAGAGGACGAAAGGTCAAGAGACGGTGATTGCTTTTGCTTCCAGAACTTTGAGAGATGCCGAGCTGAACTACTCGACGATAGAGAAAGAAGCATTGGCGTGCTATTGGGCCATAAACCACTTCAAATATTTCTTGTGGGGCATCCCGTTTGTGCTGAGAACGGACCACAAACCCTTAATTCCGTTATTCTCCACTAAGCGCCTGGAAAATACCACCCCACGAATATCTAAATGGGTGCTGAGTCTGCAAGGGTTCAACTACACCATGATATAAGTCCCAGAAAGTGAGAATAGGGTTGCGGACTGTCTCTCCAGACTACCAATCACCAATGGGAACCCGATGCAAAACCCTCCGGAGGAGACTATTCTTCTGGTGGAAATCCCGGCCATCAATCGGGAGGAGTGGGAAAAATCCATGAGTGAGGACAGTGACTTAGCCACATTAAGGAATATGATTCACAGTGGTTGGCCTGTTAACAAGCAGGAGGTGCCGGAGTCTGTTCGGCATTTTTGGCCGATGCAAGATGAATTATCCATCGTTGAGAACCATATTTGTAGAGGAAGCAAGATCATTCCTCCGAAAAACATGTACGAAAGAATAATACAGATTGCCCATGAGGGCCACCCAGGGAGGAGCATGACGAAAAGCAAAATCAGGCAACACTATTGGTTCCCCGGGATGGATTCGCGAGTGGAGGAACAAGTAAAGAAGTGTTCAGCCTGCGGTTCCTGCGACAAAACCAAAGTTGTCCGGAAGTCTCCACTATTCCCGGTGGAGGTCCCCACGGTACCTTGGGAGAAGCTGGGATTGGACATAATTGGTCCCTTAAACCTGCTAAACCAATCCAATAGATTCATGTTTGTTCTTATAGACTACCACTCCCATTGGATTGTAACAAGAATGGTATCTTCCATCACCACCGCGTCGCTGTTGGACTTCCTGAGAGACACCTTTTCAAAGGAAGGTATTCCTGGGGTCATAATAACGGACAATGGTGTTCAATTCGCTTCAGAGGACATGAAGCAGTTTATGTCCACGCTGGCCATCACACATCTCAAATCCCCACTGTATTGTCCCAAAGCCAATGGTCTGGTGGAAAGGGCGAACAGGATGATAAAGGACACCATCCAGCTCGCATTGAATTCCCAGGTTCCAGTGGAAGACGCCATAAGGAAAATGCTGTGGTCGTATCATACATCGCCCAATGCTGTCACGGGGGTGTCACCTTTTGTCTCTCTTAAAGGCAGGAACCCGAGTTCCAAACTTACTCCTAACTGGCTAAATGGTGGATCTGTGGAAATGTGGATTTTCCTGATCAGTTATGTCCCCTATCTTGGACCCCAACGGTTCTATATGCATGTTACAAGTACATGTATGTTCCCTCCAGTTCCAGTTTCTAAGACGCAAACATATGTGTGTCTACCGTCGACATGTTCTCTGTCAGATCCGCCATCAATGGGCTGGATATTCGATTCCTAAGTATGAAAGGCCACCGACTTTAGATGGCTAAGTTACTCCATTTTTACAGTTCAGGCAAGTAGGCCCGATTCTGTCCTCAAAGCCTTTCCCTGCTCTCTGTCTTTGACAGCTTCAGCTTGAGCTCGCATCTGTATCCATGAACTTTGTCCTACTCCCTGTGCAGCTAACGGTGACTGCCTCGGCCAGTTTTCGCCTGTCTGCCAAGAAGTTGTATTTCACCTTCGAATTATCTATTTTACTCTTCAGCCGATGCATTCCTGTCCAGTGATTTAGGTAAACATTTCCTTTAGCTCACAAGCAAAGGACTCAGCCTTTCCGTCCTCCTGCAAGTGATTCATAGCCCTGTTGCCATGGAAAGTTTTCTATCCCTCGCAGCTCATATAGACACTTAGACGCTTGTACACGCACACAGTCAGTATAGAATAGATTCTGTCCGAGAGTTCTTCCTTGTGGATAACATAGTTCTTTAAACATAGGATGTTAGATATGATTTGGGATTAGGTTGACTTGACCCCAGACTTCTCGTCTCCACATGTAGAGCTAAATGTCAAGTCCCCTTCACCCCCTAGTTGCACGTCAATTACACGTCATGCTGCCGCGCGCGCATCTATGCCAAGTATTATCTTATAGATCCACCTATGTCTGATAATTCTAACCAATCATGTTTCTTTTATTCCTTATTACGCCTAGTTTCGATTATGTCACTGTTTTGTCACTTTTCTTATCAAATGTTACGCCTTCTACATTCGTTTCATTGTAATGCACTTATTATAAAAATACATGTCTGTTAATGAATTATTGTACTTCACTTCCTGAACCCTCGTGGTGACGGAACCTGAGGACCGCGACTCGAGTCGGCCATTTTGAATGGAATAAAGCCCATTAGAAAACCTCTTATACCACGGATTCTGCCTCTTGTTATTTTGAGCTATTTACTTTAATTTAAGATTCCGCATGAAATTCAGTCCGGTAATATTTATTTTATTTACCACATAATGGCGCCCGAACAGGGACACTTTCTCATCTCACGCGCCGGCGGTGCGTTGCAGGCCCGGTCTCCTGCCACAGCTGGACGGACCATAAAACGCGTACCAGCAGGATTTCCTGTAAGCTCCCTCCGGTCAAGCGGGGGCGACTGAGGCTGCGATCAACCCAGACGAGGCGGTGAGAAGTGCGAAGTATCCCGACCAGAGCCTAGCTGAGAGAGCAAGATCCGAGGTATACAGAGGCCCACCAGGTTTTCCGAAATCCCGACGTCCAGAGGGTCCGATGTCCGCAGTTATCGAGTCCTGTCCATTCTCTGAGGCCTTCCGTTTCAAGGAGCTACTCGGTGAGTACCATCGCCGGGGAGGCGTGTTGACGCGCACATAGGTTGTGCCGGTCAAGACGGATTTGGGTACACAAATCCGGTCTGCACTGTTTAGCAGTGTATATGTACTGTTTAGCAGTATATCAAGTATTCCGAAGTATTCAGTTATTGTCAAGAATTCAGCGTGGTGATTAGTTAGGCAGACTGTCATCATTGTCGACCATTGTTATAATGTTTAATGTTTAAAGTTTAAAGTATTCAGAAATGTCTTGCATATTGTGGTATGAATGACTGTTCATTGTTCACTGTTCATTATTGTGTTTCTCGTATTAAGCAAGTTCAAGAGTAAGTATCAGATCAGTTGTAAATATGCCGCTCTTCTCGAAGTTAAGACAGATTACTACCAGAAAAGGGGTGCTTGAAGAAGCAGTTCCTATTCCTCCTAGGGATACTCCAGGGCATTTCATGTACCATAAACACGGCTTAGATGCCATATTGTTTCTTGATCTATGGGTAGATTATACCAAAGGATTACCGGAAAGTCAAAGGTGGCCCATAGCGGGAACCTGGGATGCAGAGTGCATCATGAAAGTGGAGGAAGAGTTATGGAAAAGAAAGGTCAGACAGTCACAGAAAGACGCTGTTGAGTTATGGCGTAAAGAATCTCATAGACGAACAGAAAAAGCACGTAGACAAGAAGAGAGGAGTAAAGAAAGTTCAAATAAAGTTCAAGAAAATCTATTAATTGAGGAAGGTATCCGAGTGAAATCAGAACAAGTGAATAGACAAAGAAATGCTCTTATGAATGGTATGTATCCCCTTCTAGCCGAAGGACTACCTAAGGCTGCTCCAGAGATACCAAAAGACTTGCCACCCCCATTATTTCCAATTAAGGTACATCCAAAGGGGCATCCCAGAACCGCAGAAGATGTTTTTCTTTCCTCATATCTAGACGATGCAGCTCCCGAGTATGCTAACGCCACACCACATAGACCGTCTGGCGGAGGGGTCCAACGTCAGGATCAGGTATCTGTCCCCGTGCAACAGCAAGTCCCGATACAAGCTTCGGCAAGCACATCTGTTTCCGCATCTGTCTCCGCAGTCGACTCTACAGAGGTATCGACACCCATAGTTGCTGTGTCACGTTCAACGAACCCATTCACACCCGACGCCCCAGATAGGGCCACGGGAGGTGCTAGCAGTACTTTTACACCACCTAGAATAAATAAACTTGTCTTTCAAGAGTCAGCGCATTCACGTACACCTAAATTCGTAAGTGAACGTACGCTTAAAGAACTCCTTGTAAATTGTAGATATGACCCAGTGGTTGGTAAAGAGGACGAAATGGTCCTGGCATCATTACGTATCAGGCGAGCCGCAGAATATTTAGCAAGGTTACCAGGGATGACTACGCATCTAGATAACATATATCATTTTGTTCAAACAGGACGAGATCCAGGATGTATTAACAGAGCTATGGAATTCCAGAAAGTAGAGATACAGGGGGAACTGTTACGTTTCCTCATAAACTGTGTAATCAGAAATCAAGATCGTCCGGGGGTAGACCCGAATGCAATGCTTATTCTTACAAGATGGAGTCAGAATATATCAGAAGGGAGACACGATAAGCAAAATTGTATAATAGCCATGTGCCGAAAAATACGTAAAGAAATAGAGCGTATTCATGAAGAGAGATTGGGAACAGACGAGTTTGAGCAAGATGAAGTGTCCGAATCAGGGAATTCCGCAAGACAGTCAGAGACCATAGCTTATGTAGGCAGAGGAAGATCTTGTGAAAATACTAGATGTTTTTCTGATCCCATACACTCCGTATGTCCAAATAATAGCAGAACGTATCCGACGCCTGTAATAAATCTGAAGTCTCCTGAACATTCGTTTCAAGCCGCAGATAAGATACTACGAGAACGAAGAGGTTACCACCTCCTCGATTCTATGGATGAGCAAGAATTAGCCAGATCAGCCGTTCACTGGATTGACAGTCCTGAAAAATACGGTGATGAGACCGTAGCACACACGTTTCTCAACCTCAGTACAGATGAACAACGCTTAGCTGGAATCTATATGATTCAGCAACTTCTCATATTATATAAGAGCGAATATGCTGACCCTGGTCCTTTACCTGATATATTAACGGAACTACTCACAAACAGATGGAGAGGTTCTAGTAATAAGCTAATTAAAGAGATATTAGTGTCACGTAAGCAGTACGTCCTTTTTGTAAGTCCGGATTCTCTCTCGCTGCCCCACAGAGAAAGAACGCCGTACTATATGGATAGACAAAATCCTTTACGAGAAGTGCACCCAATAAAAGGCGAAGACAATGAGTTTCACCGTGTATTTGTTTACACACCCATATCAAAAATGGAATTATTAGAAATGAAGAAAGTAGTACCTAGTCATGACAAAGACCCAGCGGGTTTCCACCGAGAAATTAAAGACATGTTACTGATGGGAGAGTACACCTTTCCTGATATTATGACGATATTAAAGGTGCTTTTGCCTGCTGGCATATATGAAAAACTGAAAGAAAAAGAGTGGGAAGTGGGAGACCAAAAGATAGACTGGACAGCATTAGCAGAGGAAGAAAGGAGCCGAGCTGCAGGTTCAGGGCTCGGGGATAAAGTTAAACTGTTACCAGGTTTACTAGTACAGGTACTGCCACGTTTATTAACTACAAAAAAGGAAGATTGGGGTGCAATCACAGCCTGCAAACAAAAGCAAGATGAAGACACAAGCGATTATTATGCTCGATTTGAAAAATGTTTTGGTATAAATAGTGGTATAAAAGCAAGTAGTGACTCATATCCACATTTATTTGTGACAAAATTGGTGGAAAATGCATTGCCTCCAGTGAAGAATAGAATATTGAAATTCGAGAGTACCTGGCAAAGTAACACTCCGTCGCAAATGCTACAAATGTTACAGTATCATCACAATAGAATTAGGGATGAACAAGAACACGAGCATAGACGCATGAAGGATACAAAAATGAAAATGCTAGTTTCTCAGACAGTACCAGCAGATGGTCACAAAAAGGGTGTGACACATTCTGGTGATTCTGCAGTTCCTGTAAAAGGAACCTGCAATTACTGTAAACAACTAGGCCATTATGTACATGATTGTCAAGTCCTGAAACGTAATATAGCTACAGGTATTGCAAAAGAGAGACCACGATTAGTTAGACAAGATCAGAATGAACAAGGAGCTATGCAGCATGGACAGTCCATGCCAGTTCAGCAACAGTCTATGCCAGCCTCACAGCAACCCATACAGTTTGTGCCAGCTGCACCACCGTTGCCTGCTACTGCCACACAAACCACAACACGACAAATGTATCAGACTGCACAGTATGAATACCCTGAGTATCAGCGTTACGCATGAACCAGCCTAGAGAGGGAAGTCGACTTACCGCTTATCGAGATTCCTGTAGATCAAGAAGGACCTTATGTACATAGTGAATTATTAGGTCAAGATAGAAAATTCTTACTCGATACAGGGGCAAGTCGAACAACCATAAAACGTAGTGAAGTTCCAGGGGCACCCCTCTCAGGCTCTCAAAATGTTTCCCTTGGTTTTTCAGGAAAACCTATTGTTAATGAGGTATCACAGCCTCTACCACTTACAATAGGACCTTTGACACGAACTACAGATTTATTGCTTACTAAATCATGCCCAGAAAATCTGTTAGGAATTAAGACTCTGAAAGCACTAGGAGCCATAATATGTTGTTCTCCGGAAGGAGTAAGGTTGTTTTTACGTGATTTTAAAGGTCACTATGTGTCTAGAGACATGGATCCCCGACTACAGACTTTACCAGTACATCTATGGGCACAAGGCCCTACGGATGTTGGCTGCATGAACATTACACCCTATCGAGTTACATTGAAAGCAGGAGTGGTACTACCACGAATGCGACAATACAAGTTACCGCATGATGCTGTAGTGGCTTTGTTGAAAATCATTGATGAGCTAATTGCCCAGGGAGTAGTTGTAGAAACAGACTCCAATGTATGTAATTCACCGATAATTCCGATTCTTAAACGAACTGATCCTACTGCTCCGCCAGTATACCGATTGGTTATTGATTTGCGTGAACTAAACAAGTGTATTGTACCACAATTCCCTGTGGTCCCTGATATATCATCATTGTTGACAGCAATTGATTCCGAAGCAACATTCTTTACTGTAATCGATCTCAAGAATGCCTTTTTCAGCGTCCCAATAGATCCGGAAAGCCAATACTTGTTCGGATTCAGTTTAAATGGGCGCAGTTTTAAATTCTCACGCGCTCCCCAAGGATTTACAGAAAGCCCCAGCATCTACAGCCAAGCACTGAAAAGAGAACTTGACAGTATCCACATGCCAGTCAATACTGCACTGCTTCAATATGTCGATGATCTGCTGATCACCGCAAGAAGCGAGTCAGAATGTGAAAAAGCTTCTCTGACAGTTTTACATTTCCTAGCCGACAAGGGGCACAAGGTGTCCCCTTCTAAGCTGCAATTCTGTGTTCAGCGAGTTATTTATCTTGGTCACTCGCTGTCCAAGGAGGGAAGGCAGCTTACACCAGATCGCATTCAGTTAATTGCTAACATGTCAATACCCCAGACACAAAAGGAGGTGCGAGCTTTCATAGGCCTCACTTCATATTGTAGGCAGTGGATCCCTCAGTACGCATTTCTAGCAAAACCACTTATTCAGTTAACCACACAGGAGGCAGCCACATCGACTGTTCTCCCTTGGACTCAG
This sequence comes from Triturus cristatus, assembly GCF_964204655.1. Lineage (NCBI taxonomy): Eukaryota > Metazoa > Chordata > Amphibia > Caudata > Salamandridae > Triturus > Triturus cristatus. Next base: position 1,071,284,619 of record NC_140579.1, on the reverse strand, counting down.
GAACATACACAAGCTTTTGAAAGCCTAAAGGAAGCTTTATGTCAAGCACCTGTTTTAGCAACGCCATGTTATAGCAAACATTTTACACTCTTTGTTACAGAACGCGAAGGTACTGCCTTGTCAGTACTCACTCAGGATCATGCAGGATCATGCAAGCCATGTGCTTATTTTTCCAGTACATTAGATCCCGTAGCTCAGGCTTTGCCTGCATGCCTGAAATCAGTGGCAGCGACAGCTTTAGCAATCAGACAAAGCGATGCCATAGTATTAGGACACCCATTGACAGTTCAAGTACCACATGCAGTAGAGGTTCTTGTGAACCGAACACAAACACAACACTTGACCATAGCAAGACTTACCGGTTATGAACTGACATTGTTTCAACCACACATAGAGATCCGACGGTGTAATACATTGAATCCTGCTACACTATTACCTGTAATTGGAACAGACCCACTAGCTCATGATTGTGTTGAAATCATTGAAATAAAGACGAAACCTAGACAAGACTTGACAGACGTTCCATTGTTAGATCCAGACCTGACGTTGTATGTAGACGGATCATGCATGAGAGCAAGTACAGGAGATTTAGTGGCCGCGTATGCAGTCACAACAGACACTGAAGTTATTGAAACAAATTGTATAGATACTTTGTCAGCCCAAGCAGCAGAACTCATTGCTCTAACGCAAGCCTGTATTCAAGCCACAAATAAGAAAGTTAATGTATACACTGACTCACGTTATGCATTCGGAGTTGTACACGACTTCGGCGTGCTGTGGCGAGAGAGAGGTTATTTAACGTCCCATGGTGCCCACATTCAGCACGGACCCCTCATTCATGCTTTGTTAGACGCAATACATCTACCCACTGCTATATCGATTATGAAATGTAAAGCACACACGAAGGTTACTGATACCATTTCTCAAGGCAATGATTTAGCTGACAGAACAGCTAAACAGACTGCTCAGAATCGCACATTAGACATGACAAAGCCAATAGTTCAGACCCCAACACAGTGTATGACAATTAAGGATCCCGCACTTGATGTAATTGACATACAGACACATGCCACAGCAGAAGAAATAAAGAAGTGGACTGAACTAGGAGGGATCCAGACAGATCAAGGGTGGATGACAAAGGAGAAATCTGTATGGTTTCTCCCTGATTCCATGGTTCAAGCCATTATAGCTACAGTTCACAGTCCAGCACATTTAGGAGAGAAGGCTATGCTAGACAGCATTCAGCACATTTGGTTCAACAAACATTTACGAGCAGCAGCTAAACAAAAAGTTCGTACCTGTATGATATGTTGTCAGTTTAATCCAGGAAAGAGTGTTCCCGTAGAGCAGGGTGGATTTCAGCCTCCTGACCATCCTTTTGAAGTCCTCCAGATGGATTATATTCAGATGGAACGTTGTCGAGGATTCAAATATGTCCTCGTAGTTGTCTGCGCTCTCTCCCGTTGGACAGAGGCGTATCCCGTATCAGATTACACTGCCCCGACTACTGCCAAGCAGCTAGTTCGAGAATTCTTCCCACGGTACGGTTTACCACGTGTTGTATATTCAGATAACGGTCAGCCTTTCTCATCCGAATTAATGAAACATGTCTCACTTTTGTTGGGATATCAGTGGAAATTCCACTGTGTCCGACACCCCGAGGCAGCAGGTCTCGTAGAAAGACATAACCAGACACTGAAAATCAGACTGTCCAAAATATGTAGAGAGAAAGGTGTCGACTGGATAGTAGCATTACCAGTTGCACTCTTTTATATGAGAATGGTAGCACACTCTAGAACAGGGCTATCCCCGTATGAGGTGATCTTTGGTAGACCACCGAATATGTGGGGGACGCCTATACCACGCAAAATAACTGACATTGACTGTAACATGCTGACAGATTACTTGGCTTCCTTGATGTCTGCACTACAATCTTCTCGTTCACAGGTAGCTGCAGCCTTTCCCGACAACACTGAGGCGAAACCCCATGACATTGTTCCGGGTAATCTTGTCTTTGTGAGAAATTTCGACAGGAAAAGTCAATTGGAGCCCAGGTGGAAAGCACCGAAGTTGGTCCTGTTGACCACAAGAACAGCCGTGAAGATCGAGGGACGTAAAGGGTGGATTCATTCAAGTCACGTCAAAAAATTCCATGGACTACCTTCAGATATAGACACTGTGCCCTGCACTCCCTCACAGACTGATTCAAAACTTCCTTTTGTTGAAAAGAATGACTCTCAGTGCTATAAATTAAAGCTTAGGCCCAAACAGTTGAGCAATTTGATTGTTTAAGTCCTCTCCAAGGTGAAGCGGTTGAATTGTCTCCGACATGTATCCCTTGGACCTGAGTAGAGAAAATACCCGAGAAATGTTGAAACGACAGGCGTATTGTAAATCACTGCGTAGCCACTGTATTGTGACTTTATTAATTTTGTTTTTCTTGAGTTTTTTAATAGTTACTGCAAGTATATTGTTGCATATGTATTATCCTGATTCTAAACGTGTTTTCAATATAACTGATGAACACTCTTTTAGTGACCTACCGCCACATGAGTTGTCCTATAGACTTGCGCTGCGTAATAACACATTCATTAGTATGTTACATCATTCCCATCAGACTAGTAATGCCACCAATTGTTGGGTGTGTGGCCGACTCCCTCCCTATCAGAATAACAAAGGAGTTCTGCCTTTCTTTCCACATCCGTTCACACACAATGGCTCCTGTGGAGCATGGTTTAGTTTATTAAATTCCATAGACCCAGACACAGCAGTTTATCAACAACATTGGATATGGGGAAATCTGAATTTAGTTTTATTCAAAGTCTGTCACCCTAATAAGGAGGGTTACCCCAGTAGAACAGGAACTGATTTAGAAAATGAAGTGTATAAATTAGGTAATTTTACGCCTAATCTTATGATTTTGAATGTTAAATCCGAAGTTGAACTAATTCTGCCCACTATGTCAGTATTTCCAGTTAAGGGTGAATTATGTGTAAGAAAAGTTGGTTCCATACACATGGGCCATAGCCAATGCGTTACTACAGTAGAATATAGTGATCAAGGTAAATCTTCATTTAGAGCTTCTCGCCATTCTTACTTTATATGTGGTCAGACGGCATATATGCGTCTGCCTCTAGATTGGGATGGTACCTGTTACATAGCATTCCTTTTGCCACCTGTTTTCCTAGCTCCCCCTGATTATTATCGAAATGTTCATTTAGTACACAATAGAGAGCAAAGAGATCTCCCAGTTGTCGATTATACTGAAACAGCATGGGACAAGTATGTAGATTTCAATAAAGGTATCTTTCCCTATATAGGTACAATATCAAATAGTAAGCTGATACGCAGACTCACCAAGACTCTTGAAGCTGTAGTAAACGAGACTATAGCCGCCCTAGGCAATCTGACAGAGGAACAATCAGTGATGAGAATTGTTGTTCTCCAGAATCGTCTTGTCCTTGACGTCATCCTGGCCGATAGGGGCGGAGCTTGCAGGGTCATCGGATCCAGCTGCTGCATATTCATACCAGAAAATTCGCCATCTGTATATAAAGCTATAACACGCCTTCATAAGATTGTAAGCCAGATACACGAGAATCCAGGCACTTGGACGTGGTCCGGGTGGTTTTGGAGTGTGATATCAGCCTGGGGATGGAGAGTTCTATCCTTCCTAGGTATTGGCCTTCTTATGCTCTTCAGTTGTTGTTTATGCCTACAATGTGGACCAGCGATTTGTGGTCTGTGTGCCACATTGTGTATTCCACATCAAGGTTTTCGTTCAAAATACCGGAAGAAGAAGGAAGAAGAAATGATGCTCCATGAGCAAATCAATGGAATGATGAAGATTGATGTCTCGTGAAGGGCAAGAAGGGGACAAGGAGGGAATGTGGAAATGTGGATTTTCCTGATCAGTTATGTCCCCTATCTTGGACCCCAACGGTTCTATATGCATGTTACAAGTACATGTATGTTCCCTCCAGTTCCAGTTTCTAAGACGCAAACATATGTGTGTCTACCGTCGACATGTTCTCTGTCAGATCCGCCATCAATGGGCTGGATATTCGATTCCTAAGTATGAAAGGCCACCGACTTTAGATGGCTAAGTTACTCCATTTTTACAGTTCAGGCAAGTAGGCCCGATTCTGTCCTCAAAGCCTTTCCCTGCTCTCTGTCTTTGACAGCTTCAGCTTGAGCTCGCATCTGTATCCATGAACTTTGTCCTACTCCCTGTGCAGCTAACGGTGACTGCCTCGGCCAGTTTTCGCCTGTCTGCCAAGAAGTTGTATTTCACCTTCGAATTATCTATTTTACTCTTCAGCCGATGCATTCCTGTCCAGTGATTTAGGTAAACATTTCCTTTAGCTCACAAGCAAAGGACTCAGCCTTTCCGTCCTCCTGCAAGTGATTCATAGCCCTGTTGCCATGGAAAGTTTTCTATCCCTCGCAGCTCATATAGACACTTAGACGCTTGTACACGCACACAGTCAGTATAGAATAGATTCTGTCCGAGAGTTCTTCCTTGTGGATAACATAGTTCTTTAAACATAGGATGTTAGATATGATTTGGGATTAGGTTGACTTGACCCCAGACTTCTCGTCTCCACATGTAGAGCTAAATGTCAAGTCCCCTTCACCCCCTAGTTGCACGTCAATTACACGTCATGCTGCCGCGCGCGCATCTATGCCAAGTATTATCTTATAGATCCACCTATGTCTGATAATTCTAACCAATCATGTTTCTTTTATTCCTTATTACGCCTAGTTTCGATTATGTCACTGTTTTGTCACTTTTCTTATCAAATGTTACGCCTTCTACATTCGTTTCATTGTAATGCACTTATTATAAAAATACATGTCTGTTAATGAATTATTGTACTTCACTTCCTGAACCCTCGTGGTGACGGAACCTGAGGACCGCGACTCGAGTCGGCCATTTTGAATGGAATAAAGCCCATTAGAAAACCTCTTATACCACGGATTCTGCCTCTTGTTATTTTGAGCTATTTACTTTAATTTAAGATTCCGCATGAAATTCAGTCCGGTAATATTTATTTTATTTACCACAGATCCCAGGTGTGGGTGGATAGAGACGTTGGGCGGGAAAAAACTCAGAAACATCAACAAGAGTACAAGCTCAGGTACGACAGTCGTTGGGGAGCATCGAACAAAAGGTGGAGAGAAGGCCAGTGGGTGGTTGTTAAGAGGCCGTCCCTGTCCAAATCCAAGATCTCCTCATTTTCCAAACCACTGAGGATAACGCGGGTCAACAACAATTCAGTTGTCCTGGAAGACGGTGGCATGTGGAGTATGGACAACATAGCAAGTTGTCCAAGCACTACTGGTTTCAAACCCACTTATGAAATGGACCTAAGTCTTGAAACGCCCAGTGGTAGTGAACTCAGGGTGACTAGAGTACGTAAACCCCCAAGTTGGCAATCCGACTACAGAATGGGATCTTAATTGTTCCACCTTGTCCCATCTCCTTACCCGTTGGTGTCATATAGGCTCCTTTCCGTAGGGTATTTGGGGGGATTGCTAATTATGTACTTCTCTATCGCTGTATATTGTGGAAACCGTTTATTCCTTACATTCATGTACTTGGAACGTTTGAATTGTTGATTTCTCTCCTCTTTGCTTTGTTAGGCAATGTTATCTGAGGAATTCATGTGCTGTGTATATTTTTCTCTGCTCCGCAGGGAGATGTGTTATAATCTGCTCCTGTTCCCTTCCCTCCTCTTCCCCCCCCCCCTCCTTTCCTCCGCTAATTGGTATTGCCCAGCCTTAGAACGTTGGGGCTGAAGCTCCTGTTAGAATGTTGGATTCTCACTACGAGAGGCTGAAGGATCTGTTCAATAAACTTCCATCTCCTGACAACCCTATCGTGGTGGAAGTTATTACAACAGTATTACATCACTCTTGAAAAGTGTTGGTACTCTTCCTCTCAAAATAAAAGTGCTGGTACTCCGTACCGGCCCATTTAAAGCACTGGTGGTAGTGAAGAAAAGAAGAGCCACCCACATTACGGAGAAAAGTTAGATGAGAATTTGACCAAGAGAATGACACCGGTGTTTTGTGTGCACAAGATTTCCCGCACTGGAAAGTCCAAAAACCTTAGAAAGAAACCATAAATAAATGTTGATTAATCTCCTAAATAAGAGTCCTTCAATACGAAGAATATCATAAAATCCTGATTGACATGGCATAAAAATTATGAGTCCCATAAGTTGGTAAGATACCTCAGTTTGTTAAATACTAGTTGCTGACGCTTTCTGGGACCAGCAGGTCTAAAGCCGACAAAGAAAATGCAGACTTCCAGCCTCCCAGGGTTAGTCATTTGAGAAGCTTCACATTTTGCCGCCCTGACACGTGTTACTGCACTTAAAGAAACTTTGTAAAACGAAGCCACATCTAAAAGAGATTTATTAGTGGTTACTCCTTTGCTCTTTCTTTATTTGCAAGACAATAACATAATAAAGAAGATTAATATGAATGTTCATTAAAGGCTACCTAGAATTGTGTTCATCAGAGAGCATTACTGACAGCTCGCAACTATCAGGACCAAAATCGTATCAGATATACAAAATTGATTTTATGAGCAATCCAAAAGAAAATGAAGCTTGTGGATTACATTTTGACTGCTGTAGAGGAATAAATAACAGCCCAATCGTTTTTCCTTAACAAGCACGAAAGTGAAAGCAATTTCAAAGCCAAGCAAAGTAACGCGGCTCACTAAAAACATCAAAGCGGCCGCGAAAGTGATCGCAAGCTCGGCCAGCCCTGCACTTAATGAGCATGACGAGGAAAGCCATATGGCGCCTCTGCTCATAAGAGCGCGCCCGCGCACATGCACTCACTCTCTAGGCTGGCCATGGTAGCATTTTTTTAAGCCCTTACTAAAAGTCTTGCCAGACCAGCGCATGCGCTGGGTCAGGCAAGACCTAACCAGCAGAGTGAGATAAAGGGGCAGGGAGTGTCTGGCTGTGGATTAACGAGGCCTGAGGCGAATTCAGCACTAAGCAGCCTCGGTATTCTGTGCACGCACATTTAATTGCCCCGGTGGAGTGTTTCAGATCAGAGCTTTGGGCACCGGCACTCTTTCATTTACAAATTAAGCGCTGCACAACAGATGAATTGCCCCAAGTAGCTGGGTAGAAATAGTCTACACTTAACGCCATGTTTACAACAAATATTTTAAGACTTTTTATTGTAATTCCCAGCATCTTATCCTTGATATGCGAGTCTGCAGCCACTGCCTGGTCCTTTTCCATGATTTCGTTCTTTATGTCATGACCCTCGCTCATGCTGTGGTCTTTAATCCTCTGCCACCTTCTGCTGATCTTCAAGCTCCTGGTGACGCTTCTGTTTGTACTCATCACCCTGTTGATCTGCAGGATCTGAATCAACCTCTCCTGGTATCTGTTCACTGCACGCTCCTAGGGATCCCACTGGGTCATTTGCCTTTACCTCTCCTCTCCGTATACCCTTGATCCCTCGGTACTCTGACCCCTACAGATGTGCCATTAGTGACTGACTCTGCCCCATCCCTGGACACTCTATACCCAGCAGCACTGCTACACCACCTGCAACCACAGTTCCATTGTGCTCTGATGAATGACATCCTGCCCACCTCTCACTGCTCTGCCACACAACAGTCGTCGCTGGTGGGGATGGTACCTTGAATCTTTGCCCATGTTACATGTTGTGAAAACACAGGGGAACAAACAGAATGCGAATGTGAATGACACTTTGTTGTAACTTCCCCTTTAAGTCTTGGCTACTCAAGAGAATGTTGTGACATCAGAAAGAATGTACTTGAGTAGTGGAGACAGTTATGTTCACGGAGCCTGCTGGAATCGATGTACAGCTGGTGGGTGTTATAAATAAATCAACTTTGAAGTTACGACGTCTTTGAGTTATAATACTGGCGGTGATTGATAAGGAAACACCCACCAAAGAACCCGGCGTGCCAATGTAAGAACGGGCAGAAGGAAAAAGTACGGTCCGTTTATTTTTTCATTTTTGATTGAAGTGCTGTCTGCGGAACTGCTGCGAGGCGAGGCGAGGCAAGGATAAAGGAAGAATAATCCTTAACTTAAAGTGCATGCTGAAGAGCGCTTTTACATATTTTTTTTTCTTTTTTTAGTGTTAATGACAAAAGGTGTTAAAGGTTAGCAGTTGCGCATTAATTAAATGGAGCGCGAGACAGAGAATGTTAATGATGCGAGTCAGCCTTGCGCGTGAAGTCTATGTAAACAAAGGCAAAGGAAGTCAGCGCGTGAGGCCATTATTTTAATGATGAGCTGTGCAAGGAATGCAGATGACTCATACACTGGCCTAATGTTTTAGAGTGCTTCAGCGCTTGAAGTCAAAGTAAACAGAGACGGAGGAAATCATTGTGTGAAGCTTTTATTCATCAAAGGATTAAAGAAGGAAGGTGGATGATACATGTGCTGGCTCAATGTTTTAAGAGCATTTTTCAAGGAAATTTTGGAGCGTGAAGGGTATTTTGTATGATGTGTGTTTCAAGATGCAGAGTTCATGGAAATACAGGAAGGATTAAACTGGCACCATTTTTGGAGAAGCTGTTTTTTCTTTAAATGATTGAGGGTGCGATTACAAAAGTGCCAGCAACATTAGGATATAAATCCTTTCACAATCTCATCATTTCATGTGTGCCAAGAGCCAGTTGATGAAAATTCATTTTTTGTCTTTACAAGAATTTTCAGAACAGCGAGTATTCTGTTAACAGGAGATTCAGACCGTCCCTATGCAGACAGTTTTTTGGTCACAATAACTACTTGTATGTAAAATAGAGAATGCTTTAGTTTTGAGGACATAAACTCATTGCTTTATGGGCACTTTTTTTTTTTTTGACATATAATCTTACTTTTCAATGTTGCGCTCAAATTGAGACTCCTGAATTTTGTTTTGAACATCCAGAATAGTATTCAAGGAAGTCGGAGGAATTTGTCGACAAGTTTGTTTAACTTGTTATTTTATCTCTTTATGTTAGTTAATTATTTTAAATAATTGTATTAGCTTATTTTATTAGCTTGTTGTGCTAACTTGTTCTTTTAGCATGGCGACATCTAGTGGTAGGAGTCAACCGCCACAGTTTTTAAGTGAACGGGGGGAACCGATACTCCCTTGGAAGAAATGGAAACCGCTCTTTGATTCATATCTTCTGGCCATTGGTGGTGAAAATTTTTTGGCAATTAGGAAACAAGCTATTTTACTTCACAACCTTGGTACTGAAGGAAGAAATATCTATGACAGTTTAGATCCTACACCAATAGGCAGAGGTGCAGGTGTACCAAATTATGTCTATGAAATGAGTTTAATACAGTTACAGACACATTTTGGACCTCGCATAAATGTTGTTATGGAAAGACATAAATTTTTTTATGCGGGTGCAAGCAAAAGGGGAGATAGTTGGCAACTATGTAGCAACATTAAAGTCTTTGGCGTAAACTTGTGAGTTTGAGCAATTAACTGACTCACTCATCCGCGACCAATTAGTGCGATGCACTAATGACCCGAAAATCCAGGAAAAGTTGTTGTCAAAAAATCCAAATCTTAAATAAGCTATTATGATTGTGGAGAGTGTTGAGCACACGTCCTTCTGGGTCAAAGAGATGCGGAGCAGCACGACCTCTGGTGCCTTGGTTTCCAGTGTCAATAAAGTGGATCAGGAACATGTACCATGTGATATATCTGTTGCAGTGGTTAGTAAAGTGAATACCAACCAGGAAAAGACTGCCACTAAGTTTGACAGACAAAAGTTTAATTTTAATTTTAATAAGGATAACAAGTTAAAATGTCCTAGGTGTGGTAGCCAAAACCATGGACCGAATTTCCCAAATTGTTTTGCAAAGAGTACTAATTGCAGGAACTGTGGCAAAAGAGGACATTATGCTCGTATGTGTAGGAATACAAAAGTGAACATGTTAAATGATGCTGATGAATTCTCTCAATTAGTGATTCATTGTATTACAGACAGCATGGTTGAATCGGTAAATGATGAAGGAATAGTAGACACTGGTAAAGTTAATATGCCTAAGTGTGATGTGTATATTGGAGGTAGATGTGTTCCTGTCTTAGCAGACTCAGGTTCACTTTATACGCTTTTGAGTGATACATTTTGGTATTCCACATTTGGTTCATGTGATATAAAACTTATATCACCTGACATCAATCCTGTGGGTTGCGGAGGACAAAGAATTGACCTAATAGGTTATTCTATTCACCCGATTGTATTCAAAGGTAGAGAAACAGTAGGAAAAATCTATGTTGCGAAGCGAGGGGACAATCTTTTGGGTTGGTGCCATCAAAGAGATCTTGGTATTATTCTGAACCCTAATGCGCCAAATCAAGTTATGCTTGTTTCGCAACAGAGTGATGCTCAAGACATTGTAGGAAAGTTTCCTGAAGTTTTTAGTGATAAACTGGGTTGCCTCAATGGTTTTAATCATAAAATCATATTTTTTTTTAAATGCAATACAAATTGTACACAAAGTAAGGAAAGTTCCCAACCTTATGATGAAACCCTTTACAAGAAGAAATCAATAAGGTGCTAGATTTGCAAGTGATTGAAGAGATAGAGTCTTCTGAATGGTTGGCTCCCATAGTTTTGGTTCCCAAGGATAATGGGAAAAAAAATCAGGATGTGTGTGGATTTGAGAAGTTAAAACAACTGTATCTGGGTGGATAGGCAACCTTTACCCAATATTAATGAAGCTTTATCGAAACTTGGTGGTGCCAATATTTTCAGTGTGATGGATCTATCTGCGGCATATCATCAAATTCTGCTTCATGAAGAATCCAAACCACTTACTTCCTTTGTCACTTACTAGGTGCTTACAGGTTTATTCAGATGCCTTTTGGTTTGGCAAGTGCTGCAGCCTGTTTTCAAAGAGTGATGAAAAATGTTTTGAGTGGCATTGAGTCGGTCTTATTCTTCCAAGATGATATACTTGTCCATGGTCAGGACAAGGATAAACATGATGAAGTTTTATTCCGTGTTCTGTCAAGGTTGAAAGAACGGGGACTCGCATTGAAAAGTGAAAAATGCAGATTCAGAGTTACTTCTGTTTCCTACTTAGGGCACAACATTTCTGGTGAGGGTATTAGCCCTAAAGTTGATCTTGCAAAGGCAATTTTGCAGGCACCATCTCCTGCAAATAAAGATCAAGTAAAGGCTTTTTTAGGCTTATCTGAATATTATTCGAAGTTTGTGTACAATTTTGCAAGTGTAATGCAACCTTTAAGAATACTTTTGAAGAAGGGTACTGATTTTAATTGGTCTGATGATTGTGAAAATGCTTTTAAAAAAGTTAAAAAAGAAATTGCATGTATGCCAACTCTGGGACATTTTGATGTTCAGAAAAGGGCCATCTTGACCACAAATGCCAGTGTGCGAGGTTTGGGTGCGGTGTTATCGCAAGTGGTTGATGGCAGTGAGAAAGTTATTGGTTTTGCTTCTCGCTCGTTGAAGGGAGCTGAAGAGCGGTATTCCGTGATAGAGCGTGAAGCTCTAGCCTGTTACTGGGCTATCAATCATTTCAGATTTTATTTGTGGGGTCTACCTTTTCTTGTTAGAACAGACCACAAACCACTTGTGCATATGTTTTCCTGGTGGAATGTTGAGAGCACTACACCTAGAATCAAAAGGTGGGTGGAAGGATTATGGGAATACAATTTTACGGTGGAATATTTGCCTGGTTTAAAGAATGTACCAGCTGATTTTCTATCTAGAATGCCTGTTGAAGAAAGTTCAACTAACAATTTTGACAACATTGTTTCTTGGGTGAAAGAGTCAGCCATAGACAAGAGAGAATGGGAATCTAGTTGTGAGAGTGATGAGGTCAGAGGTGTAATCATGAATTTTATCATCAATGGTTGGCCTTCTTTGAATGAAGTTCCAAATTCTGTGAAAGGTTTCTGGAATGTTCGTGATGAATTGAATATTTTACAAGGTGAGCTTTTGCGTGGGGAAAGACTGATACCTCCTAATGATATGAGAGAGAAAATAATCAATCTAGCACATGAGGGTCATCTTGGTCGTAGCTTGACCAAAGCAAGAGTTAGAGAGTCTTATTGGTGGCCTGAAGTTGATCGACAAGTAGAAGGTGTCGTCAGGGATTGTGTAATGTGTGCAGGCAATGACAAGTCGAGGAATGTGAGGACTATTCCTCTTTCTCCTGTTGCAATACCTGAACGTCCTTGGTCAAAGCTTGCTGTGGATATTGTAGGCCCTTTTGACATCTTGTCTCCTTCAGAGAGGTTTGTTGTTGTACTAGTTGATTATTACGCACTTCACTGAATTGCTTTATAAGGCGCTTATTGCTCACCAGACACAGAACACATTACCCACCGGCTATCCCTTTGTTTAGCTTGCCAAAACAGTACGGTCACCTCTCTGCTGGAGATTTAACGTGTTGGGACGATGCAGGTCTCACAATACTGGAAGACCTAATTCAGGATGGCCAGGAGCTCTCCTTCGATTTCCTCAGGGAACAATTAGATATTCACAAGGGCCAATTCTTAGCCTATAGGGTTTTCATGAATGCTCTCTGGGTAAAATGGCACATTACTGACGAGGAGCCCCGAAATCATTCCCTGGTACAAACTCTGTTTATGATAGGTAATAGAAGAAACCGCATTCGCTGAACATATAAGGGCCGTTGCCCTAAAACACAAGTACCTCTACAGGTTTTGCAGGATATATGGGAACATTAAATAGGGAGCATTTGATCAGGAGTGGGGCAGTTTCCTATAATGCAAAATTAAAATACATTCAATTCAATGTTCTACAGAGATCCAGCCTAACCCCGGGAAAAAATTAGCAGAATATTTCCTGACACACATGCTTCATGCCGTGGTTGGGCAGATGAGTCAGTTGGACCTCATCATTTGCTATGGGACTGCCAGTCGCAGGTGTGTATCTGGACTGAACTTATTGATAAGCTCCGTGCTGTCACTGGTCACATAGTTTGAGAAGCTGGTGCATTTGTGCTTTGGGTCTCCTTAAATGATCCAAGAAGAGTAGAACAGCTGAGCGCTCTGGATCTTACCCTTCTGTTTGCTAAAAGAGCAATAACCATGAAATAGATGGTTAAGTCACCACTATGTTTTTTGCTTGGCATCAAGTCACGTTAAAATGGGCGGCTGCTCAAAGCAAAGCTTTGAGAAGGGAGGAGGCTAGAGGTTGTAGAAAGCACCCAATAGCTAATGATTGGAAGGATATTCTGCTCAACCAGAAAGACAAATCCCATCATGACACTGCCACCTTAGCATCCTGTAATTTTTCTAAGGGTCGTTCACCTGAATAACTGGTTTGTGTGCTAACCCTGATTTAAGACCTCTAAGAGAGGCTAGACTGTGGACGACCGAGGACATAATACCTAAGCAGCATTCATACTCCCACTTTGTACCTGAAATGTCTCTTATGGAATGCAGAGTTATATTACCGTTTTGCGGCAACACCCAGATAGTGGTTCTGCCCAAATGCTCGGCCTGGTAGATTTCTAATTGTTAGACCTTTATTTTTTGTTTACTATGTTTGTTATCTCAATTTGATAAGCATGATAATTTACAAGTGTAGGAGATGTTTGACACACTATTGACGACTCACATAATAACACAAATTCTCTTGCTCCTGCTCTGAAGTTTATGTACGCAGTAACAAGCTGGTACCAACTGTTAGAGCACAGTGTCATAAAGTCTTCTGCAATTTACACTAAAATGCCAATAAAGATAATTTAATGGGGTGTCATGATGGAGCGAGAGATTTCAGATAAAGAATGGAGCCGGGTATTAGGGGGTCCGAAGCAAGTATCTAGAAACTTCAATTTTAAGGTGATACAATTCAACTATGTGCACATGGTGTACCTGACTCCACATGGACTGAATGTTCTACACGGAGGCGAAACCTGAGGTTGTCTAAAATGTGACTTGAGAGATGTAGTGTTTGCCCATATGACCTGGGAGATATTCTGGGAGAAAGTCCTACACATGATTGAGAAAACGCTAGCACTCACCCTGCCCAACACGATAGAGATATGCCTATTGGTCCTATTCCCTAGACCAAAGGCCAGAAGAGTGGGTAATATATTCATAGATCTCACACTGGTCCTGGCGAGGAGACAGATTGCACTGCAGTGGAAATCACAGACTGGCCCTGCGATAACAGCATGGGAAAGTAATGTAGATATCTGGGCCCGAGCAGAACTGAGAGTGCTCCAATCAGAGGATCCACGAGGCATACGCCGAAGACTTATAGCAGGCCCTTGGACAGAAACATTAAGAAATTGGGAGGCCAGACATGAACTAGACATGGAAGGAGAGGAGGAAATGTAGGGGGGCCAAATAAGTAGTAGACCCACGCACAGAGAATTAGACAAGAGAACCTAGATGGGAAAATGAATGAGAAAGACTTTAAATGATGTACCTAGATACAGGTACCCCACCCTCACAGGACTCAACTGAAGACGACCACAGACCCCTTTACAGCTGAACCACAGTCAAATAATCCTATTGAAAGAAGCAACACAAAGCGGCCTTGGGGTGCAAGACTGCATGTACAAGAAGTTTTACCAGATTGTAATAATGGAAAAAAAACAATAAAGATATATTAAAAAAAAAAAAGATAATTTAGAAAATTTAAGATGAAGCCAGAGGAAGAACCACTGGGATGCCTGGACTAACTGTTGCGGCAGAGAGAACGCTGACTGTAGGCCCTAGAACTGGCCAACTAACTGCATCTACACCCTTCGGAATTGATTGAGAACCTATCGAACAAGGGCGATTGGATGTGATGCATAAATTAAGCAATTAGGCCAAACCTATGTCCTTGGCAACGACATTTTAAAAAAAAAAAAACAGGAGAAGTGGAGCATTTTCCTCAAAACCAATAGTCTGATTACAAATGTCTTGTGGAATACCTGGCCAGTCTTGCATTTTATGAGAAAGTCTGAGTGCTACCCTCAACCACTACATGCAGAGTAAACCCCAGAAGCCTTCCGTAGTTGGTTCCCACTTAGCCTTGCATGCAAAATATTGGAAGGAAGCCTGAGTGACTGTGAGCTTTCTGAAAATAAAGCAGCACACAGGAATGAGAGAGTTCCTGGCAAGATTACAGTCAAATTTGCTAAAGGAGCTGACCTTTTTGGCCAGCTCATTCTTTGACTCACAAGGAAATGTTTGTTTCTGTCTGTCTTTTGTAAGGCAATAAGCCTGCTCTGATGCCTTTTGCCGTCAAATTCAGTGAGCCAATCTATATTTCATATTATGTGTGCTAAATGGGGGTAAGACAAATCTTCCATTTATTTTGGAAGTGAAGAAAGTTATCAAGTTATGGGCATGGATTTCTAAAATTGTGGGGCCAACAGAGATAAAGATCGCCCACCCATCTATGTATAAAACACTGGCCTAATGACTTGTTTGCATATTCGAAAGCTTGAATCAGGCTAGGCTTGATTTTTGATTAAAGCTCTCCCCTGATTCCGGGTGCGTGGCTATAGTCCAGGGGCACCCATGGTTCCTTACCCCTCCTCTCCTTCTGCGACTTGCGTCCTGATCAGGAAGAGATGACACAGGTAACCCACTGTGTTTTTGGCAGGCCGCCTCTCACGAGTGCTGCTATGTTGCAGGCAGCTCAAAATGGTTGTCGCGATAATCGCGACACAGTGGATCCTGTTGTCGTGGGAGGAGGAGAAGGCATTTTTTAAGCTATGCCATGTTTGGCTTGCCATCTTTGTTAAAGCGACAACAAGAGCTGCATCACTCAGGAACACCGGTGCTGCTGGCACGATTTCTCACCCACCCATATCCTCATCTTTGGTTGTTGGATGAAGTTGTTGTTATGCAGGCAGGATGAAGGGCTAGTAGGCCACACCAACTACTAATTTTTTAGGTTAGCACACCTCCACAGTTTTACCTCCAGGACAACACTGAGGTTGTCAGACAGGCTCCATTCTGCATGGACATTTTCACACCGGGTTCAGGGTGTTGTCTCACAGTTTCACTCTGCAGTGGCTAGTGTGGGGCTGTAGCTCCCAGTCACACGGCACAGGGTAACCCCCTTTGATACATGGTGGTGTGGAGGAGGGGGTTCGCGGCAGGTGTCCTGTTGGCTATGGGTCTGTGATAAGAAAACGTTATATTGTTTGCTTATTGTAATGACTAGAATTAGCAAAAATAAGATGATTGATCATATGTTTTGTGCTAATAAAGTTGACCTGTGGGTACCAAAAAACCAATGACAACAGCCTCAAATCTTATCTTGTCATTGATTCATTTAAGTTGGAGGGGGGCGGATGCATACCAAGGGGGCCTTCTGGGTCTAATCAGGGAGTACGTGATGTATGTGATCCAGGTGTTTGGTCACGTGTCTTCTCAGAGGATTAATTGTGACTGGTCCAGCAGCTCCATCTGGTAGGCGTTGGACTTTTGATTGAGTAGGCTAGAACTCACAGGTTAATGCAATCAGCAGAGGTGACTTTTTAAAGAGTCATAGAAGTGGTAGGGGTTAATTCTTATGGATTAGTAAAAGTCCAAAAAGTTTTTTTTAGCAAAGTAGAGAAATATGCTTGACTACTTAAGAAACAAGAGGGAGCCAGCAACAGGACAGAATGAAACAAACCTCCATGTTGTTTACCACATTGCTGCGGATGGCCCAACCCTAGTGCAGAGGGTCTTGAATGCTGTTTGAATCATTGCTTGATAACAAGATTTTTGTTGACAGCTGTAGCTTTCGGAGGTTGCTTCTCATCCAGTCATCTAAGGATCAGAGTCAGTTTGTAAAATGGGGCCTGTGAGGAGATGCGGATGAGACAGTGGTGTCTTCAGCATAAGTCATGAACGAGAAGACAATAGATTGAATGAATACATTGTAAAAAGTAGGGAAGCACATGAAGTACTGGGTGACACCGCAGAGAAATCTGTGTTATATTGGTGTTATTGGTGTGAGCGCAAGCAGGGATGCACTGATTATGAGCTAAGAGATTGCCAGATGATATCACCACGGTTGAGCTGCAGGGCCTCTGTGCGGAGCACGGGGACTGAGGGGTGAGGAGATTTGGGGGACAGCAGGGGGGAAGTATTGCATGCTCCCCCGATGCCCTGGCTAAGGATCAGGTGGGAGCACAGAAACAGGCCCGGATTGCAATACATTCCTTTCTCAAAGTGATTTTACAAGCTGAATTTCCCTGCTGGTAAAAATGGGTCTGTTGTTCCCACACAGGTAAATAAGGGTTGCTGATAATTCCATTGGGGAATTCCGCTCTGCACTGCTTGTAATCAGGGTCAATATGTCCTACCAGATAAGAATGAGTCAATAAGTCCCATTACAGTAACACTACTGATCCTATACTTTAGTGTGGTCAGGAGAATACCACTGTTGTCACTTCACTCAACCTTCAACAGCCTTGATTTTCTAATGCGGTAAGGGCAAGGAGTGAGAATTAGAGAAAGTAGTTTGGGTCCTTTAAACCCTGCTTTTCGTCCCTTTCGTTGCCTTCTTGACCAGGGCTATCAAGGCAGGACCGCGGGTGCCAAAGTGCCCTGTCTAGCCAGATGTGATGTCAATGGTCCACCCCGTGTTTATTCACCTGCCATTGTGCACTTTATGGGGAGGTCTGACAATTGCTTGTTGTGCTTTTATGTCCCTGCCTGTTGTGTGTGTTTGTGTTTCTTTAAACACAGCTGCAGGGAGCATCACTCGGTGCCTGTCTGGTCCTTATAAGTGACTCATAATCCCCCCTTGATGCTTACGAGTGGAGCGGCGGGTGCCCTCACTCAGCCAGGGCACCAGGCAGGCTCTGAGCTGCAGGCTGCAGCAGGGCTGCACAGAGACGGCGAGTGACTGGAATGGATGTGCACGGATGGACGCTACACCCCTCGGTGCGTCACTGTGTCAGGCCGGCTGCATTTGACAGTCAAATTGGGCTTTCTGCACTCCTCTGTTGAAACCAGAGCCTTTCACTCTCTGCTTCCTTGAGCCCGCAACTGTCACAGGACAGCTCGCTGATGCTGCTCAGAATCGAAGCCAGTGCTATATGGCCTGGGACTACCGAACTTCCCCCTCCCCCGCCCTGTGTATAAACCACATTTATTAATGATGGACATGAGAGTGGGTTTCTTTGGAGGCGGGGGTCGTACAACCCCTGGCCGTATTTATTAAAACATGAAAATAAATAAAAAATTGAATTAAACAATATTTACACTATTTTTTACGCAGAAAACGTAGCATGACATTTGATTACAATTCGTATGTACAGATATCAGATGGCTAACCTTAACATATTTCTAATACAGAGTATTTCCTATCCGAGTCTAACATCTGAATCATAATCATACATTAATTACTTTCTGCGTATCCTATTTGGGCCTACGGCAAGGTCGCTAACCGGTGTCAGATCCTTATCAATTAGCCACGCCCTCCCGTAGGAGTGCGCATGCGCAGAGGGCCCGTTTACCGAGAGGGTACTTCCCCCCCCCCCCGGTTACCCCCATATGCTCCCTGAACTCCATTAAAAATGGGGGCTCTTGCACTCTGCGCCATTTAGTGACGTCATCGTGCCCGTGCGGGGTGGCCAACCAGCCTAAAGAAAGCGTGACTCCCCCCTTCCCCACACCCATCCAGCCAACCGGATGTACTACCCCTGGAGTTATAGGAGAGACCCCTTGTCCCTCCCCCTGGGCGACCCCATCCAAGAATGGCGCCGCCCCCTAAGGACCTTAAATGTACTGCTCACCAGTCATGACCTTACCGCCTGACCAAGGAATAGCAATAAATACGACGATTGATGACATGTAAACGGGAAAATGTCTAAGGAACAAAACACCATATTGACAACCTTATAATACATTAACCAATTTTGCTACAGGGGATGGTGGGTGGGCAAAAAGTTTACAGCCTCCTAGAGGCTGGGTGCAGCAGACCTGGGAGCGCGGGACAAAGAGACCGACTCCCGCGCTCCCCGGCCTTTTAACCCCTAGTTCTAACCGGCCTGACCCCTGCTTCCCCTTGACCCAGAAGCGACTCAATCGCCTTCGGGTCAAGGGGGAGCCCCCTCAGGCCAATCCCTGCTGTGGCCCGTCCACCGTGTCATGATGACGTGGCAGAGCGTGCCCCATCAGGGAGAGCGGGCGAGGGGGTCGGTGCCCCGCATTACCTGCGGCAGGGCTGATGACGGCCCCGCCTTTTTCGAGTCGTCCGAGTGCGCAGTGCAGCAGTAACGGGGATGAGGCAGGTCGGGGTGAATGCGCATTCACAGCATCGCTCCTGCAGTCTCATGGCCTGTGGCACACGGGGACTGCCCGGCAGTCCCCAGACATATCTGCTGGCAAGACTAACCTGGAAAAGTCGGCCAAGATGGTGTGGCCTCATGGAAGTACTGATTATTCAGCCCTATAAAATGAGATTTGTAGCAGCGGTGGAGAGATTTGCGAAGCTAATTAGTAGGGATTAGATCTTGAGAAAATGGTCTCCGGAAATGAGATATGTTCCTCGTTTCCTTGTTTGCCTTCATTTGCTGGAAGTGTTCGCTGTACCTAGATTTTAATTACGGGCTTCAAAAAACATACAAGGTGGCTGCCTTATTTCATCCCCGGCCCACTGTACCTTATACATGTAATTTGGGCCTACAAGACCTTTTGCATACCTCCCGCAAAGGATGGCACCTCAAGTTGAAAGGAGAATGCACTTTACTGAGTTTCTTTGGACAATGGTCCTAAAACTGCTGAGGGATTGCAGAACGCACTTTAGAGGAGAATTATATTTGTGGGCTGTACGTGGTAATTGTAGTGTTTGGGCCTCAGGCCCACATGGCGGTGAAAAACGGACACCGACCCTGAGCAGTATAGTGTGGTAACTGGCCACGAGCACGTGCACTTGGGCCCTTTTATTGACGGGGCCACGTCACTCGTGACACCCGTGATGGATGGGTGTGGGGGTGCAGTGTGTCAAGCCCTCGAGGGAGTGGCTGGGGTTACAGCTTCCTGTGAGACACTAGAACGTGTCTCGCAGGACACTACAGTAATGACCGACTTTGAGAGGCTAAAATATATTTTGCACCTGGTAGGTGCAATGATTATGGTTTTTTTACATTCTGTCTTAAGGTTTTTTGCAGAGTATCTGGGAAGTCTGCAGGTCCTACTAAATGTCCTTGACCTGCACTTCCCCCCTGTGCGGTGCAACCGGAATTCATCAGATATTATGGGGAATTCTGGCCTACTGCCATATTGTACTCGTTAAACCCCTCATTGTGAGATATATTATTTCTGATCTTCACACCTTTGCTTGAAATACCAATGAGAAAATTACGCATGACAAAAATAAATTACTTTCATTCTAAGTAGCAAAAGGTACAGCTTGTCTAACTAGCAATGTGTTGGAGAAATTATGAATCTGTTGTGTATCAATTGAAACAATTGAATGTGTGGAAGAGCATAGGTGCTTTCGATGTATAGACCAGGTGCAAACATGGAATTTACGCTCGGCTCTTCCCATTGTTTGGCTCAAGCTATTTGGTGGGAGTTACCAATAAGTGTCCTTAAATCTTGTGTAAAGCTGTAGTCTACATCCTTGTTAGTGTTGTGTTGGGACGTGAAACCTGAGCATCAGATTATCAACCATCATAGCTAAAAAGCTGATTATAGCATAAGCCAACAGTGGAGGAACAAGGT
The DNA here is from genome assembly GCF_964204655.1 of Triturus cristatus. Taxonomy (NCBI): domain Eukaryota; kingdom Metazoa; phylum Chordata; class Amphibia; order Caudata; family Salamandridae; genus Triturus; species Triturus cristatus. The sequence continues at coordinate 1,071,263,928 of NC_140579.1, read as the reverse complement.
ACCATGGAATGGAAAATTGGAATATACCTTGACACAACTGAGAAAGCAAAAAAAAATAACATTCTGCGATATTCAGGAGTGTACTTTGGATTTGGAAAACATTGCTGTTTTATTATACTTCCTATGCGACTTTGCTGAGCCAATGAGTGGAAATGACTACAAGATGACAATAGCAACCTAATTGCTAATGTATTATATTGATGAAATTGTCTTCTGTACTATTACAGCTTGTAGCCCAAATAAAGTATTTTGAAGTAATGTGATTTCTTTAAGTTTCACTGGAAAATTCATCCTCAGTGCAATTACCACTGTCATGGTACAGTGGCTGGAGGACATTGATTCTTTTTCTCTGAGACTCATCTGGTGGAAATTACACATATGGAAGATATTTTATTGCCTTTTGGAGGATTATACGTTACCACCATTCTCTAAATGAAGCCCTTGATAAGTAGCTTATTTCTCTTTTTGCGACTAAGGACCAGAATGCCGTTTGCATTATTTTTACCTCTGGAACATACAAACTCAACTCCATACAGCACATAAGCACTTGCAACAAAAACACACAACACATCCACACATTGCAACCTATATACTCCAGTTATCCACACACCTCCCGGGTACACACAAACACATACCCAAACATAACCACACAAGTACGCTGCGGACACGCATACAACAGATACCCATAAAAATGCACTCCATAATAGACAGTAGAATACAACATGCTAGCCCCACAGTACATAGTTGAGTCCCACATACTCCCAACCCCTACACACCAAATACAAACACCAGCAAACCACACAATACGCACATACCACGACATTGCATACAATGCATACTCACACATATAACAGACATCCATACACTATAACACTTATACACCAGAAGTCCTCACGCAACGGAACACATCAAACATCACTGGATAACATCTGCACACCACAAAAACTAGAGACAGCAACGCACATATCCAAGACCTCAATATATACACAGCGTAAAGTTTACGCAATACGAGTACTCAGTACACAGACTGTAACAGGAAAGCTACTGGGCCTACCTAGACGCTAGTCTGACTGCCAGTCCAGGCCTGACCAAGCCGAGTGATGCCAATTTTATCCCCGAGCTTTTCGCCAACACCATCCATGCCCCTATCCTTGTCCATCTTCTGGGCTGACACTCTTATCACTTCCCGTAGACCAGATTTAGGACACAGTTGCAAAGAATTTTTATCCCTTATGTAGGAGAGTAGGGTCTGCAATCCTATGATCACCCAGATTTTTTTGCTTTTGCTTCATTGGTTTACGACTTTCTCCGGCTGTGGGCCTGCCAATCAGACCCACAGCCTAGCTGTTCTCTCTCGAAATTAACACACATGTACGTTAGGTGCATCCACTAATTGGAACTGGGCCGCCTTGTCAGTCCCTGTCTCAGCATACCACAGGTATCCAGGGCATCGGTGCACCCAGGGCCTACCAGGGGCTGAAGCATGTATTATGCCACCCCTGGAATGGCCGCCCAAATCTGACACAACTGGCTGCACGACAGCTGGGGCCACGTGGTGTAATCACCCGTTGCTGTAGGTGTAGTATTCCTACACCTAAACCCTAACATGGACACATGGGTTCCTATCAGTCACTCCTATGGCAGGCCTTATCAATCCTGAAGGCAGAGTGCAGGGGATCATGTGGGACGGTGCTCTGGCGCGAGCTGAGCCCGTCGACGGCTTGTGGAACCAAGTCCTAATAGCCGTTCCATGGTGACGCGGGCCAACTACTTTTAATGCCTTATAATCCTAGCGGTTATTTGCTAACTTTGGCCTCGCATCACCTACACATGTCGAGTAAGGTGTCATACGAATGGGAATACGAACCCCTAGCCAGTCCGGGTGACGGGGTTGGCATTCCCCCCCTTTTAGAGGGACACGACATGGAAGTAACCTTGAACCCCGGTTAAAGTTGACTCAAGCCTCAGCATCACAAAATGGATGCTGCCACCAGACACAAGTCTGACCTCCCGCTGCTGGGGGACCTTCCAGCAAAGGGAGCTTGGACAAAGGGTTTCCTGTCGAGGGCGGTGTTAGCACCGTCCCAGACAGGGTTTGTGTATCCCAGGTGGGCAGGGCTGAAAGGAAGGTGACTGCAAGTGGCACCCCGGTGCTCACTGTGCATAGCCCGGCTCAAACCAGTTTCGGGGGCACACCGGCCCCTGAGCTGGCGTGAAGCCGGACAAAGGATAGGGGTGTAACCACCCCCCTCCTGGCTCCACCCATAGGTAGAACCTAGTCACGGGCCAGCCCCTTTTCTTAGAATAAAGGTAGGAGCGAGTCCCCTTCCCAAATTGGATAATCAGATAATCGGATACCTCCGAATCACGAACCACTTTCCACGAAAGGAACTCTTGACTATTTCTGAAGACTCTCCCTTGTGGCTAAGGAGTAGCCACCCTGCACCAGCAGGCACCACCTAAGCGCTTGCGGTTTGCTGTAAGTCTCTCCTACGGATCAAGACTGCCCAGCTCGACGAGACCCGAGTTCCCTGCCATCTCTGACCTTTTACCTCCCTCATCAGCTCAGCTGAGAGTCGTAGGTGTGACGAGACCTGCGGGACCGGCTATCTTCAGGACCTGCACGACGCTTATCTAGCACGCCCACCGAGGGACCCTCGAGTGAGTGCACTTAGGGTGAGAAACCCTAAACCCTGAGCAGCTCCAGCATCGAAGTCTGTCTCCCCAGCATCCACGAGATCTGCGTGGGGGGCCCTTCCGCTCCTTGCTGTTCACCGCGTTGTCCGACCACTTGCCGACCGGCTTGTGGCCCGCTTCACGACGCACCACGTTTTGTTTCATCACTAGTCTGGTTGCTCCAGACTGGCTCTTGCTCCCCTTCAACAGAGGAGTACCCCGGACCCTCCTGGTCCACTCCCGACGCCATCTTGACTCCCCCGCTTGGGTGGCCACTGCCAAGATCCGCTGCCCCTTCCTGGGCCCAGCATCATCGACAGCAGACACCTTCGTGGGACAGCTCGCCCTCCATCCTGGTCGCCGCCGCGCCTCCTGGTCCGAGGAACAGCCGAGTCCGACGTCACCCACTCACCTGGTCGAGGTGACTTCCGCCGGTACCCTCCTGGTACCCACACGATCGCTGGCTAGCGGTTGAGAACTGAGTCCCCTCTGCTTTCAGGTTTCCTTCACCACCGATCCAGGCTTGGATCGCTCTGAACATCGTCACTGGTCGCCTGCCAGCAACTTCTTCTTTCAGGCTCCTGAGACTACACGAGGACTCCCGACATCTTGACGAACTTCACGCAGCCGCAGCCTCCGGGCTAGGTAACTCGAGCATCTCGGTGCTCCATCGCAGGTTCGCTCTACAAGTGTCCAGTTCCTTTTTCGTTTAGTCCCACTGATCGGATCACTCCGGGGTCAGTATCTCCAGACTCTAACCATTCGCATTTCACTGTTAGTGTAGGTGGTTTCTCGTGCCCCTCGGGCATTTGTGTAAATTGTGCAACTGAAGTATTTTCCTAAGAGTTTTGTAGTGTGCTTAGCTCCCTGACTCATAAAGAGCCAGGGTAGTCCTGTTATAAATAAATATCCTTTTATTTTCATAACAACTTGTGTGGTGTCCTTTCACTTGGTGTTCAAGGGGTATATGTGATGGTAAACAGCTGGCTTAACACGCCCTCTAGAGTTTAGCCTAAGACTGCTCGTATCCACGCTACTAGGATAGCTGGTCTAAAAGGTTGACTTACAACCAATCATCAATAAGGGTCGTTTGGAATGATACACAGTGATCACTAGAATAGTGAGCACTACATATCAGGCCAACTTCTCACATTGGTGAGCAGCGGTTGGGATTTGAGCTTGCTGTTGTTTTACCACACACGTATCCTAAGAATATCGCAGTGAAAGATCACATAAGTACCCAGGTACATATAACTTAACTTAGAATACTCCGAGTTCTACTGAACCGGCTGTTGTAGTGTAACAGGGCTTAGCACACCCTGACTACAACTCCTAGCAAGGGATCAGTAGGTAAACCCATAGTGTAGGTAGGTGCAGCACTTACACCTCACTAGAAAAGCATGTCGATCCACGGAGAGTCTTCGCAGACTCCCTTAGTGGTCAGTGACCCTCCACAGGTCGTGTCACGATATGCAACTCTTAGCTTCAAGGAGATGCGACAACTGTGTGCCTCCAGGAAGCTAAACCAGGGTTCTAACCCTACCATCGCAATACTGATAGGTCTCTTAGAGGCGTACGATGCTAGGAGGTCCTCTAACACAGGTCCCCCCAGTGCAGATGGGAACATGCCGCCCTTAGAGGGAACCCTCGGTGACCCCGACCTCGACCCTCACACAGAGGAGGAGGACGAGGACGAGTTATCGGGAGACGAGGCAGACAAAGGTCCAGCGGTAGTCGGCAGGCTTACAAGGACCAACTTAAGCAGGCATGAGAATGGAACTGGGGGAGCCCCGGGCCCACGCTCAAGCAGGCTTAACCTTGGGAACGGACGAGCTAGGTCTCTCTCCAGAGGCTCTGGCAGATCGGTTCATACACATGTCTCTCAGGCATCCTCTCAGAGAGGAATGACTTCCCCTCAGAGGAGGGAGCATGAAGCGAAGATGCGGGAGGTCAATCTGAGGATCGAGCGGGAAGAACTTGCCCTCGCCAAAGAAAGACTTGCCTTGGCCCGAGAACAGAAATTAAGTGGGTTAGATCCCACTGGTGGCAGCATTCTCCTTAGAGAGAAAGACAGGGGTATAGACACTAGACACCTGAGTAAAATCGTGCCCCCCTTTAAACAAGGGGACGACATCCACAAGTGGATAACTGCCTTGGAGAGGGCCTGCACTGTCCAGTGCGTCCCCCCAAGTCAGTGGGCAGCTATACTGTGGCTTTCCTTTGAAGGTAAAGGAAGGGACAAGCTCCTCACTACAAGAGCTGAGGATGCTAACAACTACCAGGTCCTGAAGAACACACTGATTGATGGGTTCGGCTTAACCACGGAACAGTACCGGGTGCTGTTCCGGGACACCCAGAAAATTCAGTCTCAGGATTGGGCTGACTTTGTCGATTGTGCCACTAAGGCTTTGGAAGGCTGGTTGCTGGGTAGCAAGGTTACTGATTACACAGGATTGTACAATCTTATCATGCGAGAACAGATTTTAAACAACTGTCAGAACCAATTGTTGCATCAGCACCTTGTCGACTCGGATCTGACCTCTCCCCAAGAATTGGGAAAGAAGGCGGACAGATGGGTCAGAACAAGGGTCAAGCAGAACCAGAATCAGAACCAGGGTGGTCAGAAGAAAGCAGACCAGAAGGGTAACAAGAACGAACAAAATGACCAGAAGTCTTCGACAGGTCCCCAACAAACCAAAGAGGGTGGGGGTCAGGCTTCGCAGAAGAAGAAGACTCAAGAAGGCCAGTCAAAAAGGTGGTGCCAATACTGTAAAAGTAAGACTCACTGGTTTAGTGAGTGCACCAAGAAAGGAGGGCAAACTCCTGCCACTGCAGCCCCTAAGGCACCTGCACCCCCTAGTACAGTCAGCAGTGGTAGTGCGCCTCCCAAGGCATTAGTTGGGTTAACCTTGGGAACCGAGGGGAGTGACGACTTAGTCGGCACGCTCACTCAGGCCGTCCTTGTCTGTACAGGGGATATGGATATGTCCCCTGACGCCAGTCCCAATACTTTGGGCAAATACAGACAGACACCTTTGATAAATGGAAGAGTGGCTCAGGCCTACAGGGACACGTGTGCCAGTGTCACCATGGTGACGCCTAACTTCGTGGACCCTGGACAGATCATGCTAGGTACCAGTTACCTAGTGACCAATGCCAGCAACGTCACTACCAATCACAGTATGGCAGTTGTTGATTTCTCCTGGGGAGGGGTAAGTGGCCCGAAAAAGGTTGTGGTTAGTTCAGGCCTCCCCGTAGAATGTCTGTTGGGCAATGATTTGGAAACGTCACAATGGTCAGAGGTGGAGCAGAGGACTCACATGGAGATGTTAGGCTTGCCAGCACATGTCCTTGCTGTGACCAGGTCACAGGCCAAAAGATGCCCCACTGAACAGGTGCTGGATCCTGGAAGAACGGACCAGGCACCTTCCAAGAAAAGGAGCAGTGAGGGTAAGGCTTCGCCTTTCCCCTTGCCCCAGGTCGTGGATCAAGTCTCCGAGGAGGCTGACCTTAAAGAACTGAGGGAAACTGAGCCGCAAGAGCTTGAACCTGGTCAGGTTGAGTTTCTGGGCTCAGGGGGACCCTCCAGGGAAGACCTGGGGAAGGCACAGTTAGACTGCCCCTCCCTCGAACCCCTCAGACAGCAGGCCGCTGCTGAGGCTGCAGGGAACGCCACAGGTACCCACAAAGTGTACTGGGACGATGGACTCCTGTACTCCGAGGCAAGAGACCCCAAACCTGGTGCGACCAGGAGGTTGGTCATCCCCTTGTCTCTGAGAGGTTTCCTTCTCACCTTGGCCCACGAGATTCCCCTTGCAGGTCACTTAGGCCAGAATAAGACTTGGGACAGACTTGTTCCACACTTTCACTGGCCCCACATGTCCGAAGATACGAAGGAGTTTTGCCGCTCCTGTGTCACTTGCCAAGCCAGTGGTAAGTCAGGTGGCACGACAAAGGCCCCCCTCATACCACTGCCAGTGGTGGGGGTACCCTTTGAACGAGTGGGGATCGACATTGTCGGACCAATGGAACCCCAGACAGCATCAGGGCACAAGTTCATACTGGTGGTGGTGGACCACGCCACCAGGTATCCTGAAGCTATTCCCCTTAGGACCACTACAGCACCTGTGGTGGCACGGGCCCTACTTGGAGTGTTCTCCAGAGTGGGCTTCCCTAAGGAGGTCGTCTCAGACAGAGGTGCAAACTTCATGTCGGGATATCTGACTGCTATGTGGAAGGAATGTGGTGTCAACTACAAGTTCACCACACCCTATCACCCACAATGCAATGGGCTGGTTGAGAGATTCAACCGGACCCTAAAAGGGATGATTCACGGACTACCTGAAAAGCTTCGGCGGAGATGGGATGTCCTGATACCCTGCCTCTTGTTCGCCTACAGAGAGGTCCCACAGAAGGGGGTTGGCTACAGCCCTTTCGAGCTTCTGTTCGGACATCCTGTAAGGGGACCCCTTTGTTTGGTAAAGGAAGGATGGGAGAGACCTCTCAGAAAGCCGGCATCAAACATTGTGGACTATGTGCTCGGTCTCCGCTCGCGGATGGCGGAGTACATGGAAAAGGCGTCTAAAAACCTGGAGGCGAGCCAAGAATTACAGAAAGCTTGGCACGACCAAAAGGCTGTCCTGACTGTGTACCAGCCTGGACAGAAGGTGTGGGTGCTGGAGCCAGTGGCCCCAGCAGCACTCAAAGACAAATGGTCTGGGCCCCACACGATCATTGAGCAAAAGGGAGAGGTCACCTACTTGGTAGACCTGGGAACTCCTCGGAGCCCCCACAGGGTGCTCCATGTAAACAGGCTCAAGGCATATGTCGACAGGGAGGGCATGGGCTTGCTCATGGCCACAGATGAGGGACAGGAGGAGGAGAGTGACCCTCTCCCAGACCTGCTCTCTCAGAACCCTGACGATGGATCAGTAGATGGTGTTGTCTTTTGTGGCAGCCTCTCTGGACATCAACAAGAGGATTGTAAACAGGTTCTTCAATCCTTTCGACATATGTTCTCTCTGACACCCAGTCAGACCAAGTGGTGTACCCATGAGGTCGACACTGGGGACAGTCTGCCCGTCAAGAGTAAAATCTATCGGCAACCTGATCATGTCAGAGACTGCATCAAGACAGAGGTGCAGAAAATGTTGGAGCTGGGAGTCATTGAACCCTCGGACAGCCCATGGGCTAGTCCCGTAGTGCTCGTGCCGAAACCTCACACCCAGGGCGGTAAGAAAGAGATGAGGTTCTGCGTGGACTACAGAGGTCTCAATGCAGTCACTAAGACTGACGCCCACCCGATACCAAGAGCAGACGAACTTATCGACCGGTTGGCCTCGGCCAGCTACTTAAGTACGTTTGACCTGACAGCTGGGTATTGGCAAATCAGGTTAGCTGAGGAGGCCAAGCCCAAAACAGCATTTTCTACCCCGGGTGGGCACTATCAGTTCGTGGTAATGCCCTTTGGGTTGAAAAATGCACCTGCCACCTTCCAAAGGCTGGTGAATCGAGTTCTCACTGGGTTGGACGACTTCTGTGCGGCGTATCTGGACGATATCGCTGTCTTTAGCTCCACCTGGGAGGATCACCTGGTCCACCTGAGGAAAGTGTTAGAGGCCCTGCAGAAGGCAGGCCTCACTATCAAGGCCACCAAGTGCCAGATAGGGCAGACACAGGTTGTATACCTGGGCCACCTTGTAGGTGGAGGCCAGGTTCAACCGTTGGAGAGCAAAATACAGGCCATCCAGGACTGGGCTCCTCCAACCACCCAGACTCAGGTTCGAGCTTTCTTGGGCCTGACTGGTTATTACCGGAAATTTGTCAGAAATTATGGATCCATTGTGACCCCGCTAAACGACCTGACAAGTAAAAAGATGCCAAAAAAAGTTCAGTGGACAGCAAGCTGTCAGAAGGCATTCGATGACCTAAAGCAGGCCATGTGCACAGCACCTATCCTAAAGAGTCCAGACTACTCCAAACCATTCATTGTCCAAACAGACGCTTCGGAGCTGGGTGTGGGAGCTGTTCTATCGCAACTGAATTTTGATGGTCATGACCAGCCCATAGCTTTTATTAGCAGGAGGCTGACCCCCAGAGAGAAGAATTGGTCAGCTATTGAGAGGGAGGCCTTTGCTGTGGTTTGGGCCCTGAAGAAGTTGAGGCCATACTTGTTTGGCACTCACTTCAAGATTCAGACCGACCATAAGCCCCTCTTGTGGCTAAATCAAATGAAGGGTGAAAACCCCAAACTACTTAGGTGGTCCATTTCCCTACAGGGGATGGACTTCACAGTGGAGCATAGACCTGGCACTGATCATGGCAATGCAGATGGGCTCTCCAGGTATTTCCACTTAGAGCAAGAAGACTCACCTGGTCAAGGTTAGCTTATTGTCCCAAAGTTTGGGGGGGGGGTCATGTAGGAGAGTAGGGTCTGCAATCCTATGATCACCCAGATTTTTTTGCTTTTGCTTCATTGGTTTACGACTTTCTCCGGCTGTGGGCCTGCCAATCAGACCCACAGCCTAGCTGTTCTCTCTCGAAATTAACACACATGTACGTTAGGTGCATCCACTAATTGGAACTGGGCCGCCTTGTCAGTCCCTGTCTCAGCATACCACAGGTATCCAGGGCATCGGTGTACCCAGGGCCTACCAGGGGCTGAAGCATGTATTATGCCACCCCTGGAATGGCCGCCCAAATCTGACACAACTGGCTGCACGACAGCTGGGGCCACGTGGTGTAATCACCCGTTGCTGTAGGTGTAGTATTCCTACACCTAAACCCTAACATGGACACATGGGTTCCTATCAGTCACTCCTATGGCAGGCCTTATCAATCCTGAAGGCAGAGTGCAGGGGATCATGTGGGACGGTGCTCTGGCGCGAGCTGAGCCCGTCGACGGCTTGTGGAACCAAGTCCTAATAGCCGTTCCATGGTGACGCGGGCCAACTACTTTTAATGCCTTATAATCCTAGCGGTTATTTGCTAACTTTGGCCTCGCATCACCTACACATGTCGAGTAAGGTGTCATACGAATGGGAATACGAACCCCTCGCCAGTCCGGGTGACGGGGTTGGCATTCCCCCCCTTTTAGAGGGACACGACATGGAAGTAACCTTGAACCCCGGTTAAAGTTGACTCAAGCCTCAGCATCACAAAATGGATGCTGCCACCAGACACAAGTCTGACCTCCCGCTGCTGGGGGACCTTCCAGCAAAGGGAGCTTGGACAAAGGGTTTCCTGTCGAGGGCGGTGTTAGCACCGTCCCAGACAGGGTTTGTGTATCCCAGGTGGGCAGGGCTGAAAGGAAGGTGACTGCAAGTGGCACCCCGGTGCTCACTGTGCATAGCCCGGCTCAAACCAGTTTCGGGGGCACACCGGCCCCTGAGCTGGCGCGAAGCCGTACAAAGGATAGGGGTGTAACCACCCCCCTCCTGGCTCCACCCATAGGTAGAACCTAGTCACGGGCCAGCCCCTTTTCTTAGAATAAAGGTAGGAGCGAGTCCCCTTCCCAAATTGGATAATCAGATAATCGGATACCTCCGAATCACGAACCACTTTCCACGAAAGGAACTCTTGACTATTTCTGAAGACTCTCCCTTGTGGCTAAGGAGTAGCCACCCTGCACCAGCAGGCACCACCTAAGCGCTTGCGGTTTGCTGTAAGTCTCTCCTACGGATCAAGACTGCCCAGCTCGACGAGACCCGAGTTCCCTGCCATCTCTGACCTTTTACCTCCCTCATCAGCTCAGCTGAGAGTCGTAGGTGTGACGAGACCTGCGGGACCGGCTATCTTCAGGACCTGCACGACGCTTATCTAGCACGCCCACCGAGGGACCCTCGAGTGAGTGCACCTAGGGTGAGAAACCCTAAACCCTGAGCAGCTCCAGCATCGAAGTCTGTCTCCCCAGCATCCACGAGATCTGCGTGGGGGGCCCTTCCGCTCCTTGCTGTTCACCGCGTTGTCCGACCACTTGCCGACCGGCTTGTGGCCCGCTTCACGACGCACCACGTTTTGTTTCATCACTAGTCTGGTTGCTCCAGACTGGCTCTTGCTCCCCTTCAACAGAGGAGTACCCCGGACCCTCCTGGTCCACTCCCGACGCCATCTTGACTCCCCCGCTTGGGTGGCCACTGCCAAGATCCGCTGCCCCTTCCTGGGCCCAGCATCATCGACAGCAGACACCTTCGTGGGACAGCTCGCCCTCCATCCTGGTCGCCGCCGCGCCTCCTGGTCCGAGGAACAGCCGAGTCCGACGTCACCCACTCACCTGGTCGAGGTGACTTCCGCCGGTACCCTCCTGGTACCCACACGATCGCTGGCTAGCGGTTGAGAACTGAGTCCCCTCTGCTTTCAGGTTTCCTTCACCACCGATCCAGGCTTGGATCGCTCTGAACATCGTCACTGGTCGCCTGCCAGCAACTTCTTCTTTCAGGCTCCTGAGACTACACGAGGACTCCCGACATCTTGACGAACTTCACGCAGCCGCAGCCTCCGGGCTAGGTAACTCGAGCATCTCGGTGCTCCATCGCAGGTTCGCTCTACAAGTGTCCAGTTCCTTTTTCGTTTAGTCCCACTGATCGGATCACTCCGGGGTCAGTATCTCCAGACTCTAACCATTCGCATTTCACTGTTAGTGTAGGTGGTTTCTCGTGCCCCTCGGGCATTTGTGTAAATTGTGCAACTGAAGTATTTTCCTAAGAGTTTTGTAGTGTGCTTAGCTCCCTGACTCATAAAGAGCCAGGGTAGTCCTGTTATAAATAAATATCCTTTTATTTTCATAACAACTTGTGTGGTGTCCTTTCACTTGGTGTTCAAGGGGTATATGTGATGGTAAACAGCTGGCTTAACACGCCCTCTAGAGTTTAGCCTAAGACTGCTCGTATCCACGCTACTAGGATAGCTGGTCTAAAAGGTTGACTTACAACCAATCATCAATAAGGGTCGTTTGGAATGATACACAGTGATCACTAGAATAGTGAGCACTACATATCAGGCCAACTTCTCACACCTTAACTTCTTATCCAGGCATATTTCTAAGGACTTGATACAATTTCTGCTCTCTTTAAAATGTTTGCCCCTTCTGCTTATCCTCTTAAGAGCAATCAGTTCTCGCCTAACAAGACTTGCATTTACTTCACTCTCGCCTTTAATAAGCAAATATTGTAAATAACGCCTATAAATGCACATTCTTAAGTTAAACATATCCAAGAATTGAATTATCTGCTAAATTCATTGCCTCTTGATCTCCATTGTGTAACACAAACTGTGGCTTAAACCGGGCCTAACCAGTGCTTAATTTGTGCCGGTGCTTGCCGGTGCTTAGCACCGGCACTTAATTATCAGGGCCGGGTCTACACGCATTTAGTGAACATAATTGATTTGCTAGTAATTAGCGGCACAGCGTGAGTGCTGCTCTACCGTAAGTGCTGCTGTTACTGTTACAGACTTGTGTTACGTACTGTTGTGTTGTTGATGGCTGATGTTAGTTGTTTCTGACTTCCATTCTGTTAAATTCTTTCTCACTGACTCAAATCCTGTTCAATGCAGTAGCGGTCGCGGCCCAGCGGCCGCTGCTCAGTGTTGCCGGCCCAGTGGGCGGGACTCCTGAGTTGGGCAGGGCAGGGCTGGATTTTGTTCTTCTGCGGGGGTTGGGGCTGTGCGCGGCAGCGTGCGCAGATTTTTTTTCAGATTGCGCGCGCATTCGCCACTTCCCAGCATACCCACACGGCCGCACCTCACCCAGCAGTACCGGCACCGAGTCATCATGGTTCAACAGCCGCCGCCGCCGCCGTTCAAAGTCTCTGACAGTGCGAAGGCAACCTGGACAACGTTGGCCGC